>NW_027252101.1:290000-890000 GCF_044704955.1 Pristiophorus japonicus | reverse complement strand
AGAGTCAGTACCTCCAGGGTAGGGGAACCAGTGAGTGCAGAACTGAATCCAGCCAGAGTCAGTACCTCCAGGGGAGGGGACCCAGTGAGTGGAGAACTGAACCCAGCCAGAGTCAGTACCTTCAGGGGAGGGGAACCAGTGAGTGTAGAACTGAACCCAGCCAGAGTCAGTACCTCCAGGGGAGGGGAACCAGTGAGTGTAGAACTGAACCCAGTCAGAGTTAGTACCTCCAGGGGAGGGGAACCAGTGAGTGTAGAACTGAACCCAGCCAGAGTCAGCACCTCCTGGGGAGGGGAACCAGTGAGAGTAGAACTGAACCCAGCCAGAGTCAGTACCTTCAGGGGCGGGGAATGAGTGAGTGTAGAACTGAACCCAGCCAGAGTCAGTACCTCCAGGGGAGGGGATAAAGTGAGTGTAGAACTGAACCCAGCCAGAGTCAGTACCTCCAGGGGAGGGGAACCAGTGAGTGTAGAATTGAACCCAGCCAGAGTCAGTACCTCCAGGGGTGGGGAATGAGTAAGTGTAGAATTGAACCCAGCCAGAGTCAGTACCTCCATGGGAGGGGAACCAGTGAGTGTAGAACTGAACCCAGCCAGAGTCAGGAACTCCAGGGGAGGGGAACCAGTGAGTGTATAAATGAACCCAGCCAGAGTCAGTACCTCCAGGGGAGGGGAACCAGTGAGTGCAGAACTGAACCCAGCCAGAGTCACTACCTCTAGGGGAGGAGAACCAGTGAGTGTAGAACGGAACCCAGCCAGAGTCAGTCCCTCCAGGGGTGGGCAATGAGTGAGTGTAGAACTGAACCCAGCCAGAGTCAGGACCTCCAGGGGAGGGGAACCAGTGAGTGTAGAACTGAACCCAGCCAGAGTGAGTACCTTCACGGGAGGGGAACCAGTGAGTGTAGAACTGAACCCAGCCAGAGTCAGTACTTCCAGGGGAGGGGAACCAGTGAGAGTAGAACTGAACCAAGCAAGAGTCAGTACCTCCAGGGGTGGGGAATGAGTAAGTGTAGAACTGAACCCAGCCAGAGTCCGTACCTGCAGGAGAGGGGAACCAGTGTTTGCAGAACTGAACTCAGCCAGAGTCAGCACCTCCATGGGAGGGGAACCAGTGAGTGTAGAACTGAACCCAGCCAGAGTCAGTACCTTCAGGGGAGTGGAACCAGTGAGTGTAGAACTGAACCCAGCCAGAGTCAGTACCTTCAGGGGAGTGGAACCAGTGAGTGTAGAACTGAACCCAGCCAGAGTCAGTACCTCCAGGGGAGGGGAACCAGTGAGTGTAGAACTGAACCCAGCCAGAGTCAGTACCTCCAGGGGAGGGGAACCAGTGAGTGTAGAACTGAACCCAACAAGAGTCAGTAACTCCAGGCGAGGGGAACCAGTGAGTGTAGAACTGAACCCAGCCAGAGTCAGTACCTCCAGGGGAGGTGAACCAGTGAGTCTAGAACTGAACCCAGCCAGAGTCGGTACCTCCAGGGGAGGGGACCCAGTGAGTGTAGAACTGAACCCAGCCAGAGTCAGTACCTTCAGGGGAGGGGAACCAGTGAGTGTAGAACTGAACCCAAGCAGAGTCAGTATCTTCAGGGGAGGGGACCCAGTGAGTTTCGAACTGAACCCAGCCAGAGTCAGTACCTTCAGGGGAGGGGAACCAGTGCGTGCAGAACTGAACCCAGCCAGAGTCAGTACCTTCAGGGGAGGGGAACCAGTGAGTGTAGAACTGAACCCAGCCGGAGTGAGTACCTTCAGGGGAGGGGAACTAGTGAGGGTAGAACTGAACCCAGCCAGAGTCAGTACCTTCAGGGGCGAGGAATGAGTGAGTGTAGAACTGAACCCAGCCAGAGTCAGTACCTTCAGGGCAGGGGACCCAGTGAGTGAAGAACTGAACCCAGCCAGAGTCAGTTCCTCCAGGGGAGGGGAATGAGTGAGTGAAGAACTGAACCCAGCCAGAGTCAGTACCTCCAGGGGAGGGGAACCAGTGAGTGCAGAACTGAACCCAGCCAGAGTCAGTACCTTCAGGGGAGGGGAACCAGTGAGTGTAGAACTGAACCCAGCCAGAGTCAGTACCTCCTGGGGAGGGGAACCAGTGAGTGTAGAACTGAACCCAGCCAGAGTCAGTACCTCCAGGGGTGGGGAACCAGTGAATGTCGAACTGAACCCAGCCAGAGTCAGGACCTCCAGGGGAGGGGAACAAGTGAGTCTAGAACTGAACCCAGCCAGAGTCAGTCCCTTCAGCGGAGGGGAACCAGTGAGTGTAGAACTGAACCCAGCCAGAGTCAGTACCTTCAGGGGAGGGGAACCAGTGAGTGTAGAACTGAACCCAGCCAGAGTCAGTACCTCCAGGGGAGGGGAACCAGTGAGTGTAGAACTGAACCCAGCCAGAGTCAGTGCCTCCAGGGGAGGGGAACCAGTGAGTGCAGAACTGAACCCAGTCAGAGTCAGTACCTTCAGGGGAGGGGACCCAGTGAGAGTAGAACTGAACCCAGCCAGAGTGAGTACCTTCAGGGGAGGGGAACCAGTGAGTGTAGAACTGAACCCAGCCAGAGTCAGTACCTCCAGGGGTGGGGAATGAGTGAGTGTAGAACTGAACCCAGCCAGAGTCAGTACCTCCAGGTGAGGGGACCCAGTGAGTGTAGAACTGAACCCAGCCAGAGTCTGTACCTCCAGGGGAGGGGACCCAGTGAGTGTAGAACTGAACTCAGCCAGAGTCAGTACCTTCAGGGGAGGGGAACCAGTGAATGTAGAACTGAACCCAGCCAGAGTCAGTACCTTCAGGGGAGGGGAACCAGTGAGTGTAGAACTGAACCCAGCCAGAGTCAGTACCTCCAGGGGAGGGGAACCAGTGAGTGTAGAACTGAACCCAGCCAGAGTCAGTACCTTCAGGGGAGGGGAACCAGTGAGTGTAGAACTGAACCCAGCCAGAGTGAGTACCTTCAGGGGAGGGGAACCAGTGAGTGTAGAACTGAACCCAGCCAGAGCCAGTACCTCCAGGGGAGGGGACCCAGTGAGTGGAGAACTGAACCCAGCCAGTGTCAGTACCTCCAGGGGAGGGGAGCCAGTGAGGGTAGAACTGAACACAGCCAGAGTCAGTACCTCCAGAGGAGGGGAAGCAGTGAGTGCAGAACTGAACCCAGCCAGAGTCAATACCTTCAGGGCAGGGGACCCAGTGAGTGAAGAACTGAACCCAGCCAGAGTCAGTACCTTCAGGGGAGGGGAACCAGTGAGTGTAGAACTGAACCCAGCCAGAGTCAGTACCTTCAGGGGAGGGGAACCAGTGAGTGTAGAACTGAACCCAGGCAGAGTCAGTACCTCGAGAGGAGGGGAAGCAGTGAGTGCAGAACTGAACCCAGCCAGAGTCAGTACCTTCAGGGGAGGGGACCCAGTGAGTGTAGAACTGAACCCAGCCAGAGTCAGTACCTTCAGGGCAGGGGACCCAGTGAGTGAAGAACTGAACCCAGCCAGAGTCAGTACCTCCAGGGGAGGGGAACCAGTGAGTGTAGAACTGAACCCAGCCAGAGTCAGTACCTCCAGGGGAGGGGAATGAGTGAGTGAAGAACTGAACCCAGCCAGAGTCAGTACCTCCAGGGGAGGGGAATGAGTGAGTGAAGAACTGAACCCAGCCAGAGTCAGTACCTCCAGGGGAGGGGAACCAGTGAGTGCAGAACTGAACCCAGCCAGAGTCAGTATCTCCAGGGGAGGGGAACCAGTGAGTGCAGAACTGAACCCAGCCAGAGTCAGTACCTCCAGGGGAGGGGAACCAGTGAGTGTAGAACTGAAGCCAGCCAGAGTCATTACCGCCAAGGGAGGGGAATCAGTGACTGGACAACTGAACCCAGCCAGAATCAGAACCTCCAGGGGAGGGGAACCAGTGAGTTTAGAACTGACCCCAGCCAAAGTCAGTACCTTCAGGGGAGGGGAACCAGTGAGTGTAGAACTGAAGCCAGCCAGAGTCAGTACCGCCAGGGGAGGGGAATCAGTGACTGGACAACTGAACCCAGCCAGAGTCAGTAACTCCAGGGGAGGGGAACCAGTGAGTGTAGAACTGAACCCAGCCAGAGTCAGTACCTTCAGGGGAGGGGAACCAGTGAGTGTAGAACTGAACCCAGCCAGAGTCAGTACCTCCAGGGGAGGGGAACCAGTGAGTGTAGAACTGAACCCAGCCAGAGTCAGTCCCTCCAGGGGTGGGGAATGAGTGAGTGTAGAACTGAACCCAACCAGAGTAAGGACCTCCAGGGGAGGGGAACCAGTGAGTGTAGAACTGAACCCAGCCAGAGTCAGTACCTCCAGGGGAGGGGAACCAGTGAGTGTAGAACTGAACCCAGCCAGAGTCAGTACCTCCAGGGGAGGGGAACCAGTGAGTGTAGAACTGAACCCAGCCAGAGTCAGCACCTCCAGGGGAGGGGAACCAGTGAGCGTAGAACTGAACACAGCCAGAGTCAGTACCTCCAGGGGAGGGGAACCAGTGAGTGTAGAACTGAACCCAGCCAGAGTCAGTACCTTCAGGGGAGGGGAACCAGTGAGTGTTGAACTGAACCCAGCCAGAGTCAGTACTTCCAGGGGAGGGGAACCAGTGAGTGTAGAACTGAACCCAGCCAGAGTCAGTACCTCCAGGGGAGGGGAACCAGTGAGTGTAGAAATGAACCCAGCCAGAGTCAGTACCTCCAGGGGAGGGGAACGAATGAGTGTAGAACTGAACCTAGCCAGAGTCAGTACCTCCAGGGAAGGGAAACCGGTGAGTGTAGAACTGAACCCAGCCAGAGTCAGTACCTCCAGGGGAGGGGAACCAGTGAGAGTAGAACTGAACCCAGCCAGAGTCAGTACCTTCAGGGGTGGGGAATGAGTGAGTGTAGAACTGAACCTAGCCAGAGTCCGTATCTCCAGGAGAGGGGAACCAGTGTTTGCAGAACTGAACCCAGCCAGAATCAGTACCTCCAGGGGAGGGGAACAAGTGAGTGTAGAACTGAACCCAGCCAGAGTCAGTCCCTCCAGGGGTGGGGAATGAGTGAGTGTTGAACTGAACCCAGCCAGAGTCAGGACCTCCAGGGAGTGGGAACCAGTGAGTGTAGAACTGAACCCAGCCAGAGTCAGTACCTCCAGGGGAGGGGAACCAGTGAGTGCAGAACTGAACCCAGCCAGAGTCAGTACCTCCAGGGGAGGGGAACCAGTGAGTGTAGAACTGAACCCAGCCAGAGTCAGTACCTCCAGGGGAGGGGAACCAGTGAGTGTAGAACTGAACCCAGCCAGAGTCAGTACCTCCAGGGGTGGGGAACCAGTGAGTGTCGAACTGAACCCAGCCAGAGTCAGTACCTCCGGGGGAGGGGAACCAGTGAGTGTAGAACTGAACCCAGCCAGAGTCAGTACCTTCAGGGGCGGGGAATGAGTGAGTGTAGAACTGAACCCAGCCACAGTCAGTACCTCCAGGGGAGGGGATCCAGTGAGTGTAGAACTGAACCCAGCCAGAGTCAGTACCTCCAGGAGTGGTGAATGAGTGAGTGTCTAACTGAACCCAGCCAGAGTCAGTATCTCCAGTGGAGGCGAACCAGTGAGTGAAGAACTGACCCCAGCCAAAGTCAGTACCTTCAGGGGAGGGGAACCAGTGAGTGTAGAACTGAAGCCAGCCAGATTCAGTACCGCCAGGGGAGGGGAATCAGTGACTGGACAACTGAACCCAGCCAGAGTCAGTGCCTCCAGGGGAGGGGAACCAGTGAGTGTAGAACTGAACCCAGCCAGAGTCAGTACCTCCAGGGGCGTGGAACCAGTGAGTGTAGAACTGAACCCAGCCAGAGTCAGCACCTCCAGGGGAGGGGAACCAGTGAGTGTAGAACTGAACACAGCCAGAGTCAGTACCTCCAGGGGAGGGGAACCAGTGAGTGCAGAACTGAACCCAGCCAGAGTCAGTACCTTCAGGGGAGGGGAACCAGTGAGTTTTGAACTGAACCCAGCCAGAGTCAGTACCTTCAGGGGAGGGGAACCAGTGAGTGTAGAACTGAACCCAGCCAGAGTCAGTACCTCCAGGGGAGGGGAACCAGTGAGTGTAGAAATGATCCCAGCCAGAGTCAGTACCTCCAGGGGAGTGGAACGAGTGAGTGTAGAACTGAACCCAGCCAGAGTCAGTACCTCCAGGGAAGGGAAACCGGTGAGTGTAGAACTGAACCCAGCCAGAGTCAGTACCTCCAGGGGAGGGGAACCAGTGAGAGTAGAACTGAACCCAGCCAGAGTCAGTACCTACAGGGGTGGGGAATGAGTGAGTGTAGAACTGAAGCCAGCCAGAGTCAGTACCTCCAGGGGAGGGGAACCAGTGAGTGTAGAACTGAACCTAGCCAGAGTCCGTATCCCCAGGAGAGGGGAACCAGTGTTTGCAGAACTGAACCCAGCCAGATTCAGCACCTCCAGTGGGGGGGAATGAGTGAGTGTAGAACTGAACCCAGCCAGAGTCAGGACCATCAGGGGACGGGAACCAGATGGTGTAGAATTGAACCCAGCCAGAGTCATTACCTTCAGGGGAGTGGAACCAGTGAGTGTAGAACTGAACACAGCCAGAGTCAATACCTTCAGGGGAGGGGAACCAGTGAGTGTAGAACTGAACCCAGCCAGAGTCAGTACCTCCAGGGGAGGGGAACAAGTGAGTGTAGAACTGAACCCAGCCAGAGTCAGTCCCTCCAGGAGTGGGGAATGAGTGAGTGTAGAACTGAACCCAGCCAGAGTCAGGACCTCCAGAGAAGGGGAACCAGTGAGTGTAGAACTGAACCCAGCCAGAGTCAGTACCTCCAGGGGAGTGGAACCAGCGAGTATAGAACTGAACCCAACAAGAGTCAGTAACTCCAGGAGAGGGGACCCAGTGAGTGGAGAACTGAACCCAGCCAGAGTCAGTACCTTCAGGGGAGGGGAACCAGTGAGTGTAGAACTGAACCCAGCCAGAGTCAGTACCTCCAGGGGAGGGGAACCAGTGAGTGTAGAACTGAACCCAGTCAGAGTTAGTACCTCCAGGGGAGGGGAACCAGTGAGTGTAGAACTGAACCCAGCCAGAGTCAGCACCTCCTGGGGAGGGGAACCAGTGAGAGTAGAACTGAACCCAGCCAGAGTCAGTACCTTCAGGGGCGGGGAATGAGTGAGTGTAGAACTGAACCCAGCCAGAGTCAGTACCTCCAGGGGAGGGGAACCAGTGAGAGTAGAACTGAACCCAGCCAGAGTCAGTACCTACAGGGGTGGGGAATGAGTGAGTGTAGAACTGAACCCAGCCAGAGTCAGTACCTCCAGGGGAGGGGAACCAGTGAGTGTAGAACTGAACCTAGCCAGAGTCCGTATCCCCAGGAGAGGGGAACCAGTGTTTGCAGAACTGAACCCAGCCAGATTCAGCACCTCCAGTGGGGGGGAATGAGTGAGTGTAGAACTGAACCCAGCCAGAGTCAGGACCATCAGGGGACGGGAACCAGATGGTGTAGAATTGAACCCAGCCAGAGTCATTACCTTCAGGGGAGTGGAACCAGTGAGTGTAGAACTGAACACAGCCAGAGTCAATACCTTCAGGGGAGGGGAACCAGTGAGTGTAGAACTGAAGCCAGCCAGAGTCAGTACCTCCAGGGGAGGGGAACAAGTGAGTGTAGAACTGAACCCAGCCAGAGTCAGTCCCTCCAGGGGTGGGGAATGAGTGAGTGTAGAACTGAACCCAGCCAGAGTCAGGACCTCCAGAGAAGGGGAACCAGTGAGTGTAGAACTGAACCCAGCCAGAGTCAGTACCTCCAGGGGAGTGGAACCAGCGAGTATAGAACTGAACCCAACAAGAGTCAGTAACTCCAGGAGAGGGGACCCAGTGAGTGGAGAACTGAACCCAGCCAGAGTCAGTACCTTCAGGGGAGGGGAACCAGTGAGTGTAGAACTGAACCCAGCCAGAGTCAGTACCTCCAGGGGAGGGGAACCAGTGAGTGTAGAACTGAACCCAGTCAGAGTTAGTACCTCCAGGGGAGGGGAACCAGTGAGTGTAGAACTGAACCCAGCCAGAGTCAGCACCTCCTGGGGAGGGGAACCAGTGAGAGTAGAACTGAACCCAGCCAGAGTCAGTACCTTCAGGGGCGGGGAATGAGTGAGTGTAGAACTGAACCCAGCCAGAGTCAGTACCTCCAGGGGAGGGGATAAAGTGAGTGTAGAACTGAACCCAGCCAGAGTCAGTACCTCCAGGGGAGGGGAACCAGTGAGTGTAGAATTGAACCCAGCCAGAGTCAGTACCTCCAGGGGTGGGGAATGAGTAAGTGTAGAATTGAACCCAGCCAGAGTCAGTACCTCCATGGGAGGGGAACCAGTGAGTGTAGAACTGAACCCAGCCAGAGTCAGGAACTCCAGGGGAGGGGAACCAGTGAGTGTATAAATGAACCCAGCCAGAGTCAGTACCTCCAGGGGAGGGGAACCAGTGAGTGCAGAACTGAACCCAGCCAGAGTCACTACCTCTAGGGGAGGAGAACCAGTGAGTGTAGAACGGAACCCAGCCAGAGTCAGTCCCTCCAGGGGTGGGCAATGAGTGAGTGTAGAACTGAACCCAGCCAGAGTCAGGACCTCCAGGGGAGGGGAACCAGTGAGTGTAGAACTGAACCCAGCCAGAGTGAGTACCTTCACGGGAGGGGAACCAGTGAGTGTAGAACTGAACCCAGCCAGAGTCAGTACTTCCAGGGGAGGGGAACCAGTGAGAGTAGAACTGAACCCAGCAAGAGTCAGTACCTCCAGGGGTGGGGAATGAGTAAGTGTAGAACTGAACCCAGCCAGAGTCCGTACCTGCAGGAGAGGGGAACCAGTGTTTGCAGAACTGAACTCAGCCAGAGTCAGCACCTCCATGGGAGGGGAACCAGTGAGTGTAGAACTGAACCCAGCCAGAGTCAGTACCTTCAGGGGAGTGGAACCAGTGAGTGTAGAACTGAACCCAGCCAGAGTCAGTACCTTCAGGGGAGTGGAACCAGTGAGTGTAGAACTGAACCCAGCCAGAGTCAGTACCTCCAGGGGAGGGGAACCATTGAGTGTAGAACTGAACCCAGCCAGAGTCAGTACCTCCAGGGGAGGGGAACCAGTGAGTGTAGAACTGAACCCAACAAGAGTCAGTAACTCCAGGCGAGGGGAACCAGTGAGTGTAGAACTGAACCCAGCCAGAGTCAGTACCTCCAGGGGAGGTGAACCAGTGAGTCTAGAACTGAACCCAGCCAGAGTCGGTACCTCCAGGGGAGGGGACCCAGTGAGTGTAGAACTGAACCCAGCCAGAGTCAGTACCTTCAGGGGAGGGGAACCAGTGAGTGTAGAACTGAACCCAAGCAGAGTCAGTATCTTCAGGGGAGGGGACCCAGTGAGTTTCGAACTGAACCCAGCCAGAGTCAGTACCTTCAGGGGAGGGGAACCAGTGCGTGCAGAACTGAACCCAGCCAGAGTCAGTACCTTCAGGGGAGGGGAACCAGTGAGTGTAGAACTGAACCCAGCCGGAGTGAGTACCTTCAGGGGAGGGGAACTAATGAGGGTAGAACTGAACCCAGCCAGAGTCAGTACCTTCAGGGGCGAGGAATGAGTGAGTGTAGAACTGAACCCAGCCAGAGTCAGTACCTTCAGGGCAGGGGACCCAGTGAGTGAAGAACTGAACCCAGCCAGAGTCAGTTCCTCCAGGGGAGGGGAATGAGTGAGTGAAGAACTGAACCCAGCCAGAGTCAGTACCTCCAGGGGAGGGGAACCAGTGAGTGCAGAACTGAACCCAGCCAGAGTCAGTACCTCCAGGGGAGGGGAACCAGTGAGTGTAGAACTGAACCCAGCCAGAGTCAGTACCTCCTGGGGAGGGGAACCAGTGAGTGTAGAACTGAACCCAGCCAGAGTCAGTACCTCCAGGGGTGGGGAACCAGTGAATGTCGAACTGAACCCAGCCAGAGTCAGGACCTCCAGGGGAGGGGAACAAGTGAGTCTAGAACTGAACCCAGCCAGAGTCAGTCCCTTCAGCGGAGGGGAACCAGTGAGTGTAGAACTGAACCCAGCCAGAGTCAGTACCTTCAGGGGAGGGGAACCAGTGAGTGTAGAACTGAACCCAGCCAGAGTCAGTACCTCCAGGGGAGGGGAACCAGTGAGTGTAGAACTGAACCCAGCCAGAGTCAGTGCCTCCAGGGGAGGGGAACCAGTGAGTGCAGAACTGAACCCAGTCAGAGTCAGTACCTTCAGGGGAGGGGACCCAGTGAGAGTAGAACTGAACCCAGCCAGAGTGAGTACCTTCAGGGGAGGGGAACCAGTGAGTGTAGAACTGAACCCAGCCAGAGTCAGTACCTCCAGGGGTGGGGAATGAGTGAGTGTAGAACTGAACCCAGCCAGAGTCAGTACCTCCAGGTGAGGGGACCCAGTGAGTGTAGAACTGAACCCAGCCAGAGTCTGTACCTCCAGGGGAGGGGACCCAGTGAGTGTAGAACTGAACTCAGCCAGAGTCAGTACCTTCAGGGGAGGGGAACAAGTGAATGTAGAACTGAACCCAGCCAGAGTCAGTACCTTCAGGGGAGGGGAACCAGTGAGTGTAGAACTGAACCCAGCCAGAGTCAGTACCTCCAGGGGAGGGGAACCAGTGAGTGTAGAACTGAACCCAGCCAGAGTCAGTACCTTCAGGGGAGGGGAACCAGTGAGTGTAGAACTGAACCCAGCCAGAGTGAGTACCTTCAGGGGAGGGGAACCAGTGAGTGTAGAACTGAACCCAGCCAGAGCCAGTACCTCCAGGGGTGGGGACCCAGTGAGTGGAGAACTGAACCCAGCCAGAGTCAGTACCTCCAGGGGAGGGGAGCCAGTGAGGGTAGAACTGAACACAGCCAGAGTCAGTACCTCCAGAGGAGGGGAAGCAGTGAGTGCAGAACTGAACCCAGCCAGAGTCAGTACCTTCAGGGGAGGGGAACCAGTGAGTGTAGAACTGAACCCAGCCAGAGTCAGTATCTTCAGGGGAGGGGAACCAGTAAGTGTAGAACTGAACCCAGCCAGAGTCAATACCTTCAGGGCAGGGGACCCAGTGAGTGAAGAACTGAACCCAGCCAGAGTCAGTACCACCAGGGGAGGGGACCCAGTGAGTGGAGAACTGAACCCAGCCAGAGTCAGTACCTCCAGGCGAGGGGAGCCAGTGAGTTTCGAACTGAACCCAGCCAGAGTCAGTACCTTCAGGGCAGGGGACCCAGTGAGTGAAGAACTGAACCCAGCCAGAGTCAGTACCTTCAGGGGAGGGGACCCAGTGAGTGTAGAACTGAACCCAGCCAGAGTCAGTACCTTCAGGGCAGGGGACCCAGTGAGTGAAGAACTGAACCCAGCCAGAGTCAGTACCTCCAGGGGAGGGGAACCAGTGAGTGTAGAACTGAACCCAGCCAGAGTCAGTACCTCCAGGGGAGGGGAATGAGTGAGTGAAGAACTGAACCCAGCCAGAGTCAGTACCTCCAGGGGAGGGGAATGAGTGAGTGAAGAACTGAACCCAGCCAGAGTCAGTACCTCCAGGGGAGGGGAACCAGTGAGTGCAGAACTGAACCCAGCCAGAGTCAGTATCTCCAGGGGAGGGGAACCAGTGAGTGCAGAACTGAACCCAGCCAGAGTCAGTACCTCCAGGGGAGGGGAACCAGTGAGTGTAGAACTGAAGCCAGCCAGAGTCATTACCGCCAAGGGAGGGGAATCAGTGACTGGACAACTGAACCCAGCCAGAATCAGAACCTCCAGGGGAGGGGAACCAGTGAGTTTAGAACTGACCCCAGCCAAAGTCAGTACCTTCAGGGGAGGGGAACCAGTGAGTGTAGAACTGAAGCCAGCCAGAGTCAGTACCGCCAGGGGAGGGGAATCAGTGACTGGACAACTGAACCCAGCCAGAGTCAGTACCTCCAGGGGAGGGGAACCAGTGAGTGTAGAACTGAACCCAGCCAGAGTCAGTACCTTCAGGGGAGGGGAACCAGTGAGTGTAGAACTGAACCCAGCCAGAGTCAGTACCTCCAGGGGAGGGGAACCAGTGAGTGTAGAACTGAACCCAGCCAGAGTCAGTCCCTCCAGGGGTGGGGAATGAGTGAGTGTAGAACTGAACCCAACCAGAGTAAGGACCTCCAGGGGAGGGGAACCAGTGAGTGTAGAACTGAACCCAGCCAGAGTCAGTACCTCCAGGGGAGGGGAACCAGTGAGTGTAGAACTGAACCCAGCCAGAGTCAGTACCTCCAGGGGAGGGGAACCAGTGAGTGTAGAACTGAACCCAGCCAGAGTCAGCACCTCCAGGGGAGGGGAACCAGTGAGCGTAGAACTGAACACAGCCAGAGTCAGTACCTCCAGGGGAGGGGAACCAGTGAGTGTAGAACTGAACCCAGCCAGAGTCAGTACCTTCAGGGGAGGGGAACCAGTGAGTGTTGAACTGAACCCAGCCAGAGTCAGTACTTCCAGGGGAGGGGAACCAGTGAGTGTAGAACTGAACCCAGCCAGAGTCAGTACCTCCAGGGGAGGGGAACCAGTGAGTGTAGAAATGAACCCAGCCAGAGTCAGTACCTCCAGGGGAGGGGAACGAGTGAGTGTAGAACTGAACCTAGCCAGAGTCAGTACCTCCAGGGAAGGGAAACCGGTGAGTGTAGAACTGAACCCAGCCAGAGTCAGTACCTCCAGGGGAGGGGAACCAGTGAGAGTAGAACTGAACCCAGCCAGAGTCAGTACCTTCAGGGGTGGGGAATGAGTGAGTGTAGAACTGAACCTAGCCAGAGTCCGTATCTCCAGGAGAGGGGAACCAGTGTTTGCAGAACTGAACCCAGCCAGAATCAGTACCTCCAGGGGAGGGGAACAAGTGAGTGTAGAACTGAACCCAGCCAGAGTCAGTCCCTCCAGGGGTGGGGAATGAGTGAGTGTTGAACTGAACCCAGCCAGAGTCAGGACCTCCAGGGAGTGGGAACCAGTGAGTGTAGAACTGAACCCAGCCAGAGTCAGTACCTCCAGGGGAGGGGAAGCAGCGAGTGTAGAACTGAACCCAACAAGAGTCAGTAACTCCAGGAGAGGGGAACCAGTGAGTGTAGAACTGAACCCAGCCAGAGTCAGTACCTCCAGGGGAGCGGAACCAGTGAGTGTAGAACAGAACCAACCAGAGTCAGTACCTCCAGGGGAGGTGACCCAGTGAGTGTAGAACTGAACACAGCCAGAGTCAGTACCTCCAGGGGAGGGGACCCAGTGAGTGTAGAACTGAACCCAACCAGAGTCAGTACCTCCAGGGGAGGGGAACCAGTGAGTGTAGACCTGAATCCAGCCAGAGTCAGTACCTCCAGGGGAGGGGACCCAGTGAGTGGAGAACTGTACCCAGCCAGAGTCAGTACCTTCAGGGGAGGGGAACCAGTGAGTGTAGAACTGAACCCAGCCAGAGTCAGTACCTCCAGGAGAGGGGAACCAGTGAGTGTAGAACTGAACCCAGTCAGAGTCAGTACCTCCAGGGGAGGGGAACCAGTGAGTGTAGAACTGAACCCAGCCAGAGTCAGCACCTCCTGGGGAGGGGAACCAGTGAGTGTAGAACTGAACCCAGCCAGAGTCAGTACCTTCAGGGGCGGGGAATGAGTGAGTGTAGAACTGAACCCAGCCAGAGTCAGTACCTCCAGGGGAGGGGATAAAGTGAGTGTAGAACTGAACCCAGCCAGAGTCAGTACCTCCAGGGGAGGGGAACCAGTGAGTGTAGAATTGAACCCAGCCAGAGTCAGTCCCTCCAGGGGTGGGGAATGAGTGAGTGTAGAACTGAACCCAACCAGAGTCAGGACCTCCAGGGGAGGGGAAACAGTGAGTGTAGAACTGAACCCAGCCAGAGTCAGTCCCTTCAGCGGAGGGGAACCAGTGAGTGTAGAACTGAACCCAGCCAGAGTCAGTACCTCCAGGGGAGGGGAATCAGTGAGTGTAGAAATGAACCCAGCCAGAGTCAGTACCTCCAGGGGAGGGGAACGAGTGAGTGTAGAACTGAACCTAGCCAGAGTCAGTACCTCCAGGGGAGGGGAACATGTGAGAGTAGAACTGAACCCAGCCAGAGTCAGTACCTACAGGGGTGGGGAATGAGTGAGTGTAGAACTGAACCTAGCCAGAGTCCGTATCTCCAGGAGAGGGGAACCAGTGTTTGCAGAACTGAACCCAGCCAGAATCAGTACCTCCAGGGGAGGGGAACAAGTGAGTGTAGAACTGAACCCAGCCAGAGTCAGTCCCTCCAGGGGTGGGGAATGAGTGAGTGTTGAACTGAACCCAGCCAGAGTCAGGACCTCCAGGGGAGGGGACACAGTGAGTGTAGAACTGAACACAGCCAGAGTTAGTACCTCCAGGGGAGGGGACCCAGTGAGTGTAGAACTGAACCCAACCAGAGTCAGTACCTCCAGGGGAGGGGAACCAGTGAGTGTAGACCTGAATCCAGCCAGAGTCAGTACCTCCAGGGGAGGGGACCCAGTGAGTGGAGAACTGTACCCAGCCAGAGTCAGTACCTTCAGGGGAGGGGAACCAGTGAGTGTAGAACTGAACCCAGCCAGAGTCAGTACCTTCAGGTGAGGGGAACCAGTGAGTGTAGAACTGAACCCAGTCAGAGTCAGTACCTCCAGGGAAGGGGAATCAGTGAGTGTAGAAATGAACCCAGCCATAGTCAGTACCTCCAGGGGAGGGGACCCAGTGATTGTAGAACTGAACCCAGCCAGAGTCAGTACCTCCAGGGGAGGGGATAAAGTGAGTGTAGAACTGAACCCAGCCAGAGTCAGTACCTCCAGGGGAGGGGAACCAGTGAGTGTAGAATTGAACCCAGCCAGAGTCAGTCCCTCCAGGGGTGGGGAATGAGTGAGTGTAGAACTGAACCCAACCAGAGTCAGGACCTCCAGGGGAGGGGAACCAGTGAGTGTAGAACTGAACCCAGCCAGAGTCAGTCCCTTCAGCGGAGAGGAACCAGTGAGTGTAGAACTGAACCCAGCCAGAGTCAGTCCCTCCAGGGGTGGGGAATGAGTGAGTGTAGAACTGAACCCAACCAGAGTCAGTACCTTCAGGGGAGGGGAACGAGTGAGTGTAGAACTGAACCCAGCCAGAGTCAGTACCTCCAGGGGAGGGGAACCAGTGAGTGTAGAACTGAACCCAGCCAGAGTCAGTGCCTCCAGGGGAGGGGAACCAGTGAGTGTAGAACTGAACCCAGCCAGAGTCAGTGCCTCCAGGGGAGGGGAACCAGTGAGTTTAGAACTGAACCCAACAAAAGTCAGTATCTTCAGGGGAGGGGACCCAGTGAGTGTCGAACTGAACCCAGCCAGAGTCAGTACCTTCAGGGTAGGGGAACCTGTGAGTGTAGAACTGAACCCAACCAGAGTCAGTACCTCCAGCGGAGGGGAACCAGTGAGTGTAGAACTGAACCCAGCCAGAGTCAGTACCTCCAGGGGAGGGGAACCAGTGAGTGTAGAACTGAACCCAACAAGAGTCAGTACCTCCAGGGGAGGGGAACCAGTGAGTGTAGAACTGAACCCAGCCAGAGTCAGTACCTCCAGGGGAGGGGAACCAGTGAGTGTAGAACTGAACCCAACAAGAGTCAGTACCTCCAGGGGAGGGGAACCAGTGAGTGTAGAAATCAACCCAGCCATAGTCAGTACCTCCAGGGGAGGGGTCCCAGCGAGTATAGAACTGAACCCAGCCAGAGTCAGTACCTCCAGGGCAGGGGAATCAGTGAGTGTAAAACTGAACCCAGCCAGAGTCAGTACCTCCAGGGGAGGGGAACCAGCGAGTGTAGAACTGAACCCAGCCAGAGTCAGTCCCTCCAGGGGTGGGGAATGAGTGAGTGTAGAACTGAACCCAGCCCGAGGAAGGACCTCCAGGGGAGGGGAACCAGTGAGTGTCGAACTGAACCCAGCCAGAGTCAGTATCTCCAGGGGAGGGGACCCAGTGAGTGTAGAACTGAACCCAGCCAGAGTCAGTACCTCCAGGGGAGGGGAACCAGTGAGTGTAGAACTGAACCCAGCCAGAGTCAGTACCTCCAGGGGAGGGGAACCAGTGAGTGTAGAACTGAACCCAGCCAGAGTCAGTACCTCCAGGGGAGGGGAACCAGTGAGTGTAGAACTGAACCCAGCCAGAGTCAGTACCTCCAGGGGAGGGGAACGAGTGAGTGTAGAACTGAACCCAGCCAGAGTCAGTACCTCCAGGGAAGGGAAACCGGTGAGTGTAGAACTGAACCCAGCCAGAGTCAGTACCTCCGGGGAGGGGAACCAGTGAGAGTAGAACTGAACCCAGCCAGAGTCAGTACCTACAGGGGTGGGGAATGAGTGAGTGTAGAACTGAACCTAGCCAGAGTCCGTATCTCCAGGAGAGGTGAACCAGTGTTTGCAGAACTGAACCCAGCCAGAGTCAGCACCTCCAGGGGAGGGGAACCAGTGAGTGTAGAACTGAACCCAGCCAGAGTCAGTACCTCCAGGGGAGGGGAACCAGTGAGAGTAGAACTGAACCCAGCCAGAGTCAGTACCTCCAGGAGAGGGGAACCAGTGAGTGTAGAACTGAACCCAGCCAGAGTCAGTACCTCCAGGGAAGCGGAACCAGTGAGTGTAGAACAGAACCAACCAGAGTCAGTACCTCCAGGGGAGGGGACCCAGTGAGTGTAGAACTGAACCCAACCAGAGTCAGTACCTTCAGGGGAGGGGAACCAGTGAGTGTAGAACTGAACCCAGCCAGAGTCAAGTACCTCCAGGGGAGGGGAACCAGTGAGTGTAGAACTGAACCCAGCCAGAGTCAGTACCTCCAGGGGAGGGGAACCAGTGAGTGTAGAACTGAACCCAGCCAGAGTCAGTACCTTCAGGGGCGGGGAATGAGTGAGTGTAGAACTGAACCCAGCCAGAGTCAGTACCTCCAGGGGAGGGGATAAAGTGAGTGTAGAACTGAACCCAGCCAGAGTCAGTACCTCCAGGGGAGGGGACCCAGTGAGTGTAGAACTGAACCCAACCAGAGTCAGGACCTCCAGGGGAGGGGAACCAGTGAGTGTAGAACTGAACCCAGCCAGAGTCAGTCCCTTCAGCGGAGGGGAACCAGTGAGTGTAGAACTGAACCCAGCCAGAGTCAGTACCTTCAGGGCAGGGGAACCTGTGAGTGTAGAACTGAACCCAGCCATAGTCAGTACCTCCAAGGGAGGGGAATCAGAGAGTGTAGAACTGAACCCAGCCATAGTCAGTACCTCCAGGGGAGGGGACCCTGTGATTGTAGAAC
Source organism: Pristiophorus japonicus (assembly GCF_044704955.1). NCBI lineage: Eukaryota > Metazoa > Chordata > Chondrichthyes > Pristiophoridae > Pristiophorus > Pristiophorus japonicus. Next base: position 872,841 of record NW_027252101.1, on the reverse strand, counting down.
TGAACCCAGCCAGAGTCAGTACCTCCAGGGGAGGGGATAAAGTGAGTGTAGAACTGAGCCCAGCCAGAGTCAGTACCTCCAGGGGAGGGGAACCAGTGAGTGTAGAATTGAACCCAGCCAGAGTCAGTCCCTCCAGGGGTGGGGAATGAGTGAGTGTAGAACTGAACCCAACCAGAGTCAGGACTTCCAGGGGAGGGGAACCTGTGAGTGTAGAACTGAACCCAACAAAAGTCAGTATCTTCAGGGGAGGGGACCCAGTGAGTGTCGAACTGAACCCAGCCAGAGTCAGTACCTTCAGGGGAGGGGAACCTGTGAGTGTAGAACTGAACCCAGCCAGAGTCAGTAACTCCAGGGGAGGGGAACCAGTGAGTGTAGAACTGAACCCAGCCAGAGTCAGTACCTTCAGGGGAGGGGAACCAGTGAGTGTAGAACTGAACCCAGCCATAGTCAGTACCTCCAGGGGAGGGGTCCCAGCGAGTATAGAACTGAACCCAGCCAGAGTCAGTCCCTCCAGGGGTGGGGAATGAGTGAGTGTAGAACTGAACCCAGCCAGAGTAAGGACCTCCAGGGGAGGGGAACCAGTGAGTGTCGAACTGAACCCAGCCAGAGTCAGTATCTCCAGGGGAGGGGACACAGTGAGTGTAGAACTGAACCCAGCCAGAGTCAGTACCTTCAGGGGAGGGGAACCAGTGAGTGTAGAACTGAACCCAGCCAGAGTCAGTACCTCCAGGGGAGGGGAACCAGTGAGTGTAGAACTGAACCCAGCCAGAGTCAGTACCTCCAGGGGAGGGGAACCAGTGAGTGTAGAACTGAACCCAGCCAGAGTCAGCACCTCCAGGGGAGGGGAACCAGTGAGTGTAGAACTGAACACAGCCAGAGTCAGTACCTCCAGGGGAGGGGAACCAGTGAGTGTAGAACTGAACCCAGCCAGAGTCAGTACCTCCAGGGGAGGGGAACCAGTGAGTGTAGAACTGAACCCAGCCAGAGTCAGCACCTCCAGGGGAGGGGAACCAGTGAGTGTAGACCTGAATCCAGCCAGAGTCAGTACCTCCAGGGGAGGGGACCCAGTGAGTGGAGAACTGTACCCAGCCAGAGTCAGTACCTTCAGGGGAGGGGAACCAGTGAGTGTAGAACTGAACCCAGCCAGAGTCAGTACCTCCAGGGGAGGGGAACCAGTGAGTGTAGAACTGAACCCTGTCAGAGTCAGTACCTCCAGGGGAGGTGAACCAGTGAGTGTAGAACTGAACCCAGCCAGAGTCAGCACCTCCTGGGGAGGGGAACCAGTGAGTGTAGAACTGAACCCAGCCAGAGTCAGTACCTTCAGGGGCGGGGAATGAGTGATTGTAGAACTGAACCCAGCCAGAGTCAGTACCTCCAGGGGAGGGGATAAAGTGAGTGTAGAACTGAACCCAGCCAGAGTCAGTACCTCCAGGGGAGGGGAACCAGTGAGTGTAGAATTGAACCCAGCCAGAGTCAGTCCCTCCAGGGGTGGGGAATGAGTGAGTGTAGAACTGAACCCAACCAGAGTCAGGACCTCCAGGGGAGGGGAAACAGTGAGTGTAGAACTGAACCCAGCCAGAGTCAGTCCCTTCAGCGGAGGGGAACCAGTGAGTGTAGAACTGAACCCAGCCAGAGTCAGTACCTCCAGGGGAGGGGAACGAGTGAGTGTAGAACTGAACCTAGCCAGAGTCAGTACCTCCAGGGGAGGGGAACATGTGAGAGTAGAACTGAACCCAGCCAGAGTCAGTACCTACAGGGGTGGGGAATGAGTGAGTGTAGAACTGAACCTAGCCAGAGTCCGTATCTCCAGGAGAGGGGAACCAGTGTTTGCAGAACTGAACCCAGCCAGAATCAGTACCTCCAGGGGAGGGGAACAAGTGAGTGTAGAACTGAACCCAGCCAGAATCAGTCCCTCCAGGGGTGGGGAATGAGTGAGTGTTGAACTGAACCCAGCCAGAGTCAGGACCTCCAGGGGAGGGGACACAGTGAGTGTAGAACTGAACACAGCCAGAGTTAGTACCTCCAGGGGAGGGGACCCAGTGAGTGTAGAACTGAACCCAACCAGAGTCAGTACCTCCAGGGGAGGGGAACCAGTGAGTGTAGACCTGAATCCAGCCAGAGTCAGTACCTCCAGGGGAGGGGACCCAGTGAGTGGAGAACTGTACCCAGCCAGAGTCAGTACCTTCAGGGGAGGGGAACCAGTGAGTGTAGAACTGAACCCAGCCAGAGTCAGTACCTTCAGGTGAGGGGAACCAGTGAGTGTAGAACTGAACCCAGTCAGAGTCAGTACCTCCAGGGGAGGGGAATCAGTGAGTGTAGAAATGAACCCAGCCATAGTCAGTACCTCCAGGGGAGGGGACCCAGTGATTGTAGAACTGAACCCAGCCAGAGTCAGTACCTCCAGGGGAGGGGATAAAGTGAGTGTAGAACTGAACCCAGCCAGAGTCAGTACCTCCAGGGGAGGGGAACCAGTGAGTGTAGAATTGAACCCAGCCAGAGTCAGTCCCTCCAGGGGTGGGGAATGAGTGAGTGTAGAACTGAACCCAACCAGAGTCAGGACCTCCAGGGGAGGGGAACCAGTGAGTGTAGAACTGAACCCAGCCAGAGTCAGTCCCTTCAGCGGAGAGGAACCAGTGAGTGTAGAACTGAACCCAGCCAGAGTCAGTCCCTCCAGGGGTGGGGAATGAGTGAGTGTAGAACTGAACCCAACCAGAGTCAGTACCTTCAGGGGAGGGGAACGAGTGAGTGTAGAACTGAACCCAGCCAGAGTCAGTACCTCCAGGGGAGGGGAACCAGTGAGTGTAGAACTGAACACAGCCAGAGTCAGTACCTCCAGGGGAGGGGAACCAGTGAGTGTAGAACTGAACCCAGCCAGAGTCAGTACCTCCAGGGGAGGGGAACCAGTGAGTGTAGAACTGAACCCAGCCAGAGTCAGCACCTCCAGGGGAGGGGAACCAGTGAGTGTAGACCTGAATCCAGCCAGAGTCAGTACCTCCAGGGGAGGGGACCCAGTGAGTGGAGAACTGTACCCAGCCAGAGTCAGTACCTTCAGGGGAGGGGAACCAGTGAGTGTAGAACTGAACCCAGCCAGAGTCAGTACCTCCAGGGGAGGGGAACCAGTGAGTGTAGAACTGAACCCTGTCAGAGTCAGTACCTCCAGGGGAGGGGAACCAGTGAGTGTAGAACTGAACCCAGCCAGAGTCAGCACCTCCTGGGGAGGGGAACCAGTGAGTGTAGAACTGAACCCAGCCAGAGTCAGTACCTTCAGGGGCGGGGAATGAGTGAGTGTAGAACTGAACCCAGCCAGAGTCAGTACCTCCAGGGGAGGGGATAAAGTGAGTGTAGAACTGAACCCAGCCAGAGTCAGTACCTCCAGGGGAGGGGAACCAGTGAGTGTAGAATTGAACCCAGCCAGAGTCAATCCCTCCAGGGGTGGGGAATGAGTGAGTGTAGAACTGAACCCAACCAGAGTCAGGACCTCCAGGGGAGGGGAAACAGTGAGTGTAGAACTGAACCCAGCCAGAGTCAGTCCCTTCAGCGGAGGGGAACCAGTGAGTGTAGAACTGAACCCAGCCAGAGTCAGTACCTCCAGGGGAGGGGAACGAGTGAGTGTAGAACTGAACCTAGCCAGAGTCAGTACCTCCAGGGGAGGGGAACATGTGAGAGTAGAACTGAACCCAGCCAGAGTCAGTACCTACAGGGGTGGGGAATGAGTGAGTGTAGAACTGAACCTAGCCAGAGTCCGTATCTCCTGGAGAGGGGAACCAGTGTTTGCAGAACTGAACCCAGCCAGAATCAGTACCTCCAGGGGAGGGGAACAAGTGAGTGTAGAACTGAACCCAGCCAGAGTCAGTCCCTCCAGGGGTGGGGAATGAGTGAGTGTTGAACTGAACCCAGCCAGAGTCAGGACCTCCAGGGGAGGGGACACAGTGAGTGTAGAACTGAACACAGCCAGAGTTAGTACCTCCAGGGGAGGGGACCCAGTGAGTGTAGAACTGAACCCAACCAGAGTCAGTACCTCCAGGGCAGGGGAACCAGTGAGTGTAGACCTGAATCCAGCCAGAGTCAGTACCTCCAGGGGAGGGGATAAAGTGAGTGTAGAACTGAACCCAGCCAGAGTCAGTACCTCCAGGGGAGGGGAACCAGTGAGTGTAGAATTGAACCCAGCCAGAGTCAGTCCCTCCAGGGGTGGGGAATGAGTGAGTGTAGAACTGAACCCAACCAGAGTCAGGACCTCCAGGGGAGGGGAACCAGTGAGTGTAGAACTGAACCCAGCCAGAGTCAGTCCCTTCAGCGGAGAGGAACCAGTGAGTGTAGAACTGAACCCAGCCAGAGTCAGTCCCTCCAGGGGTGGGGAATGAGTGAGTGTAGAACTGAACCCAACCAGAGTCAGTACCTTCAGGGGAGGGGAACGAGTGAGTGTAGAACTGAACCCAGCCAGAGTCAGTACCTCCAGGGGAGGGGAACCAGTGAGTGTAGAACTGAACCCAGCCAGAGTCAGTGCCTCCAGGGGAGGGGAACCAGTGAGTGTAGAACTGAACCCAGCCAGAGTCAGTGCCTCCAGGGGAGGGGAACCAGTGAGTTTAGAACTGAACCCAACAAAAGTCAGTATCTTCAGGGGAGGGGACCCAGTGAGTGTCGAACTGAACCCAGCCAGAGTCAGTACCTTCAGGGTAGGGGAACCTGTGAGTGTAGAACTGAACCCAACCAGAGTCAGTACCTCCAGCGGAGGGGAACCAGTGAGTGTAGAACTGAACCCAGCCAGAGTCAGTACCTCCAGGGGAGGGGAACCAGTGAGTGTAGAACTGAACCCAACAAGAGTCAGTACCTCCAGGGGAGGGGAACCAGTGAGTGTAGAACTGAACCCAGCCAGAGTCAGTACCTCCAGGGGAGGGGAACCAGTGAGTGTAGAACTGAACCCAACAAGAGTCAGTACCTCCAGGGGAGGGGAACCAGTGAGTGTAGAAATCAACCCAGCCATAGTCAGTACCTCCAGGGGAGGGGTCCCAGCGAGTATAGAACTGAACCCAGCCAGAGTCAGTACCTCCAGGGCAGGGGAATCAGTGAGTGTAAAACTGAACCCAGCCAGAGTCAGTACCTCCAGGGGAGGGGAACCAGCGAGTGTAGAACTGAACCCAGCCAGAGTCAGTCCCTCCAGGGGTGGGGAATGAGTGAGTGTAGAACTGAACCCAGCCCGAGGAAGGACCTCCAGGGGAGGGGAACCAGTGAGTGTCGAACTGAACCCAGCCAGAGTCAGTATCTCCAGGGGAGGGGACCCAGTGAGTGTAGAACTGAACCCAGCCAGAGTCAGTACCTCCAGGGGAGGGGAACCAGTGAGTGTAGAACTGAACCCAGCCAGAGTCAGTACCTCCAGGGGAGGGGAACCAGTGAGTGTAGAACTGAACCCAGCCAGAGTCAGTACCTCCAGGGGAGGGGAACCAGTGAGTGTAGAACTGAACCCAGCCAGAGTCAGTACCTCCAGGGGAGGGGAACGAGTGAGTGTAGAACTGAACCCAGCCAGAGTCAGTAGCTCCAGGGAAGGGAAACCGGTGAGTGTAGAACTGAACCCAGCCAGAGTCAGTACCTCCGGGGAGGGGAACCAGTGAGAGTAGAACTGAACCCAGCCAGAGTCAGTACCTACAGGGGTGGGGAATGAGTGAGTGTAGAACTGAACCTAGCCAGAGTCCGTATCTCCAGGAGAGGTGAACCAGTGTTTGCAGAACTGAACCCAGCCAGAGTCAGCACCTCCAGGGGAGGGGAACCAGTGAGTGTAGAACTGAACCCAGCCAGAGTCAGTACCTCCAGGGGAGGGGAACCAGTGAGAGTAGAACTGAACCCAGCCAGAGTCAGTACCTCCAGGAGAGGGGAACCAGTGAGTGTAGAACTGAACCCAGCCAGAGTCAGTACCTCCAGGGAAGCGGAACCAGTGAGTGTAGAACAGAACCAACCAGAGTCAGTACCTCCAGGGGAGGGGACCCAGTGAGTGTAGAACTGAACCCAACCAGAGTCAGTACCTTCAGGGGAGGGGAACCAGTGAGTGTAGAACTGAACCCAGCCAGAGTCAAGTACCTCCAGGGGAGGGGAACCAGTGAGTGTAGAACTGAACCCAGCCAGAGTCAGTACCTCCAGGGGAGGGGAACCAGTGAGTGTAGAACTGAACCCAGCCAGAGTCAGTACCTCCAGGGGAGGGGATAAAGTGAGTGTAGAACTGAACCCAGCCAGAGTCAGTACCTCCAGGGGAGGGGACCCAGTGAGTGTAGAACTGAACCCAACCAGAGTCAGGACCTCCAGGGGAGGGGAACCAGTGAGTGTAGAACTGAACCCAGCCAGAGTCAGTCCCTTCAGCGGAGGGGAACCAGTGAGTGTAGAACTGAACCCAGCCAGAGTCAGTACCTTCAGGGCAGGGGAACCTGTGAGTGTAGAACTGAACCCAGCCATAGTCAGTACCTCCAAGGGAGGGGAATCAGAGAGTGTAGAACTGAACCCAGCCATAGTCAGTACCTCCAGGGGAGGGGACCCTGTGATTGTAGAACTGAACCCAGCCAGAGTCAGTACCTCCAGGGGAGGGGATAAAGTGAGTGTAGAACTGAGCCCAGCCAGAGTCAGTACCTCCAGGGGAGGGGAACCAGTGAGTGTAGAATTGAACCCAGCCAGAGTCAGTCCCTCCAGGGGTGGGGAATGAGTGAGTGTAGAACTGAACCCAACCAGAGTCAGGACTTCCAGGGGAGGGGAACCTGTGAGTGTAGAACTGAACCCAGCCAGAGTCAGTACCTTCAGGGGAGGGGAACCTGTGAGTTTAGAACTGAACCCAACAAAAGTCAGTATCTTCAGGGGAGGGGACCCAGTGAGTGTCGAACTGAACCCAGCCAGAGTCAGTACCTTCAGGGGAGGGGAACCTGTGAGTGTAGAACTGAACCCAGCCAGAGTCAGTAACTCCAGGGGAGGGGAACCAGTGAGTGTAGAACTGAACCCAGCCAGAGTCAGTACCTTCAGGGGAGGGGAACCAGTGAGTGTAGAACTGAACCCAGCCATAGTCAGTACCTCCAGGGGAGGGGTCCCAGCGAGTATAGAACTGAACCCAGCCAGAGTCAGTCCCTCCAGGGGTGGGGAATGAGTGAGTGTAGAACTGAACCCAGCCAGAGTAAGGACCTCCAGGGGAGGGGAACCAGTGAGTGTCGAACTGAACCCAGCCAGAGTCAGTATCTCCAGGGGAGGGGACACAGTGAGTGTAGAACTGAACCCAGCCAGAGTCAGTACCTTCAGGGGAGGGGAACCAGTGAGTGTAGAACTGAACCCAGCCAGAGTCAGTACCTCCAGGGGAGGGGAACCAGTGAGTGTAGAACTGAACCCAGCCAGAGTCAGTACCTCCAGGGGAGGGGAACCAGTGAGTGTAGAACTGAACCCAGCCAGAGTCAGCACCTCCAGGGGAGGGGAACCAGTGAGTGTAGAACTGAACACAGCCAGAGTCAGTACCTCCAGGGGAGGGGAACCAGTGAGTGTAGAACTGAACCCAGCCAGAGTCAGTACCTCCAGGGGAGGGGAACCAGTGAGTGTAGAACTGAACCCAGCCAGAGTCAGCACCTCCAGGGGAGGGGAACCAGTGAGTGTAGACCTGAATCCAGCCAGAGTCAGTACCTCCAGGGGAGGGGACCCAGTGAGTGGAGAACTGTACCCAGCCAGAGTCAGTACCTTCAGGGGAGGGGAACCAGTGAGTGTAGAACTGAACCCAGCCAGAGTCAGTACCTCCAGGGGAGGGGAACCAGTGAGTGTAGAACTGAACCCTGTCAGAGTCAGTACCTCCAGGGGAGGTGAACCAGTGAGTGTAGAACTGAACCCAGCCAGAGTCAGCACCTCCTGGGGAGGGGAACCAGTGAGTGTAGAACTGAACCCAGCCAGAGTCAGTACCTTCAGGGGCGGGGAATGAGTGATTGTAGAACTGAACCCAGCCAGAGTCAGTACCTCCAGGGGAGGGGATAAAGTGAGTGTAGAACTGAACCCAGCCAGAGTCAGTACCTCCAGGGGAGGGGAACCAGTGAGTGTAGAATTGAACCCAGCCAGAGTCAGTCCCTCCAGGGGTGGGGAATGAGTGAGTGTAGAACTGAACCCAACCAGAGTCAGGACCTCCAGGGGAGGGGAAACAGTGAGTGTAGAACTGAACCCAGCCAGAGTCAGTCCCTTCAGCGGAGGGGAACCAGTGAGTGTAGAACTGAACCCAGCCAGAGTCAGTACCTCCAGGGGAGGGGAACGAGTGAGTGTAGAACTGAACCTAGCCAGAGTCAGTACCTCCAGGGGAGGGGAACATGTGAGAGTAGAACTGAACCCAGCCAGAGTCAGTACCTACAGGGGTGGGGAATGAGTGAGTGTAGAACTGAACCTAGCCAGAGTCCGTATCTCCAGGAGAGGGGAACCAGTGTTTGCAGAACTGAACCCAGCCAGAATCAATACCTCCAGGGGAGGGGAACAAGTGAGTGTAGAACTGAACCCAGCCAGAATCAGTCCCTCCAGGGGTGGGGAATGAGTGAGTGTTGAACTGAACCCAGCCAGAGTCAGGACCTCCAGGGGAGGGGACACAGTGAGTGTAGAACTGAACACAGCCAGAGTTAGTACCTCCAGGGGAGGGGACCCAGTGAGTGTAGAACTGAACCCAACCAGAGTCAGTACCTCCAGGGGAGGGGAACCAGTGAGTGTAGACCTGAATCCAGCCAGAGTCAGTACCTCCAGGGGAGGGGACCCAGTGAGTGGAGAACTGTACCCAGCCAGAGTCAGTACCTTCAGGGGAGGGGAACCAGTGAGTGTAGAACTGAACCCAGCCAGAGTCAGTACCTTCAGGTGAGGGGAACCAGTGAGTGTAGAACTGAACCCAGTCAGAGTCAGTACCTCCAGGGGAGGGGAATCAGTGAGTGTAGAAATGAACCCAGCCATAGTCAGTACCTCCAGGGGAGGGGACCCAGTGATTGTAGAACTGAACCCAGCCAGAGTCAGTACCTCCAGGGGAGGGGATAAAGTGAGTGTAGAACTGAACCCAGCCAGAGTCAGTACCTCCAGGGGAGGGGAACCAGTGAGTGTAGAATTGAACCCAGCCAGAGTCAGTCCCTCCAGGGGTGGGGAATGAGTGAGTGTAGAACTGAACCCAACCAGAGTCAGGACCTCCAGGGGAGGGGAACCAGTGAGTGTAGAACTGAACCCAGCCAGAGTCAGTCCCTTCAGCGGAGAGGAACCAGTGAGTGTAGAACTGAACCCAGCCAGAGTCAGTCCCTCCAGGGGTGGGGAATGAGTGAGTGTAGAACTGAACCCAACCAGAGTCAGTACCTTCAGGGGAGGGGAACGAGTGAGTGTAGAACTGAACCCAGCCAGAGTCAGTACCTCCAGGGGAGGGGAACCAGTGAGTGTAGAACTGAACACAGCCAGAGTCAGTACCTCCAGGGGAGGGGAACCAGTGAGTGTAGAACTGAACCCAGCCAGAGTCAGTACCTCCAGGGGAGGGGAACCAGTGAGTGTAGAACTGAACCCAGCCAGAGTCAGCACCTCCAGGGGAGGGGAACCAGTGAGTGTAGACCTGAATCCAGCCAGAGTCAGTACCTCCAGGGGAGGGGACCCAGTGAGTGGAGAACTGTACCCAGCCAGAGTCAGTACCTTCAGGGGAGGGGAACCAGTGAGTGTAGAACTGAACCCAGCCAGAGTCAGTACCTCCAGGGGAGGGGAACCAGTGAGTGTAGAACTGAACCCTGTCAGAGTCAGTACCTCCAGGGGAGGGGAACCAGTGAGTGTAGAACTGAACCCAGCCAGAGTCAGCACCTCCTGGGGAGGGGAACCAGTGAGTGTAGAACTGAACCCAGCCAGAGTCAGTACCTTCAGGGGCGGGGAATGAGTGAGTGTAGAACTGAACCCAGCCAGAGTCAGTACCTCCAGGGGAGGGGATAAAGTGAGTGTAGAACTGAACCCAGCCAGAGTCAGTACCTCCAGGGGAGGGGAACCAGTGAGTGTAGAATTGAACCCAGCCAGAGTCAATCCCTCCAGGGGTGGGGAATGAGTGAGTGTAGAACTGAACCCAACCAGAGTCAGGACCTCCAGGGGAGGGGAAACAGTGAGTGTAGAACTGAACCCAGCCAGAGTCAGTCCCTTCAGCGGAGGGGAACCAGTGAGTGTAGAACTGAACCCAGCCAGAGTCAGTACCTCCAGGGGAGGGGAACGAGTGAGTGTAGAACTGAACCTAGCCAGAGTCAGTACCTCCAGGGGAGGGGAACATGTGAGAGTAGAACTGAACCCAGCCAGAGTCAGTACCTACAGGGGTGGGGAATGAGTGAGTGTAGAACTGAACCTAGCCAGAGTCCGTATCTCCAGGAGAGGGGAACCAGTGTTTGCAGAACTGAACCCAGCCAGAATCAGTACCTCCAGGGGAGGGGAACAAGTGAGTGTAGAACTGAACCCAGCCAGAGTCAGTCCCTCCAGGGGTGGGGAATGAGTGAGTGTTGAACTGAACCCAGCCAGAGTCAGGACCTCCAGGGGAGGGGACACAGTGAGTGTAGAACTGAACACAGCCAGAGTTAGTACCTCCAGGGGAGGGGACCCAGTGAGTGTAGAACTGAACCCAACCAGAGTCAGTACCTCCAGGGCAGGGGAACCAGTGAGTGTAGACCTGAATCCAGCCAGAGTCAGTACCTCCAGGGGAGGGGACCCAGTGAGTGGAGAACTGTACCCAGCCAGAGTCAGTACCTTCAGGGGAGGGGAACCAGTGAGTGTAGAACTGAACCCAGCCAGAGTCAGTACCTTCAGGTGAGGGGAACCAGTGAGTGTAGAACTGAACCCAGTCAGAGTCAGTACCTCCAGGGGAGGGGAATCAGTGAGTGTAGAAATGAACCCAGCCATAGTCAGTACCTCCAGGGGAGGGGACCCAGTGATTGTAGAACTGAACCCAGCCAGAGTCAGTACCTCCAGGGGAGGGGATAAAGTGAGTGTAGAACTGAACCCAGCCAGAGTCAGTACCTCCAGGGGAGGGGAACCAGTGAGTGTAGAATTGAACCCAGCCAGAGTCAGTCCCTCCAGGGGTGGGGAATGAGTGAGTGTAGAACTGAACCCAACCAGAGTCAGGACCTCCAGGGGAGGGGAACCAGTGAGTGTAGAACTGAACCCAGCCAGAGTCAGTCCCTTCAGCGGAGAGGAACCAGTGAGTGTAGAACTGAACCCAGCCAGAGTCAGTCCCTCCAGGGGTGGGGAATGAGTGAGTGTAGAACTGAACCCAACCAGAGTCAGTACCTTCAGGGGAGGGGAACGAGTGAGTGTAGAACTGAACCCAGCCAGAGTCAGTACCTCCAGGGGAGGGGAACCAGTGAGTGTAGAACTGAACCCAGCCAGAGTCAGTGCCTCCAGGGGAGGGGAACCCGTGAGTGTAGAACTGAACCCAGCCAGAGTCAGTGCCTCCAGGGGAGGGGAACCAGTGAGTTTAGAACTGAACCCAACAAAAGTCAGTATCTTCAGGGGAGGGGACCCAGTGAGTGTCGAACTGAACCCAGCCAGAGTCAGTACCTTCAGGGTAGGGGAACCTGTGAGTGTAGAACTGAACCCAACCAGAGTCAGTACCTCCAGCGGAGGGGAACCAGTGAGTGTAGAACTGAACCCAGCCAGAGTCAGTACCTCCAGGGGAGGGGAACCAGTGAGTGTAGAACTGAACCCAACAAGAGTCAGTACCTCCAGGGGAGGGGAACCAGTGAGTGTAGAACTGAACCCAGCCAGAGTCAGTACCTCCAGGGGAGGGGAACCAGTGAGTGTAGAACTGAACCCAACAAGAGTCAGTACCTCCAGGGGAGGGGAACCAGTGAGTGTAGAAATCAACCCAGCCATAGTCAGTACCTCCAGGGGAGGGGTCCCAGCGAGTATAGAACTGAACCCAGCCAGAGTCAGTACCTCCAGGGCAGGGGAATCAGTGAGTGTAGAACTGAACCCAGCCAGAGTCAGTACCTCCAGGGGAGGGGAACCAGCGAGTGTAGAACTGAACCCAGCCAGAGTCAGTCCCTCCAGGGGTGGGGAATGAGTGAGTGTAGAACTGAACCCAGCCCGAGGAAGGACCTCCAGGGGAGGGGAACCAGTGAGTGTCGAACTGAACCCAGCCAGAGTCAGTATCTCCAGGGGAGGGGACCCAGTGAGTGTAGAACTGAACCCAGCCAGAGTCAGTACCTCCAGGGGAGGGGAACCAGTGAGTGTAGAACTGAACCCAGCCAGAGTCAGTACCTCCAGGGGAGGGGAACCAGTGAGTGTAGAACTGAACCCAGCCAGAGTCAGTACCTCCAGGGGAGGGGAACCAGTGAGTGTAGAACTGAACCCAGCCAGAGTCAGTACCTCCAGGGGAGGGGAACGAGTGAGTGTAGAACTGAACCCAGCCAGAGTCAGTACCTCCAGGGAAGGGAAACCGGTGAGTGTAGAACTGAACCCAGCCAGAGTCAGTACCTCCAGGGGAGGGGAACCAGTGAGAGTAGAACTGAACCCAGCCAGAGTCAGTACCTACAGGGGTGGGGAATGAGTGAGTGTAGAACTGAACCTAGCCAGAGTCCGTATCTCCAGGAGAGGTGAACCAGTGTTTGCAGAACTGAACCCAGCCAGAGTCAGCACCTCCAGGGGAGGGGAACCAGTGAGTGTAGAACTGAACCCAGCCAGAGTCAGTACCTCCAGGGGAGGGGAACCAGTGAGAGTAGAACTGAACCCAGCCAGAGTCAGTAACTCCAGGAGAGGGGAACCAGTGAGTGTAGAACTGAACCCAGCCAGAGTCAGTACCTCCAGGGAAGCGGAACCAGTGAGTGTAGAACAGAACCAACCAGAGTCAGTACCTCCAGGGGAGGGGACCCAGTGAGTGTAGACCTGAACCCAACCAGAGTCAGTACCTCCAGGGGAGGGGACCCAGTGAGTGGAGAACTGTACCCAGCCAGAGTCAGTACCTTCAGGGGAGGGGAACCAGTGAGTGTAGAACTGAACCCAGCCAGAGTCAAGTACCTCCAGGGGAGGGGAACCAGTGAGTGTAGAACTGAACCCAGCCAGAGTCAGTACCTGCAGGGGAGGGGAACCAGTGAGTGTAGAACTGAACCCAGCCAGAGTCAGTACCTTCAGGGGCGGGGAATGAGTGAGTGTAGAACTGAACCCAGCCAGAGTCAGTACCTCCAGGAGAGGGGATAAAGTGAGTGTAGAACTGAACCCAGCCAGAGTCAGTACCTCCAGGGGAGGGGACCCAGTGAGTGTAGAACTGAACCCAACCAGAGTCAGGACCTCCAGGGGAGGGGAACCAGTGAGTGTAGAACTGAACCCAGCCAGAGTCAGTCCCTTCAGCGGAGGGGAACCAGTGAGTGTAGAACTGAACCCAGCCAGAGTCAGTACCTTCAGGGCAGGGGAACCTGTGAGTGTAGAACTGAACCCAGCCATAGTCAGTACCTCCAAGGGAGGGGAATCAGAGAGTGTAGAACTGAACCCAGCCATAGTCAGTACCTCCAGGGGAGGGGACCCAGTGATTGTAGAACTGAACCCAGCCAGAGTCAGTACCTCCAGGGGAGGGGATAAAGTGAGTGTAGAACTGAGCCCAGCCAGAGTCAGTACCTCCAGGGGAGGGGAACCAGTGAGTGTAGAATTGAACCCAGCCAGAGTCAGTCCCTCCAGGGGTGGGGAATGAGTGAGTGTAGAACTGAACCCAACCAGAGTCAGGACCTCCAGGGGAGGGGAACCTGTGAGTGTAGAACTGAACCCAGCCAGAGTCAGTACCTTCAGGGGAGGGGAACCTGTGAGTTTAGAACTGAACCCAACAAAAGTCAGTATCTTCAGGGGAGGGGACCCAGTGAGTGTCGAACTGAACCCAGCCAGAGTCAGTACCTTCAGGGGAGGGGAACCTGTGAGTGTAGAACTGAACCCAGCCAGAGTCAGTAACTCCAGGGGAGGGGAACCAGTGAGTGTAGAACTGAACCCAGCCAGAGTCAGTACCTTCAGGGGAGGGGAACCAGTGAGTGTAGAACTGAACCCAGCCATAGTCAGTACCTCCAGGGGAGGGGTCCCAGCGAGTATAGAACTGAACCCAGCCAGAGTCAGTCCCTCCAGGGGTGGGGAATGAGTGAGTGTAGAACTGAACCCAGCCAGAGTAAGGACCTCCAGGGGAGGGGAACCAGTGAGTGTCGAACTGAACCCAGCCAGAGTCAGTATCTCCAGGGGAGGGGACACAGTGAGTGTAGAACTGAACCCAGCCAGAGTCAGTACCTTCAGGGGAGGGGAACCAGTGAGTGTAGAACTGAACCCAGCCAGAGTCAGTACCTCCAGGGGAGGGGAACCAGTGAGTGTAGAACTGAACCCAGCCAGAGTCAGTACCTCCAGGGGAGGGGAACCAGTGAGTGTAGAACTGAACCCAGCCAGAGTCAGCACCTCCAGGGGAGGGGAACCAGTGAGTGTAGAACTGAACACAGCCAGAGTCAGTACCTCCAGGGGAGGGGAACCAGTGAGTGTAGAACTGAACCCAGCCAGAGTCAGTACCTCCAGGGGAGGGGAACCAGTGAGTGTAGAACTGAACCCAGCCAGAGTCAGCACCTCCAGGGGAGGGGAACCAGTGAGTGTAGAACTGAACCCAGCCAGAGTCAGTACCTCCAGGGAAGGGAAACTGGTGAGTGTAGAACTGAACCCAGCCAGAGTCAGTACCTCCAGGGGAGGGGAACCAGTGAGAGTAGAACTGAACCCAGCCAGAGTCAGTACCTACAGGGGTGGGGAATGAGTGAGTGTAGAACTGAACCTAGCCAGAGTCCGTATCTCCAGGAGAGGTGAACCAGTGTTTGCAGAACTGAACCTAGCCAGAGTCAGCACCTCCAGGGGAGGGGAACCAGTGAGTGTAGAACTGAACCCAGCCAGAGTCAGCACCTCCAGGGGAGGGGAATCAGTGAGCGTAGAACTGAACACAGCCAGAGTCAGTACCTCCAGGGGAGGGGAACCAGTGAGTGTAGAACTGAACCCAGCCAGAGTCAGTACCTTCAGGGGAGGGGAACCAGTGAGTGTTGACCTGAACCCAGCCAGAGTCAGTACTTCCAGGGGAGGGGAACCAGTGAGTGTAGAACTGAACCCAGCCAGAGTCAGTACCTCCAGGGGAGGGGAACCAGTGAGTGTAGAAATGAACCCAGCCAGAGTCAGTACCTCCAGGGGAGGGGAACGAGTGAGTGTAGAACTGAACCCAGCCAGAGTCAGTACCTCCAGGGAAGGGAAACCGGTGAGTGTAGAACTGAACCCAGCCAGAGTCAGTACCTCCAGGGGAGGGGAACCAGTGAGAGTAGAACTGAA
The DNA here is from genome assembly GCF_044704955.1 of Pristiophorus japonicus. Taxonomy (NCBI): domain Eukaryota; kingdom Metazoa; phylum Chordata; class Chondrichthyes; family Pristiophoridae; genus Pristiophorus; species Pristiophorus japonicus. The sequence goes on along the minus strand of NW_027252101.1, from coordinate 857,556 downwards.
CCCAGCCAGAGTCAGTAACTCCAGGAGAGGGGAACCAGTGAGGGTAGAACTGAACCCAGCCAGAGTCAGTACCTCCAGGGAAGCGGAACCAGTGAGTGTAGAACAGAACCAACCAGAGTCAGTACCTCCAGGGGAGGGGACCCAGTGAGTGTAGAACTGAACCCAACCAGAGTCAGTACCTCCAGGGGAGGGGAACCAGTGAGTGTAGACCTGAATCCAGCCAGAGTCAGTACCTCCAGGGGAGGGGACCCAGTGAGTGGAGAACTGTACCCAGCCAGAGTCAGTACCTTCAGGGGCGGGGAATGAGTGAGTGTAGAACTGAACCCAGCCAGAGTCAGTACCTCCAGGGGAGGGGATAAAGTGAGTGTAGAACTGAAGCCAGCCAGAGTCAGTACCTCCAGGGGAGGGGACCCAGTGAGTGTAGAACTGAACCCAACCAGAGTCAGTACCTCCAGGGGAGGGGAACCAGTGAGTGTAGACCTGAATCCAGCCAGAGTCAGTACCTCCAGGGGAGGGGACCCAGTGAGTGGAGAACTGTACCCAGCCAGAGTCAGTACCTTCAGGGGAGGGGAACCAGTGAGTGTAGAACTGAACCCAGCCAGAGTCAGTACCTCCAGGGGAGGGGAACCAGTGAGTGTAGAACTGAACCCAGCCAGAGTCAGTACCTCCAGGGGAGGGGAACCAGTGAGTGTAGAACTGAACCCAGCCAGAGTCAGTACCTTCAGGGGCGGGGAATGAGTGAGTGTAGAACTGAACCCAGCCAGAGTCAGTACCTCCAGGGGAGGGGATAAAGTGAGTGTAGAACTGAACCCAGCCAGAGTCAGTACCTCCAGGGGAGGGGACCCAGTGAGTGTAGAACTGAACCCAACCAGAGTCAGGACCTCCAGGGGAGGGGAAACAGTGAGTGTAGAACTGAACCCAGCCAGAGTCAGTCCCTTCAGCGGAGGGGAACCAGTGAGTGTAGAACTGAACCCAGCCAGAGTCAGTACCTTCAGGGCAGGGGAACCTGTGAGTGTAGAACTGAACCCAGACATAGTCAGTACCTCCAGGGGAGGGGAATCAGTGAGTGTAGAACTGAACCCAGCCATAGTCAGTAACTCCAGGGGAGGGGACCCAGTGATTGTAGAACTGAACCCAGCCAGAGTCAGTACCTCCAGGGGAGGGGATAAAGTGAGTGTAGAACTGAGCCCAGCCAGAGTCAGTACCTCCAGGGGAGGGGAACCAGTGAGTGTAGAATTGAACCCAGCCAGAGTCAGTCCCTCCAGGGGTGGGGAATGAGTGAGTGTAGAACTGAACCCAACCAGAGTCAGGACCTCCAGGGGAGGGGAACCTGTGAGTGTAGAACTGAACCCAGCCAGAGTCAGTACCTTCAGGGGAGGGGAACCTGTGAGTTTAGAACTGAACCCAACAAAAGTCAGTATCTTCAGGGGAGGGGACCCAGTGAGTGTCGAACTGAACCCAGCCAGAGTCAGTACCTTCAGGGGAGGGGAACCAGCGAGTATAGAACTGAACCCAGCCAGAGTCAGTCCCTCCAGGGGTGGGGAATGAGTGAGTGTAGAACTGAACCCAGCCAGAGTAAGGACCTCCAGGGGAGGGGAACCAGTGAGTGTCGAACTGAACCCAGCCAGAGTCAGTATCTCCAGGGGAGGGGACACAGTGAGTGTAGAACTGAACCCAGCCAGAGTCAGTACCTTCAGGGGAGGGGAACCAGTGAGTGTAGAACTGAACCCAGCCAGAGTCAGTACCTCCAAGGGAGGGGAACCAGTGAGTGTAGAACTGAACCCAGCCAGAGTCAGTACCTCCAGGGGAGGGGAACCAGTGAGTGTAGAACTGAACCCAGCCAGAGTCAGCACCTCCAGGGGAGGGGAACCAGTGAGTGTAGAACTGAACACAGCCAGAGTCAGTACCTCCAGGGGAGGGGAACCAGTGAGTGTAGAACTGAACCCAGCCAGAGTCAGTACCTCCAGAGGAGGGGAACCAGTGAGTGTGGAACTGAACCCAGCCAGAGTCAGCACCTCCAGGGGAGGGGAACCAGTGAGTGTAGAACTGAACCCAGCCAGAGTCAGTACCTCCAGGGAAGGGAAACCGGTGAGTGTAGAACTGAACCCAGCCAGAGTCAGTACCTCCAGGGGAGGGGAACCAGTGAGAGTAGAACTGAACCCAGCCAGAGTCAGTACCTACAGGGGTGGGGAATGAGTGAGTGTAGAACTGAACCTAGCCAGAGTCCGTATCTCCAGGAGAGGTGAACCAGTGTTTGCAGAACTGAACCCAGCCAGAGTCAGCACCTCCAGTGGGGGGGAATGAGTGAGTGTAGAACTGAACCCAGCCAGAGTCAGGACCTCCAGGGGACGGGAACCAGATGGTCTGGAATTGAACCCAGCCAGAGTCAGTACCTCCAGGGGAGGGGAACAAGTGAGTGTAGAACTGAACACAGCCAGAGTCAGTACCTCCAGGGGAGGGGAACAAGTGAGTGTAGAACTGAACACAGCCAGAGTCAGTACCTCCAGGGGAGGGGAACAAGTGAGTGTAGAACTGAACACAGCCAGAGTCAGTACCTCCAGGGGAGGGGATCCAGTGAGTGTAGAACTGAACACAGCCAGAGTCAGTACCTCCAGGGGAGGGGAACAAGTGAGTGTAGAACTGAACCCAGCCAGAGTCAGTCCCTCCAGGGGTGGGGAATGAGTGAGTGTAGAACTGAACCCTGCCAGAGTCAGCACCTCAAGGGGAGCGGAACCAGTGAGTGTAGAACTGAAGCCAGCCAGAGTCAGTACCTCCAGGGGAGGGGAACCAGTGAGTGTAGAACTGAACACAACCAGAGTCAGTACCTCCAGGGGAGGGGAACCAGTGAGTATAGAACTGAATCCAGCCAGAGACAGTACCTCCAGGGGAGGGGACCCAGTGAGTGGAGTACTGAACCCAGCCAGAGTCAGTACCTCCAGGGGAGGGGAACCAGTGAGTGTAGAACTGAACCCAGCCAGAGTCAGTACTTTCAGGGGAGGGGAACCAGTGAGTGTAGAACTGAACCCAGTCAGAGTCAGCACCTCCTGGGGAGGGGAACCAGTGAGTGTAGAACTGAACCCAGCCAGAGTCAGCACCTTCAGGGGCGGGGAATGAGTGAGTGTAGAACTGAACCCAGCCAGAGTCAGTACCTCCAGGGGAGGGGATAAAATGAGTGTAGAACTGAACACAGCCAGAGTCAGTCCCTCCAGGGGAGGGGAACCAGTGAGTGTAGAATTAAACCCAGCCAGAGTCAGTCCCTCCAGGGGTGGGGAATGAGTGAGTGTAGAACTGAACCCAGCCAGAGTCACTACCTCCAGGAGAGGGGAACCAGTGAGTGTAGAACTGAACCCAGCCAGAGTCAGGACCTCCAGGGGAGGGGAACCAGTGAGTGTAGAACTGAACCCAGCCAGAGTCAGTCCCTTCAGCGGAGGGGAACCAGTGAGTGTAGAACTGAACCCAGCCAGAGTCAGTACCTCCAGGGAAGGGGAACCAGTGAGTGTAGACCTGAACCCAGCCAGAGTCAGTAACTCCAGGGGAGGGGAACCAGCGAGTGTAGAACTGAACCCAGCCAGAGTCAGTACCTCCAGTGGAGCGGAACCAGTGAGTGTAGAACTGAACCAACCAGAGTCAGTACCTCCAGGGGAGGGGACCCAGTGAGTGTAGAACTGAACACAGCCAGAGTCAGTACCTCCAGGGGAGGGGAGCCAGTGAGTGTAGAACTGAACCCAACCAGAGTCAGTACCTCCAGGGGAGGGGAACCAGTGAGTGTAGAACTGAACCCAGCCAGAGTCAGTACCTCCAGGGGAGGGGAACCAGTGAGTGTATAAATGAACCGAGCCAGAGTCAGTACCTCCAGGGGAGGAGAACCAGTGAGTGTAGAACTGAACCCAGCCAAAGTCAGTCCCTCCAGGGGTGGGCAATGAGTGAGTGTAGAACTGAAACCAGCCAGAGTCAGGACCTCCAGGGGAGGGGAACCAGTGAGTGTAGAACTGAACCCAGCCAGAGTCAGTACCTTCAGGGGAGGGGAACCAGTGAGTGTTGAACTGAACCCAGCCAGAGTCAGTACCTTCAGGGGAGGGGAAGCAGTGAGTGTAGAACTGAACCCAGCCAGATTCAGTACCTTCTAGGGAGGGGAACCAGTGAGTGTAGAACTGAACCCAACAAGAGTCAGTAACTCCAGGAGAGGGGAACCAGTGAGTGTAGAACTGAACCCAGCCAGAGTCAGTACCTCCAGGGGAGCGGAACCAGTGAGTGTAGAACTGAACCCGGCCAGAGTCAGCACCTTCAGGGGAGGGAAACCAGTGAATGTAGAACTGAACCCAGCCAGAGTCAGCACCTTCAGGGGAGGGGAACCAGTGAGTGTAGAACTGTACGCGGCCAGAGTCAGCACCTCCAGGGGAGGGGACCCAGTGAGTGTAGAACTGAACCCAGCCAGAGTCAGTACCTCCAGGGGAGGGGAACCAGTGAGTGTAGAACTGAACCCAACCAGAGTCAGTACCTCCAGGGGAGGGGAACCAGTGAGTGCAGAACTGAATCCAGCCAGAGTCAGTACCTCCAGGGGAGGGGACCCAGTGAGTGGAGAACTGAACCCAGCCAGAGTCAGTACCTTCAGGGGAGGGGAACCAGTGAGTGTAGAACTGAACCCAGCCAGAGTCAGTACCTCCAGGGGAGGGGAACCAGTGAGTGTTGAACTGAACCCAGTCAGAGTCAGTACCTCCAGGGGAGGGGAACCAGTGAGTGTAGAGCTGAACCCAGCCAGAGTCAGCACATCCTGGGGAGGGGAACCAGTGAGTGTAGAACTGAAGCCAGCCAGAGTCAGTACCTTCAGGGGCGGGGAATGAGTGAGTGTAGAACTGAACCCAGCCAGAGTCAGTACCTCCAGGGGAGGGGATAAAATGAGTGTAGAACTGAACCCAGCCAGAGTCAGTACCTCCAGGGGAGGGGAACCAGTGAGTGTAGAATTGAACCCAGCCAGAGTCAGTCCTTCCAGGGGTGGGGAATGAGTGAGTGTAGAACTGAACCCAACCAGAGTCAGGACCTCCAGGGGAGGGGAACCAGTGAGTGCAGAACTGAACCCAGCCAGAGTCAGTCCCTTCAGCGGAGGGGAACCAGTGAGTGTAGAACTGAACCCAGCCAGAGTCAGTACCTCCAGGGAAGGGGAACCAGTGAGTGTAGAACTGGACCCAGCCAGAGTCAGTACCTCCAGGAGAGGGGAACCAGTGAGTGTAGAACTGAACCCAGCCAGAGTCAGTACCTCCAGCGGAGCGGAACCAGTGAGTGTAGAACTGAACCAACCAGAGTCAGTACCTCCAGGGGAGGGGACCCAGTGAGTGTAGAACTGAACACAGCCAGAGTCAGTACCTCCAGGGGAGGGGAGCCAGTGAGTGTAGAACTGAACCCAACCAGAGTCAGTACCTCCAGGGGAGGGGAACCAGTGAGTGTAGAACTGAATCCAGCCAGAGTCAGTACCTCCAGGTGACGGGACCCAGTGAGTGGAGAACTGAACCCAGCCAGAGTCAGTACCTTCAGGGGAGGGGACCCAGTGAGTGGAGAACTGAACCCAGCCAGAGTCAGTACCTCCAGGGGAGAGGAACCAGTGAGTGTAGAACTGAAGCCAGCCAGAGTCAGTACCTCCAGGGGAGGGGAACCAGTGAGTGTAGAACTGAACCCAGTCAGAGTCAGTACCTCCAGGGGAGGGGAACCAGTGAGTGTGGAATTGAACCCAGCCAGAGTCAGTCCCTCCAGGGGACGGGGAATGAGTGAGTGTAGAACTGAACCCAACCAGAGTCAGAACCTCCAGGGGAGGGGAACCAGTGAGTGTAGAACTGAACCCAGCCAGAGTCAGTCCCTTCAGCGGAGGGGAACCAGTGAGTGTAGAACTGAACCCAGCCAGAGTCAGTACTTTCAGGGGAGGGGAACCAGTGAGTGTAGAACTGAACCCAGCCAGAGTCAGTACCTCCAGGGGAGGGGAACCAGTGAGTGTAGAACTGAACCCAGCCAGAGTCAGTGCCTCCAGGGGAGGGGAACCAGTTAATTTAGAACTGAACCCAACAAAAGTCAGTATCTTCAGGGGAGGGGACCCAGTGAGTGTCGAACTGAACCCAGCCAGAGTCAGTACCTCCAGGGGAGGGGAATCAGTGAGTGTAGAAATGAACCCAGCCATAGTCAGTTCCTCCAGGGGAGGGGGCCCAGTGATTGTAGAACTGAACCCAGCCAGAGTCAGTACCTTCAGGGGAGGGGAATGAGTGAGTGTAGAACTGAACCCAGCCAGAGTCAGTATCTCCAGGGGAGGGGAACCAGCGAGTATAGAACTGAATCCAGCCAGAGCCAGTACCTCCAGGGGAGGGGAACTAGTGTGTGTAGAACTGAAGCCAGCCAGAGTCAGTACCTCCAGGGGAGGGGAACCAGTGTGTGTAGAACTGAACCCAGTCAGAGTCAGTACCTCCAGGGGAGGGGAACCAGTGAGTGTAGAACTGAACCCAGCCACAGTCAGCACCTCCAGGGGCGGGGAATGAGTGATTGTAGAACTGAACACAGCCAGAGTGAGTACCTTCAGGGGAGGGGAACCAGTGAGTGTAGAACTGAACCCAGCCAGAGTCAGTACTTCCAGGGGAGGGGAACCAGTGAGAGTAGAACTGAACTCAGCCAGAGTCAGCACCTCCATGGGACGGGAACCAGTGAGTGTAGAACTGAACCCAGGCAGAGACAGGACCTCCAGGGGAGGGGAACCAGTGAGTGTATAAATGAACCCAGCCAGAGTCAGTACCTCCAGGGGAGGAGAACCAGTGAGTGTAGAACTGAACCCAGCCAAAGTCAGTCCCTCCAGGGGTGGGCAATGAGTGAGTGTAGAACTGAAACCAGCCAGAGTCAGGACCTCCAGGGGAGGGGAACCAGTGAGTGTAGAACTGAACCCATCCAGAGTCAGTACCTTCAGGGGAGGGGAACCAGTGAGTGTTGAACTGAACCCAGCCAGAGTCAGTACCTTCAGGGGAGGGGAAGCAGTGAGTGTAGAACTGAACCCAGCCAGATTCAGTACCTTCAGGGGAGGGGAACCAGTGAGTGTAGAACTGAACCCAACAAGAGTCAGTAACTCCAGGAGAGGGGAACCAGTGAGTGTAGAACTGAACCCAGCCAGAGTCAGTACCTCCAGGGGAGCGGAACCAGTGAGTGTAGAACTGAACCCGGCCAGAGCCAGCACCTTCAGGGGAGGGAAACCAGTGAGTGTAGAACTGAACCCAGCCAGAGTCAGCACCTTCAGGGGAGGGGAACCAGTGAGTGTAGAACTGTACGCGGCCAGAGTCAGCACCTCCAGGGGAGGGGACCCAGTGAGTGTAGAACTGAACCCAGCCAGAGTCAGTACCTCCAGGGGAAGGGAACCAGTGAGTGTAGAACTGAACCCAACCAGAGTCAGTACCTCCAGGGGAGGGGAACCAGTGAGTGTAGAACTGAATCCAGCCAGAGTCAGTACCTCCAGGGGAGGGGACCCAGTGAGTGGAGAACTGAACCCAGCCAGAGTCAGTACCTTCAGGGGAGGTGAATCAGTGAGTGTAGAACTGAACCCAGCCAGAGTCAGTACCTCCAGGGGAGGGGAACCAGTGAGTGTTGAACTGAACCCAGTCAGAGTCAGTACCTCCAGGGCAGGGGAACCAGTGAGTGTAGAGCTGAACCCAGCCAGAGTCAGCACCTCCTGGGGAGGGGAACCAGTGAGTGTAGAACTGAAGCCAGCCAGAGTCAGTACCTTCAGGGGCGGGGAATGAGTGAGTGTAGAACTGAACCCAGCCAGAGTCAGTACCTCCAGGGGAGGGGATAAAATGAGTGTAGAACTGAACCCAGCCAGAGTCAGTACCTCCAGGGGAGGGGAACCAGTGAGTGTAGAATTGAACCCAGCCAGAGTCAGTCCTTCCAGGGGTGGGGAATGAGTGAGTGTAGAACTGAACCAACCAGAGTCAGTACCTCCAGGGGAGGGGACCCAGTGAGTGTAGAACTGAACACAGCCAGAGTCAGTACCTCCAGGGGAGGGGAGCCAGTGAGTGTAGAACTGAACCCAACCAGAGTCAGTACCTCCAGGGGAGGGGAACCAGTGAGTGTAGAACTGAATCCAGCCAGAGTCAGTACCTCCAGGGGACGGGACCCAGTGAGTGGAGAACTGAACCCAGCCAGAGTCAGTATCTTCAGGGGAGGGGACCCAGTGAGTGGAGAACTGAACCCAGCCAGAGTCAGTACATCCAGGGGAGAGGAACCAGTGAGTGTAGAACTGAAGCCAGCCAGAGTCAGTACCTCCAGGGGAGGGGAAACAGTGAGTGTAGAACTGAACCCAGTCAGAGTCAGTACCTCCAGGGGAGGGGAACCAGTGAGTGTGGAATTGAACCCAGCCAGAGTCAGTCCCTCCAGGGGACGGGGAATGAGTGAGTGTAGAACTGAACCCAACCAGAGTCAGGACCTCCAGGGGAGGGGAACCAGTGAGTGTAGAACTGAACCCAGCCAGAGTCAGTCCCTTCAGCGGAGGGGAAACAGTGAGTGTAGAACTGAACCCAGCCAGAGTCAGTACTTTCAGGGGAGGGGAACCAGTGAGTGTAGAACTGAACCCAGCCAGAGTCAGTACCTCCAGGGGAGGGGAACCAGTGAGTGTAGAACTGAACCCAGCCAGAGTCAGTGCCTCCAGGGGAGGGGAACCAGTTAGTTTAGAACTGAACCCAACAAAAGTCAGTATCTTCAGGGGAGGGGACCCAGTGAGTGTCGAACTGAACCCAGCCAGGGTCAGTACCTCCAGGGGAGTGGAATCAGTGAGTGTAGAAATGAACCCAGCCATAGTCAGTTCCTCCAGGGGAGGGGGCCCAGTGATTGTAGAACTGAACCCAGCCAGAGTCAGTACCTTCAGGGGAGGGGAATGAGTGAGTGTAGAACTGAACCCAGCCAGAGTCAGTTCCTCCAGGGGAGGGGAACCAGCGAGTATAGAACTGAATCCAGCCAGAGCCAGTACCTCCAGGGGAGGGGAACCAGTGTGTGTAGAACTGAAGCCAGCCAGAGTCAGTACCTCCAGGGGAGAGGAACCAGTGAGTGTAGAACTGAACCCAGTCAGAGTCAGTACCTCCAGGGGAGGGGAACCAGTGAGTGCAGAACTGAACCCAGCCAGAGTCAGCACCTCCAGGGGAGGGGAACCAGTGAGTGTCGAACTGCACCCAGCCACAGTCAGTACCTCCAGGGGAGGGGACCCAGTGAGTGGAGAACTGAACCCAGCCAGAGTCAGTACCTCCAGGGGAGAGGAACCAGTGTGTGTAGAACTGAAGCCAGCCAGAGTCAGTACCTCCAGGGGAGGGGAACCAGTGAGTGTAGAACTGAACCCAGTCAGAGTCAGTACCTCCAGGGGAGGAGAACGAGTGAGTGTAGAACTGAACCCAGCCAGAGTCACTACCTCCAGGGGAGGAGAACCAGTGAGTGTAGAACTGAACCCAGCCAGAGTCAGTACCTCCAGGGGAGGGGAACCAGTGAGTGTAGAACTGAACCCAGCCAGAGTCAGTACCTCCAGGGGAGGGGACCCAGTGATTGTAGAACTGAACCCAGCCAGAGTCAGTACCTCCAGGGGAGGGGATAAAGTGAGTGTAGAACTGAACCCAGCCAGAGTCAGTACCTCCAGGGGAGGGGAACCAGTGAGTGTAGAATTGAACCCAGCCAGAGTCAGTCCCTCCAGGGGTGGGGAATGAGTGAGTGTAGAACTGAACCCAACCAGAGTCAGGACCTCCAGGGGAGGGGAACCAGTGAGTGTAGAACTGAACCCAGCCAGAGTCAGTCCCTTCAGCGGAGAGGAACCAGTGAGTGTAGAACTGAACCCAGCCAGAGTCAGTCCCTCCAGGGGTGGGGAATGAGTGAGTGTAGAACTGAACCCAACCAGAGTCAGTACCTTCAGGGGAGGGGAACGAGTGAGTGTAGAACTGAACCCAGCCAGAGTCAGTACCTCCAGGGGAGGGGAACCAGTGAGTGTAGAACTGAACACAGCCAGAGTCAGTACCTCCAGGGGAGGGGAACCAGTGAGTGTAGAACTGAACCCAGCCAGAGTCAGTACCTCCAGGGGAGGGGAACCAGTGAGTGTAGAACTGAACCCAGCCAGAGTCAGCACCTCCAGGGGAGGGGAACCAGTGAGTGTAGACCTGAATCCAGCCAGAGTCAGTACCTCCAGGGGAGGGGACCCAGTGAGTGGAGAACTGTACCCAGCCAGAGTCAGTACCTTCAGGGGAGGGGAACCAGTGAGTGTAGAACTGAACCCAGCCAGAGTCAGTACCTCCAGGGGAGGGGAACCAGTGAGTGTAGAACTGAACCCTGTCAGAGTCAGTACCTCCAGGGGAGGGGAACCAGTGAGTGTAGAACTGAACCCAGCCAGAGTCAGCACCTCCTGGGGAGGGGAACCAGTGAGTGTAGAACTGAACCCAGCCAGAGTCAGTACCTTCAGGGGCGGGGAATGAGTGAGTGTAGAACTGAACCCAGCCAGAGTCAGTACCTCCAGGGGAGGGGATAAAGTGAGTGTAGAACTGAACCCAGCCAGAGTCAGTACCTCCAGGGGAGGGGAACCAGTGAGTGTAGAATTGAACCCAGCCAGAGTCAATCCCTCCAGGGGTGGGGAATGAGTGAGTGTAGAACTGAACCCAACCAGAGTCAGGACCTCCAGGGGAGGGGAAACAGTGAGTGTAGAACTGAACCCAGCCAGAGTCAGTCCCTTCAGCGGAGGGGAACCAGTGAGTGTAGAACTGAACCCAGCCAGAGTCAGTACCTCCAGGGGAGGGGAACGAGTGAGTGTAGAACTGAACCTAGCCAGAGTCAGTACCTCCAGGGGAGGGGAACATGTGAGAGTAGAACTGAACCCAGCCAGAGTCAGTACCTACAGGGGTGGGGAATGAGTGAGTGTAGAACTGAACCTAGCCAGAGTCCGTATCTCCAGGAGAGGGGAACCAGTGTTTGCAGAACTGAACCCAGCCAGAATCAGTACCTCCAGGGGAGGGGAACAAGTGAGTGTAGAACTGAACCCAGCCAGAGTCAGTCCCTCCAGGGGTGGGGAATGAGTGAGTGTTGAACTGAACCCAGCCAGAGTCAGGACCTCCAGGGGAGGGGACACAGTGAGTGTAGAACTGAACACAGCCAGAGTTAGTACCTCCAGGGGAGGGGACCCAGTGAGTGTAGAACTGAACCCAACCAGAGTCAGTACCTCCAGGGCAGGGGAACCAGTGAGTGTAGACCTGAATCCAGCCAGAGTCAGTACCTCCAGGGGAGGGGACCCAGTGAGTGGAGAACTGTACCCAGCCAGAGTCAGTACCTTCAGGGGAGGGGAACCAGTGAGTGTAGAACTGAACCCAGCCAGAGTCAGTACCTTCAGGTGAGGGGAACCAGTGAGTGTAGAACTGAACCCAGTCAGAGTCAGTACCTCCAGGGGAGGGGAATCAGTGAGTGTAGAAATGAACCCAGCCATAGTCAGTACCTCCAGGGGAGGGGACCCAGTGATTGTAGAACTGAACCCAGCCAGAGTCAGTACCTCCAGGGGAGGGGATAAAGTGAGTGTAGAACTGAACCCAGCCAGAGTCAGTACCTCCAGGGGAGGGGAACCAGTGAGTGTAGAATTGAACCCAGCCAGAGTCAGTCCCTCCAGGGGTGGGGAATGAGTGAGTGTAGAACTGAACCCAACCAGAGTCAGGACCTCCAGGGGAGGGGAACCAGTGAGTGTAGAACTGAACCCAGCCAGAGTCAGTCCCTTCAGCGGAGAGGAACCAGTGAGTGTAGAACTGAACCCAGCCAGAGTCAGTCCCTCCAGGGGTGGGGAATGAGTGAGTGTAGAACTGAACCCAACCAGAGTCAGTACCTTCAGGGGAGGGGAACGAGTGAGTGTAGAACTGAACCCAGCCAGAGTCAGTACCTCCAGGGGAGGGGAACCAGTGAGTGTAGAACTGAACCCAGCCAGAGTCAGTGCCTCCAGGGGAGGGGAACCCGTGAGTGTAGAACTGAACCCAGCCAGAGTCAGTGCCTCCAGGGGAGGGGAACCAGTGAGTTTAGAACTGAACCCAACAAAAGTCAGTATCTTCAGGGGAGGGGACCCAGTGAGTGTCGAACTGAACCCAGCCAGAGTCAGTACCTTCAGGGTAGGGGAACCTGTGAGTGTAGAACTGAACCCAACCAGAGTCAGTACCTCCAGCGGAGGGGAACCAGTGAGTGTAGAACTGAACCCAGCCAGAGTCAGTACCTCCAGGGGAGGGGAACCAGTGAGTGTAGAACTGAACCCAACAAGAGTCAGTACCTCCAGGGGAGGGGAACCAGTGAGTGTAGAACTGAACCCAGCCAGAGTCAGTACCTCCAGGGGAGGGGAACCAGTGAGTGTAGAACTGAACCCAACAAGAGTCAGTACCTCCAGGGGAGGGGAACCAGTGAGTGTAGAAATCAACCCAGCCATAGTCAGTACCTCCAGGGGAGGGGTCCCAGCGAGTATAGAACTGAACCCAGCCAGAGTCAGTACCTCCAGGGCAGGGGAATCAGTGAGTGTAGAACTGAACCCAGCCAGAGTCAGTACCTCCAGGGGAGGGGAACCAGCGAGTGTAGAACTGAACCCAGCCAGAGTCAGTCCCTCCAGGGGTGGGGAATGAGTGAGTGTAGAACTGAACCCAGCCCGAGGAAGGACCTCCAGGGGAGGGGAACCAGTGAGTGTCGAACTGAACCCAGCCAGAGTCAGTATCTCCAGGGGAGGGGACCCAGTGAGTGTAGAACTGAACCCAGCCAGAGTCAGTACCTCCAGGGGAGGGGAACCAGTGAGTGTAGAACTGAACCCAGCCAGAGTCAGTACCTCCAGGGGAGGGGAACCAGTGAGTGTAGAACTGAACCCAGCCAGAGTCAGTACCTCCAGGGGAGGGGAACCAGTGAGTGTAGAACTGAACCCAGCCAGAGTCAGTACCTCCAGGGGAGGGGAACGAGTGAGTGTAGAACTGAACCCAGCCAGAGTCAGTACCTCCAGGGAAGGGAAACCGGTGAGTGTAGAACTGAACCCAGCCAGAGTCAGTACCTCCAGGGGAGGGGAACCAGTGAGAGTAGAACTGAACCCAGCCAGAGTCAGTACCTACAGGGGTGGGGAATGAGTGAGTGTAGAACTGAACCTAGCCAGAGTCCGTATCTCCAGGAGAGGTGAACCAGTGTTTGCAGAACTGAACCCAGCCAGAGTCAGCACCTCCAGGGGAGGGGAACCAGTGAGTGTAGAACTGAACCCAGCCAGAGTCAGTACCTCCAGTGGAGGGGAACCAGTGAGAGTAGAACTGAACCCAGCCAGAGTCAGTAACTCCAGGAGAGGGGAACCAGTGAGTGTAGAACTGAACCCAGCCAGAGTCAGTACCTCCAGGGAAGCGGAACCAGTGAGTGTAGAACAGAACCAACCAGAGTCAGTACCTCCAGGGGAGGGGACCCAGTGAGTGTAGACCTGAACCCAACCAGAGTCAGTACCTCCAGGGGAGGGGACCCAGTGAGTGGAGAACTGTACCCAGCCAGAGTCAGTACCTTCAGGGGAGGGGAACCAGTGAGTGTAGAACTGAACCCAGCCAGAGTCAAGTACCTCCAGGGGAGGGGAACCAGTGAGTGTAGAACTGAACCCAGCCAGAGTCAGTACCTGCAGGGGAGGGGAACCAGTGAGTGTAGAACTGAACCCAGCCAGAGTCAGTACCTTCAGGGGCGGGGAATGAGTGAGTGTAGAACTGAACCCAGCCAGAGTCAGTACCTCCAGGGGAGGGGATAAAGTGAGTGTAGAACTGAACCCAGCCAGAGTCAGTACCTCCAGGGGAGGGGACCCAGTGAGTGTAGAACTGAACCCAACCAGAGTCAGGACCTCCAGGGGAGGGGAACCAGTGAGTGTAGAACTGAACCCAGCCAGAGTCAGTCCCTTCAGCGGAGGGGAACCAGTGAGTGTAGAACTGAACCCAGCCAGAGTCAGTACCTTCAGGGCAGGGGAACCTGTGAGTGTAGAACTGAACCCAGCCATAGTCAGTACCTCCAAGGGAGGGGAATCAGAGAGTGTAGAACTGAACCCAGCCATAGTCAGTACCTCCAGGGGAGGGGACCCAGTGATTGTAGAACTGAACCCAGCCAGAGTCAGTACCTCCAGGGGAGGGGATAAAGTGAGTGTAGAACTGAGCCCAGCCAGAGTCAGTACCTCCAGGGGAGGGGAACCAGTGAGTGTAGAATTGAACCCAGCCAGAGTCAGTCCCTCCAGGGGTGGGGAATGAGTGAGTGTAGAACTGAACCCAACCAGAGTCAGGACCTCCAGGGGAGGGGAACCTGTGAGTGTAGAACTGAACCCAGCCAGAGTCAGTACCTTCAGGGGAGGGGAACCTGTGAGTTTAGAACTGAACCCAACAAAAGTCAGTATCTTCAGGGGAGGGGACCCAGTGATTGTCGAACTGAACCCAGCCAGAGTCAGTACCTTCAGGGGAGGGGAACCTGTGAGTGTAGAACTGAACCCAGCCAGAGTCAGTAACTCCAGGGGAGGGGAACCAGTGAGTGTAGAACTGAACCCAGCCAGAGTCAGTACCTTCAGGGGAGGGGAACCAGTGAGTGTAGAACTGAACCCAGCCATAGTCAGTACCTCCAGGGGAGGGGTCCCAGCGAGTATAGAACTGAACCCAGCCAGAGTCAGTCCCTCCAGGGGTGGGGAATGAGTGAGTGTAGAACTGAACCCAGCCAGAGTAAGGACCTCCAGGGGAGGGGAACCAGTGAGTGTCGAACTGAACCCAGCCAGAGTCAGTATCTCCAGGGGAGGGGACACAGTGAGTGTAGAACTGAACCCAGCCAGAGTCAGTACCTTCAGGGGAGGGGAACCAGTGAGTGTAGAACTGAACCCAGCCAGAGTCAGTACCTCCAGGGGAGGGGAACCAGTGAGTGTAGAACTGAACCCAGCCAGAGTCAGTACCTCCAGGGGAGGGGAACCAGTGAGTGTAGAACTGAACCCAGCCAGAGTCAGCACCTCCAGGGGAGGGGAACCAGTGAGTGTAGAACTGAACACAGCCAGAGTCAGTACCTCCAGGGGAGGGGAACCAGTGAGTGTAGAACTGAACCCAGCCAGAGTCAGTACCTCCAGGGGAGGGGAACCAGTGAGTGTAGAACTGAACCCAGCCAGAGTCAGCACCTCCAGGGGAGGGGAACCAGTGAGTGTAGAACTGAACCCAGCCAGAGTCAGTACCTCCAGGGAAGGGAAACTGGTGAGTGTAGAACTGAACCCAGCCAGAGTCAGTACCTCCAGGGGAGGGGAACCAGTGAGAGTAGAACTGAACCCAGCCAGAGTCAGTACCTACAGGGGTGGGGAATGAGTGAGTGTAGAACTGAACCTAGCCAGAGTCCGTATCTCCAGGAGAGGTGAACCAGTGTTTGCAGAACTGAACCTAGCCAGAGTCAGCACCTCCAGGGGAGGGGAACCAGTGAGTGTAGAACTGAACCCAGCCAGAGTCAGCACCTCCAGGGGAGGGGAATCAGTGAGCGTAGAACTGAACACAGCCAGAGTCAGTACCTCCAGGGGAGGGGAACCAGTGAGTGTAGAACTGAACCCAGCCAGAGTCAGTACCTTCAGGGGAGGGGAACCAGTGAGTGTTGACCTGAACCCAGCCAGAGTCAGTACTTCCAGGGGAGGGGAACCAGTGAGTGTAGAACTGAACCCAGCCAGAGTCAGTACCTCCAGGGGAGGGGAACCAGTGAGTGTAGAAATGAACCCAGCCAGAGTCAGTACCTCCAGGGGAGGGGAACGAGTGAGTGTAGAACTGAACCCAGCCAGAGTCAGTACCTCCAGGGAAGGGAAACCGGTGAGTGTAGAACTGAACCCAGCCAGAGTCAGTACCTCCAGGGGAGGGGAACCAGTGAGAGTAGAACTGAACCCAGCCAGAGTCAGTAACTCCAGGAGAGGGGAACCAGTGAGGGTAGAACTGAACCCAGCCAGAGTCAGTACCTCCAGGGAAGCGGAACCAGTGAGTGTAGAACAGAACCAACCAGAGTCAGTACCTCCAGGGGAGGGGACCCAGTGAGTGTAGAACTGAACCCAACCAGAGTCAGTACCTCCAGGGGAGGGGAACCAGTGAGTGTAGACCTGAATCCAGCCAGAGTCAGTACCTCCAGGGGAGGGGACCCAGTGAGTGGAGAACTGTACCCAGCCAGAGTCAGTACCTTCAGGGGCGGGGAATGAGTGAGTGTAGAACTGAACCCAGCCAGAGTCAGTACCTCCAGGGGAGGGGATAAAGTGAGTGTAGAACTGAAGCCAGCCAGAGTCAGTACCTCCAGGGGAGGGGACCCAGTGAGTGTAGAACTGAACCCAACCAGAGTCAGTACCTCCAGGGGAGGGGAACCAGTGAGTGTAGACCTGAATCCAGCCAGAGTCAGTACCTCCAGGGGAGGGGACCCAGTGAGTGGAGAACTGTACCCAGCCAGAGTCAGTACCTTCAGGGGAGGGGAACCAGTGAGTGTAGAACTGAACCCAGCCAGAGTCAGTACCTCCAGGGGAGGGGAACCAGTGAGTGTAGAACTGAACCCAGCCAGAGTCAGTACCTCCAGGGGAGGGGAACCAGTGAGTGTAGAACTGAACCCAGCCAGAGTCAGTACCTTCAGGGGCGGGGAATGAGTGAGTGTAGAACTGAACCCAGCCAGAGTCAGTACCTCCAGGGGAGGGGATAAAGTGAGTGTAGAACTGAACCCAGCCAGAGTCAGTACCTCCAGGGGAGGGGACCCAGTGAGTGTAGAACTGAACCCAACCAGAGTCAGGACCTCCAGGGGAGGGGAAACAGTGAGTGTAGAACTGAACCCAGCCAGAGTCAGTCCCTTCAGCGGAGGGGAACCAGTGAGTGTAGAACTGAACCCAGCCAGAGTCAGTACCTTCAGGGCAGGGGAACCTGTGAGTGTAGAACTGAACCCAGACATAGTCAGTACCTCCAGGGGAGGGGAATCAGTGAGTGTAGAACTGAACCCAGCCATAGTCAGTAACTCCAGGGGAGGGGACCCAGTGATTGTAGAACTGAACCCAGCCAGAGTCAGTACCTCCAGGGGAGGGGATAAAGTGAGTGTAGAACTGAGCCCAGCCAGAGTCAGTACCTCCAGGGGAGGGGAACCAGTGAGTGTAGAATTGAACCCAGCCAGAGTCAGTCCCTCCAGGGGTGGGGAATGAGTGAGTGTAGAACTGAACCCAACCAGAGTCAGGACCTCCAGGGGAGGGGAACCTGTGAGTGTAGAACTGAACCCAGCCAGAGTCAGTACCTTCAGGGGAGGGGAACCTGTGAGTTTAGAACTGAACCCAACAAAAGTCAGTATCTTCAGGGGAGGGGACCCAGTGAGTGTCGAACTGAACCCAGCCAGAGTCAGTACCTTCAGGGGAGGGGAACCAGCGAGTATAGAACTGAACCCAGCCAGAGTCAGTCCCTCCAGGGGTGGGGAATGAGTGAGTGTAGAACTGAACCCAGCCAGAGTAAGGACCTCCAGGGGAGGGGAACCAGTGAGTGTCGAACTGAACCCAGCCAGAGTCAGTATCTCCAGGGGAGGGGACACAGTGAGTGTAGAACTGAACCCAGCCAGAGTCAGTACCTTCAGGGGAGGGGAACCAGTGAGTGTAGAACTGAACCCAGCCAGAGTCAGTACCTCCAAGGGAGGGGAACCAGTGAGTGTAGAACTGAACCCAGCCAGAGTCAGTACCTCCAGGGGAGGGGAACCAGTGAGTGTAGAACTGAACCCAGCCAGAGTCAGCACCTCCAGGGGAGGGGAACCAGTGAGTGTAGAACTGAACACAGCCAGAGTCAGTACCTCCAGGGGAGGGGAACCAGTGAGTGTAGAACTGAACCCAGCCAGAGTCAGTACCTCCAGAGGAGGGGAACCAGTGAGTGTGGAACTGAACCCAGCCAGAGTCAGCACCTCCAGGGGAGGGGAACCAGTGAGTGTAGAACTGAACCCAGCCAGAGTCAGTACCTCCAGGGAAGGGAAACCGGTGAGTGTAGAACTGAACCCAGCCAGAGTCAGTACCTCCAGGGGAGGGGAACCAGTGAGAGTAGAACTGAACCCAGCCAGAGTCAGTACCTACAGGGGTGGGGAATGAGTGAGTGTAGAACTGAACCTAGCCAGAGTCCGTATCTCCAGGAGAGGTGAACCAGTGTTTGCAGAACTGAACCCAGCCAGAGTCAGCACCTCCAGTGGGGGGGAATGAGTGAGTGTAGAACTGAACCCAGCCAGAGTCAGGACCTCCAGGGGACGGGAACCAGATGGTCTGGAATTGAACCCAGCCAGAGTCAGTACCTCCAGGGGAGGGGAACAAGTGAGTGTAGAACTGAACACAGCCAGAGTCAGTACCTCCAGGGGAGGGGAACAAGTGAGTGTAGAACTGAACACAGCCAGAGTCAGTACCTCCAGGGGAGGGGAACAAGTGAGTGTAGAACTGAACACAGCCAGAGTCAGTACCTCCAGGGGAGGGGATCCAGTGAGTGTAGAACTGAACACAGCCAGAGTCAGTACCTCCAGGGGAGGGGAACAAGTGAGTGTAGAACTGAACCCAGCCAGAGTCAGTCCCTCCAGGGGTGGGGAATGAGTGAGTGTAGAACTGAACCCTGCCAGAGTCAGCACCTCAAGGGGAGCGGAACCAGTGAGTGTAGAACTGAAGCCAGCCAGAGTCAGTACCTCCAGGGGAGGGGAACCAGTGAGTGTAGAACTGAACACAACCAGAGTCAGTACCTCCAGGGGAGGGGAACCAGTGAGTATAGAACTGAATCCAGCCAGAGACAGTACCTCCAGGGGAGGGGACCCAGTGAGTGGAGTACTGAACCCAGCCAGAGTCAGTACCTCCAGGGGAGGGGAACCAGTGAGTGTAGAACTGAACCCAGCCAGAGTCAGTACTTTCAGGGGAGGGGAACCAGTGAGTGTAGAACTGAACCCAGTCAGAGTCAGCACCTCCTGGGGAGGGGAACCAGTGAGTGTAGAACTGAACCCAGCCAGAGTCAGCACCTTCAGGGGCGGGGAATGAGTGAGTGTAGAACTGAACCCAGCCAGAGTCAGTACCTCCAGGGGAGGGGATAAAATGAGTGTAGAACTGAACACAGCCAGAGTCAGTCCCTCCAGGGGAGGGGAACCAGTGAGTGTAGAATTAAACCCAGCCAGAGTCAGTCCCTCCAGGGGTGGGGAATGAGTGAGTGTAGAACTGAACCCAGCCAGAGTCACTACCTCCAGGAGAGGGGAACCAGTGAGTGTAGAACTGAACCCAGCCAGAGTCAGGACCTCCAGGGGAGGGGAACCAGTGAGTGTAGAACTGAACCCAGCCAGAGTCAGTCCCTTCAGCGGAGGGGAACCAGTGAGTGTAGAACTGAACCCAGCCAGAGTCAGTACCTCCAGGGAAGGGGAACCAGTGAGTGTAGACCTGAACCCAGCCAGAGTCAGTAACTCCAGGGGAGGGGAACCAGCGAGTGTAGAACTGAACCCAGCCAGAGTCAGTACCTCCAGTGGAGCGGAACCAGTGAGTGTAGAACTGAACCAACCAGAGTCAGTACCTCCAGGGGAGGGGACCCAGTGAGTGTAGAACTGAACACAGCCAGAGTCAGTACCTCCAGGGGAGGGGAGCCAGTGAGTGTAGAACTGAACCCAACCAGAGTCAGTACCTCCAGGGGAGGGGAACCAGTGAGTGTAGAACTGAACCCAGCCAGAGTCAGTACCTCCAGGGGAGGGGAACCAGTGAGTGTATAAATGAACCGAGCCAGAGTCAGTACCTCCAGGGGAGGAGAACCAGTGAGTGTAGAACTGAACCCAGCCAAAGTCAGTCCCTCCAGGGGTGGGCAATGAGTGAGTGTAGAACTGAAACCAGCCAGAGTCAGGACCTCCAGGGGAGGGGAACCAGTGAGTGTAGAACTGAACCCAGCCAGAGTCAGTACCTTCAGGGGAGGGGAACCAGTGAGTGTTGAACTGAACCCAGCCAGAGTCAGTACCTTCAGGGGAGGGGAAGCAGTGAGTGTAGAACTGAACCCAGCCAGATTCAGTACCTTCTAGGGAGGGGAACCAGTGAGTGTAGAACTGAACCCAACAAGAGTCAGTAACTCCAGGAGAGGGGAACCAGTGAGTGTAGAACTGAACCCAGCCAGAGTCAGTACCTCCAGGGGAGCGGAACCAGTGAGTGTAGAACTGAACCCGGCCAGAGTCAGCACCTTCAGGGGAGGGAAACCAGTGAATGTAGAACTGAACCCAGCCAGAGTCAGCACCTTCAGGGGAGGGGAACCAGTGAGTGTAGAACTGTACGCGGCCAGAGTCAGCACCTCCAGGGGAGGGGACCCAGTGAGTGTAGAACTGAACCCAGCCAGAGTCAGTACCTCCAGGGGAGGGGAACCAGTGAGTGTAGAACTGAACCCAACCAGAGTCAGTACCTCCAGGGGAGGGGAACCAGTGAGTGCAGAACTGAATCCAGCCAGAGTCAGTACCTCCAGGGGAGGGGACCCAGTGAGTGGAGAACTGAACCCAGCCAGAGTCAGTACCTTCAGGGGAGGGGAACCAGTGAGTGTAGAACTGAACCCAGCCAGAGTCAGTACCTCCAGGGGAGGGGAACCAGTGAGTGTTGAACTGAACCCAGTCAGAGTCAGTACCTCCAGGGGAGGGGAACCAGTGAGTGTAGAGCTGAACCCAGCCAGAGTCAGCACATCCTGGGGAGGGGAACCAGTGAGTGTAGAACTGAAGCCAGCCAGAGTCAGTACCTTCAGGGGCGGGGAATGAGTGAGTGTAGAACTGAACCCAGCCAGAGTCAGTACCTCCAGGGGAGGGGATAAAATGAGTGTAGAACTGAACCCAGCCAGAGTCAGTACCTCCAGGGGAGGGGAACCAGTGAGTGTAGAATTGAACCCAGCCAGAGTCAGTCCTTCCAGGGGTGGGGAATGAGTGAGTGTAGAACTGAACCCAACCAGAGTCAGGACCTCCAGGGGAGGGGAACCAGTGAGTGCAGAACTGAACCCAGCCAGAGTCAGTCCCTTCAGCGGAGGGGAACCAGTGAGTGTAGAACTGAACCCAGCCAGAGTCAGTACCTCCAGGGAAGGGGAACCAGTGAGTGTAGAACTGGACCCAGCCAGAGTCAGTACCTCCAGGAGAGGGGAACCAGTGAGTGTAGAACTGAACCCAGCCAGAGTCAGTACCTCCAGCGGAGCGGAACCAGTGAGTGTAGAACTGAACCAACCAGAGTCAGTACCTCCAGGGGAGGGGACCCAGTGAGTGTAGAACTGAACACAGCCAGAGTCAGTACCTCCAGGGGAGGGGAGCCAGTGAGTGTAGAACTGAACCCAACCAGAGTCAGTACCTCCAGGGGAGGGGAACCAGTGAGTGTAGAACTGAATCCAGCCAGAGTCAGTACCTCCAGGTGACGGGACCCAGTGAGTGGAGAACTGAACCCAGCCAGAGTCAGTACCTTCAGGGGAGGGGACCCAGTGAGTGGAGAACTGAACCCAGCCAGAGTCAGTACCTCCAGGGGAGAGGAACCAGTGAGTGTAGAACTGAAGCCAGCCAGAGTCAGTACCTCCAGGGGAGGGGAACCAGTGAGTGTAGAACTGAACCCAGTCAGAGTCAGTACCTCCAGGGGAGGGGAACCAGTGAGTGTGGAATTGAACCCAGCCAGAGTCAGTCCCTCCAGGGGACGGGGAATGAGTGAGTGTAGAACTGAACCCAACCAGAGTCAGAACCTCCAGGGGAGGGGAACCAGTGAGTGTAGAACTGAACCCAGCCAGAGTCAGTCCCTTCAGCGGAGGGGAACCAGTGAGTGTAGAACTGAACCCAGCCAGAGTCAGTACTTTCAGGGGAGGGGAACCAGTGAGTGTAGAACTGAACCCAGCCAGAGTCAGTACCTCCAGGGGAGGGGAACCAGTGAGTGTAGAACTGAACCCAGCCAGAGTCAGTGCCTCCAGGGGAGGGGAACCAGTTAATTTAGAACTGAACCCAACAAAAGTCAGTATCTTCAGGGGAGGGGACCCAGTGAGTGTCGAACTGAACCCAGCCAGAGTCAGTACCTCCAGGGGAGGGGAATCAGTGAGCGTAGAAATGAACCCAGCCATAGTCAGTTCCTCCAGGGGAGGGGGCCCAGTGATTGTAGAACTGAACCCAGCCAGAGTCAGTACCTTCAGGGGAGGGGAATGAGTGAGTGTAGAACTGAACCCAGCCAGAGTCAGTATCTCCAGGGGAGGGGAACCAGCGAGTATAGAACTGAATCCAGCCAGAGCCAGTACCTCCAGGGGAGGGGAACCAGTGTGTGTAGAACTGAAGCCAGCCAGAGTCAGTACCTCCAGGGGAGGGGAACCAGTGTGTGTAGAACTGAACCCAGTCAGAGTCAGTACCTCCAGGGGAGGGGAACCAGTGAGTGTAGAACTGAACCCAGCCACAGTCAGCACCTCCAGGGGCGGGGAATGAGTGATTGTAGAACTGAACACAGCCAGAGTGAGTACCTTCAGGGGAGGGGAACCAGTGAGTGTAGAACTGAACCCAGCCAGAGTCAGTACTTCCAGGGGAGGGGAACCAGTGAGAGTAGAACTGAACTCAGCCAGAGTCAGCACCTCCATGGGACGGGAACCAGTGAGTGTAGAACTGAACCCAGGCAGAGACAGGACCTCCAGGGGAGGGGAACCAGTGAGTGTATAAATGAACCCAGCCAGAGTCAGTACCTCCAGGGGAGGAGAACCAGTGAGTGTAGAACTGAACCCAGCCAAAGTCAGTCCCTCCAGGGGTGGGCAATGAGTGAGTGTAGAACTGAAACCAGCCAGAGTCAGGACCTCCAGGGGAGGGGAACCAGTGAGTGTA
This sequence comes from Pristiophorus japonicus, assembly GCF_044704955.1. Classification (NCBI taxonomy): domain Eukaryota; kingdom Metazoa; phylum Chordata; class Chondrichthyes; family Pristiophoridae; genus Pristiophorus; species Pristiophorus japonicus. Next base: position 834,780 of record NW_027252101.1, on the reverse strand, counting down.
GAACTGAACCCATCCAGAGTCAGTACCTTCAGGGGAGGGGAACCAGTGAGTGTTGAACTGAACCCAGCCAGAGTCAGTACCTTCAGGGGAGGGGAAGCAGTGAGTGTAGAACTGAACCCAGCCAGATTCAGTACCTTCAGGGGAGGGGAACCAGTGAGTGTAGAACTGAACCCAACAAGAGTCAGTAACTCCAGGAGAGGGGAACCAGTGAGTGTAGAACTGAACCCAGCCAGAGTCAGTACCTCCAGGGGAGCGGAACCAGTGAGTGTAGAACTGAACCCGGCCAGAGCCAGCACCTTCAGGGGAGGGAAACCAGTGAGTGTAGAACTGAACCCAGCCAGAGTCAGCACCTTCAGGGGAGGGGAACCAGTGAGTGTAGAACTGTACGCGGCCAGAGTCAGCACCTCCAGGGGAGGGGACCCAGTGAGTGTAGAACTGAACCCAGCCAGAGTCAGTACCTCCAGGGGAAGGGAACCAGTGAGTGTAGAACTGAACCCAACCAGAGTCAGTACCTCCAGGGGAGGGGAACCAGTGAGTGTAGAACTGAATCCAGCCAGAGTCAGTACCTCCAGGGGAGGGGACCCAGTGAGTGGAGAACTGAACCCAGCCAGAGTCAGTACCTTCAGGGGAGGTGAATCAGTGAGTGTAGAACTGAACCCAGCCAGAGTCAGTACCTCCAGGGGAGGGGAACCAGTGAGTGTTGAACTGAACCCAGTCAGAGTCAGTACCTCCAGGGCAGGGGAACCAGTGAGTGTAGAGCTGAACCCAGCCAGAGTCAGCACCTCCTGGGGAGGGGAACCAGTGAGTGTAGAACTGAAGCCAGCCAGAGTCAGTACCTTCAGGGGCGGGGAATGAGTGAGTGTAGAACTGAACCCAGCCAGAGTCAGTACCTCCAGGGGAGGGGATAAAATGAGTGTAGAACTGAACCCAGCCAGAGTCAGTACCTCCAGGGGAGGGGAACCAGTGAGTGTAGAATTGAACCCAGCCAGAGTCAGTCCTTCCAGGGGTGGGGAATGAGTGAGTGTAGAACTGAACCAACCAGAGTCAGTACCTCCAGGGGAGGGGACCCAGTGAGTGTAGAACTGAACACAGCCAGAGTCAGTACCTCCAGGGGAGGGGAGCCAGTGAGTGTAGAACTGAACCCAACCAGAGTCAGTACCTCCAGGGGAGGGGAACCAGTGAGTGTAGAACTGAATCCAGCCAGAGTCAGTACCTCCAGGGGACGGGACCCAGTGAGTGGAGAACTGAACCCAGCCAGAGTCAGTATCTTCAGGGGAGGGGACCCAGTGAGTGGAGAACTGAACCCAGCCAGAGTCAGTACATCCAGGGGAGAGGAACCAGTGAGTGTAGAACTGAAGCCAGCCAGAGTCAGTACCTCCAGGGGAGGGGAAACAGTGAGTGTAGAACTGAACCCAGTCAGAGTCAGTACCTCCAGGGGAGGGGAACCAGTGAGTGTGGAATTGAACCCAGCCAGAGTCAGTCCCTCCAGGGGACGGGGAATGAGTGAGTGTAGAACTGAACCCAACCAGAGTCAGGACCTCCAGGGGAGGGGAACCAGTGAGTGTAGAACTGAACCCAGCCAGAGTCAGTCCCTTCAGCGGAGGGGAAACAGTGAGTGTAGAACTGAACCCAGCCAGAGTCAGTACTTTCAGGGGAGGGGAACCAGTGAGTGTAGAACTGAACCCAGCCAGAGTCAGTACCTCCAGGGGAGGGGAACCAGTGAGTGTATAACTGAACCCAGCCAGAGTCAGTGCCTCCAGGGGAGGGGAACCAGTTAGTTTAGAACTGAACCCAACAAAAGTCAGTATCTTCAGGGGAGGGGACCCAGTGAGTGTCGAACTGAACCCAGCCAGAGTCAGTACCTCCAGGGGAGTGGAATCAGTGAGTGTAGAAATGAACCCAGCCATAGTCAGTTCCTCCAGGGGAGGGGGCCCAGTGATTGTAGAACTGAACCCAGCCAGAGTCAGTACCTTCAGGGGAGGGGAATGAGTGAGTGTAGAACTGAACCCAGCCAGAGTCAGTTCCTCCAGGGGAGGGGAACCAGCGAGTATAGAACTGAATCCAGCCAGAGCCAGTACCTCCAGGGGAGGGGAACCAGTGTGTGTAGAACTGAAGCCAGCCAGAGTCAGTACCTCCAGGGGAGGGGAACCAGTGAGTGTAGAACTGAACCCAGTCAGAGTCAGTACCTCCAGGGGAGGGGAACCAGTGAGTGCAGAACTGAACCCAGCCAGAGTCAGCACCTCCAGGGGAGGGGAAACAGTGAGTGTCGAACTGCACCCAGCCACAGTCAGTACCTCCAGGGGAGGGGACCCAGTGAGTGGAGAACTGAACCCAGCCAGAGTCAGTACCTCCAGGGGAGAGGAACCAGTGTGTGTAGAACTGAAGCCAGCCAGAGTCAGTACCTCCAGGGGAGGGGAACCAGTGAGTGTAGAACTGAACCCAGTCAGAGTCAGTACCTCCAGGGGAGGAGAACGAGTGAGTGTAGAACTGAACCCAGCCAGAGTCACTACCTCCAGGGGAGGAGAACCAGTGAGTGTAGAACTGAACCCAGCCAGAGTCAGTCCCTCCAGGGGTGGGCAATGAGTGAGTGTAGAATTGAAGCCAGCCAGAGTCAGTACCTCCAGGGGAGGGGAACCAGTGAGTGTAGAACTGACCCCAGCCAAAGTCAGTACCTCCAGGGGAGGGGAACCAGTGAGTGTAGAACTGACCCCAGGCAAAGTCAGTACCTTCAGGGGAGGGGAACCAGTGAGTGTAGAACTGAAGCCAGCCAGAGTCAGTACCGCCAGGGGAGGGGAATCAGTGACTGGACAACTGAACCCAGCCAGAATCAGTACCTCCAGGGGAGGGGAACCAGTGAGTGTAGAACTGACCCCAGCCAAAGTCAGTCCCTTCAGCGGAGGGGAACCAGTGAGTGTAGAACTGAACCCAGCCAGAGTCAGTACTTTCAGGGGAGGGGAATGAGTGAGTGTAGAAATGAACCCAGCCAGAGTCAGTACCTCCAGGGGAGGGGAACCATTGAGTGTAGAACTGAACCCAGCCAGAGTCAGTGCCTCCAGGGGAGGGGAACCAGTTAGTTTAGAACTGAACCCAACAAAAGTCAGTATCTTCAGGGGAGGGGACCCAGTGAGTGTCGAACTGAACCCAGCCAGAGTCAGTACCTCCAGGGGAGTGGAATCAGTGAGTGTAGAAATGAACCCAGCCACAGTCAGTTCCTCCAGGGGAGGGGGCCCAGTGATTGTAGAACTGAACCCAGCCAGAGTCAGTACCTTCAGGGGAGGGGAATGAGTGAGTGTAGAACTGAACCCAGCCAGAGTCAGTTCCTCCAGGGGAGGGGAACCAGCGAGTATAGAACTGAATCCAGCCAGAGCCAGTACCTCCAGGGGAGGGGAACCAGTGTGTGTAGAGCTGAAGCCAGCCAGAGTCAGTACCTCCAGGGGAGGGGAACCAGTGAGTGTAGAACTGAACCCAGTCAGAGTCAGTACCTCCAGGGGAGGGGAACCAGTGAGTGTAGAACTGAACCCAGCCAGAGTCAGCACCTCCAGGGGAGGGGAACCAGTGAGTGTCGAACTGCACCCAGCCACAGTCAGTACCTCCAGGGGAGGGGACCCAGTGAGTGGAGAACTGAACCCAGCCAGAGTCAGTACCTCCAGGGGAGAGGAACCAGTGTGTGTAGAACTGAAGCCAGCCAGAGTCAGTACCTCCAGGGGAGGGGAACCAGTGAGTGTAGAACTGAACCCAGTCAGAGTCAGTACCTCCAGGGGAGGGGAACCAGTGAGTGTAGAACTGAACCCAGCCAGAGTCAGCACCTCCAGGGGAGGGGAACCAATGAGAGTACAACTGAACCCAGCCAGAGTCAGTAACTTCAGGGGCGGGGAATGAGTGAGTGTAGAACTGAACCCAGCCAGAGTCAGTACCTCCAGGGGAGGGGATAAAATGAGTGTAGAACTGAACCCAGCCAGAGTCAGTACCTCCAGGGGAGGGGAACCAGTGAGTGTAGAATTGAACCCAGCCAGAGTCAGTCCTTCCAGGGGTGGGGAATGAGTGAGTGTAGAACTGAACCCAACCAGAGTCAGGACCTCCAGGGGAGGGGAACCAGTGAGTGCAGAACTGAACCCAGCCAGAGTCAGTCCCTTCAGCGGAGGGGAACCAGGGAGTGTAGAACTGAACCCAGCCAGAGTCAGTACCTCCAGGGAAGGGGAACCAGTGAGTGTAGAACTGGACCCAGCCAGAGTCAGTACCTCCAGGAGAGGGGAACCAGTGAGTGTAGAACTGAACCCAGCCAGAGTCAGTACCTCCAGCGGAGCGGAACCAGTGAGTGTAGAACTGAACCAACCAGAGTCAGTACCTCCAGGGGAGGGGACCCAGTGAGTGTAGAACTGAACACAGCCAGAGTCAGTACCTCCAGGGGAGGGGAGCCAGTGAGTGTAGAACTGAACCCAACCAGAGTCAGTACCTCCAGGGGAGGGGAACCAGTGAGTGTAGAACTGAATCCAGCCAGAGTCAGTACCTCCAGGGGACGGGACCCAGTGAGTGGAGAACTGAACCCAGCCAGAGTCAGTACCTTCAGGGGAGGGGACCCAGTGAGTGGAGAACTGAACCCAGCCAGAGTCAGTACCTCCAGGGGAGAGGAACCAGTGAGTGTAGAACTGAAGCCAGCCAGAGTCAGTACCTCCAGGGGAGGGGAACCAGTGAGTGTAGAACTGAACCCAGTCAGAGTCAGTACCTCCAGGGGAGGGGAACCAGTGAGTGTGGAATTGAACCCAGCCAGAGTCAGTCCCTCCAGGGGACGGGGAATGAGTGAGTGTAGAACTGAACCCAACCAGAGTCAGAACCTCCAGGGGAGGGGAACCAGTGAGTGTAGAACTGAACCCAGCCAGAGTCAGTCCCTTCAGCGGAGGGGAACCAGTGAGTGTAGAACTGAACCCAGCCAGAGTCAGTACTTTCAGGGGAGGGGAACCAGTGAGTGTAGAACTGAACCCAGCCAGAGTCAGTACCTCCAGGGGAGGGGAACCAGTGAGTGTAGAACTGAACCCAGCCAGAGTCAGTGCCTCCAGGGGAGGGGAACCAGTTAATTTAGAACTGAACCCAACAAAAGTCAGTATCTTCAGGGGAGGGGACCCAGTGAGTGTCGAACTGAACCCAGCCAGAGTCAGTACCTCCACGGGAGGGGAATCAGTGAGTGTAGAAATGAATCCAGCCATAGTCAGTTCCTCCAGGGGAGGGGGCCCAGTGATTGTAGAACTGAACCCAGCCAGAGTCAGTACCTTCAGGGGAGGGGAATGAGTGAGTGTAGAACTGAACCCAGCCAGAGTCAGTACCTCCAGGGGAGGGGAACCAGCGAGTATAGAACTGAATCCAGCCAGAGCCAGTACCTCCAGGGGAGGGGAACCAGTGTGTGTAGAACTGAAGCCAGCCAGAGTCAGTACCTCCAGGGGAGGGGAACCAGTGTGTGTAGAACTGAACCCAGTCAGAGTCAGTACCTCCAGGGGAGGGGAACCAGTGAGTGTAGAACTGAACCCAGCCACAGTCAGCACCTCCAGGGGCGGGGAATGAGTGATTGTAGAACTGAACACAGCCAGAGTGAGTACCTTCAGGGGAGGGGAACCAGTGAGTGTAGAACTGAACCCAGCCAGAGTCAGTACTTCCAGGGGAGGGGAACCAGTGAGAGTAGAACTGAACTCAGCCAGAGTCAGCACCTCCATGGGACGGGAACCAGTGAGTGTAGAACTGAACCCAGCCAGAGACAGGACCTCCAGGGGAGGGGAACCAGTGAGTGTATAAATGAACCCAGCCAGAGTCAGTACCTCCAGGGGAGGAGAACCAGTGAGTGTAGAACTGAACCCAGCCAAAGTCAGTCCCTCCAGGGGTGGGCAATGAGTGAGTGTAGAACTGAAACCAGCCAGAGTCAGGACCTCCAGGGGAGGGGAACCAGTGAGTGTAGAACTGAACCCATCCAGAGTCAGTACCTTCAGGGGAGGGGAACCAGTGAGTGTTGAACTGAACCCAGCCAGAGTCAGTACCTTCAGGGGAGGGGAAGCAGTGAGTGTAGAACTGAACCCAGCCAGATTCAGTACCTTCAGGGGAGGGGAACCAGTGAGTGTAGAACTGAACCCAACAAGAGTCAGTAACTCCAGGAGAGGGGAACCAGTGAGTGTAGAACTGAACCCAGCCAGAGTCAGTACCTCCAGGGGAGCGGAACCAGTGAGTGTAGAACTGAACCCGGCCAGAGTCAGCACCTTCAGGGGAGGGAAACCAGTGAGTGTAGAACTGAACCCAGCCAGAGTCAGCACCTTCAGGGGAGGGGAACCAGTGAGTGTAGAACTGTACGCGGCCAGAGTCAGCACCTCCAGGGGAGGGGACCCAGTGAGTGTAGAACTGAACCCAGCCAGAGTCAGTACCTCCAGGGGAGGGGAACCAGTGAGTGTAGAACTGAACCCAACCAGAGTCAGTACCTCCAGGGGAGGGGAACCAGTGAGTGTAGAACTGAATCCAGCCAGAGTCAGTACCTCCAGGGGAGGGGACCCAGTGAGTGGAGAACTGAACCCAGCCAGAGTCAGTACCTTCAGGGGAGGTGAATCAGTGAGTGTAGAACTGAACCCAGCCAGAGTCAGTACCTCCAGGGGAGGGGAACCAGTGAGTGTTGAACTGAACCCAGTCAGAGTCAGTACCTCCAGGGGAGGGGAACCAGTGAGTGTAGAGCTGAACCCAGCCAGAGTCAGCACCTCCTGGGGAGGGGAACCAGTGAGTGTAGAACTGAAGCCAGCCAGAGTCAGTACCTTCAGGGGCGGGGAATGAGTGAGTGTAGAACTGAACCCAGCCAGAGTCAGTACCTCCAGGGGAGGGGATAAAATGAGTGTAGAACTGAACCCAGCCAGAGTCAGTACCTCCAGGGGAGGGGAACCAGTGAGTGTAGAATTGAACCCAGCCAGAGTCAGTCCTTCCAGGGGTGGGGAATGAGTGAGTGTAGAACTGAACCAACCAGAGTCAGTACCTCCAGGGGAGGGGACCCAGTGAGTGTAGAACTGAACACAGCCAGAGTCAGTACCTCCAGGGGAGGGGAGCCAGTGAGTGTAGAACTGAACCCAACCAGAGTCAGTACCTCCAGGGGAGGGGAACCAGTGAGTGTAGAACTGAATCCAGCCAGAGTCAGTACCTCCAGGGGACGGGACCCAGTGAGTGGAGAACTGAACCCAGCCAGAGTCAGTATCTTCAGGGGAGGGGACCCAGTGAGTGGAGAACTGAACCCAGCCAGAGTCAGTACATCCAGGGGAGAGGAACCAGTGAGTGTAGAACTGAAGCCAGCCAGAGTCAGTACCTCCAGGGGAGGGGAAACAGTGAGTGTAGAACTGAACCCAGTCAGAGTCAGTACCTCCAGGGGAGGGGAACCAGTGAGTGTGGAATTGAACCCAGCCAGAGTCAGTCCCTCCAGGGGACGGGGAATGAGTGAGTGTAGAACTGAACCCAACCAGAGTCAGGACCTCCAGGGGAGGGGAACCAGTGAGTGTAGAACTGAACCCAGCCAGAGTCAGTCCCTTCAGCGGAGGGGAAACAGTGAGTGTAGAACTGAACCCAGCCAGAGTCAGTACTTTCAGGGGAGGGGAACCAGTGAGTGTAGAACTGAACCCAGCCAGAGTCAGTACCTCCAGGGGAGGGGAACCAGTGAGTGTAGAACTGAACCCAGCCAGAGTCAGTGCCTCCAGGGGAGGGGAACCAGTTAGTTTAGAACTGAACCCAGCCAGAGTCAGTACCTCCAGGGGAGGGGACCCAGTGAGTGTCGAACTGAACCCAGCCAGAGTCAGTACCTCCAGGGGAGTGGAATCAGTGAGTGTAGAAATGAACCCAGCCATAGTCAGTTCCTCCAGGGGAGGGGGCCCAGTGATTGTAGAACTGAACCCAGCCAGAGTCAGTACCTTCAGGGGAGGGGAATGAGTGAGTGTAGAACTGAACCCAGCCAGAGTCAGTTCCTCCAGGGGAGGGGAACCAGCGAGTATAGAACTGAATCCAGCCAGAGCCAGTACCTCCAGGGGAGGGGAACCAGTGTGTGTAGAACTGAAGCCAGCCAGAGTCAGTACCTCCAGGGGAGGGGAACCAGTGAGTGTAGAACTGAACCCAGTCAGAGTCAGTACCTCCAGGGGAGGGGAACCAGTGAGTGTAGAACTGAACCCAGCCAGAGTCAGCACCTCCAGGGGAGGGGAACCAGTGAGTGTCGAACTGCACCCAGCCACAGTCAGTACCTCCAGGGGAGGGGACCCAGTGAGTGGAGAACTGAACCCAGCCAGAGTCAGTACCTCCAGGGGAGAGGAACCAGTGTGTGTAGAACTGAAGCCAGCCAGAGTCAGTACCTCCAGGGGAGGGGAACCAGTGAGTGTAGAACTGAACCCAGTCAGAGTCAGTACCTCCAGGGGAGGAGAACGAGTGAGTGTAGAACTGAACCCAGCCAGAGTCACTACCTCCAGGGGAGGAGAACCAGTGAGTGTAGAACTGAACCCAGCCAGAGTCAGTCCCTCCAGGGGTGGGCAATGAGTGAGTGTAGAATTGAAGCCAGCCAGAGTCAGTACCTCCAGGGGAGGGGAACCAGTGAGTGTAGAACTGACCCCAGCCAAAGTCAGTACCTCCAGGGGAGGGGAACCAGTGAGTGTAGAACTGACCCCAGGCAAAGTCAGTACCTTCAGGGGAGGGGAACCAGTGAGTGTAGAACTGAAGCCAGCCAGAGTCAGTACCGCCAGGGGAGGGGAATCAGTGACTGGACAACTGAACCCAGCCAGAATCAGTACCTCCAGGGGAGGGGAACCAGTGAGTGTAGAACTGACCCCAGCCAAAGTCAGTCCCTTCAGCGGAGGGGAACCAGTGAGTGTAGAACTGAACCCAGCCAGAGTCAGTACTTTCAGGGGAGGGGAATGAGTGAGTGTAGAAATGAACCCAGCCAGAGTCAGTACCTCCAGGGGAGGGGAACCATTGAGTGTAGAACTGAACCCAGCCAGAGTCAGTGCCTCCAGGGGAGGGGAACCAGTTAGTTTAGAACTGAACCCAACAAAAGTCAGTATCTTCAGGGGAGGGGACCCAGTGAGTGTCGAACTGAACCCAGCCAGAGTCAGTACCTCCAGGGGAGTGGAATCAGTGAGTGTAGAAATGAACCCAGCCACAGTCAGTTCCTCCAGGGGAGGGGGCCCAGTGATTGTAGAACTGAACCCAGCCAGAGTCAGTACCTTCAGGGGAGGGGAATGAGTGAGTGTAGAACTGAACCCAGCCAGAGTCAGTTCCTCCAGGGGAGGGGAACCAGCGAGTATAGAACTGAATCCAGCCAGAGCCAGTACCTCCAGGGGAGGGGAACCAGTGTGTGTAGAACTGAAGCCAGCCAGAGTCAGTACCTCCAGGGGAGGGGAACCAGTGATTGTAGAACTGAACCCAGTCAGAGTCAGTACCTCCAGGGGAGGGGAACCAGTGAGTGTAGAACTGAACCCAGCCAGAGTCAGCACCTCCAGGGGAGGGGAACCAGTGAGTGTCGAACTGCACCCAGCCACAGTCAGTACCTCCAGGGGAGGGGACCCAGTGAGTGGAGAACTGAACCCAGCCAGAGTCAGTACCTCCAGGGGAGAGGAACCAGTGTGTGTAGAACTGAAGCCAGCCAGAGTCAGTACCTCCAGGGGAGGGGAACCAGTGAGTGTAGAACTGAACCCAGTCAGAGTCAGTACCTCCAGGGGAGGGGAACCAGTGAGTGTAGAACTGAACCCAGCCAGAGTCAGCACCTCCAGGGGAGGGGAACCAATGAGAGTACAACTGAACCCAGCCAGAGTCAGTAACTTCAGGGGCGGGGAATGAGTGAGTGTAGAACTGAACCCAGCCAGAGTCAGTACCTCCAGGGGAGTGGAACCAGTGAGTGTAGAACTGAACCCAGCCAGAGTCAGCACCTCCAGGGGAGGGGAACCAGTGAGTGTAGAACTGAACCCAGCCAGAGACAGTGCCTTCAGGGGCGGGGAATGAGTGAGTGTAGAACTGAACCCAGCCAGAGTGAGTACCTTCAGGGGAGGGGAACCAGTGAGTGTAGAACTGAACCCAGCCAGAGTCAGTACTTCCAGGGGAGGGGAACCAGTGAGAGTAGAACTGAACTCAGCCAGAGTCAGCACCTCCATGGGACGGGAACCAGTGAGTGTAGAACTGAACCCAGCCAGAGTCAGGACCTCCAGGGGAGGGGAACCAGTGAGTGTATAAATGAACCCAGCCAGAGTCAGTACCTCCAGGGGAGGAGAACGAGTGAGTGTAGAACTGAACCCAGCCAGAGTCACTACCTCCAGGGGAGGAGAACCAGTGAGTGTAGAACTGAACCCAGCCAGAGTCAGTCCCTCCAGGGGTAGGCAATGAGTGAGTGTAGAATTGAAGCCAGCCAGAGTCAGTACCTCCAGGGGAGGGGAACCAGTGAGTGTAGAACTGGCCCCAGCCAAAGTCAGTACCTCCAGGGGAGGGGAACCAGTGAGTGTAGAACTGACCCCAGGCAAAGTCAGTACCTTCAGGGGAGGGGAACCAGTGAGTGTAGAACTGAAGCCAGCCAGAGTCAGTACCGCCAGGGGAGGGGAATCAGTGACTGGACAACTGAACCCAGCCAGAATCAGTACCTCCAGGGGAGGGGAACCAGTGAGTGTAGAACTGAACCCAGCCAGAGTCAGTACCTTCAGGGAGGGGAACCAGTGAGTGTAGAACTGAACCCAGCCAGAGTCTGTACCTCCAGGGGAGGGGAACCAGTGAGTGTAGAACTGAACCCAGCCAGAGTCAGACCCTCCAGGGGTGGGTAATGAGTGAGTGTAGAACTGAACCCAGCCAGAGTAAGGACCTCCAGGGGAGGGGAACCAGTGAGTGTAGAACTGAACCCAGCCAGAGTCAGTACCTCCAGGGGAGGGGAACCAGTGAGTGTAGAACTGAACCCTGCCAGAGTCAGCACCTCCAGGGGAGGGGAACCAGTGAGTGTAGAACTGAACACAGCCAGAGTCAGTACCTCCAGGGGAGGGGAACCAGTGAGTGTCGAACTGAACCCAGCCAGACTCAGTACCTTCAGGGGAGGGGAACCAGTGAGTGTTGAACTGAAGCCAGCCAGAGTCAGTACCTTCAGGGGAGGGGAACCAGTGAGTGTAGAACTGAACCCAGCCAGAGTCAGTCCCTCCAGGGGAGGGGAACCAGTGAGTGTAGAACTGAACCCAGCCAGAGTCAGTACCTCCAGGGGAGGGGAACCAGTGAGTGTTGAACTGAACCCAGCCAGAGTCAGTACCTTCAGGGGAGGGGAACCAGTGAGTGTTGAACTGAAGCCAGCCAGAGTCAGTACCTTCAGGGGAGGGGAACCAGTGAGTGTAGAACTGAACCCAGCCAGAGTCAGTACCTCCAGGGGAGGGGAACCAGTGAGTGTAGAAATGAACCCAGCCAGAGTCAGTACCTCCAGGGGAGGGGAACGAGTGAGTGTAGAACTGAACCCAGCCGGAGTCAGTACCTCCAGGGAAGGGAAACCGGTGAGTGTAGAACTGAACCCAGCCAGAGTCAGTACCTCCAGGGGAGGGGAACCAGTGAGTGTAGAACTGTACCTAGCCAGAGTCCGTATCTCCAGGAGAGGGGAACCAGTGTTTGCAGAACTGAACCCAGCCAGAGTCAGTACCTCCAGGGGTGGGGATTGAGTGAGTGTTGAACTGAACCCAGCCAGAGTCAGGACCTCCAGGGAGTGGGAACCAGTGAGTGTAGAACTGAAACCAGCCAGAGTCAGTACCTCCAGGGGAGGGGAAGCAGCGAGTGTAGAACTGAACCCAACAAGAGTCAGTAACTCCAGGAGAGGGGAACCAGTGAGTGTAGAACTGAACCCAGCCAGAGTCAGTACCTCCAGTGGAGCGGAACCAGTGAGTGTAGAACAGAACCAACCAGAGTCAGTACCTCCAGGGGAGGGGACCCAGTGAGTGTAGAACTGAACACAGCCAGACTCAGTACCTCCAGGGGAGGGGACCCAGTGAGTGTAGAACTGAACCCAACCAGAGTCAGTACCTCCAGGGGAGGGGAACCAGTGAGTGTAGAACTGAATCCAGCCAGAGTCAGTACCTCCAGGGGAGGGGACCCAGTGAGTGGAGAACTGTACCCAGCCAGAGTCAGTACCTTCAGGGGAGGGGAACCAGTGAGTGTAGAACTGAACCCAGCCAGAGTCAGTACCTCCAGGGGAGGGGAACCAGTAAGTGTAGAACTTAACCCATTCAGAGTAAGTACCTCCAGGGGTGGGGAACCAGTGAGTGTAGAACTGAACCCAGCCAGAGTCAGCACCTCCTGGGGAGGGGAACCAGTGAGTGTAGAACTGAAGCCAGCCAGAGTCAGTACCTTCAGGGGCGGGGAATGAGTGAGTGTAGAACTGAACCCAGACAGAGTCAGTACCTCCAGGGGAGGGGATAAAGTGAGTGTAGAACTGAACCCAGCCAGAGTCAGTACCTCCAGGGGAGGGGAACCAGTGAGTGTAGAATTGAACCCTCCCAGAGTCAGTCCCTCCAGGGGTGGGGAATGAGTGAGTGTACAACTGAACCCAACAAGAGTCAGGACCTCCAGGGGAGGGGAAACAGTGAGTGTAGAACTGAACCCAGCCAGAGTCAGTCCCTTCAGCGGAGGGGAACCAGTGAGTGTAGAACTGAACCCAGCCAGAGTCAGTACCTTCAGCGGAGGGGAACCAGTGAGTGTAGAACTGAACCCAGCCAGAGTCAGTACCTTCAGGGGAGGGGAACCAGTGAGTGTGGAACTGAACCCAGCCAGAGTCAGTACCTTCAGCGGAGGGGAACCAGTGAGTGTAGAACTGAACCCAGCCAGAGTCAGTACATCCAGGGGAGGGGAACCAGTGAGTGTAGAACTGAACCCAGCCAGAGTCAGTGCCTCCAGGGGAGAGGAACCAGTGAGTTTAGAACTGAACCCAACAAAAGTCAGTACCTTCAGGGGAGGGGACCCAGTGAGTGTAGAAATGAACCCAGCCAGAGTCAGTACCTTCAGGGCAGGGGATAAAGTGAATGTGGAACTGAACACAGCCAGAGTCAGTACCTCCAGGGGAGGGGAACCAGTGAGTGTAGAATTGAACCCAGCCAGAGTCAGTCCCTCCAGGGGTGGGGAATGAGTGAGTGTAGAACTGAACCCAACCAGAGTCAGGACCTCCAGGGGAGGGGAACCAATGAGTGTAGAACTGAACCCAGCCAGAGTCAGTCCCTTCAGCGGAGAGGAACCAGTGAGTGTAGAACTGAACCCAGCCAGAGTCAGTGCCTCCAGGGGAGGGGAACCAGTGAGTTTAGAACTGAACGCAACAAAAGTCAGTACCTTCAGGGGAGGGGAACCTGTGAGTGTAGAACTGAACCCAGCCATAGTCAGTACCTCCAGGGCAGGGGAATCAGTGAGTGTAGAAATGAACCCAGCCATAGTCAGTACCTCCAGGGGAGGGGTCCCAGTGATTGTAGAACTGAACCCAGCCAGAGTCAGTGCCTCCAGGGGAGGGGAACCAGCGAGTATAGAACTGAACCCAGCCAGAGTCAGTCGCTCCAGGGGTGGGGAATGAGTGAGTGTAGAACTGAACCCAGCCAGAGTAAGGACCTCCAGGGGAGGGGAACCAGTGAGTGTCGAACTGAACCCAGCCAGAGTCAGTATCTCCATGGGAGGGGACCCAGTGAGTGTAGAACTGAACCCAGCCAGAGTCAGTACCTTCAGGGGAGGGGAACCAGTGAGTGTAGAACTGAACCCAGCCAGAGTCAGTACCTCCAGGGGAGGGGAACCAGTGAGTGTAGAACTGAACCCAGCCAGAGTCAGTACCTCCAGGGGAGGGGAACCAGTGAGTGTAGAACTGAACCCAGCCAGAGTCAGCACCTCCAGGGGAGGGGAACCAGTGAGTGTAGAACTGAACACAGCCAGAGTCAGTACCTCCAGGGGAGGGGAACCAGTGAGTGTAGAACTGAACCCAGCCAGAGTCAGTACCTCCAGGGGAGGGGAACCAGTGAGTGTAGAAATGAACCCAGCCAGAGTCAGTACCTCCAGGGGAGGGGAACGAGTGAGTGTAGAACTGAACCCAGCCAGAGTCAGTACCTCCAGGGAAGGGAAACCGGTGAGTGTAGAACTGAACCCAGCCAGAGTCAGTACCTCTAGGGGAGGGGAACCAGTGAGAGCAGAACTGAACCCAGCCAGAGTCAGTACCTACAGGGGTGGGGAATGAGTGAGTGTAGAACTGAACCTAGCCAGAGTCCGTATCTCCAGGAGAGGTGAACCAGTGTTTGCAGAACTGAACCCAGCCAGAGTCAGCACCTCCAGTGGGGGGGAATGAGTGAGTGTAGAACTGAAACCAGCCAGAGTCAGGACCTCCAGGGGACGGGAACCAGATGGTCTGGAATTGAACCCAGCCAGAGTCATTACCTTCAGGGGAGTGGAACCAGTGAGTGTCGAACTGAACCCAGCCAGAGTCAGTACCTCCAGGGGAGGGGAACAAGTGAGTGTAGAACTGAACCCAGCCAGAGTCAGTACCTCCAGGGGAGGGGACCCAGTGAGTGTAGAACTGAACACAGCCAGAGTCAATACCTCCAGGGGAGGGGAACAAGTGAGTGTAGAACTGAACCCAGCCAGAGTCAGTCCCTCCAGGGGTGGGGAATGAGTGAGTGTAGAACTGAACCCAACCAGAGTCAGTACCTCCAGGGGAGGGGAACCAGTGAGTGTAGAACTGAACCCAGCCAGAGTCAGTCCCTTCAGCGGAGGGGAACCAGTGAGTGTAGAACTGAACCCAGCCAGAGTCAGTACCTTCAGGGGAGGGGAACCAGTGAGTGTAGAACTGAACCCAGCCAGAGTCAGTACCTCCAGGGGAGGGGAAGCAGTGAGTGTAGAACTGAACCCAGCCAGAGTCAGTGCCTCCAGGGGAGGGGTACCAGTGAGTGTAGAACTGAACCCAGCCATAGTCAGTACCTTCAGGGGAGGGGAACCAGTGAGTGTAGAACTGAACCCAGCCATAGTCAGTACCTCCAGGGGAGGGGAAGCAGTGAGTGTAGAACTGAACCCAGCCAGAGTAAGTACCTCCAGGGGAGGGGAACCAGTGAGTGTAGAACTGAACCCAACCAGAGTCAGTGCCTCCAGGGGAGGGGAACCAGTTAGTTTAGAACTGAACCCAACACAAGTCAGTATCTTCAGGGGAGGGGACCCAGTGAGTGTAGAACTGAACCCAGCCAGAGTCAGTACCTCCAGGGAAGGGAAACCGGTGAGTGTAGAACTGAACCCAGCCAGAGTCAGTACCTCTAGGGGAGGGGAACCAGTGAGAGCAGAACTGAACCCAGCCAGAGTCAGTACCTACAGGGGTGGGGAATGAGTGAGTGTAGAACTGAACCTAGCCAGAGTCCGTATCTCCAGGAGAGGTGAACCAGTGTTTGCAGAACTGAACCCAGCCAGAGTCAGCACCTCCAGTGGGGGGGAATGAGTGAGTGTAGAACTGAAACCAGCCAGAGTCAGGACCTCCAGGGGACGGGAACCAGATGGTCTGGAATTGAACCCAGCCAGAGTCATTACCTTCAGGGGAGTGGAACCAGTGAGTGTCGAACTGAACCCAGCCAGAGTCAGTACCTCCAGGGGAGGGGAACAAGTGAGTGTAGAACTGAACCCAGCCAGAGTCAGTACCTCCAGGGGAGGGGACCCAGTGAGTGTAGAACTGAACACAGCCAGAGTCAATACCTCCAGGGGAGGGGAACAAGTGAGTGTAGAACTGAACCCAGCCAGAGTCAGTCCCTCCAGGGGTGGGGAATGAGTGAGTGTAGAACTGAACCCAACCAGAGTCAGGACCTCCAGGGGAGGGGAACCAGTGAGTGTAGAACTGAACCCAGCCAGAGTCAGTCCCTTCAGCGGAGGGGAACCAGTGAGTGTAGAACTGAACCCAGCCAGAGTCAGTACCTTCAGGGGAGGGGAACCAGTGAGTGTAGAACTGAACCCAGCCAGAGTCAGTACCTCCAGGGGAGGGGAA
This sequence comes from Pristiophorus japonicus, assembly GCF_044704955.1. NCBI lineage: Eukaryota > Metazoa > Chordata > Chondrichthyes > Pristiophoridae > Pristiophorus > Pristiophorus japonicus. Next base: position 818,810 of record NW_027252101.1, on the reverse strand, counting down.
CCAGTGAGTGTAGAACTGAACCCAGCCAGAGTCAGTGCCTCCAGGGGAGGGGTACCAGTGAGTGTAGAACTGAACCCAGCCATAGTCAGTACCTTCAGGGGAGGGGAACCAGTGAGTGTAGAACTGAACCCAGCCAGAGTCAGTACCTCCAGGGGAGGGGAACCAGTGAGTGTAGAACTGAACCCAGCCAGAGTAAGTACCTCCAGGGGAGGGGAACCAGTGAGTGTAGAACTGAACCCAGCCAGAGTCAGTGCCTCCAGGGGAGGGGAACCAGTTAGTTTAGAACTGAACCCAACACAAGTCAGTATCTTCAGGGGAGGGGACCCAGTGAGTGTCGAACTGAACCCAGCCAGAGTCAGTACCTTCAGGGGAGGGGAACCTGTGAGTGTAGAACTGAACCCAGCCATAGTCAGTACCTCCAGGGGAGGGGAATCAGTAAGTGTAGAAATGAACCCAGCCATAGTCAGTACCTCCAGGGGTGGGGACCCAGTGATTGTAGAACTGAACCCAGCCAGAGTCAGTACCTCCAGGGGAGGGGAACCAGCGAGTATAGTACTGAATCCAGCCAGAGCCAGTACCTCCAGGGGAGGGGAACCAGTGAGTGTCGAACTGAACCCAGCCACAGTCAGTACCTCCAGGGGAGGGGACCCAGTGAGTGGAGAACTGAACCCAGCCAGAGTCAGTACCTCCAGGGGAGGGGAACCAGTGAGTGTAGAACTGAACCCAGTCAGAGTCAGTACCTCCAGGGGAGGGGAACCAGTGAGTGTAGAACTGAACCCAGCCTGAGTCAGCACCTCCAGGGGAGGGGAACCAATGAGAGTACAACTGAACCCAGCCAGAGTCAGTAACTTCAGGGGCGGGGAATGAGTGAGTGTAGAACTGAACCCAGCCAGAGTCAGTACCTCCAGGGGAGTGGAACCAGTGAGTGTAGAACTGAACCCAGCCAGAGTCAGCACCTCCAGGGGAGGGGAACCAGTGAGTGTAGAACTGAACCCAGCCAGAGTCAGTGCCTTCAGGGGCGGGGAATGAGTGAGTGTAGAACTGAACCCAGCCAGAGTGAGTACCTTCAGGGGAGGGGAACCAGTGAGTGTAGAACTGAACCCAGCCAGAGTCAGTACTTCCAGGGGAGGGGAACCAGTGAGAGTAGAACTGAACTCAGCCAGAGTCAGCACCTCCATGGGACGGGAACCAGTGAGTGTAGAACTGAACCCAGCCAGAGTCAGGACCTCCAGGGGAGGGGAACCAGTGAGTGTATAAATGAACCCAGCCAGAGTCAGTACCTCCATGGGAGGAGAACGAGTGAGTGTAGAACTGAACCCAGCCAGAGTCACTACCTCCAGGGGAGGAGAAGCAGTGTGTGTAGAACTGAACCCAGCCAGAGTCAGTCCCTCCAGGGGTGGGCAATGAGTGAGTGTAGAACTGAACCCAGCCAGAGGCAGTCACTCCAGGGGTGGGGAATGAGTGAGTGTAGAACTGAACCCAACCAGAGTCAGGACCTCCAGGGGAGTGGAACCAGTGAGTGTAGAACTGAACCCAGCCAGAGTCAGCACCTCCAGGGGAGGGGAACCAGTGAGTGTAGAACTGAACCCAGCCAGAGTCAGTGCCTTCAGGGGCGGGGAATGAGTGAGTGTAGAACTGAACCCAGCCAGAGTGAGTACCTTCAGGGGAGGGGAACCAGTGAGTGTAGAACTGAACCCAGCCAGAGTCAGTACTTCCAGGGGAGGGGAACCAGTGAGAGTAGAACTGAACTCAGCCAGAGTCAGCACCTCCATGGGACGGGAACCAGTGAGTGTAGAACTGAACCCAGCCAGAGTCAGGACCTCCAGGGGAGGGGAACCAGTGAGTGTAGAACTGAACCCAGCCAGAGTCAGCACCTCCAGGGGAGGGGAACCAGTGAGTGTAGAACTGAACCCAGCCAGAGTCAGTGCCTTCAGGGGCGGGGAATGAGTGAGTGTAGAACTGAACCCAGCCAGAGTGAGTACCTTCAGGGGAGGGGAACCAGTGAGTGTAGAACTGAACCCAGCCAGAGTCAGTACTTCCAGGGGAGGGGAACCAGTGAGAGTAGAACTGAACTCAGCCAGAGTCAGCACCTCCATGGGATGGGAACCAGTGAGTGTAGAACTGAACCCAGCCAGAGTCAGGACCTCCAGGGGAGGGGAACCAGTGAGTGTATAAATGAACCCAGCCAGAGTCAGTACCTCCATGGGAGGAGAACGAGTGAGTGTAGAACTGAACCCAGCCAGAGTCACTACCTCCAGGGGAGGAGAAGCAGTGTGTGTAGAACTGAACCCAGCCAGAGTCAGTCCCTTCAGGGGTGGGCAATGAGTGAGTGTAGAACTGAACCCAGCCAGAGTCAGTCACTCCAGGGGTGGGGAATGAGTGAGTGTAGAACTGAACCCAACCAGAGTCAGGACCTCCAGGGGAGGGGAACCAGTGAGTGTAGAACTGAACCCAGCCAGAGTCAGTCCCTTCAGCGGAGGGGAACCAGTGAGTGTAGAACTGAACCCAGCCAGAGTCAGTACCTTCAGGGGAGGGGAACCAGTGAGTGTAGAACTGAACCCAGCCAGAGTCAGTACCTCCAGGGGAGGGGAACCAGTGAGTGTAGAACTGAACCCAGCCAGAGTCAGTGCCTCCAGGGGAGGGGAACCAGTTAGTTTAGAACTGAACCCAACAAAAGTCAGTATCTTCAGGGGAGGGGACCCAGTGAGTGTCGAACTGAACCCAGCCAGAGTCAGTACCTTCAGGGGAGGGGAACCTGTGAGTGTAGAACTGAACCCAGCCATAGTCAGTACCTCCAGGGGAGGGGAATCAGTGAGTGTAGAAATGAACCCAGCCATAGTCAGTACCTCCAGGGGAGTTGACCCCGTGATTGTAGAACTGAACCCAGCCAGAGTCAGTACCTCCAGGGGAGGGGAACCAGCGAGTATAGAACTGAATCCAGCCAGAGCCAGTACCTCCAGGGGAGGGGAACCAGTGAGTGTCGAACTGAACCCAGCCACAGTCAGTACCTCCAGGGGAGGGGACCCAGTGAGTGGAGAACTGAACCCAGCCAGAGTCAGTACCTCCAGGGGAGAGGAACCAGTGAGTGTAGAACTGAAGCCAGCCAGAGTCAGTACCTCCAGGGGAGGGGAACCAGTGAGTGTAGAACTGAACCCAGTCAGAGTCAGTACCTCCAGGGGAGGGGAACCAGTGAGTGTAGAACTGAACCCAGCCAGAGTCAGCACCTCCAGGGGAGGGGAACCAATGAGAGTACAACTGAACCCAGCCAGAGTCAGTAACTTCAGGGGCGGGGAATGAGTGAGTGTAGAACTGAACCCAGCCAGAGTCAGTACCTCCAGGGGAGTGGAACCAGTGAGTGTAGAACTGAACCCAGCCAGAGTCAGCACCTCCAGGGGAGGGGAACCAGTGAGTGTAGAACTGAACCCAGCCAGAGTCAGTGCCTTCAGGGGTGGGGAATGAGTGAGTGTAGAACTGAACCCAGCCAGAGTGAGTACCTTCAGGGGAGGGGAACCAGTGAGTGTAGAACTGAACCCAGCCAGAGTCAGTACTTCCAGCGGAGGGGAACCAGTGAGAGTAGAACTGAACTCAGCCAGAGTCAGCACCTCCATGGGACGGGAACCAGTGAGTGTAGAACTGAACCCAGCCAGAGTCAGGACCTCCAGGGGAGGGGAACCAGTGAGTGTATAAATGAACCCAGCCAGAGTCAGTACCTCCATGGGAGGAGAACGAGTGAGTGTAGAACTGAACCCAGCCAGAGTCACTACCTCCAGGGGAGGAGAAGCAGTGTGTGTAGAACTGAACCCAGCCAGAGTCAGTCCCTCCAGGGGTGGGCAATGAGTGAGTGTAGAACTGAACCCAGCCAGAGTCAGTCACTCCAGGGGTGGGGAATGAGTGAGTGTAGAACTGAACCCAACCAGAGTCAGGACCTCCAGGGGAGGGGAACCAGTGAGTGTAGAACTGAACCCAGCCAGAGTCAGTCCCTTCAGCGGAGGGGAACCAGTGAGTGTAGAACTGAACCCAGCCAGAGTCAGTACCTTCAGGGGAGGGGAACCAGTGAGTGTAGAACTGAGCCCAGCCAGAGTCAGTACCTCCAGGGGAGGGGAACCAGTGAGTGTAGAACTGAACCCAGCCAGAGTCAGTGCCTCCAGGGGAGGGGAACCAGTTAGTTTAGAACTGAACCCAACAAAAGTCAGTATCTTCAGGGGAGGGGACCCAGTGAGTGTCGAACTGAACCCAGCCAGAGTCAGTACCTTCAGGGGAGGGGAACCTGTGAGTGTAGAACTGAACCCAGCCATAGTCAGTACCTCCAGGGGAGGGGAATCAGTGAGTGTAGAAATGAACCCAGCCATAGTCAGTACCTCCAGGGGAGTTGACCTAATGATTGTAGAACTGAACCCAGCCAGAGTCAGTACCTCCAGGGGAGGGGAACCAGCGAGTATAGAACTGAATCCAGCCAGAGCCAGTACCTCCAGGGGAGGGGAACCAGTGAGTGTCGAACTGAACCCAGCCACAGTCAGTACCTCCAGGGGAGGGGACCCAGTGAGTGGAGAACTGAACCCAGCCAGAGTCAGTACCTCCAGGGGAGAGGAACCAGCGAGTGTAGAACTGAAGCCAGCCAGAGTCAGTACCTCCAGGGGAGGGGAACCAGTGAGTGTAGAACTGAACCCAGTCAGAGTCAGTACCTCCAGGGGAGGGGAACCAGTGAGTGTAGAACTGAACCCAGCCAGAGTCAGCACCTCCAGGGGAGGGGAACCAATGAGAGTACAACTGAACCCAGCCAGAGTCAGTAACTTCAGGGGCGGGGAATGAGTGAGTGTAGAACTGAACCCAGCCAGAGTCAGTACCTCCAGGGGAGTGGAACCAGTGAGTGTAGAACTGAACCCAGCCAGAGTCAGCACCTCCAGGGGAGGGGAACCAGTGAGTGTAGAACTGAACCCAGCCAGAGTCAGTGCCTTCAGGTGTGGGGAATGAGTGAGTGTAGAACTGAACCCAGCCAGAGTGAGTACCTTCAGGGGAGGGGAACCAGTGAGTGTAGAACTGAACCCAGCCAGAGTCAGTACTTCCAGGGGAGGGGAACCAGTGAGAGTAGAACTGAACTCAGCCAGAGTCAGCACCTCCATGGGACGGGAACCAGTGAGTGTAGAACTGAACCCAGCCAGAGTCAGGACCTCCAGGGGAGGGGAACCAGTGAGTGTATAAATGAACCCAGCCAGAGTCAGTACCTCCAGGGGAGGAGAACGAGTGAGTGTAGAACTGAACCCAGCCAGAGTCACTACCTCCAGGGGAGGAGAACCAGTGAGTGTAGAACTGAACCCAGCCAGAGTCAGTCCCTCCAGGGGTGGGCAATGAGTGAGTGTAGAACTGAACCCAGCCAGAGTCAGGACCTCCAGGGGAGGGGAACCAGTGAGTGTAGAACTGAACCCAGCCAGAGTCAGTACCTTCAGGGGAGTGGAACCAGTGAGTGTAGAACTGAACCCAGCCAGAGTCACTACCTACAGGGGAGGGGAACCAGTGAGTGTAGAACTGAACCCAGCCAGAGTCAGTACCTCCAGGGGAGGGGAACCAGTGAGTGTAGAACTGAACCCAACAAGAGTCAGTAACTCAAGGGGAGGGGAACCAGTGAGTGTGGAACTGAACCCAGCCAGAGTCAGTACCTCCAGGGGAGGTGAACCAGTGAGTGTAGAACTGAACCCAGCCAGAGTCGGTACCTCCAGGGGAGGGGACCCAGTGAGTGTAGAACTGAACCCAGCCAGAGTCAGTACCTTCAGGGGAGGGGAACCAGTGAGTGTAGAACTGAACCCAGCCAGAGTCAGTATCTTCAGGGGAGGGGACCCAGTGAGTGTCGAACTGAACCCAGCCAGAGTCAGTACCTTCAGGGGAGGGGAACCAGTGAGTGTAGAACTGAACCCAGCCAGAGTCAGTACCTCCAGGCGAGGGGAACCAGTGAGTGTAGAACTGAACCCAGCCAGAGTCAGTACCTCCAGGGGATGGGACCCAGTGAGTGTAGAACTGAACCCAGCCAGAGTCAGTACGTCCAGGGGAGGGGAACCAGTGCGTGCAGAACTGAACCCAGCCAGAGTCAGTACCTTCAGGGGAGGGGAACCAGTGAGTGTAGAACTGAACCCAGCCGGAGTGAGAACCTTCAGGGGAGGGGAACCAGTGAGTGTAGAACTGAACCCAGCCAGAGTCAGTACTTCCAGGGGAGGGGAACCAGTGAGAGTAGAACTGAACTCAGCCAGAGTCAGCACCTCCATGGGACGGGAACCAGTGAGTGTAGAACTGAACCCAGCCAGAGTCAGGACCTCCAGGGGAGGGGAACCAGTGAGTGTATAAATGAACCCAGCCAGAGTCAGTACCTCCATGGGAGGAGAACGAGTGAGTGTAGAACTGAACCCAGCCAGAGTCACTACCTCCAGGGGAGGAGAAGCAGTGTGTGTAGAACTGAACCCAGCCAGAGTCAGTCCCTCCAGGGGTGGGCAATGAGTGAGTGTAGAACTGAACCCAGCCAGAGTCAGTCACTCCAGGGGTGGGGAATGAGTGAGTGTAGAACTGAACCCAACCAGAGTCAGGACCTCCAGGGGAGGGGAACCAGTGAGTGTAGAACTGAACCCAGCCAGAGTCAGTCCCTTCAGCGGAGGGGAACCAGTGAGTGTAGAACTGAACCCAGCCAGAGTCAGTACCTTCAGGGGAGGGGAACCAGTGAGTGTAGAACTGAACCCAGCCAGAGTCAGTACCTCCAGGGGAGGGGAACCAGTGAGTGTAGAACTGAACCCAGCCAGAGTCAGTGCCTCCAGGGGAGGGGAACCAGTTAGTTTAGAACTGAACCCAACAAAAGTCAGTATCTTCAGGGGAGGGGACCCAGTGAGTGTCGAACTGAACCCAGCCAGAGTCAGTACCTTCAGGGGAGGGGAACCTGTGAGTGTAGAACTGAACCCAGCCATAGTCAGTACCTCCAGGGGAGGGGAATCAGTGAGTGTAGAAATGAACCCAGCCATAGTCAGTACCTCCAGGGGAGTTGACCCAGTGATTGTAGAACTGAACCCAGCCAGAGTCAGTACCTCCAGGGGAGGGGAACCAGCGAGTATAGAACTGAATCCAGCCAGAGCCAGTACCTCCAGGGGAGGGGAACCAGTGAGTGTCGAACTGAACCCAGCCACAGTCAGTACCTCCAGGGGAGGGGACCCAGTGAGTGGAGAACTGAACCCAGCCAGAGTCAGTACCTCCAGGGGAGAGGAACCAGTGAGTGTAGAACTGAAGCCAGCCAGAGTCAGTACCTCCAGGGGAGGGGAACCAGTGAGTGTAGAACTGAACCCAGTCAGAGTCAGTACCTCCAGGGGAGGGGAACCAGTGAGTGTAGAACTGAACCCAGCCAGAGTCAGCACCTCCAGGGGAGGGGAACCAATGAGAGTACAACTGAACCCAGCCAGAGTCAGTAACTTCAGGGGCGGGGAATGAGTGAGTGTAGAACTGAACCCAGCCAGAGTCAGTACCTCCAGGGGAGTGGAACCAGTGAGTGTAGAACTGAACCCAGCCAGAGTCAGCACCTCCAGGGGAGGGGAACCAGTGAGTGTAGAACTGAACCCAGCCAGAGTCAGTGCCTTCAGGGGTGGGGAATGAGTGAGTGTAGAACTGAACCCAGCCAGAGTGAGTACCTTCAGGGGAGGGGAACCAGTGAGTGTAGAACTGAACCCAGCCAGAGTCAGTACTTCCAGCGGAGGGGAACCAGTGAGAGTAGAACTGAACTCAGCCAGAGTCAGCACCTCCATGGGACGGGAACCAGTGAGTGTAGAACTGAACCCAGCCAGAGTCAGGACCTCCAGGGGAGGGGAACCAGTGAGTGTATAAATGAACCCAGCCAGAGTCAGTACCTCCATGGGAGGAGAACGAGTGAGTGTAGAACTGAACCCAGCCAGAGTCACTACCTCCAGGGGAGGAGAAGCAGTGTGTGTAGAACTGAACCCAGCCAGAGTCAGTCCCTCCAGGGGTGGGCAATGAGTGAGTGTAGAACTGAACCCAGCCAGAGTCAGTCACTCCAGGGGTGGGGAATGAGTGAGTGTAGAACTGAACCCAACCAGAGTCAGGACCTCCAGGGGAGGGGAACCAGTGAGTGTAGAACTGAACCCAGCCAGAGTCAGTCCCTTCAGCGGAGGGGAACCAGTGAGTGTAGAACTGAACCCAGCCAGAGTCAGTACCTTCAGGGGAGGGGAACCAGTGAGTGTAGAACTGAGCCCAGCCAGAGTCAGTACCTCCAGGGGAGGGGAACCAGTGAGTGTAGAACTGAACCCAGCCAGAGTCAGTGCCTCCAGGGGAGGGGAACCAGTTAGTTTAGAACTGAACCCAACAAAAGTCAGTATCTTCAGGGGAGGGGACCCAGTGAGTGTCGAACTGAACCCAGCCAGAGTCAGTACCTTCAGGGGAGGGGAACCTGTGAGTGTAGAACTGAACCCAGCCATAGTCAGTACCTCCAGGGGAGGGGAATCAGTGAGTGTAGAAATGAACCCAGCCATAGTCAGTACCTCCAGGGGAGTTGACCCAATGATTGTAGAACTGAACCCAGCCAGAGTCAGTACCTCCAGGGGAGGGGAACCAGCGAGTATAGAACTGAATCCAGCCAGAGCCAGTACCTCCAGGGGAGGGGAACCAGTGAGTGTCGAACTGAACCCAGCCACAGTCAGTACCTCCAGGGGAGGGGACCCAGTGAGTGGAGAACTGAACCCAGCCAGAGTCAGTACCTCCAGGGGAGAGGAACCAGCGAGTGTAGAACTGAAGCCAGCCAGAGTCAGTACCTCCAGGGGAGGGGAACCAGTGAGTGTAGAACTGAACCCAGTCAGAGTCAGTACCTCCAGGGGAGGGGAACCAGTGAGTGTAGAACTGAACCCAGCCAGAGTCAGCACCTCCAGGGGAGGGGAACCAATGAGAGTACAACTGAACCCAGCCAGAGTCAGTAACTTCAGGGGCGGGGAATGAGTGAGTGTAGAACTGAACCCAGCCAGAGTCAGTACCTCCAGGGGAGTGGAACCAGTGAGTGTAGAACTGAACCCAGCCAGAGTCAGCACCTCCAGGGGAGGGGAACCAGTGAGTGTAGAACTGAACCCAGCCAGAGTCAGTGCCTTCAGGTGTGGGGAATGAGTGAGTGTAGAACTGAACCCAGCCAGAGTGAGTACCTTCAGGGGAGGGGAACCAGTGAGTGTAGAACTGAACCCAGCCAGAGTCAGTACTTCCAGGGGAGGGGAACCAGTGAGAGTAGAACTGAACTCAGCCAGAGTCAGCACCTCCATGGGACGGGAACCAGTGAGTGTAGAACTGAACCCAGCCAGAGTCAGGACCTCCAGGGGAGGGGAACCAGTGAGTGTATAAATGAACCCAGCCAGAGTCAGTACCTCCAGGGGAGGAGAACGAGTGAGTGTAGAACTGAACCCAGCCAGAGTCACTACCTCCAGGGGAGGAGAACCAGTGAGTGTAGAACTGAACCCAGCCAGAGTCAGTCCCTCCAGGGGTGGGCAATGAGTGAGTGTAGAACTGAACCCAGCCAGAGTCAGGACCTCCAGGGGAGGGGAACCAGTGAGTGTAGAACTGAACCCAGCCAGAGTCAGTACCTTCAGGGGAGTGGAACCAGTGAGTGTAGAACTGAACCCAGCCAGAGTCACTACCTACAGGGGAGGGGAACCAGTGAGTGTAGAACTGAACCCAGCCAGAGTCAGTACCTCCAGGGGAGGGGAACCAGTGAGTGTAGAACTGAACCCAACAAGAGTCAGTAACTCAAGGGGAGGGGAACCAGTGAGTGTGGAACTGAACCCAGCCAGAGTCAGTACCTCCAGGGGAGGTGAACCAGTGAGTGTAGAACTGAACCCAGCCAGAGTCGGTACCTCCAGGGGAGGGGACCCAGTGAGTGTAGAACTGAACCCAGCCAGAGTCAGTACCTTCAGGGGAGGGGAACCAGTGAGTGTAGAACTGAACCCAGCCAGAGTCAGTATCTTCAGGGGAGGGGACCCAGTGAGTGTCGAACTGAACCCAGCCAGAGTCAGTACCTTCAGGGGAGGGGAACCAGTGAGTGTAGAACTGAACCCAGCCAGAGTCAGTACCTCCAGGCGAGGGGAACCAGTGAGTGTAGAACTGAACCCAGCCAGAGTCAGTACCTCCAGGGGATGGGACCCAGTGAGTGTAGAACTGAACCCAGCCAGAGTCAGTACGTCCAGGGGAGGGGAACCAGTGCGTGCAGAACTGAACCCAGCCAGAGTCAGTACCTTCAGGGGAGGGGAACCAGTGAGTGTAGAACTGAACCCAGCCGGAGTGAGAACCTTCAGGGGAGGGGAACCAGTGAGTGTAGAACTGAACCCAGCCAGAGTCAGTACCTCCAGGGGAGGGGAATGAGTGAGTGGAGAACTGAACCCAGCCAGAGTCAGAAACTCCAGGGGAGGGGAACCAGTGAGTGCAGAACTGAACCCAGCCAGAGTCAGTACCTCCAGGGGAGGGGAACCAGTGAGTGTAGAACTGAACCCAGCCAGAGTCAGTACCTCCAGGGGAGGGGAACCAGTGAGTGTAGAACTGAACCCAGCCAGAGTCAGTACCTCTAGGGGAGGGGAACCAGTGAGTGCAGAACTGAACCCAGCCAGAGCCAGTAACTCCAGGGGAGGGGACCCAGTGAATGGAGAACTGAACCCAGCCAGAGTCAGTACCTCCAGGGGAGAGGAACCAATGAGTGCAGAACTAAACCCAGCCAGAGTCAGTACCTCCAGGGGAGGCTAACCAGTGAGTGTAGAACTGAACCCAGTCAGAGTCAGTACCTCCAGGGGAGGGGAACCAGTGAGTGTGGAACTGAACCCAGCCAGAGTCAGTACCTTCAGGGGAGGGGAACCAGTGAGTTTAGAACTGAACCCAGCCAGAGTCAGTACCTCCAGGGGAGGGGAACCAGTGAGTGTAGAAGTGAACCCAGCCAGAGTCAGTACATCCAGGGGAGGGGAACCAGTGAGTGTAGAACTGAACCCAGCCAGAGTCAGCACCTCCAGGGGAGGGGAACGAGTGAGTGTAGAACTGAACGCAGCCAGAGTCAGTACCTCCAGGGAAGGGAAACCGGTGAGTGTAGAACTGAACCCAGCCAGAGTCAGTACCTCCAGGGGAGGGGAACCAGTGAGAGTAGAACTGAACCCAGCCAGAGTCAGTACCTACAGGGGTGGGGAATGAGTGAGTGTAGAACTGAACCGAGCCAGAGTCCGTATCTCCAGGAGAGGGGAACCAGTGTTTGCAGAACTGAACCCAGCCAGAGTCAGCACCTCCAGTGGGGGGGAATGAGTGAGTGTAGAACTGAACCCAGCCAGAGTCAGTACCTCCAGGGGAGGGGAACCAGTGAGAGTAGAACTGAACCCAGCCAGAGTCAGTACCTACAGGGGTGTGGAATGAGTGAGTGTAGAACTGAACCTAGCCAGAGTCCGTATCTGCAGGAGAGGGGAACCAGTGTTTGCAGAACTGAACCCAGCCAGAGTCAGCACCTCCAGTGGGGGGGAATGAGTGAGTGTAGAACTGAAACCAGCCAGAGTCAGGACCTCCAGGGGACGGGAACCAGTGAGTGTAGAACTGAATCCAGCCAGAGTCATTACCTTCAGGGGAGGGGAACCAGTGAGTGTAGAACTGAACACAGCCAGAGTCAATACCTTCAGGGGAGGGGAACCAGTGAGTGTAGAACTGAACCCAGCCAGAGTCAGTACCTCCAGGGGAGGGGAACAAGTGAGTGTAGAACTGAACCCAGCCAGAGTCAGGACCTCCAGGGGAGGGGAACCAGTGAGTGTAGAACTGAACCCAGCCAGAGTTAGTACCTTCAGGGGAGGTGAACCAGTGAGTGTAGAACTGAACCCAAGAAGAGTCAGTAACTCCAGGGGAGGGGAACCAGTGAGTGTGGAACTGAACCCAGCCAGAGTCAGTACCTCCAGGGGAGGTGAACCAGTGAGTGTAGAACTGAACCCAGCCAGAGTCGGTACCTCCAGGGGAGGGGACCCAGTGAGTGTAGAACTGAACCCAGCCAGAGTCAGTACCTTCAGGGGAGGGGAACCAGTGAGTGTAGAACTGAACCCAGCCAGAGTCAGTATCTACAGGGGAGGGGACCCAGTGAGTGTCGAACTGAACCCAGCCAGAGTCAGTACCTTCAGGGGAGGGGGACCAGTGAGTGTAGAACTGAACCCAGCCAGAGTCAGTACCTCCAGGGGATGGGACCCAGTGAGTGTAGAACTGAACCCAGCCAGAGTCAGTACGTCCAGTGGAGCGGAACCAGTGCGTGCAGAACTGAACCCAGCCAGAGTCAGTACCTTCAGGGGAGGGGAACCAGTGAGTGTAGAACTGAACCCAGCCAGAGTCAGTACATCCAGGTGAGGGGAACCAGTGAGTGCAGAACTGAACCCAGCCAGAGTCAGTACCTCCAGGGGAGGGGAACCAGTGAGTGTATAACTGAACCCAGCCAGAGCCAGTAACTCCAGGGGAGGGGACCCAGTGAATGGAGAACTGAACCCAGCCAGAGTCAGTACCTCCAGGGGAGAGGAACCAATGAGTGCAGAACTAAACCCAGCCAGAGTCAGTACCTCCAGGGGAGGCAAACCAGTGAGTGTAGAACTGAACCCAGTCAGAGTCAGTACCTCCAGGGGAGGGGAACCAGTGAGTGAAGAACTGAACCCAGCCAGAGTTAGTACATTCAGGGGAGGGGAACCAGTGAGTGTAGAACTGAACCCAGCCAGAGTCAGTACCTCCAGGGGAGGGGAACCAGTGAGTGTAGAACTGAACCCAGCCAGAGTCAGCACCTCCAGGGGAGGGGAACCAGTGAGTGTAGAACTGAACCCAGCCAGAGTCAGTACCTTCAGGGGAGGGGAACCAGTGAGAGTAGAACTGAACCCAGCCAGAGTCAGTACCTGCAGGGGTGGGGAATGAGTGAGTGTAGAACAGAACCTAGCCAGAGTCCGTATCTCCAGGAGAGGGGAACCAGTGTTTGCAGAACTGAACCCAGCCAGAGTCAGCACCTCCAGTGGGGGGGAATGAGTGAGTGTAGAACTGAACCCAGCCAGAGTCAGTACCTCCAGGGGAGGGGAACCAGTGAGAGTAGAACTGAACACAGCCAGAGTCAGTACCTACAGGGGTGGGGAATGAGTGAGTGTAGAACTGAACCTAGCCAGAGTCCGTATCTCCAGGAGATGGGAACCAGTGTTTGCAGAACTGAACCCAGCCATAGTCAGCACCTCCAGTGGGGGGGAATGAGTGAGTGTAGAACTGAACCCAGCCAGAGTCAGCACCTCCAGGGGAGGGGAACCAGTGAGTGTAGAACTGAACACAGCCAGAGTCAATACCTTCAGGGGAGGGGAACCAGTGAGTGTAGAACTGAACCCAGCCAGAGTCAGTACCTCCAATGGAGGGGAACAAGTGAGTGTAGAACTGAACCCAGCCAGAGTCAGTCCCTCCAGGGGTGGGGAATGAGTGAGTGTAGAACTGAACCCAGCCAGAGTCAGGACCTCCAGGGAAGGGGAACCAGTGAGTGTAGAACTGAACCCAGCCAGAGTCAGTACCTCCAGGGGAGGGGAACCAGTGAGTGTAGAACTGAACACAGCCAGAGTCAGTACCTCCAGGGGAGGGGACCCAGTTAGTGTAGAATTGAACCCAGCCAGAGTCAGTACCTCCAGGGGAGGGGAACCAGTGAGTGTAGAACTGAATCCAGCCAGAGTCAGTACCTCCAGGGGAGGGGACCCAGTGAGTGGTGAACTGAACCCAGCCAGAGTCAGTACCTTCAGGGGAGGGAAACCAGTGAGTGTAGAACTGAACCCAGCCAGAGTCAGTACCTCCAGGGGAGGGGAACCAGTGAGTGTAGAACTGAACCCAGTCAGAGTCAGTACCTCCAGGGGAGGGGAACCAGTGAGTGTAGAACTGAACCCAGCCAGAGTCAGCACCTCCTGGGGAGGGGAACCAGTGAGTGTAGAACTGAACCCAGCCAGAGTCAGTACCTTCAGGGGCGGGGAATGAGTGAGTGTAGAACTGAACCCAGCCAGAGTCAGTACCTCCAGGGGAGGGGATAAAGTCAGTGTAGAACTGAACCCAGCCAGAGTCAGTACCTGCAGGGGAGGGGAACCAGTGAGTGTAGAACTGAACACAGCCAGAGTCAATACCTCCAGGGGAGGGGAACCAGTGAGTGTAGAACTGAACCCAGCCAGAGTCAGTACCTCCAATGGAGGGGAACAAGTGAGTGTAGAACTGAACCCAGCCAGAGTCAGTCCCTCCAGGGGTGGGGAATGAGTGAGTGTAGAACTGAACCCAGCCAGAGTCAGGACCTCCAGGGAAGGGGAACCAGTGAGTGTAGAACTGAACCCAGCCAGAGTCAGTACCTCCAGGGGAGGGGAACCAGTGAGTGTAGAACTGAACACAGCCAGAGTCAGTACCTCCAGGGGAGGGGACCCAGTTAGTGTAGAATTGAACCCAGCCAGAGTCAGTACCTCCAGGGGAGGGGAACCAGTGAGTGTAGAACTGAATCCAGCCAGAGTCAGTACCTCCAGGGGAGGGGACCCAGTGAGTGGTGAACTGAACCCAGCCAGAGTCAGTACCTTCAGGGGAGGGAAACCAGTGAGTGTAGAACTGAACCCAGCCAGAGTCAGTACCTCCAGGGGAGGGGAACCAGTGAGTGTAGAACTGAACCCAGTCAGAGTCAGTACCTCCAGGGGAGGGGAACCAGTGAGTGTAGAACTGAACCCAGCCAGAGTCAGCACCTCCTGGGGAGGGGAACCAGTGAGTGTAGAACTGAACCCAGCCAGAGTCAGTACCTTCAGGGGCGGGGAATGAGTGAGTGTAGAACTGAACCCAGCCAGAGTCAGTACCTCCAGGGGAGGGGATAAAGTCAGTGTAGAACTGAACCCAGCCAGAGTCAGTACCTGCAGGGGAGGGGAACCAGTGAGTGTAGAATTGAACACAGCCAGAGTCAGTCCCTCCAGGGGTGGGGAATGAGTGAGTGTAGAACTGAACCCAACCAGAGTCAGGACCTCCAGGGGAGGGGAACCAGTGAGTGTAGAACTGAACCCAGCCAGAGTCAGTCCCTTCAGCGGAGGGGAACCAGTGAGTGTAGAACTGAACCCAGCCAGAGTCAGTACCTTCAGGGGCGGGGAATGAGTGAGTGTAGAACTGAACCCAGCCAGAGTCAGTGCCTCCAGTGGAGGGGCACCAGTGAGTTTAGCACTGAACACAACAAAAGTCAGTATCTTCAGGGGAGGGGACCCAGTGAGTGTCGAACTGAACCCAGCCAGAGTCAGTACCTTCAGGGGAGGGGAACCAGTGAGTGTAGAACTGAACCCAGCCAGAGTCAGTACCTTCAGGGGAGGGGAATCAGTGAGTGTAGAAATGAACCCAGCCATAGTCTGTACCTCCAGAGGAGGGGACCCAGTGATTGTAGAACTGAACCCAGCCAGAGTCAGTACCTCCAGGGGAGGGGAACCAGCGAGTATAGAACTGAACCCAGCCAGAGTCATTCCCTCCAGGGGTGGGGAATGAGTGAGTGTAGAACTGAACCCAGCCAGAGTCAGTACCTTAAGGGGCGGGGAATGAGTGAGTGTAGAACTGAACCCAGCCAGAGTCAGTACCTCCAGGGGAGGGAACCCAGTGAGTGTAGAACTGAACCCAGCCAGAGTCAGTACCTTCAGTGGAGGGGAACCAGTGAGTGTAGAAGTGAACCCAGCCAGAGTCAGTACCTCCAGGGGAGGGGAACCAGTGAGTGTAGAACTGAACACAGCCAGAGTCAGTACCACCAGGGGAGGGGAACCAGTGAGTGTAGAACTGAACCCAGCCAGAGTCAGCACCTCCAGGGGAGGGGAACCAGTGAGTGTAGAACTGAACACAGCCAGAGTCAGTACCTCCAGGGGAGGGGAACCAGTGAGTGTAGAACTGAACCCAGCCAGAGTCAGTACCTTCAGGGGAGGGGAACCAGTGAGTGTTGAACTGAACCCAGCCAGAGTCAGTGCCTCCAGGGGAGGGGAACCAGTGAGTTTAGAACTGAACCCAACAAAAGTCTGTCTCTTCAGGGGAGGGGACCCAGTGAGTGTCGAACTGAACCCAGCCAGAGTCAGTACATTCAGGGGAGGGGACCCAGTGATTGTAGAACTGAACCCAGCCAGAGTCAGTACCTCCAGGGGAGGGGAACCAGCGAGTATAGAACTGAATCCAGCCAGAGCCAGTACCTCCAGGGGAGGGGAACCAGTGAGTGTCGAACTGAACCCAGCCAGAGTCAGTACCTCCAGGGGAGGGGACCCAGTGTGTGGAGAACTGAACACAGCCAGAGTCAGTACCTCCAGGGGAGAGGAACCAGTGAGTGTAGAACTGAACCCAGCCAGAGTCAGCACCTCCAGGGGAGGGGAACCAGTGATTGTAGAACTGAACCCAGCCAGAGTCAGAACCTCCAGGGGAGGGGAACCAGTGAGTGTAGAACTGAACCCAGCCAGAGTCAGTACCTCCAGGGGAGGGGAACCAGTGAGTGTAGAACTGAACCCAGCCAGAGTCAGCACCTCCAGGGGAGGGGAACCAGTGAGTGTAGAACTGAACACAGCCAGAGTCAGTACCTCCAGGGGAGGGGAACCAGTGAGTGTAAAACTGAACCCAGCCAGAGTCAGTACCTTCAGGGGAGGGGAACCAGTGAGTGTAGAACTGAACCCAGCCAGAGTCAGTACCTTCAGGGGAGGGGAACCAGTGAGTGTAGAACTGAACCCAGCCAGTGTCAGTACCTCCAGGGGAGGGGAACCAGCGAGTGTAGAAATGAACCCAGCCAGAGTCAGTACCTACAGGGGTGGGGAATGAGTGAGTGTAGAACTGAACCTAGCCAGAGTCCGTATCTCCAGGAGAGGGGAACCAGTGTTTGCAGAACTGAACCCAGCCAGAGTCAGCACCTCCAGTGGGGGTGAATGAGTGAGTTTAGAACTGAACCCAACCAGAGTCAGGACCTCCAGGGGACGGGAACCAGTGAGTGTAGAATTGAACCCAGCCAGAGTCATTACATTCAGGGGAGGGGAACCAGTGAGTGTAGAACTGAACACAGCCAGAGTCAATACCTTCATGGGAGGGGAAACAGTGAGTGTAGAACTGAACCCAGCCAGAGTCAGTACCTTTAGGGGCGGGGAATGAGTGAGTGTAGAACTGAACCCAGCCAGAGTGAGTACCTTCAGGGGAGGGGAACCAGTGAGTGTAGAACTGAACCCAGCCAGAGTCAGTACCTCCAGGGGAAGGGAACCAGTGAGTGTAGAACTGAACCCAGTCAGAGTCAGCATCTCCAGGGGAGGGGAACCAGTGAGTGTAGAACTGAACCCAGCCAGAGTCAGTACCTTCAGGGGAGGGGAACCAGTGAGTGTAGAACTGAAGCCAGCCAGAGTGAGTACCTTCAGGGGAGGGGAACCAGTGAGTGTAGAACTGAACCCAGCCAGAGTCAGTACTTCCAGGGGAGGAGAACCAGTGAGTGTAGAACTGAACCCAGCCAGAGTCAGTCCCTCCAACGGTGGGGAATGAGTGAGTGTAGAACTGAACCCAGCCAGAGTCAGTACCTTCAGGGGAGTGGAACCAGTGAGTGTAGAACTGAACCCAGCCAGAGTCGGTACCTCCAGGGGAGGGGACCCAGTGAGGGTAGAACTGAACCCAGCCAGAGTCAGTACCTTCAGGGGAGAGGAACCAGTGAGTGTAGAACTGAACCCAGCCAGAGTCAGTATCTTCAGGGGAGGGGACCCAGTGAGTGTCGAACTGAACCCAGCCAGAGTCAGTACCTTCAGGGGAGGCGAACCAGTGAGTGTAGAACTGAACCCAGCCAGAGTCAGTACCTCCAGGGGAGGGGAACCAGTGAGTGTAGAACTAAACCCAGCCAGAGTCAGTACCTCCAGGGGATGGAACCCAGTGAGTGTAGAACTGAACCCAGCCAGAGTCAGTACGTCCAGGGGAGGGGAAACAGTGAGTGCAGAACTGAACCCAGCCAGAGTCAGTACCTTCAGGGGAGGGGAACCAGTGAGTGTAGAACTGAACCCAGCCGGAGTGAGTACCTTCAGGGGAGGGGAACCAGTGAGTGTAGAACTGAACCCAGCCAGAGTCAGTACCTCCAGGGGAGGGGAATGAGTGAGTGTAGAACTGAACCCAGCCAGAGTCAGTACCTTCAGGGGAGGGGACCCAATGAGTGAAGAACTGAACCCAGCCAGAGTCAGTACCTCCAGGTGAGGGGAATGAGTGAGTGAAGAACTGAACCCAGACAGAGTCAGTACCTCCAGGGGAGGGGAACCAGTGAGTGCAGAACTGAACCCAGCCAGAGTCAGTACCTCCAGGGGAGGGGAACCAGTGAGTGTAGAACTGAACCCAGCCAGAGTCAGTACCTCCAGGGGAGGGGAACCAGTGAGTGTAGAACTGAACCCAGCCAGAGTCAGTACCTCCAGGGGTGGGGAACCAGTGAGTGTCGAACTGAACCCAGCCAGAGTCAGTACCTCCAGGGGAGGGGATCCAGTGACTGGAGAACTGAACCCAGCCAGAGTCAGTACCTCCAGGGGAGGGGAACCAGTGAGTGTAGAACTGAACCCAGCCAGAGTCAGTACCTTCAGGGGCGGGGAATGAGTGAGTGTAGAACTGAACACAGCCAAAGTCAGTACCTCCAGGAGTGGGGAATGAGTGAGTGTCGAACTGACCCCAGCCAGAGTCATTACCTTCAGGGGAGGGGAACCAGTGAGTGCAGAACTGAACCCAGCCAGAGTCAGTACCTCCAGGGGAGGGGAACCAGTGAGTGTAGAACTGAACCCAGCCAGAGTCAGTACCTTCAGGGGAGGGGAACCAGTGAGTTTAGAACTGAACCCAGCCAGAGTCAGTACCTCCAGGGGAGGGGAACCAGTGAGTGTAGAACTGAACCCAGTCAGAGTCAGTACCTCCAGGGGAGGGGAACCAGTGAGTGTAGAACTGAACCCAGCCAGAGTCAGCACCTCCAGGGGAGGGGAACCAGTGAGTGTAGAACTGAACACAGCCAGAGTCAGTACCTCCAGGGGAGGGGAACCAGTGAGTGTAGAACTGAACCCAGCCAGAGTCAGTACCTTCAGTGGAGGGGAACCAGTGAGTGTTGAACTGAACCCAGCCAGAGTCAGTACCTTCAGGGGAGGGGAACCAGTGAGTGTAGAACTGAACCCAGCCAGAGTCAGTACCTCCAGGGGAGGGGAATCAGTGAGTGTAGAAATGAACCCAGCCAGAGTCAGTACCTCCAGGGGAGGGGAACGAGTGAGTGTAGAACTGAACCCAGCCAGAGTCAGTACCTCCAGGGAAGGGAAACCGGTGAGTGTAGAACTGAACCCAGCCAGAGTCAGTACCTCCAGGGGAGGGGAACCAGTGAGAGTAGAACTGAACCCAGCCAGAGTCAGTACCTACAGGGGTGGGGAATGAGTGAGTGTAGAACTGAACCGAGCCAGAGTCCGTATCTCCAGGAGAGGGGAACCAGTGTTTGCAGAACTGAACCCAGCCAGAGTCAGCACCTCCAGTGGCGGGGAACCAGTGAGTGTAGAACTGAACCCAGCCAGAGTCAGTACCTCCAGGGGAGGGGAACCAGTGAGAGTAGAACTGAACCCAGCCAGAGTCAGTACCTACAGGGGTGTGGAATGAGTGAGTGTAGAACTGAACCTAGCCAGAGTCCGTATCTGCAGGAGAGGGGAACCAGTGTTTGCAGAACTGAACCCAGCCAGAGTCAGCACCTCCAGTGGGGGGGAATGAGTGAGTGTAGAACTGAAACCAGACAGAGTCAGGACCTCCAGGGGACGGGAACCAGTGAGTGTAGAACTGAACCCAGCCAGAGTCATTACCTTCAGGGGAGGGGAACCAGTGAGTGTAGAACTGAACACAGCCAGAGTCAATACCTTCAGGGGAGGGGAACCAGTGAGTGTAGAACTGAACCCAGCCAGAGTCAGTATCTCCAGGGGAGGGGAACAAGTGAGTGCAGAACTGAAACCAGCCAGAGTCAGGACCTCCAGGGGAGGGGAACCAGTGAGTGTAGAACTGAACCCAGCCAGAGTTAGTACCTTCAG
This sequence comes from Pristiophorus japonicus, assembly GCF_044704955.1. Classification (NCBI taxonomy): domain Eukaryota; kingdom Metazoa; phylum Chordata; class Chondrichthyes; family Pristiophoridae; genus Pristiophorus; species Pristiophorus japonicus. Next base: position 798,786 of record NW_027252101.1, on the reverse strand, counting down.
GGGAGTGGAACCAGTGAGTGTAGAACTGAACCCAGCCAGAGTCAGTACCTCCAGGGGAGGGGAACCAGTGAGTGTAGAACTGAACCCAGCCAGAGTCAGTACCTCCAGGGGAGGGGAACCAGTGAGTGTAGAACTGAGCCCAAGAAGAGTCAGTAACTCCAGGGGAGGGGAACCAGTGAGTGTGGAACTGAACCCAGCCAGAGTCAGTACCTCCAGGGGAGGTGAACCAGTGAGTGTAGAACTGAACCCAGCCAGAGTCGGTACCTCCAGGGGAGGGGACCCAGTGAGTGTAGAACTGAACCCAGCCAGAGTCAGTACCTTCAGGGGAGGGGAACCAGTGAGTGTAGAACTGAACCCAGCCAGAGTCAGTATCTTCAGGGGAGGGGACCCAGTGAGTGTCGAACTGAACCCAGCCAGAGTCAGTACCTTCAGGGGAGGGGGACCAGTGAGTGTAGAACTGAACCCAGCCAGAGTCAGTACCTCCAGGGGATGGGACCCAGTGAGTGTAGAACTGAACCCAGCCAGAGTCAGTACCTCCAGGGGAGGGGAATGAGTGAGTGAAGAACTGAACCCAGACAGAGTCAGTACCTCCAGGGGAGGGGAACCAGTGAGTGCAGAACTGAACCCAGCCAGAGTCAGTACCTCCAGGGGAGGGGAACCAGTGAGTGTAGAACTGAACCCAGCCAGAGTCAGTACCTCCAGGGGAGGGGAACCAGTGAGTGTAGAACTGAACCCAGCCAGAGTCAGTACCTCCAGGGGTGGGGAACCAGTGAGTGTCGAACTGAACCCAGCCAGAGTCAGTACCTCCAGGGGAGGGGATCCAGTGACTGGAGAACTGAACCCAGCCAGAGTCAGTACCTCCAGGGGAGGGGAACCAGTGAGTGTAGAACTGAACCCAGCCAGAGTCAGTACCTTCAGGGGCGGGGAATGAGTGAGTGTAGAACTGAACACAGCCAAAGTCAGTACCTCCAGGAGTGGGGAATGAGTGAGTGTCGAACTGACCCCAGCCAGAGTCATTACCTTCAGGGGAGGGGAACCAGTGAGTGCAGAACTGAACCCAGCCAGAGTCAGTACCTCCAGGGGAGGGGAACCAGTGAGTGTAGAACTGAACCCAGCCAGAGTCAGTACCTTCAGGGGAGGGGAACCAGTGAGTTTAGAACTGAACCCAGCCAGAGTCAGTACCTCCAGGGGAGGGGAACCAGTGAGTGTAGAACTGAACCCAGCCAGAGTCAGTACCTCCAGGGGAGGGGAACCAGTGAGTGTAGAACTGAACCCAGCCAGAGTCAGCACCTCCAGGGGAGGGGAACCAGTGAGTGTAGAACTGAACACAGCCAGAGTCAGTAACTCCAGGGGAGGGGAACCAGTGAGTGTAGAACTGAACCCAGCCAGAGTCAGTACCTTCAGTGGAGGGGAACCAGTGAGTGTTGAACTGAACCCAGCCAGAGTCAGTACCTTCAGGGGAGGGGAACCAGTGAGTGTAGAACTGAACCCAGCCAGAGTCAGTACCTCCAGGGGAGGGGAATCAGTGAGTGTAGAAATGAACCCAGCCAGAGTCAGTACCTCCAGGGGAGGGGAACGAGTGAGTGTAGAACTGAACCCAGCCAGAGTCAGTACCTCCAGGGAAGGGAAACCGGTGAGTGTAGAACTGAACCCAGCCAGAGTCAGTACCTCCAGGGGAGGGGAACCAGTGAGAGTAGAACTGAACCCAGCCAGAGTCAGTACCTACAGGGGTGGGGAATGAGTGAGTGTAGAACTGAACCGAGCCAGAGTCCGTATCTCCAGGAGAGGGGAACCAGTGTTTGCAGAACTGAACCCAGCCAGAGTCAGCACCTCCAGTGGGGGGGAATGAGTGAGTGTGGAACTGAACCCAGCCAGAGTCAGTACCTCCACGGGAGGGGAACCAGTGAGAGTAGAACTGAACCCAGCCAGAGTCAGTACCTACAGGGGTGTGGAATGAGTGAGTGTAGAACTGAACCTAGCCAGAGTCCGTATCTGCAGGAGAGGGGAACCAGTGTTTGCAGAACTGAACCCAGCCAGAGTCAGCACCTCCAGTGGGGGGGAATGAGTGAGTGTAGAACTGAAACCAGCCAGAGTCAGGACCTCCAGGGGACGGGAACCAGTGAGTGTAGAACTGAACCCAGCCAGAGTCATTACCTTCAGGGGAGGGGAACCAGTGAGTGTAGAACTGAACACAGCCAGAGTCAATACCTTCAGGGGAGGGGAACCATTGAGTGTAGAACTGAACCCAGCCAGAGTCAGTACCTCCAGGGGAGGGGAACAAGTGAGTGTAGAACTGAACCCAGCCAGAGTCAGGACCTCCAGGGGAGGGGAACCAGTGAGTGTAGAACTGAACCCAGCCAGAGTCAGTACCTTCAGGGGAGGGGAACCAGTGAGTGTAGAACTGAACCCAGCCAGAGTCAGTACCTCCAGGGGATGGGACCCAGTGAGTGTAGAACTGAACCCAGCCAGAGTCAGTACGTCCAGGGGAGGGGAACCAGTGCGTGCAGAACTGAACCCAGCCAGAGTCAGTACCTTCAGGGGAGGGGAACCAGTGAGTGTAGAACTGAACCCAGCCAGAGTCAGTACATCCAGGGGAGGGGAACCAGTGAGTGCAGAACTGAACCCAGCCAGAGTCAGTACCTCCCGGGGAGGGGAACCAGTGAGTGTATAACTGAACCCAGCCAGAGCCAGTAACTCCAGGGGAGGGGACCCAGTGAATGGAGAACTGAACCCAGCCAGAGTCAGTACCTCCAGGGGAGAGGAACCAATGAAGGCAGAACTAAACCCAGCCAGAGTCAGTACCTCCAGGGGAGGCGAACCAGTGAGTGTAGAACTGAACCCAGTCAGAGTCAGTACCTCCAGGGGAGGGGAACCAGTGAGTGTAGAACTGAACCCAGCCAGAGTTAGTACATTCAGGGGAGGGGAACCAGTGAGTGTAGAACTGAACCCAGCCAGAGTCAGTACCTCCAGGGGAGGGGAACCAGTGAGTGTAGAACTGAACCCAGCCAGAGTCAGCACCTCCAGGGGAGGGGAACCAGTGAGTGTAGAACTGAACCCAGCCAGAGTCAGTACCTTCAGGGGAGGGGAACCAGTGAGAGTAGAACTGAACCCAGCCAGAGTCAGTACCTGCAGGGGTGGGGAATGAGTGAGTGTAGAACAGAACCTAGCCAGAGTCCGTATCTCCAGGAGAGGGGAACCAGTGTTTGCAGAACTGAACCCAGCCAGAGTCAGCACCTCCAGTGGGGGGGAATGAGTGAGTGTAGAACTGAACCCAGCCAGAGTCAGTACCTCCAGGGGAGGGGAACCAGTGAGAGTAGAACTGAACACAGCCAGAGTCAGTACCTACAGGGGTGGGGAATGAGTGAGTGTAGAACTGAACCTAGCCAGAGTCCGTATCTCCAGGGAAGGGGAACCAGTGAGTGTAGAACTGAACACAGCCAGAGTCAATACCTTCAGGGGAGGGGAACCAGTGAGTGTAGAACTGAACCCAGCCAGAGTCAGTACCTCCAATGGAGGGGAACAAGTGAGTGTAGAACTGAACCCAGCCAGAGTCAGTCCCTCCAGGGGTGGGGAATGAGTGAGTGTAGAACTGAACCCAGCCAGAGTCAGGACCTCCAGGGGAGGGGAACCAGTGAGTGTAGAACTGAACCCAGCCAGAGTCAGTACCTCCAGGGGAGGGGAACCAGTGAGTGTAGAACTGAACACAGCCAGAGTCAGTACCTCCAGGGGAGGGGACCCAGTGAGTGTAGAATTGAACCCAGCCAGAGTCAGTACCTCCAGGGGAGGGGAACCAGTGAGTGTAGAACTGAATCCAGCCAGAGTCAGTACCTCCAGGGGAGGGGACCCAGTGAGTGGAGAACTGAACCCAGCCAGAGTCAGTACCTTCAGGGGAGGGAAACCAGTGAGTGTAGAACTGAACCCAGCCAGAGTCAGTACCTCCAGGGGAGGGGAACCAGTGAGTGTAGAACTGAACCCAGTCAGAGTCAGTACCTCCAGGGGAGGGGAACCAGTGAGTGTAGAACTGAACCCAGCCAGAGTCAGCACCTCCTGGGGAGGGGAACCAGTGAGTGTAGAACTGAACCCAGCCAGAGTCAGTACCTTCAGGGGCGGGGAATGAGTGAGTGTAGAACTGAACCCAGCCAGAGTCAGTACCTCCAGGGGAGGGGATAAAGTCAGTGTACAACTGAACCCAGCCAGAGTCAGTACCTGCAGGGGAGGGGAACCAGTGAGTGTAGAATTGAACACAGCCAGAGTCAGTCCCTCCAGGGGTGGGGAATGAGTGAGTGTAGAACTGAACCCAACCAGAGTCAGGACCTCCAGGGGAGGGGAACCAGTGAGTGTAGAACTGAACCCAGCCAGAGTCAGTCCCTTCAGCGGAGGGGAACCAGTGAGTGTAGAACTGAACCCAGCCAGAGTCAGTACCTTCAGGGGCGGGGAATGAGTGAGTGTAGAACTGAACCCAGCCAGAGTCAGTGCCTCCAGGGGAGGGGCACCAGTGAGTTTAGCACTGAACACAACTAAAGTCAGTATCTTCAGGGGAGGGGACCCAGTGAGTGTCGAACTGAACCCAGCCAGAGTCAGTACCTTCAGGGGAGGGGAACCAGTGAGTGTAGAACTGAACCCAGCCAGAGTCAGTACCTTCAGGGGAGGGGAATCAGTGAGTGTAGAAATGAACCCAGCCATAGTCTGTACCTCCAGGGGAGGGGACCCAGTGATTGTAGAACTGAACCCAGCCAGAGTCAGTACCTCCAGGGGAGGGGAACCAGCGAGTATAGAACTGAACCCAGCCAGAGTCATTCCCTCCAGGGGTGGGGAATGAGTGAGTGTAGAACTGAACCCAGCCAGAGTCAGTACCTTAAGGGGCGGGGAATGAGTGAGTGTAGAACTGAACCCAGCCAGAGTCAGTACCTCCAGGGGAGGGAACCCAGTGCGTGTAGAACTGAACCCAGCCAGAGTCAGTACCTTCAGTGGAGGGGAACCAGTGAGTGTAGAAGTGAACCCAGCCAGAGTCAGTACCTCCAGGGGAGGGGAACCAGTGAGTGTAGAACTGAACACAGCCAGAGTCAGTACCACCAGGGGAGGGGAACCAGTGAGTGTAGAACTGAACCCAGCCAGAGTCAGCACCTCCAGGGGAGGGGAACCAGTGAGTGTAGAACTGAACACATCCAGAGTCAGTACCTCCAGGGGAGGGGAACCAGTGAGTGTAGAACTGAACCCAGCCAGAGTCAGTACTTTCAGGGGAGGGGAACCAGTGAGTGTTGAACTGAACCCAGCCAGAGTCAGTGCCTCCAGGGGAGGGGAACCAGTGAGTTTGGAACTGAACCCAACAAAAGTCTGTCTCTTCAGGGGAGGGTACCCAGTGAGTGTCGAACTGAACCCAGCCAGAGTCAGTACATTCAGGGGAGGGGACCCAGTGATTGTAGAACTGAACCCAGCCAGAGTCAGTACCTCCAGGGGAGGGGAACCAGCGAGTATAGAACTGAATCCAGCCAGAGCCAGTACCTCCAGGGGAGGGGAACCAGTGAGTGTCGAACTGAACCCAGCCAGAGTCAGTACCTCCAGGGGAGGGGACCCAGTGTGTGGAGAACTGAACCCAGCCAGAGTCAGTACCTCCAGGGGAGAGGAACCAGTGAGTGTAGAACTGAACCCAGCCAGAGTCAGTACCTCCAGGGGAGTGGAACCAGTGAGTGTAGAACTGAACCCAGCCAGAGTCAGCACCTCCAGGGGAGGGGAACCAGTGATTGTAGAACTGAACCCAGCCAGAGTCAGAACCTCCAGGGGAGGGGAACCAGTGAGTGTAGAACTGAACCCAGCCAGAGTCAGTACCTCCAGGGGAGGGGAACCAGTGAGTGTAGAACTGAACCCAGCCAGAGTCAGCACCTCCAGGGGAGGGGAACCAGTGAGTGTAGAACTGAACACAGCCAGAGTCAGTAGCTCCAGGGGAGGGGAACCAGTGAGTGTAGAACTGAACCCAGCCAGAGTCAGTACCTTCAGGGGAGGGGAACCAGTGAGTGTAGAACTGAACCCAGCCAGAGTCAGTACCTTCAGGGGAGGGGAACCAGTGAGTGTAGAACTGAACCCAGCCAGTGTCAGTACCTCCAGGGGAGGGGAACCAGCGAGTGTAGAAATGAACCCAGCCAGAGTCAGTACCTACAGGGGTGGGGAATGAGTGAGTGTAGAACTGAACCTAGCCAGAGTCCGTATCTCCAGGAGAGGGGAACCAGTGTTTGCTGAACTGAACCCAGCCAGAGTCAGCACCTCCAGTGGGGGTGAATGAGTGAGTTTAGAACTGAACCCAACCAGAGTCAGGACCTCCAGGGGACGGGAACCAGTGAGTGTAGAATTGAACCCAGCCAGAGTCATTACATTCAGGGGAGGGGAACCAGTGAGTGTAGAACTGAACACAGCCAGAGTCAATACCTTCATGGGAGGGGAAACAGTGAGTGTAGAACTGAACCCAGCCAGAGTCAGTACCTTTAGGGGCGGGGAATGAGTGAGTGTAGAACTGAACCCAGCCAGAGTGAGTACCTTCAGGGGAGGGGAACCAGTGAGTGTAGAACTGAACCCAGCCAGAGTCAGTACCTCCAGGGGAAGGGAACCAGTGAGTGTAGAACTGAACCCAGTCAGAGTCAGCACCTCCAGGGGAGGGGAACCAGTGAGTGTAGGACTGAACCCAGCCAGAGTCAGTACGTCCAGGGGAGGGGAACCAGTGCGTGCAGAACTGAACCCAGCCAGAGTCAGTACCTTCAGGGGAGGGGAACCAGTGAGTGTAGAACTGAACCCAGCCAGAGTCAGTACATCCAGGGGAGGGGAACCAGTGAGTGCAGAGCTGAACCCAGCCAGAGTCAGTACCTCCCGGGGAGGGGAACCAGTGAGTGTATAACTGAACCCAGCCAGAGCCAGTAACTCCAGGGGAGGGGACCCAGTGAATGGAGAACTGAACCCAGCCAGAGTCAGTACCTCCAGGGGAGAGGAACCAATGAAGGCAGAACTAAACCCAGCCAGAGTCAGTACCTCCAGGGGAGGCGAACCAGTGAGTGTAGAACTGAACCCAGTCAGAGTCAGTACCTCCAGGGGAGGGGAACCAGTGAGTGTAGAACTGAACCCAGCCAGAGTTAGTACATTCAGGGGAGGGGAACCAGTGAGTGTAGAACTGAACCCAGCCAGAGTCAGTACCTCCAGGGGAGGGGAACCAGTGAGTGTAGAACTGAACCCAGCCAGAGTCAGCACCTCCAGGGTAGGGGAACCAGTGAGTGTAGAACTGAACCCAGCCAGAGTCAGTACATTCAGGGGAGGGGAACCAGTGAGAGTAGAACTGAACCCAGCCAGAGTCAGTACCTGCAGGGGTGGGGAATGAGTGAGTGTAGAACAGAACCTAGCCAGAGTCCGTATCTCCAGGAGAGGGGAACCAGTGTTTGCAGAACTGAACCCAGCCAGAGTCAGCACCTCCAGTGGGGGGGAATGAGTGAGTGTAGAACTGAACCCAGCCAGAGTCAGTACCTCCAGGGGAGGGGAACCAGTGAGAGTAGAACTGAACACAGCCAGAGTCAGTACCTACAGGGGTGGGGAATGAGTGAGTGTAGAACTGAACCTAGCCAGAGTCCGTATCTCCAGGGAAGGGGAACCAGTGAGTGTAGAACTGAACACAGCCAGAGTCAATACCTTCAGGGGAGGGGAACCAGTGAGTGTAGAACTGAACCCAGCCAGAGTCAGTACCTTCAGTGGAGGGGAACCAGTGAGTGTAGAAGTGAACCCAGCCAGAGTCAGTACCTCCAGGGGAGGGGAACCAGTGAGTGTAGAACTGAACACAGCCAGAGTCAGTACCACCAGGGGAGGGGAACCAGTGAGTGTAGAACTGAACCCAGCCAGAGTCAGCACCTCCAGGGGAGGGGAACCAGTGAGTGTAGAACTGAACACATCCAGAGTCAGTACCTCCAGGGGAGGGGAACCAGTGAGTGTAGAACTGAACCCAGCCAGAGTCAGTACTTTCAGGGGAGGGGAACCAGTGAGTGTTGAACTGAACCCAGCCAGAGTCAGTGCCTCCAGGGGAGGGGAACCAGTGAGTTTGGAACTGAACCCAACAAAAGTCTGTCTCTTCAGGGGAGGGTACCCAGTGAGTGTCGAACTGAACCCAGCCAGAGTCAGTACATTCAGGGGAGGGGACCCAGTGATTGTAGAACTGAACCCAGCCAGAGTCAGTACCTCCAGGGGAGGGGAACCAGCGAGTATAGAACTGAATCCAGCCAGAGCCAGTACCTCCAGGGGAGGGGAACCAGTGAGTGTCGAACTGAACCCAGCCAGAGTCAGTACCTCCAGGGGAGGGGACCCAGTGTGTGGAGAACTGAACCCAGCCAGAGTCAGTACCTCCAGGGGAGAGGAACCAGTGAGTGTAGAACTGAACCCAGCCAGAGTCAGTACCTCCAGGGGAGTGGAACCAGTGAGTGTAGAACTGAACCCAGCCAGAGTCAGCACCTCCAGGGGAGGGGAACCAGTGATTGTAGAACTGAACCCAGCCAGAGTCAGAACCTCCAGGGGAGGGGAACCAGTGAGTGTAGAACTGAACCCAGCCAGAGTCAGTACCTCCAGGGGAGGGGAACCAGTGAGTGTAGAACTGAACCCAGCCAGAGTCAGCACCTCCAGGGGAGGGGAACCAGTGAGTGTAGAACTGAACACAGCCAGAGTCAGTAGCTCCAGGGGAGGGGAACCAGTGAGTGTAGAACTGAACCCAGCCAGAGTCAGTACCTTCAGGGGAGGGGAACCAGTGAGTGTAGAACTGAACCCAGCCAGAGTCAGTACCTTCAGGGGAGGGGAACCAGTGAGTGTAGAACTGAACCCAGCCAGTGTCAGTACCTCCAGGGGAGGGGAACCAGCGAGTGTAGAAATGAACCCAGCCAGAGTCAGTACCTACAGGGGTGGGGAATGAGTGAGTGTAGAACTGAACCTAGCCAGAGTCCGTATCTCCAGGAGAGGGGAACCAGTGTTTGCTGAACTGAACCCAGCCAGAGTCAGCACCTCCAGTGGGGGTGAATGAGTGAGTTTAGAACTGAACCCAACCAGAGTCAGGACCTCCAGGGGACGGGAACCAGTGAGTGTAGAATTGAACCCAGCCAGAGTCATTACATTCAGGGGAGGGGAACCAGTGAGTGTAGAACTGAACACAGCCAGAGTCAATACCTTCATGGGAGGGGAAACAGTGAGTGTAGAACTGAACCCAGCCAGAGTCAGTACCTTTAGGGGCGGGGAATGAGTGAGTGTAGAACTGAACCCAGCCAGAGTGAGTACCTTCAGGGGAGGGGAACCAGTGAGTGTAGAACTGAACCCAGCCAGAGTCAGTACCTCCAGGGGAAGGGAACCAGTGAGTGTAGAACTGAACCCAGTCAGAGTCAGCACCTCCAGGGGAGGGGAACCAGTGAGTGTAGGACTGAACCCAGCCAGAGTCAGTACGTCCAGGGGAGGGGAACCAGTGCGTGCAGAACTGAACCCAGCCAGAGTCAGTACCTTCAGGGGAGGGGAACCAGTGAGTGTAGAACTGAACCCAGCCAGAGTCAGTACATCCAGGGGAGGGGAACCAGTGAGTGCAGAGCTGAACCCAGCCAGAGTCAGTACCTCCCGGGGAGGGGAACCAGTGAGTGTATAACTGAACCCAGCCAGAGCCAGTAACTCCAGGGGAGGGGACCCAGTGAATGGAGAACTGAACCCAGCCAGAGTCAGTACCTCCAGGGGAGAGGAACCAATGAAGGCAGAACTAAACCCAGCCAGAGTCAGTACCTCCAGGGGAGGCGAACCAGTGAGTGTAGAACTGAACCCAGTCAGAGTCAGTACCTCCAGGGGAGGGGAACCAGTGAGTGTAGAACTGAACCCAGCCAGAGTTAGTACATTCAGGGGAGGGGAACCAGTGAGTGTAGAACTGAACCCAGCCAGAGTCAGTACCTCCAGGGGAGGGGAACCAGTGAGTGTAGAACTGAACCCAGCCAGAGTCAGCACCTCCAGGGGAGGGGAACCAGTGAGTGTAGAACTGAACCCAGCCAGAGTCAGTACATTCAGGGGAGGGGAACCAGTGAGAGTAGAACTGAACCCAGCCAGAGTCAGTACCTGCAGGGGTGGGGAATGAGTGAGTGTAGAACAGAACCTAGCCAGAGTCCGTATCTCCAGGAGAGGGGAACCAGTGTTTGCAGAACTGAACCCAGCCAGAGTCAGCACCTCCAGTGGGGGGGAATGAGTGAGTGTAGAACTGAACCCAGCCAGAGTCAGTACCTCCAGGGGAGGGGAACCAGTGAGAGTAGAACTGAACACAGCCAGAGTCAGTACCTACAGGGGTGGGGAATGAGTGAGTGTAGAACTGAACCTAGCCAGAGTCCGTATCTCCAGGGAAGGGGAACCAGTGAGTGTAGAACTGAACACAGCCAGAGTCAATACCTTCAGGGGAGGGGAACCAGTGAGTGTAGAACTGAACCCAGCCAGAGTCAGTACCTCCAATGGAGGGGAACAAGTGAGTGTAGAACTGAACCCAGCCAGAGTCAGTCCCTCCAGGGGTGGGGAATGAGTGAGTGTAGAACTGAACCCAGCCAGAGTCAGGACCTCCAGGGAAGGGGAACCAGTGAGTGTAGAACTGAACCCAGCCAGAGTCAGTACCTCCAGGGGAGGGGAACCAGTGAGTGTAGAACTGAACACAGCCAGAGTCAGTACCTCCAGGGGAGGGGACCCAGTGAGTGTAGAATTGAACCCAGCCAGAGTCAGTACCTCCAGGGGAGGGGAACCAGTGAGTGTAGAACTGAATCCAGCCAGAGTCAGTACCTCCAGGGGAGGGGACCCAGTGAGTGGAGAACTGAACCCAGCCAGAGTCAGTACCTTCAGGGGAGGGAAACCAGTGAGTGTAGAACTGAACCCAGCCAGAGTCAGTACCTCCAGGGGAGGGGAACCAGTGAGTGTAGAACTGAACCCAGTCAGAGTCAGTACCTCCAGGGGAGGGGAACCAGTGAGTGTAGAACTGAACCCAGCCAGAGTCAGCACCTCCTGGGGAGGGGAACCAGTGAGTGTAGAACTGAACCCAGCCAGAGTCAGTACCTTCAGGGGCGGGGAATGAGTGAGTGTAGAACTGAACCCAGCCAGAGTCAGTCCCTCCAGGGGAGGGGATAAAGTCAGTGTAGAACTGAACCCAGCCAGAGTCAGTCCCTTCAGCGGAGGGGAACCAGTGAGTGTAGAACTGAACCCAGCCAGAGTCAGTACCTTCAGGGGCGGGGAATGAGTGAGTGTAGAACTGAACCCAGCCAGAGTCAGTGCCTCCAGGGGAGGGGCACCAGTGAGTTTAGCACTGAACACAACAAAAGTCAGTATCTTCAGGGGAGGGGACCCAGTGAATGTCGAACTTAACCCAGCCAGAGTCAGTACCTTCAGGGGAGGGGAACCAGTGAGTGTAGAACTGAACCCAGCCAGAGTCAGTACCTTCAGGGGAGGGGAATCAGTGAGTGTAGAAATGAACCCAGCCATAGTCTGTACCTCCAGGGGAGGGGACCCAGTGATTGTAGAACTGAACCCAGCCAGAGTCAGTACCTCCAGGGGAGGGGAACCAGCGAGTATAGAACTGAACCCAGCCAGAGTCATTCCCTCCAGGGGTGGGGAATGAGTGAGTGTAGAACTGAACCCAGCCAGAGTCAGTACCTTAAGGGGCGGGGAATGAGTGAGTGTAGAACTGAACCCAGCCAGAGTCAGTACCTCCAGGGGAGGGAACCCAGTGAGTGTAGAACTGAACCCAGCCAGAGTCAGTACCTTCAGTGGAGGGGAACCAGTGAGTGTAGAAGTGAACCCAGCCAGAGTCAGTACCTCCAGGGGAGGGGAACCAGTGAGTGTAGAACTGAACACAGCCAGAGTCAGTACCACCAGGGGAGGGGAACCAGTGAGTGTAGAACTGAACCCAGCCAGAGTCAGCACCTCCAGGGGAGCGGAACCAGTGAGTGTAGAACTGAACACATCCAGAGTCAGTACCTCCAGGGGAGGGGAACCAGTGAGTGTAGAACTGAACCCAGCCAGAGTCAGTACTTTCAGGGGAGGGGAACCAGTGAGTGTTGAACTGAACCCAGCCAGAGTCAGTGCCTCCAGGGGAGGGGAACCAGTGAGTTTGGAACTGAACCCAACAAAAGTCTGTCTCTTCAGGGGAGGGTACCCAGTGAGTGTCGAACTGAACCCAGCCAGAGTCAGTACATTCAGGGGAGGGGACCCAGTGATTGTAGAACTGAACCCAGCCAGAGTCAGTACCTCCAGGGGAGGGGAACCAGCGAGTATAGAACTGAATCCAGCCAGAGCCAGTACCTCCAGGGGAGGGGAACCAGTGAGTGTCGAACTGAACCCAGCCAGAGTCAGTACCTCCAGGGGAGGGGACCCAGTGTGTGGAGAACTGAACCCAGCCAGAGTCAGTACCTCCAGGGGAGAGGAACCAGTGAGTGTAGAACTGAACCCAGCCAGAGTCAGTACCTCCAGGGGAGTGGAACCAGTGAGTGTAGAACTGAACCCAGCCAGAGTCAGCACCTCCAGGGGAGGGGAACCAGTGATTGTAGAACTGAACCCAGCCAGAGTCAGAACCTCCAGGGGAGGGGAACCAGTGAGTGTAGAACTGAACCCAGCCAGAGTCAGTACCTCCAGGGGAGGGGAACCAGTGAGTGTAGAACTGAACCCAGCCAGAGTCAGCACCTCCAGGGGAGGGGAACCAGTGAGTGTAGAACTGAACACAGCCAGAGTCAGTACCTCCAGGGGAGGGGAACCAGTGAGTGTAGAACTGAACCCAGCCAGAGTCAGTACCTTCAGGGGAGGGGAACCAGTGAGTGTAGAACTGAACCCAGCCAGAGTCAGTACCTTCAGGGGAGGGGAACCAGTGAGTGTAGAACTGAACCCAGCCACTGTCAGTACCTCCAGGGGAGGGGAACCAGCGAGTGTAGAAATGAACCCAGCCAGAGTCAGTACCTACAGGGGTGGGGAATGAGTGAGTGTAGAACTGAACCTAGCCAGAGTCCGTATCTCCAGGAGAGGGGAACCAGTGTTTGCTGAACTGAACCCAGCCAGAGTCAGCACCTCCAGTGGGGGTGAATGAGTGAGTTTAGAACTGAACCCAACCAGAGTCAGGACCTCCAGGGGACGGGAATCAGTGAGTGTAGAATTGAACCCAGCCAGAGTCATTACATTCAGGGGAGGGGAACCAGTGAGTGTAGAACTGAACACAGCCAGAGTCAATACCTTCATGGGAGGGGAAACAGTGAGTGTAGAACTGAACCCAGCCAGAGTCAGTACCTTTAGGGGCGGGGAATGAGTGAGTGTAGAACTGAACCCAGCCAGAGTGAGTACCTTCAGGGGAGGGGAACCAGTGAGTGTAGAACTGAACCCAGCCAGAGTCAGTACCTCCAGGGGAAGGGAACCAGTGAGTGTAGAACTGAACCCAGTCAGAGTCAGCACCTTCAGGGGAGGGGAACCAGTGAGTGTAGGACTGAACCCAGCCAGAGTCAGTACCTTCAGGGGAGGGGAACCAGTGAGTGTCGAACTGAAGCCATCCAGAGTGAGTACCTTCAGGGGAGGGGAACCAGTGAGTGTAGAACTGAACCCAGCCAGAGTCAGTACTTCCAGGGGAGGAGAACCAGTGAGTGTAGAACTGAACCCAGCCAGAGTCAGTCCCTCCAAGGGTGGGGAATGAGTGAGTGTAGAACTGGACCCAGCCAGAGTCAGTACCTTCAGGGGAGTGGAACCATTGAGTGTAGAACTGAACCCAGCCAGAGTCGGTACCTCCAGGGGAGGGGACCCAGTGAGGGTAGAACTGAACCCAGCCAGAGTCAGTACCTTCAGGGGAGGGGAACCAGTGAGTGTAGAACTGAACCCAGCAGGAGTCAGTATCTTCAGGGGAGGGGACCCAGTGAGTGTCGAACTGAACCCAGCCAGAGTCAGTACCTTCAGGGGAGGCGAACCAGTGAGTGTAGAACTGAACCCAGCCAGAGTCAGTACCTCCAGGGGAGGGGAACCAGTGAGTGTAGAACTGAACCCAGCCAGAGTCAGTACCTCCAGGGGATGGGACCCAGTGAGTGTAGAACTGAACCCAGCCAGAGTCAGTACGTCCAGGGGAGGGGAAACAGTGAGTGCAGAACTGAACCCAGCCAGAGTCAGTACCTTCAGGGGAGGGGAACCAGTGAGTGTAGAACTGAACCCAGCCGGAGTGAGTACCTTCAGGGGAGGGGAACCAGTGAGTGTAGAACTGAACCCAGCCAGAGTCAGTACCTCCAGGGGAGGGGAATGAATGAGTGGAGAACTGAACCCAGCGAGAGTCAGAACCTCCAGGGGAGGGGAACCAGTGAGTGTAGAACTGAACCCAGCCAGAGCCAGTACCTCCAGGGGAGGGGAACCAGTGAGTGCAGAACTGAACCCAGCCAGAGTCAGTACCTTCAGGGGAGGGGAACCAGTGAGTGTAGAACGGAACCCAGCCAGAGTCAGTACCTCCAGGGGAGGGGACCCAGTGAGTGTAGAACTGAACCCAGCCAGAGCCAGTACCTCCAGGGGAGGGGACCCAGTGAGTGGAGAACTGAACCCAGCCAGAGTCAGTACCTCCAGGGGAGGGGAGCCAGTGAGTATAGAACTGAACCCAGCCAGAGTCAGAACCTCCAGAGGAGGGGAAGCAGTGAGTGCAGAACTGAACCCAGCCAGAGTCAGTACCTTCAGGGGAGGAGAACCAGTGAGTGTAGAACTGAACCCAGCCAGAGTCAGTACCTTCAGGGGAGGGGACCCAATGAGTGAAGAACTGAACCCAGCCAGAGTCAGTACCTCCAGGGGAGGGGAATGAGTGAGTGAAGAACTGAACCCAGACAGAGTCAGTACCTCCAGGGGAGGGGAACCAGTGAGTGCAGAACTGAACCCAGCCAGAGTCAGTACCTCCAGGGGAGGGGAACCAGTGAGTGTAGAACTGAACCCAGCCAGAGTCAGTACCTCCAGGGGAGGGGAACCAGTGAGTGTAGAACTGAACCCAGCCAGAGTCAGTACCTCCAGGGGTGGGGAACCAGTGAATGTCGAACTGAACCCAGCCAGAGTCAGTACCTCCAGGGGAGGGGATCCAGTGACTGGAGAACTGAACCCAGCCAGAGTCAGTACCTCCAGGGGAGGGGAACCAGTGAGTGTAGAACTGAACCCAGCCAGAGTCAGTACCTTCAGGGGCGGGGAATGAGTGAGTGTAGAACTGAACACAGCCAAAGTCAGTACCTCCAGGAGTGGGGAATGAGTGAGTGTCGAACTGACCCCAGCCAGAGTCATTACCTTCAGGGGAGGGGAACCAGTGAGTGTAGAACTGAAGCCAGCCAGAGTCAGTACCGCCAGGGGAGGGGAATCAGTGACTGGACAACTGAACCCAGCCAGAGTCAGTACCTCCAGTGGAGGGGAACCAGTGAGTGTAGAACTGAACCCAGCCAGAGTCAGTACCTTCAGGGGAGGGGAACCAGTGAGTGTAGAACTGAAGCCAGCCAGAGTCAGTACCGCCAGGGGAGGGGAATCAGTGACTGGACCACATGAACCCAGCCAGAGTCAGTACCTCCAGGGGAGGGGAACCAGTGAGTGTAGAACTGAATCCAGCCAGAGTCAGTACCTCCAGGGGAGGGGAGACAGTGAGTGCAGAACTGAACCCAGCCAGAGTCATTACCTCCAGGGGAGGGAAAACATTGTGTGTAGAACTGAACCCAGCCAGAGTCAGTACCTCCAGGGGAGGGGAACCAGTGAGTGTAGAACTGAACCCAACAAGAGTCAGTAACTCCAGGGGAGGGGAACCAGTGAGTGTAGAACTGAACCCAGCCAGAGTCAGTACGTCCAGGGGAGGGGAACCAGTAAGTGCAGAACTGAACCCAGCCAGAGTCAGTACCTTCAGGGGAGGGGAACCAGTGAGTGTAGAACTGAACCCAGCCGGAGTGAGTACCTTCAGGGGAGGGGAACCAGTGAGTGTAGAACTGAACCCAGCCAGAGTCAGTACCTCCAGGTGAGGGGAATGAGTGAGTGTAGAACTGAACCCAGCCAGAGTTAGTACCTCCAGGGGAGGGTAACCAGTGAGTGTAGAACTGAACCCAGCCAGAGTCAGTACCTCCAGGGGAGGGGAACCACTGAGTGCAGAACTGAACCCAGCCAGAGTCAGTACCTTCAGGGGAGGGGAAACAGTGAGTGTAGAACTGAACCCAGCCGGAGTGAGTACCTCCAGGGGAGGGGAACCAGTGAGCGTAGAACTGAACCCAGCCAGAGTCAGTACCTCCAGGGGAGGGGAACCAGTGAGTGTAGAACTGAACCCAGCCAGAGTCAGTACCTCCAGGGGAGGGGAACCAGTGAGTGTAGAACTGAACCCAGCCAGAGTCAGCACCTCCAGGGGAGGGGAACCAGTGAGTGTAGAACTGAACACAGCCAGAGTCAGTACCTCCAGGGGAGGGGAACCAGTGAGTGTAGAAATAAACCCAGCCAGAGTCAGTACCTCCAGGGGAGGGGAACCAGTGAGTGTAGAACTGAACCCAGCCAGAGTCAGTACCTCCAGGGAAGGGAAACCGGTGAGTGTAGAACTGAACCCAGCCAGAGTCAGTACCTCCAGGGGAGGGGAACCAGTGAGAGTAGAACTGAACCCAGCCAGAGTCAGTACCTACAGGGGTGGGGAATGAGTGAGTGTAGAACTGAACCTAGTCAGAGTCCGTATCTCCAGGAGAAGGGAACCAGTGTTTGCAGAACTGAACCCAGCCAGAGTCAGCACCTCCAGTGGGGGTGAATGAGTGAGTGTAGAACTGAACCCAGCCAGAGTCAGGACCTCCAGGGGACGGGAACCAGTGAGTGTAGAATTGAACCCAGCCAGAGTCATTACTTTCAGGGGAGGGGAACCAGTGAGTGTCGAACTGAACACAGCCAGAGTCAATACCTTCAGGGGAGGGGAACCAGTGAGTGTAGAACTGAACACAGCCAGAGTCAGTACCTCCAGGGGAGGGGAACAAGTGAGTGTAGAACTGAACCCAGCCAGAGTCAGTCCCTCCAGGGGTGGGGAATGAGAGGGTGTAGAACTGAACCCAGCCAGAGTCAGTACCTCCAGGGAAGGGAAACCGGTGAGTGTAGAACTGAACCCAGCCAGAGTCAGTACCTCCAGGGGAGGGGAACCAGTGAGAGTAGAACTGAACCCAGCCAGAGTCAGTACCTACAGGGGTGGGGAATGAGTGAGTGTAGAACTAAACCTAGCCAGAGTCCGTATCTCCAGGAGAAGGGAACCAGTGTTTGCAGAACTGAACCCAGCCAGAGTCAGCACCTCCAGTGGGGGTGAATGAGTGAGTGTAGAACTGAACCCAGCCAGAGTCAGGACCTCCAGGGGACGGGAACCAGTGAGTGTAGAATTGAACCCAGCCAGAGTCATTACCTTCAGGGGAGGGGAACCAGTGAGTGTCGAACTGAACACAGCCAGAGTCAATACCTTCAGGGGAGGGGAACCAGTGAGTGTAGAACTGAACACAGCCAGAGTCAGTACCTCCAGGGGAGGGGAATAAGTGAGTGTAGAACTGAACCCAGCCAGAGTCAGTCCCTCCAGGGGTGGGGAATGAGAGGGTGTAGAACTGAACCCAGCCAGAGTCAGTACCTCCAGGGAAGGGAAACCGGTGAGTGTAGAACTGAACCCAGCCAGAGTCAGTACCTCCAGGGGAGGGGAACCAGTGAGAGTAGAACTGAACCCAGCCAGAGTCAGTACCTCCAGGGGAGGGGAACCAGTGAGAGTAGAACTGAACCCAGCCAGAGTCAGTACCTACAGGGGTGGGGAATGAGTGAGTGTAGAACTGAACCTAGCCAGAGTCCGTTTCTCCAGGAGAAGGGAACCAGTGTTTGCAGAAGTGAACCCAGCCAGAGTCAGCACCTCCAGTGGGGGTGAATGAGTGAGTGTAGAACTGAACCCAGCCAGAGTCAGTCCCTCCAGGGGTGGGGAACCAGTGAGTGTCGAACTGAACACAGCCAGAGTCAATACCTTCAGGGGAGGGGAACCAGTGAGTGTCGAACTGAACACAGCCAGAGTCAGTACCTCCAGGGGAGGGGAACAAGTGAGTGTAGAACTGAACCCAGCCAGAGTCAGTCCCTCCAGGGGTGGGGAATGAGTGAGTGTAGAACTGAACCCAGCCAGAGTCAGGACCTCCAGGGAAGGGGAACTAGTGAGTGTAGAACTGAACCCAGCCAGAGTCAGTACCTCCAGGGGAGGGGAACCAGCGAATGTAGAACTGAACCCAACAAGAGTCAGTAACTCCAGGAGAGGGGAACCAGTGAGTGCAGAACTGAACCCAGCCAGAGTCAGTACCTCCAGGGGAGCGGAACCAGTGAGTGCAGAACTGAACCAACCAGAGTCAGTTCCTCCAGGGGAGGGGACCCAGTGAGTGTAGAACTGAACACAGCCAGATTAAGTACCTCCAGGGGAGGGGACCCAGTGAGTGTAGAACTGAACCTAGCCAGAGTCAGTACCTCCAGGGGAGGGGAACCAGTGAGTGTAGAACTGAACCCAGCCAGAGTCAGCAACTCCTGGGGAGGGGAACCAGTGAGTGTAGAACTGAACCCAGCCAGAGTCAGTACATTTAGGGGCGGGGAATGAGTGAGTGTAGAACTGAACCCAGCCAGAGTCAGTACCTCCAGGGGAGGGGATAAAGTGAGTGTAGAACTGAACCCAGCCAGAGTCGGTACCTCTAGGGGAGGGGAACCAGTGAGTGTAGAATTGAACCCAGCCAGAGTCAGTCCCACCTGGGGTGGGGAATGAGTAAGTGTAGAACTGAACCCAACCAGAGTCAGGACCTCCAGGGGAGGGGAAACAGTGAGTGTAGAACTGAACCCAGCCAGAGTCAGTCCCTTCAGCGGAGGGGAACCAGTGAGTGTAGAACTGAACCCAGCCAGAGTCAGTACCTTCAGGGTAGGGGAACCAGTGAGTGTAGAACTGAACCCAGCCGGAGTGAGTACCTCCAGGGGAGGGGTACCAGTGAGTGTAGAACTGAACCCAGCCAGAGTCAGTACCTTCAGGGGAGGGGAACCAGTGAGTGTAGAACTGAACCCAGCCAGAGTCAGTACCTCCAGGGGAGGGGAACCAGTGAGTGTAGAACTGAACCCAGCCAGAGTCAGTACCTCCAGGGGAGGGGAACCAGTGAGTGTAGAACTGAACCCAGCCAGAGTCAGCACCTCCAGGGGAGGGGAACCAGTGAGTGTAGAACTGAACACAGACAGAGTCAGTACCTCCAGGGGAGGGGAACCAGTGAGTGTAGAACTGAACCCATCCAGAGTCAGTACCTTCAGGGGAGGGGAACCAGTGAGTGTTGAACTGAACCCAGCCAGAGTCAGTACCTTCAGGGGAGGGGAACCAGTGAGTGTAGAACTGAACCCAGCCAGAGTCAGTAACTCCAGGGGAGGGGAACCAGTGAGTGTAGAAATGAACCCAGCCAGAGTCAGTACCTCCAGGGGAGGGGAACCAGTGAGTGTAGAACTGAACCCAACAAGAGTCAGTAACTTCAGGGGAGGGGAACCAGTGAGTGTAGAACTGAACCCAGCCAGAGTCAGTACCTCCAGGGGAGGGGAACCACTGAGTGCAGAACTGAACCCAGCCAGAGTCAGTACCTTCAGGGGAGGGGAAACAGTGAATGTAGAACTGAACCCAGCCGGAGTGAGTATCTCCAGGGAAGGGGAACCAGTGAGTGTAGAACTGAACCCAGCCAGAGTCAGTACCTTCAGGGGAGGGGAACCAGTGAGTGTAGAACTGAACCCAGCCAGAGTCAGTACCTCCAGGGGAGGGGAACCAGTGAGTGTAGAACTGAACCCAGCCAGAGTCAGTACCTCCAGGGGAGGGGAACCAGTGAGTGTAGAACTGAACCCAGCCAGAGTCAGCACCTCCAGGGGAGGGGAACCAGTGAGTGTAGAACTGAACACAGCCAGAGTCAGTACCTCCAGGGGAGGGGAACCAGTGAGTGTAGAACTGAACCCAGCCAGAGTCAGTACCTTCAGGGGAGGGGAACCAGTGAGTGTTGAACTGAACCCAGCCAGAGTCAGTACCTTCAGGGGAGGGGAACCAGAGAGTGTAGAACTGAACCCAGCCAGAGTCAGTAACTCCAGGGGAGGGGAACCAGTGAGTGTAGAAATGAACCCAGCCAGAGTCAGTCCCTCCAGGGGAGGGGAACCAGTGAGTGTAGAACTGAACCCAGCCAGAGTCAGTACCTCCAGGGAAGGGAAACCGCTGAGTGTAGAACTGAACCCAGCCAGAGTCAGTACCTTCAGGGGAGGGGAAACAGTGAATGTAGAACTGAACCCAGCCGGAGTGAGTATCTCCAGGGAAGGGGAACCAGTGAGTGTAGAACTGAACCCAGCCAGAGTCAGTACCTTCAGGGGAGGGGAAACAGTGAATGTAGAACTGAACCCAGCCAGAGTCAGTAACTCCAGGGGATGGGACCCAGTGAGTGTAGAACTGAACCCAGCCAGAGTCAGTACGTCCAAGGGAGGGGAACCAGTGAGTGCAGAACTGAACCCAGCCAGAGTCAGTACCTTCAGGGGAGGGGAACCAGTGAGTTTAGAACTGAACCCAGCCGGAGTGAGTAACTTCAGGGGAGGGGAACCAGTGAGTGTAGAACTGAACCCAGCCAGAGTCAGTACCTCCAGGGGAGGGGAACCACTGAGTGCAGAACTGAACCCAGCCAGAGTCAGTACCTTCAGGGGAGGGGAAACAGTGAATGTAGAACTGAACCCAGCCGGAGTGAGTATCTCCAGGGAAGGGGAACCAGTGAGTGTAGAACTGAACCCAGCCAGAGTCAGTACCTTCAGGGGAGGGGAACCAGTGAGTGTAGAACTGAACCCAGCCAGAGTCAGTACCTCCAGGGGAGGGGAACCAGTGAGTGTAGAACTGAACCCAGCCAGAGTCAGTACCTCCAGGGGAGGGGAACCAGTGAGTGTAGAACTGAACCCAGCCAGAGTCAGCACCTCCAGGGGAGGGGAACCAGTGAGTGTAGAACTGAACACAGCCAGAGTCAGTACCTCCAGGGGAGGGGAACCAGTGAGTGTAGAACTGAACCCAGCCAGAGTCAGTACCTTCAGGGGAGGGGAACCAGTGAGTGTTGAACTGAACCCAGCCAGAGTCAGTACCTTCAGGGGAGGGGAACCAGAGAGTGTAGAACTGAACCCAGCCAGAGTCAGTAACTCCAGGGGAGGGGAACCAGTGAGTGTAGAAATGAACCCAGCCAGAGTCAGTCCCTCCAGGGGAGGGGAACCAGTGAGTGTAGAACTGAACCCAGCCAGAGTCAGTACCTCCAGGGAAGGGAAACCGCTGAGTGTAGAACTGAACCCAGCCAGAGTCAGTACCTCCAGGGGAGGGGAACCAGTGAGAGTAGAACTGAACCCAGCCAGAGTCAGTACCTCCAGGGGAGGGGAACATGTGAGAGTAGAACTGAACCCAGCCAGAGTCAGTACCTACAGGGGTGGGGAATGAGTGAGTGTAGAACTGAACCTAGCCAGAGTCCGTATCTCCAGGAGAAGGGAACCAGTGTTTGCAGAACTGAACTCAGCCAGAGTCAGCACCTCCAGTGGGGGTGAATGAGTGAGTGTAGAACTGAACCCAGCCAGAGTCAGGACCTCCAGGGGACGGGAACCAGTGAGTGTAGAATTGAACCCAGCCAGAGTCATTACCTTCAGGGGAGGGGAACCAGTGAGTGTCGAACTGAACACAGCCAGAGTCAATACCTTCAGGGGAGGGGAACCAGTGAGTGTCGAACTGAACACAGCTAGAGTCAGTACCTCCAGGGGAGGGGAACAAGTGAGTGTAGAACTGAACCCAGCCAGAGTCAGTCCCTCCAGGGGTGGGGAATGAGTGAGTGTAGAACTGAACCCAACCAGAGTCAGGACCTCCAGGGAAGGGGAACTAGTGAGTGTAGAACTGAACCCAGCCAGAGTCAGTACCTCCAGGGGAGGGGAACCAGCGAATGCAGAACTGAACCCAACAAGAGTCAGTAACTCCAGGAGAGGGGAACCAGTGAGTGCAGAACTGAACCCAGCCAGAGTCAGTACCTCCAGGGGAGCGGAACCAGTGAGTGCAGAACTGAACCAACCAGAGTCAGTACCTCCAGGGGAGGGGACCCAGTGAGTGTAGAACTGAACACAGCCAGATTAAGTACCTCCAGGGGAGGGGACCCAGTGAGTGTAGAACTGAACCTAGCCAGAGTCAGTACCTCCAGGGGAGGGGAACCAGTGAGTGTAGAACTGAACCCGGCCAGAGTCAGCAACTCCTGGGGAGGGGAACCAGTGAGTGTAGAACTGAACCCAGCCAGAGTCAGTACCTTTAGGGGCGGGGAATGAGTGAGTGTAGAACTGAACCCAGCCAGAGTCAGTACCTCCAGGGGAGGGGATAAAGTGAGTGTAGAACGGAACCCAGCCAGAGTCGGTACCTCTAGGGGAGGGGAACCAGTGAGTGCAGAATTGAACCCAGCCAGAGTCAGTCCCACCTGGGGTGGGGAATGAGTAAGTGTAGAACTGAACCCAACCAGAGTCAGGACCGCCAGGGGAGGGGAAACAGTGAGTGTAGAACTGAACCCAGCCAGAGTCAGTCCCTTCAGCGGAGGGGAACTAGTGAGTGTAGAACTGAACCCAGCCAGAGTCAGTACCTTCAGGGGAGGGGAACCAGTGAGTGTAGAACTGAACCCAGCCAGAGTCATTACCTTCAGGGGAGGGGAACCAGTGAGTGTCGAACTGAACACAGCCAGAGTCAAATCCTTCAGGGGAGGGGAACCAGTGAGTGTAGAACTGAACACAGCCAGAGTCAGTACCTCCAGGGGAGGGGAACAAGTGAGTGTAGAACTGAAGCCAGCCAGAGTCAGTCCCTCCAGGAGTGGGGAATGAGTGAGTGTAGAACTGAACCCAACCAGAGTCAGGACCTCCAGGGAAGGGGAACTAGTGAGTGTAGAACTGAACCCAGCCAGAGTCAGTACCTCCAGGGGAGGGGAACCAGCGAATGTAGAACTGAACCCAACAAGAGTCAGTAACTCCAGGAGAGGGGAACCAGTGAGTGCAGAACTGAACCCAGCCAGAGTCAGTACCTCCAGGGGAGCGGTACCAGTGAGTGCAGAACTGAACCAACCAGAGTCAGTACCTCCAGGGGAGGGGAACCAGTGAGTGTTGAACTGAACCCAGCCAGAGTCAGTACCTTCAGGGGAGGGGAACCAGTGAGTGTAGAACTGAACCCAGCCAGAGTCAGTACCTCCAGGGGAGGGGAACCAGTGAGTGTAGAACTGAACACAGCCAGAGTCAGTACCTCCAGGGGAGGGGAACCAGTGAGTGTAGAACTGAACCCAGCCAGAGTCAGTACCTTCAGGGGAGGGGAACCAGTGAGTGTAGAACGGAATCCAGCCAGAGTCGGTACCTCTAGGGGAGGGGAACCAGTGAGTGTAGAATTGAACCCAGCCAGAGTCAGTCCCACCTGGGGTGGGGAATGAGTAAGTGTAGAACTGAACCCAACCAGAGTCAGGACCTCCAGGGGAGGGGAACCAGTGAGTGTAGAACTGAACCCAGCCAGAGTCAGTCCCTTCAGCGGAGGGGAACCAGTGAGTGTAGAACTGAACCCAGCCAGAGTAAGTACCTTCAGGGGAGGGGAACCAGTGAGTGTAGAACTGAACCCAGCCGGAGTGAGTACCTCCAGGGGAGGAGAACCAGTGAGTGTAGAACTGAAGCCAGCCAGAGTCAGTACCTTCAGGGGAGGGGAACCAGTGAGTGTAGAACTGAACCCAGCCAGAGTCAGTACCTCCAGGGGAGGGGAACCAGTGAGTGTAGAACTGAACCCAGCCAGAGTCAGCACCTCCAGGGGAGGGGAACCAGTGAGTGTAGAACTGAACACAGCCAGAGTCAGTACCTCCAGGGGAGGGGAACCAGTGAGTGTAGAACTGAACCCAGCCAGAGTCAGTACCTTCAGGGGAGGGGAACCAGTGAGTGTAGAACTGAACCCAGCCAGAGTCAGTAACTCCAGGGGAGGGCAACCAGTGAGTGTAGAACTGAACCCAGCCAGAGTCAGTACCTCCAGGGGAGGGGAACCAGTGAGTGTAGAACTGAACCCAGCCAGAGTCAGTACCTCCAGGGGAGGGGAACCAGTGAGAGTAGAACTGAACCCAGCCAGAGTCAGTACCTACAGGGGTGGGGAATGAGTGAGTGTGGAACTGAACCTAGCCAGAGTCCGTTTCTCCAGGAGAAGGGAACCAGTGTTTGCAGAAGTGAACCCAGCCAGAGTCAGCACCTCCAGTGGGGGTGAATGAATGAGTGTAGAACTGAACCCAGCCAGAGTCAGGACCTCCAAGGGACGGGAACCAGTGAGTGTAGAATTGAACCCAGCCAGAGTCAATACCTTCAGGGGAGGGGAACCAGTGAGTGTCGAACTGAACACAGCCAGAGTCAATACCTTCAGGGGAGGGGAACCAGTGAGTGTCGAACTGAACACAGCCAGAGTCAATACCTTCAGGGGAGGGGAACCAGTGAGTGTCGAACTGAACACAGCCAGAGTCAGTACCTCCAGGGGAGGGGAACAAGTGAGTGTAGAACTGAACCCAGCCAGAGTCAGTCCCTCCAGGGGTGGGGAATGAGTGAGTGTAGAACTGAACCCAACCAGAGTCAGGACCTCCAGGGAAGGGGAACTAGTGAGTGTAGAACTGAACCCAGCCAGAGTCAGTACCTCCAGGGGAGGGGAACCAGCGAATGCAGAACTGAACCCAACAAGAGTCAGTAACTCCAGGAGAGGGGAACCAGTGAGTGCAGAACTGAACCCAGCCAGAGTCAGTACCTCCAGGGGAGCGGAACCAGTGAGTGCAGAACTGAACCAACCAGAGTCAGTACCTCCAGGGGAGGGGACCCAGTGAGTGTAGAACTGAACACAGCCAGATTAAGTACCTCCAGGGGAGGGGACCCAGTGAGTGTAGAACTGAACCTAGCCAGAGTCAGTACCTCCAGGGGAGGGGAACCAGTGAGTGTAGAACTGAACCCAGCCAGAGTCAGCAACTCCTGGGGAGGGGAACCAGTGAGTGTAGAACTGAACCCAGCCAGAGTCAGTACCTTTAGGGGCGGGGAATGAGTGAGTGTAGAACTGAACCCAGCCAGAGTCAGTACCTCCAGGGGAGGGGATAAAGTGAGTGTAGAACGGAACCCAGCCAGAGTCGGTACCTCTAGGGGAGGGGAACCAGTGAGTGCAGAATTGAACCCAGCCAGAGTCAGTCCCACCTGGGGTGGGGAATGAGTAAGTGTAGAACTGAACCCAACCAGAGTTAGGACCGCCAGGGGAGGGGAAACAGTGAGTGTAGAACTGAACCCAGCCAGAGTCAGTCCCTTCAGCTGAGGGGAACCAGTGAGTGTAGAACTGAACCCAGCCAGAGTCAGTACCTTCAGGGGAGGGGAACCAGTGAGTGTAGAATTGAACCCAGCCGGAGTGAGTACCTCCAGGGGAGGAGAACCAGTGAGTGTAGAACTGAACCCAGCCAGAGTCAGTACCTTCAGGGGAGGGGAACCAGTGAGTGTAGAACTGAACCCAGCCAGAGTCAGTACCTCCAGGGGAGGGGAACCAGTGAGTGTAGAACTGAACCCAGCCAGAGTCAGTACCTCCAGGGGAGGGGAACCAGTGAGTGTAGAACTGAACCCAGCCAGAGTCAGCACCTCCAGGGGAGGGGAACCAGTGAGTGTAGAACTGAACACAGCCAGAGTCAGTACCTCCAGGGGAGGGGAACCAGTGAGTGTAGAACTGAACCCAGCCAGAGTCAGTACCTTCAGAGGAGGGGAACCAGTGAGTGTTGAACTGAACCCAGCCAGAGTCAGTACCTTCAGGGGAGGGGAACCAGTGAGTGTAGAACTGAACCCAGCCAGAGTCAGGACCTCCAGTGGGGGTGAATGAGTGAGTGTAGAACTGAACCCAGCCAGAGTCAGCACCTCCAGTGGGGGTGAATGAGTGAGTGTAGAACTGAACCCAGCCAGAGTCAGGACCTCCAGGGGACGGGAACCAGTGAGTGTAGAATTGAACCCAGCCAGAGTCATTACCTTCAGGGGAGGGGAACCAGTGAGTGTCGAACTGAACACAGCCAGAGTCAAATCCTTCAGGGGAGGGGAACCAGTGAGTGTAGAACTGAACACAGCCAGAGTCAGTACCTCCAGGGGAGGGGAACAAGTGAGTGTAGAACTGAACCCAGCCAGAGTCAGTCCCTCCAGGAGTGGGGAATGAGTGAGTGTAGAACTGAACCCAACCAGAGTCAGGACCTCCAGGGAAGGGGAACTAGTGAGTGTAGAACTGAACCCAGCCAGAGTCAGTACCTCCAGGGGAGGGGAACCAGCGAATGTAGAACTGAACCCAACAAGAGTCAGTAACTCCAGGAGAGGGGAACCAGTGAGTGCAGAACTGAACCCAGCCAGAGTCAGTACCTCTAGGGGAGGGGAACCAGTGAGTGTAGAACTGAACCCAGCCAGAGTCAGTACCTTCAGGGGAGGGGATAAAGTGAGTGTAGAACGGATTCCAGCCAGAGTCGGTACCTCTAGGGGAGGGGAACCAGTGAGTGTAGAATTGAACCCAGCCAGAGTCAGTCCCACCTGGGGTGGGGAATGAGTAAGTGTAGAACTGAACCCAACCAGAGTCAGGACCTCCAGGGGAGGGGAAACAGTGAGTGTAGAACTGAACCCAGCCAGAGTCAGTCCCTTCAGTGGAGGGGAACCAGTGAGTGTAGAACTGAACCCAGCCAGAGTAAGTACCTTCAGGGGAGGGGAACCAGTGAGTGTAGAACTGAACCCAGCCGGAGTGAGTACCTCCAGGGGAGGAGAACCAGTGAGTGTAGAACTGAACCCAGCCAGAGTCAGTACCTTCAGGGGAGGGGAACCAGTGAGTGTAGAACTGAACCCAGCCAGAGTCAGTACCTCCAGGGGAGGGGAACCAGTGAGTGTAGAACTGAACCCAGCCAGAGTCAGCACCTCCAGGGGAGGGGAACCAGTGAGTGTAGAACTGAACACAGCCAGAGTCAGTACCTCCAGGGGAGGGGAACCAGTGAGTGTAGAACTGAACCCAGCCAGAGTCAGTACCTTCAGGGGAGGGGAA
This sequence comes from Pristiophorus japonicus, assembly GCF_044704955.1. Taxonomy (NCBI): domain Eukaryota; kingdom Metazoa; phylum Chordata; class Chondrichthyes; family Pristiophoridae; genus Pristiophorus; species Pristiophorus japonicus. Next base: position 771,725 of record NW_027252101.1, on the reverse strand, counting down.
CCAGTGAGTGTTGAACTGAACCCAGCCAGAGTCAGTACCTTCAGGGGAGGGGAACCAGTGAGTGTAGAACTGAACCCAGCCAGAGTCAGTAACTCCAGGGGAGGGCAACCAGTGAGTGTAGAACTGAACCCAGCCAGAGTCAGTACCTCCAGGGGAAGGGAACCAGTGAGTGTAGAACTGAACCCAGCCAGAGCCAGTACCTCCAGGGGAGGGGAACCAGTGAGAGTAGAACTGAACCCAGCCAGAGTCAGTACCTACAGGGGTGGGGAATGAGTGAGTGTGGAACTGAACCTAGCCAGAGTCCGTTTCTCCAGGAGAAGGGAACCAGTGTTTGCAGAAGTGAACCCAGCCAGAGTCAGCACCTCCAGTGGGGGTGAATGAGTGAGTGTAGAACTGAACCCAGCCAGAGTCAGTCCCTCCAGGGGTGGGGAACCAGTGAGTGTCGAACTGAACACAGCCAGAGTCAATACCTTCAGGGGAGGGGAACCAGTGAGTGTCGAACTGAACACAGCCAGAGTCAGTACCTCCAGGGGAGGGGAACAAGTGAGTGTAGAACTGAACCCAGCCAGAGTCAGTCCCTCCAGGGGTGGGGAATGAGTGAGTGTAGAACTGAACCCAACCAGAGTCAGGACCTCCAGGGAAGGGGAACTAGTGAGTGTAGAACTGAACCCAGCCAGAGTCAGTACCTCCAGGGGAGGGGAACCAGCGAATGCAGAACTGAACCCAACAAGAGTCAGTAACTCCAGGAGAGGGGAACCAGTGAGTGCAGAACTGAACCCAGCCAGAGTCAGTACCTCCAGGGGAGCGGAACCAGTGAGTGCAGAACTGAACCAACCAGAGTCAGTACCTCCAGGGGAGGGGACCCAGTGAGTGTAGAACTGAACACAGCCAGATTAAGTACCTCCAGGGGAGGGGACCCAGTGAGTGTAGAACTGAACCTAGCCAGAGTCAGTACCTCCAGGGGAGGGGAACCAGTGAGTGTAGAACTGAACCCAGCCAGAGTCAGCAACTCCTGGGGAGGGGGACCAGTGAGTGTAGAACTGAACCCAGCCAGAGTCAGTACCTTTAGGGGCGGGGAATGAGTGAGTGTAGAACTGAACCCAGCCAGAGTCAGTACCTCCAGGGGAGGGGATAAAGTGAGTGTAGAACGGAACCCAGCCAGAGTCGGTACCTCTAGGGGAGGGGAACCAGTGAGTGCAGAATTGAACCCAGCCAGAGTCAGTCCCACCTGGGGTGGGGAATGAGTAAGTGTAGAACTGAACCCAACCAGAGTTAGGACCGCCAGGGGAGGGGAAACAGTGAGTGTAGAACTGAACCCAGCCAGAGTCAGTCCCTTCAGCTGAGGGGAACCAGTGAGTGTAGAACTGAACCCAGCCAGAGTCAGTACCTTCAGGGGAGGGGAACCAGTGAGTGTAGAATTGAACCCAGCCGGAGTGAGTACCTCCAGGGGAGGAGAACCAGTGAGTGTAGAACTGAACCCAGCCAGAGTCAGTACCTTCAGGGGAGGGGAACCAGTGAGTGTAGAACTGAACCCAGCCAGAGTCAGTACCTCCAGGGGAGGGGAACCAGTGAGTGTAGAACTGAACCCAGCCAGAGTCAGTACCTCCAGGGGAGGGGAACCAGTGAGTGTAGAACTGAACCCAGCCAGAGTCAGCACCTCCAGGGGAGGGGAACCAGTGAGTGTAGAACTGAACACAGCCAGAGTCAGTACCTCCAGGGGAGGGGAACCAGTGAGTGTAGAACTGAACCCAGCCAGAGTCAGTACCTTCAGAGGAGGGGAACCAGTGACTGTTGAACTGAACCCAGCCAGAGTCAGTACCTTCAGGGGAGGGGAACCAGTGAGTGTAGAACTGAACCCAGCCAGAGTCAGGACCTCCAGTGGGGGTGAATGAGTGAGTGTAGAACTGAACCCAGCCAGAGTCAGCACCTCCAGTGGGGGTGAATGAGTGAGTGTAGAACTGAACCCAGCCAGAGTCAGGACCTCCAGGGGACGGGAACCAGTGAGTGTAGAATTGAACCCAGCCAGAGTCATTACCTTCAGGGGAGGGGAACCAGTGAGTGTCGAACTGAACACAGCCAGAGTCAAATCCTTCAGGGGAGGGGAACCAGTGAGTGTAGAACTGAACACAGCCAGAGTCAGTACCTCCAGGGGAGGGGAACAAGTGAGTGTAGAACTGAACCCAGCCAGAGTCAGTCCCTCCAGGAGTGGGGAATGAGTGAGTGTAGAACTGAACCCAACCAGAGTCAGGACCTCCAGGGAAGGGGAACTAGTGAGTGTAGAACTGAACCCAGCCAGAGTCAGTACCTCCAGGGGAGGGGAACCAGCGAATGTAGAACTGAACCCAACAAGAGTCAGTAACTCCAGGAGAGGGGAACCAGTGAGTGCAGAACTGAACCCAGCCAGAGTCAGTACCTCTAGGGGAGGGGAACCAGTGAGTGTAGAACTGAACCCAGCCAGAGTCAGTACCTTCAGGGGAGGGGATAAAGTGAGTGTAGAACGGAATCCAGCCAGAGTCGGTACCTCTAGGGGAGGGGAACCAGTGAGTGTAGAATTGAACCCAGCCAGAGTCAGTCCCACCTGGGGTGGGGAATGAGTAAGTGTAGAACTGAACCCAACCAGAGTCAGGACCTCCAGGGGAGGGGAAACAGTGAGTGTAGAACTGAACCCAGCCAGAGTCAGTCCCTTCAGTGGAGGGGAACCAGTGAGTGTAGAACTGAACCCAGCCAGAGTAAGTACCTTCAGGGGAGGGGAACCAGTGAGTGTAGAACTGAACCCAGCCGGAGTGAGTACCTCCAGGGGAGGAGAACCAGTGAGTGTAGAACTGAACCCAGCCAGAGTCAGTACCTTCAGGGGAGGGGAACCAGTGAGTGTAGAACTGAACCCAGCCAGAGTCAGTACCTCCAGGGGAGGGGAACCAGTGAGTGTAGAACTGAACCCAGCCAGAGTCAGCACCTCCAGGGGAGGGGAACCAGTGAGTGTAGAACTGAACACAGCCAGAGTCAGTACCTCCAGGGGAGGGGAACCAGTGAGTGTAGAACTGAACCCAGCCAGAGTCAGTACCTTCAGGGGAGGGGAACCAGTGAGTGTTGAACTGAACCCAGCCAGAGTCAGTACCTTCAGGGGAGGGGAACCAGTGAGTGTAGAACTGAACCCAGCCAGAGTCAGTAACTCCAGGGGAGGGCAACCAGTGAGTGTAGAACTGAACCCAGCCAGAGTCAGTACCTCCAGGGGAAGGGAACCAGTGAGTGTAGAACTGAACCCAGCCAGAGTCAGTACCTCCAGGGGAGGGGAACCAGTGAGAGTAGAACTGAACCCAGCCAGAGTCAGTACCTACAGGGGTGGGGAATGAGTGAGTGTGGAACTGAACCTAGCCAGAGTCCGTTTCTCCAGGAGAAGGGAACCAGTGTTTGCAGAAGTGAACCCAGCCAGAGTCAGCACCTCCAGTGGGGGTGAATGAGTGAGTGTAGAACTGAACCCAGCCAGAGTCAGTCCCTCCAGGGGTGGGGAATGAGTGAGTGTAGAACTGAACCCAACCAGAGTCAGGACCTCCAGGGAAGGGGAACTAGTGAGTGTAGAACTGAACCCAGCCAGAGTCAGTACCTCCAGGGGAGGGGAACCAGCGAATGCAGAACTGAACCCAACAAGAGTCAGTAACTCCAGGAGAGGGGAACCAGTGAGTGCAGAACTGAACCCAGCCAGAGTCAGTACCTCCAGGGGAGCGGAACCAGTGAGTGCAGAACTGAACCAACCAGAGTCAGTACCTCCAGGGGAGGGGACCCAGTGAGTGTAGAACTGAACACAGCCAGATTAAGTACCTCCAGGGGAGGGGACCCAGTGAGTGTAGAACTGAACCTAGCCAGAGTCAGTACCTCCAGGGGAGGGGAACCAGTGAGTGTAGAACTGAACCCAGCCAGAGTCAGCAACTCCTGGGGAGGGGAACCAGTGTGTGTAGAACTGAACCCAGCCAGAGTCAGTACCTTTAGGGGCGGGGAATGAGTGAGTGTAGAACTGAACCCAGCCAGAGTCAGTACCTCCAGGGGAGGGGATAAAGTGAGTGTAGAACGGAACCCAGCCAGAGTCGGTACCTCTAGGGGAGGGGAACCAGTGAGTGCAGAATTGAACCCAGCCAGAGTCAGTCCCACCTGGGGTGGGGAATGAGTAAGTGTAGAACTGAACCCAACCAGAGTTAGGACCGCCAGGGGAGGGGAAACAGTGAGTGTAGAACTGAACCCAGCCAGAGTCAGTCCCTTCAGCGGAGGGGAACCAGTGAGTGTAGAACTGAACCCAGCCAGAGTCAGTACCTTCAGGGGAGGGGAACCAGTGAGTGTAGAATTGAACCCAGCCGGAGTGAGTACCTCCAGGGGAGGAGAACCAGTGAGTGTAGAACTGAACCCAGCCAGAGTCAGTACCTTCAGGGGAGGGGAACCAGTGAGTGTAGAACTGAACCCAGCCAGAGTCAGTACCTCCAGGGGAGGGGAACCAGTGAGTGTAGAACTGAACCCAGCCAGAGTCAGTACCTCCAGGGGAGGAGAACCAGTGAGTGTAGAACTGAACCCAGCCAGAGTCAGCACCTCCAGGGGAGGGGAACCAGTGAGTGTAGAACTGAACACAGCCAGAGTCAGTACCTCCAGGGGAGGGGAACCAGTGAGTGTAGAACTGAACCCAGCCAGAGTCAGTACCTTCAGGGGAGGGGAACCAGTGAGTGTTGAACTGAACCCAGCCAGAGTCAGTACCTTCAGGGGAGGGGAACCAGTGAGTGTAGAACTGAACCCAGCCAGAGTCAGGACCTCCAGGGGACGGGAACCAGTGAGTGTAGAATTGAACCCAGCCAGAGTCATTACCTTCAGGGGAGGGGAACCAGTGAGTGTCGAACTGAACACAGCCAGAGTCAAATCCTTCAGGGGAGGGGAACCAGTGAGTGTAGAACTGAACACAGCCAGAGTCAGTACCTCCAGGGGAGGGGAACAAGTGAGTGTAGAACTGAACCCAGCCAGAGTCAGTCCCTCCAGGAGTGGGGAATGAGTGAGTGTAGAACTGAACCCAACCAGAGTCAGGACCTCCAGGGAAGGGGAACTAGTGAGTGTAGAACTGAACCCAGCCAGAGTCAGTACCTCCAGGGGAGGGGAACCAGCGAATGTAGAACTGAACCCAACAAGAGTCAGTAACTCCAGGAGAGGGGAACCAGTGAGTGCAGAACTGAACCCAGCCAGAGTCAGTACCTCCAGGGGAGCGGTACCAGTGAGTGCAGAACTGAACCAACCAGCGTCAGTACCTCCAGGGGAGGGGAACCAGTGAGTGTTGAACTGAACCCAGCCAGAGTCAGTACCTTCAGGGGAGGGGAACCAGTGAGTGTAGAACTGAACCCAGCCAGAGTCAGTAACTCCAGGGGAGGGGAACCAGTGAGTGTAGAACTGAACACAGCCAGAGTCAGTACCTCTAGGGGAGGGGAACCAGTGAGTGTAGAACTGAACCCAGCCAGAGTCAGTACCTTCAGGGGAGGGGATAAAGTGAGTGTAGAACGGAATCCAGCCAGAGTCGGTACCTCTAGGGGAGGGGAACCAGTGAGTGTAGAATTGAACCCAGCCAGAGTCATTACTTTCAGGGGAGGGGAACCAGTGAGTGTCGAACTGAACACAGCCAGAGTCAATACCTTCAGGGGAGGGGAACCAGTGAGTGTAGAACTGAACACAGCCAGAGTCAGTACCTCCAGGGGAGGGGAACAAGTGAGTGTAGAACTGAACCCAGCCAGAGTCAGTCCCTCCAGGGGTGGGGAATGAGAGTGTGTAGAACTGAACCCAGCCAGAGTCAGTACCTCCAGGGAAGGGAAACCGGTGAGTGTAGAACTGAACCCAGCCAGAGTCAGTACCTCTAGGGGAGGGTAACCAGTGAGAGTAGAACTGAACCCAGCCAGAGTCAGTACCTACAGGGGTGGGGAATGAGTGAGTGTAGAACTGAACCTAGCCAGAGTCCGTATCTCCAGGAGAAGGGAACCAGTGTTTGCAGAACTGAACCCAGCCAGAGTCAGCACCTCCAGTGGGGGTGAATGAGTGAGTGTAGAACTGAACCCAGCCAGAGTCAGGACCTCCAGGGGAGGGGAACCAGTGAGTGTAGAACTGAACACAGCCAGAGTCATTACCTTCAGGGGAGGGGAACCAGTGAGTGTCGAACTGAACACAGCCAGAGTCAATACCTTCAGGGGAGGGGAACCAGTGAGAGTAGAACTGAACCCAGCCAGAGTCAGTACCTCCAGGGGAGGGTAACCAGTGAGAGTAGAACTGAACCCAGCCAGAGTCAGTACCTACAGGGGTGGGGAATGAGTGAGTGTAGAACTGAACCTAGCCAGAGTCCGTATCTCCAGGAGAAGGGAACCAGTGTTTGCAGAACTGAACCCAGCCAGAGTCAGCACCTCCAGTGGGGGTGAATGAGTGAGTGTAGAACTGAACCCAGCCAGAGTCAGGACCTCCAGGGGACGGGAACCAGTGAGTGTAGAATTGAACCCAGCCAGAGTCATTACCTTCAGGGGAGGGGAACCAGTGAGTGTCGAACTGAACACAGCCAGAGTCAATACCTTCAGGGGAGGGGAACCAGTGAGTGTAGAACTGAACACAGCCAGAGTCAGTACCTCCAGGGGAGGGGAACAAGTGAGTGTAGAACTGAACCCAGCCAGAGTCAGTCCCTCCAGGGGTGGGGAATGAGTGAGTGTAGAACTGAACCCAGCCAGAGTCAGGACCTCCAGGGAAGCGGAACCAGCGAATGTAGAACTGAACCCAACAAGAGTCAGTAACTCCAGGAGAGGGGAACCAGTGAGTGCAGAACTGAACCCAGCCAGAGTCAGTACCTCCAGGGGAGGGGAACCAGTGAGTGTAGAACTGAACCCAGCCAGAGTCAGCACCTCCAGGGGAGGTGAACCAGTGAGTGTAGAACTGAACACAGCCAGAGTCAGTACCTCCAGGGGAGGGGAACCAGTGAGTGTAGAACTGAACCCAGCCAGAGTCAGTACCTTCAGGGGAGGGGAACCAGTGAGTGTTGAACTGAACCCAGCCAGAGTCAGTACCTTCAGGAGAGGGGAACCAGAGAGTGTAGAACTGAACCCAGCCAGAGTCAGTAACTCCAGGGGAGGGGAACCAGTGAGTGTAGAAATGAACCCAGCCAGAGTCAGTACCTCCAGGGGAGGGGAACCAGTGAGTGTAGAACTGAACACAACCAGAGTCAGTACCTCCAGGGAAGGGAAACCGGTGAGTGTAGAACTGAACCCAGCCAGAGTCAGTACCTCCAGGGGAGGGGAACCAGTGAGAGTAGAACTGAACCCAGCCAGAGTCAGTACCTACAGGGGTGGGGAATGAGTGAGTGTAGAACTGAACCTAGCCAGAGTCCGTATATCCAGGAGAAGGGAACCAGTTTTTGCAGAACTGAACCCAGCCAGAGTCAGCACCTCCAGTGGGGGTGAATGAGTGAGTGTAGAACTGAACCCAGCCAGAGTCAGGACCTCCAGGGGACGGGAACCAGTGAGTGTAGAATTGAACCCAGCCAGAGTCATTACTTTCAGGGGAGGGGAACCAGTGAGTGTCGAACTGAACACAGCCAGAGTCAATACCTTCAGGGGAGGGGAACCAGTGAGTGTAGAACTGAACACAGCCAGAGTCAGTACCTCCAGGGGAGGGGAACAAGTGAGTGTAGAACTGAACCCAGCCAGAGTCAGTCCCTCCAGGGGTGGGGAATGAGAGGGTGTAGAATTGAACCCAGCCAGAGTCAGTACCTCCAGGGAAGGGAAACCGGTGAGTGTAGAACTGAACCCAGCCAGAGTCAGTACCTCCAGGGGAGGGGAACCAGTGAGAGTAGAACTGAACCCAGCCAGAGTCAGTACCTACAGGGGTGGGGAATGAGTGAGTGTAGAACTGAACCTAGCCAGAGTCCGTATCTCCAGGAGAAGGGAACCAGTGTTTGCAGAACTGAACCCAGCCAGAGTCAGCACCTCCAGTGGGGGTGAATGAGTGAGTGTAGAACTGAACCCAGCCTGAGTCAGGACCTCCAGGGGACGGGAACCAGTGAGTGTAGAATTGAACCCAGCCAGAGTCATTACCTTCAGGGGAGGGGAACCAGTGAGTGTCGAACTGAACACAGCCAGAGTCAATACCCTCAGGGGAGGGGAACCAGTGAGTGTAGAACTGAACACAGCCAGAATCAGTACCTCCAGGGGAGGGGAACAAGTGAGTGTAGAACTGAACCCAGCCAGAGTCAGTCCCTCCAGGGGTGGGGAATGAGTGAGTGTAGAACTGAACCCAACCAGAGTCAGGACCTCCAGGGAAGGGGAACTAGTGAGTGTAGAACTGAACCCAGCCAGAGTCAGTACCTCCAGGGGAGGGGAACCAGCGAATGTAGAACTGAACCCAACAAGAGTCAGTAACTCCAGGAGAGGGGAACCAGTGAGTGCAGAACTGAACCCAGCCAGAGTCAGTACCTCCAGGGGAGCGGAACCAGTGAGTGCAGAACTGAACCAAACAGAGTCAGTACCTCCAGGGGAGGGGACCCAGTGAGTGTAGAACTGAACACAGCCAGATTAAGTACCTCCAGGGGAGGGGACCCAGTGAGTGTAGAACTGAACCTAGCCAGAGTCAGTACCTCCAGGGGAGGGGAACCAGTGTGTGTAGAACTGAACCCAGCCAGAGTCAGCAACTCCTGGGGAGGGGAACCAGTGAGTGTAGAACTGAACCCAGCCAGAGTCAGTACCTTTAGGGGCGGGGAATGAGTGAGTGTAGAACTGAACCCAGCCAGAGTCAGTACCTCCAGGGGAGGGGATAAAGTGAGTGTAGAACTGAACCCAGCCAGAGTCAGCACCTCTAGGGGAGGGGAACCAGTGAGTGTAGAATTGAACCCAGCCAGAGTCAGTCCCACCTGGGGTGGGGAATGAGTAAGTGTAGAACTGAACCCAACCAGAGTCAGGACCTCCAGGGGAGGGGAAACAGTGAGTGTAGAAATGAACCCAGCCAGAGTCAGTCCCTTCAGCGGAGGGGAACCAGTGAGTGTAGAACTGAACCCAGCCAGAGTAAGTACCTTCAGGGGAGGGGAACCAGTGAGTGTAGAACTGAACCCAGCCGGAGTGAGTACCTCCAGGGGAGGAGAACCAGTGAGTGTAGAACTGAACCCAGCCAGAGTCAGTACCTTCAGGGGAGGGGAACCAGTGAGTGTAGAACTGAACCCAGCCAGAGTCAGTACCTCCAGGGGAGGGGAACCAGTGAGTGTAGAACTGAACCCAGCCAGAGTCAGCACCTCCAGGGGAGGGGAACCAGTGAGTGTAGAACTGAACCCAGCCAGAGTCAGCACCTCCAGGGGAGGGGAACCAGTGAGTGTAGAACTGAACACAGCCAGAGTCAGTACCTCCAGGGGAGGGGAACCAGTGAGTGTAGAACTGAACTCAGCCAGAGTCAGTACCTTCAGGGGAGGGGAACCAGTGAGTGTTGAACTGAACCCAGCCAGAGTCAGTACCTTCAGGGGAGGGGAACCAGAGAGTGTAGAACTGAACCCAGCCAGAGTCAGTAACTCCAGGGGAGGGGAACCAGTGAGTGTAGAAATGAACCCAGCCAGAGTCAGTACCTCCAGGGGAGGGGAACCAGTGAGTGTAGAACTGAACCCAGCCAGAGTCAGTACCTCCAGGGAAGGGAAACCGGTGAGTGTAGAACTGAACCCAGCCAGAGTCAGTACCTCCAGGGGAGGGGAACCAGTGAGAGTAGAACTAAACCCAGCCAGAGTCAGTACCTACAGGGGTGGGGAATGAGTGAGTGTAGAACTGAACCTAGCCAGAGTCCGTATCTCCAGGAGAAGGGAACCAGTGTTTGCAGAACTGAACCCAGCCAGAGTCAGCACCTCCAGTGGGGGTGAATGAGTGAGTGTAGAACTGAACCCAGCCAGAGTCAGGACCTCCAGGGGACGGGAACCAGTGAGTGTAGAATTGAACCCAGCCAGAGTCAGTACTTTCCGGGGAGGGGAACCAGTGAGTGTCGAACTGAACACAGCCAGAGTCAATACCTTCAGGGGAGGGGAACCAGTGAGTGTAGAACTGAACACAGCCAGAGTCAGTACCTCCAGGGGAGGGGAACAAGTGAGTGTAGAACTGAACCCAGCCAGAGTCAGTCCCTCCAGGGGTGGGGAATGAGAGGGTGTAGAACTGAACCCAGCCAGAGTCAGTACCTCCAGGGAAGGGAAACCGGTGAGTGTAGAACTGAACCCAGCCAGAGTCAGTACCTCCAGGGGAGGGGAACCAGTGAGAGTAGAACTGAACCCAGCCAGAGTCAGTACCTACAGGGGTGGGGAATGAGTGAGTGTAGCACTGAACCTAGCCAGAGTCCGTATCTCCAGGAGAAGGGAACCAGTGTTTGCAGAACTGAACCCAGCCAGAGTCAGCACCTCCAGTGGGGGTGAATGAGTGAGTGTAGAACTGAACCCAGCCAGAGTCAGGACCTCCAGGGGACGGGAACCAGTGAGTGTAGAATTGAACCCAGCCAGAGTCATTACCTTCAGGGGAGGGGAACCAGTGAGTGTCGAACTGAACACAGCCAGAGTCAATACCTTCAGGGGAGGGGAACCAGTGAGTGTCGAACTGAACACAGCTAGAGTCAGTACCTCCAGGGGAGGGGAACAAGTGAGTGTAGGACTGAACCCAGCCAGAGTCAGTCCCTCCAGGGGTGGGGAATGAGTGAGTGCAGAACTGAACCCAACCAGAGTCAGGACCTCCAGGGAAGGGGAACTAGTGAGTGTAGAACTGAACCCAGCCAGAGTCAGTACCTCCAGGGGAGGGGAACCAGCGAATGCAGAACTGAACCCAACAAGAGTCAGTAACTCCAGGAGAGGGGAACCAGTGAGTGCAGAACTGAACCCAGCCAGAGTCAGTACCTCCAGGGGAGCGGAACCAGTGAGTGCAGAACTGAACACAGCCAGAGTCAATACCTTCAGGGGAGGGGAACCAGTGAGTGTAGAACTGAACACAGCCAGAGTCAGTACCTCCAGGGGAGGGGAACAAGTGAGTGTAGAACTGAACCCAGCCAGAGTCAGTCCCTCCAGGGGTGGGGAATGAGAGGGTGTAGAACTGAACCCAGCCAGAGTCAGTACCTCCAGGGAAGGGAAACCGGTGAGTGTAGAACTGAACCCAGCCAGAGTCAGTACCTCCAGGGGAGGGGAACCAGTGAGAGTAGAACTGAACCCAGCCAGAGTCAGTACCTACAGGGGTGGGGAATGAGTGAGTGTAGAACTGAACCCAGCCAGAGTCAGGACCTCCAGGGGACGGGAACCAGTGAGTGTAGAATTGAACCCAGCCAGAGTCACTACCTTCAGGGGAGGGGAACCAGTGAGTGTCGAACTGAACACAGCCAGAGTCAGTACCTCCAGGGGAGGGGAACAAGTGAGTGTAGAACTGAACCCAGCCAGAGTCAGTCCCTCCAGGGGTGGGGAATGAGTGAGTGTAGAACTGAACCCAGCCAGAGTCAGTACCTCCAGGGGAGGGGAACCAGCGAATGTAGAACTGAACCCAACAAGAGTCAGTAACTCCAGGAGAGGGGAACCAGTGAGTGCAGAACTGAACCCAGCCAGAGTCAGTACCTCCAGGGGAGCGGAACCAGTGAGTGCAGAACTGAACCAACCAGAGTCAGTACCTCCAGGGGAGGGGACCCTGTGAGTGTAGAACTGAACACAGCCAGATTAAGTACCTCCAGGGGACGGGACCCAATGAGTGTAGAACTGAACCTAGCCAGAGTCAGTACCTCCAGGGGAGGGGAACCAGTGAGTGTAGAACTGAACCCAGCCAGAGTCAGCAACTCCTGGGGAGGGGAACCAGTGAGTGTAGAACTGAACCCAGCCAGAGTCAGTACCTTTAGGGGCGGGGAATGAGTGAGTGTAGAACTGAACCCAGCCAGAGTCAGTACCTCCAGGGGAGGGGATAAAGTGAGTGTAGAACGGAACCCAGCCAGAGTCGGTACCTCTAGGGGAGGGGAACCAGTGAGTGTAGAATTGAACCCAGCCAGAGTCAGTCCCACCTGGGGTGGGGAATGAGTAAGTGTAGAACTGAACCCAACCAGAGTCAGGACCTCCAGGGGAGGGGAAACAGTGAGTGTAGAACTGAACCCAGCCAGAGTCAGTCCCTTCAGCGGAGGGGAACCAGTGAGTGTAGAACTGAACCCAGCCAGAGTAAGTACCTTCAGGGGAGGGGAACCAGTGAGTGTAGAACTGAACCCAGCCGGAGTCAGTACCTCCAGGGGAGGGGAACCAGTGAGTGTAGAACTGAACCCAGCCAGAGTCAGTACCTCCAGGGGAGGGGAACCAGTGAGTGTAGAACTGAACCCAGCCAGAGTCAGTACCTCCAGGGGAGGGGAACCAGTGAGTGTAGAACTGAACCCAGCCAGAGTCAGTACCTTCAGGGGAGGGGAACCAGTGAGTGTTGAACTGAACCCAGCCAGAGTCAGTACCTTCAGGGGAGGGGAACCAGTGAGTGTAGAACTGAACCCAGCCAGAGTCAGGACCTCCAGGGGACGGGAACCAGTGAGTGTAGAATTGAACCCAGCCAGAGTCATTACCTTCAGGGGAGGGGAACCAGTGAGTGTCGAACTGAACACAGCCAGAGTCAATACCTTCAGGGGAGGGGAACCAGTGAGTGTAGAACTGAACACAGCCAGAGTCAGTACCTCCAGGGGAGGGGAACAAGTGAGTGTAGAACTGAACCCAGCCAGAGTCAGTCCCTCCAGGGGTGGGGAATGAGTGAGTGTAGAACTGAACCCAACCAGAGTCAGGACCTCCAGGGAAGGGGAACTAGTGAGTGTAGAACTGAACCCAGCCAGAGTCAGTACCTCCAGGGGAGGGGAACCAGCGAATGTAGAACTGAACCCAACAAGAGTCAGTAACTCCAGGAGAGGGGAACCAGTGAGTGCAGAACTGAACCAAGCCAGAGTCAGTACCTCCAGGGGAGCGGAACCAGTGAGTGCAGAACTGAACCAACCAGAGTCAGTACCTCCAGGGGAGGGGACCCAGTGAGTGTAGAACTGAACACAGCCAGATTAAGTACCTCCAGGGGAGGGGACCCAGTGAGTGTAGAACTGAACCTAGCCAGAGTCAGTACCTCCAGGGGAGGGGAACCAGTGAGTGTAGAACTGAACCCAGCCAGAGTCAGCAACTCCTGGGGAGGGGAACCAGTGAGTGTAGAACTGAACCCAGCCAGAGTCAGTCCCTCCAGGGGAGGGGATAAAGTGAGTGTAGAACTGAACCCAGCCAGAGTCAGTCCCTCCAGGGGTGGGGAATGAGTGAGTGTAGAACTGAACCCAGCCAGAGTGACGACCTCCAGGGGAGGGGAACCAGTGAGTGTAGAACTGAACCCAGCCAGAGTCAGTACCTCCAGGGGAGGGGAACCAGTGAGTGTAGAACTGAACCCAGCCAGAGTCAGTACCTCCAGGGGAGGGGAACCAGTGAGTGTAGAACTGAACCCAGCCAGAGTCGGTACCTCCAGGGGAGGGGACCCAGTGAGGGTAGAACTGAACCCAGCCAGAGTCAGAACCTCCAGGGGAGGGGAACCAGTGAGTGTAGAACTGAACCCAGCCAGAGTCAGTATCTTCAGGGGAGGGCACCCAGTGAGTGTCGAACTGCACCCAGCCAGAGTCAGTACCTTCAGGGGAGGCGAACCAGTGAGTGTAGAACTGAACCCAGCCAGAGTCAGTATCTTCAGGGGAGGGCACCCAGTGAGTGTCGAACTGAACCCAGCCAGAGTCAGTACCTTCAGGGGAGGGGAACCAGTGAGTGTAGAACTGAACCCAGCCAGAGTCAGTATCTTCAGGGGAGGGCACCCAGTGAGTGTCGAACTGAACCCAGCCAGAGTCAGTACCTTCAGGGGAGGCGAACCAGTGAGTGTAGAACTGAACCCAGCCAGAGTCAGTACCTCCGTGGGAGGGGAACCAGTGAGTGTAGAACTGAACCCAGCCAGAGTCAGTACCTCCAGGGGATGGGACCTAGTGAGTGTAGAACTGAACCCAGCCAGAGTCAGTACGTCCAGGGGAGGGGAACCAGTGAGTGTAGAACTGAACCCAGCCAGAGTCAGTACCTTCAGGGGAGTGGAACCAGTGAGTGTAGAACTGAACCCAGCCAGAGTCAGCACCTCCAGGGGAGGGGAACCAGTGAGTGTAGAACTGATCCCAGCCAGAGTCAGTACCTTCAGGGGCGGGGAATGAGTGAGTGTAGAACTGAAGCCAGCCAGAGTGAGTACCTTCAGGGGAGGGGAACCAGTGAGTGTAGAACTGAACCCAGCCAGAGTCAGTACTTCCAGGGGAGGGGAACCAGTGAGAGTAGAACTGAACCCAGCCAGAGTCAGTACCTCCAGGGGTGGGGAATGAGTAGGTGTAGAACTGAACCCAGCCAGAGTCCGTACCTGCAGGAGAGGGGAACCAGTGTTTGCAGAACTGAACTCAGCCAGAGTCAGCACCTCCAGGGGAGGGGAACCAGCGCGTGTTGAAATGAACCCAGCCAGAGTCAGGACCTCCAGGGGAGGGGAACCAGTGAGTGTTGAAATGAACCCAGCCAGAGTCAGTACCTCCAGGGGAGGAGAACGAGTGAGTGTAGAACTGAACCCAGCCAGAGTCACTACCTCCAGGGGAGGAGAACCAGTGAGTGTAGAACTGAACCCAGCCAGAGTCAGTCCCTCCAGGGGTGGGGAATAAGTGAGTGTAGAACTGAACCCAGCCAGAGTCAGGACCTCCAGGAGAGGGGAACCAGTGAGTGTAGAACTGAACCCAGCCAGAGTCAGTACCTTCAGGGGAGTGGAACCAGTGAGTGTAGAACTGAACCCAGCCAGAGTCAGTACCTCCAGGGGAGGGGAACCAGTGAGTGTAGAACTGAACCCAGCCAGAGCCAGTACCTCCAGGGGAGGGGAACCAGTGAGTGAAGAACTGAACCCAGACAGAGTCAGTACCTCCAGGGGAGGGGAACCAGTGAGTGCAGAACTGAACCCAGCCAGAGTCAGTACCTCCAGGGGAGGGGAACCAGTGAGTGTAGAACTGAACCCAGCCAGAGTCAGTACCTCCAGGGGAGGGGAACCAGTGAGTGTAGAACTGAACCCAGCCAGAGTCAGTACCTCCAGGGGTGGGGAACCAGTGAGTGTCGAACTGAACCCAGCCAGAGTCAGTACCTCCAGGGGAGGGGAACCAGTGAATGGAGAACTGAACCCAGCCAGAGTCAGTACCTCCAGGGGAGGGGAACCAGTGAGTGTAGAACTGAACCCAGCCAGAGTCAGTACCTTCAGGGGCGGGGAATGAGTGAGTGTAGAACTGAACACAGCCAAAGTCAGTACCTCCAGGAGTGGGGAATGAGTGAGTGTCGAACTGACCCCAGCCAGAGTCATTACCTTCAGGGGAGGGGAACCAGTGAGTGTAGAACTGAAGCCAGCCAGAGTCAGTACCGCCAGGGGAGGGGAATCAGTGACTGGACAACTGAACCCAGCCAGAGTCAGTACCTTCAGGGGAGGGGAACCAGTGAGTGTAGAACTGAATCCAGCCAGAGTCAGTACCTCCAGGGGAGGGGAGACAGTGAGTGCAGAACTGAACCCAGCCAGAGTCAGTACCTCCAGGGGAGGGGAACCAGTGTGTGTAGAACTGAACCCAGCCAGAGTCAGTACCTCCAGGGGAGGGGAACCAGTGAGTGTAGAACTGAACCCAGCCAGAGTCAGTACCTCCAGGGGAGGGGAACCAGTGAGTGTAGAACTGAACCCAGCCAGAGTCAGTACCTCCAGGGGAGGGGAACCAGTGACTGTAGAACTGAACACAGCCAGATTAAGTACCTCCAGGGGAGGGGACCCAGTGAGTGTAGAACTGAACCTAGCCAGAGTCAGTACCTCCACGGGAGGGGAACCAGTGAGAGTAGAACTGAACCCAGCCAGAGTCAGCAACTCCTGGGGAGGGGAACCAGTGAGTGTAGAACTGAACCCAGCCAGAGTCAGTACCTTTCGGGGCGGGGAATGAATGAGTGTAGAACTGAACCCAGCCAGAGTCAGTACCTCCAGGGGAGGGGATAAAGTGAGTGTAGAACTGAACCCAGCCAGAGTCGGTACCTCTAGGGGAGGGGAACCAGTGAGTGTAGAATTGAACCCAGCCAGAGTCAGTCCCACCTGGGGTGGGGAATGAGTAAGTGTAGAACTGAACCCAACCAGAGTCAGGACCTCCAGGGGAGGGGAAACAGTGAGTGTAGAACTGAACCCAGCCAGAGTCAGTCCCTTCAGCGGAGGGGAACCAGTGAGTGTAGAACTGAACCCAGCCAGAGTAAGTACCTTCAGGGGAGGGGAACCAGTGAGTGTAGAACTGAACCCAGCCGGAGTGAGTACCTCCAGGGGAGGAGAACCAGTGAGTGTAGAACTGAACCCAGCCAGAGTCAGTACCTTCAGGGGAGGGGAACCAGTGAGTGTAGAACTGAACCCAGCCAGAGTCAGTACCTCCAGGGGAGGGGAACCAGTGAGTGTAGAACTGAACCCAGCCAGAGCCAGTACCTCCAGGGGAGGGGAACCAGTGAGTGTAGAACTGAACCCAGCCAGAGTCAGCACCTCCAGGGGAGGGGAACCAGTGAGTGTAGAACTGAACACAGCCAGAGTCAGTACCTCCAGGGGAGGGGAACCAGTGAGTGTAGAACTAAACCCAGCCAAAGTCAGTACCTCCAGGAGTGGGGAATGAGTGAGTGTCGAACTGACCCCAGCCAGAGTCATTACCTTCAGGGGAGGGGAACCAGTGAGTGTAGAACTGAAGCCAGCCAGAGTCAGTACCGCCAGGGGAGGGGAATCAGTGACTGGACAACTGAACCCAGCCAGAGTCAGTACCTCCAGGGGAGGGGAACCAGTGAGTGTAGAACTGAATCCAGCCAGAGTCAGTACCTCCAGGGGAGGGGAGACAGTGAGTGCAGAACTGAACACAGCCAGAGTCAGTACCTCCAGGGGAGGGGAACCAGTGTGTGTAGAACTGAACCCAGCCAGAGTCAGTACCTCCAGGGGAGGGGAACCAGTGAGTGTAGAACTGAACCCAGCCAGAGTCAGTACCTCCAGGGGAGGGGAACCAGTGAGTGTAGAACTGAACCCAGCCAGAGTCAGTACCTCCAGGGGAGGGGAACCAGTGAGTGTAGAACTGAACACAGCCAGATTAAGTACCTCCAGGGGAGGGGACCCAGTGAGTGTAGAACTGAACCTAGCCAGAGTCAGTACCTCCAGGGGAGGGGAACCAGTGAGTGTAGAACTGAACCCAGCCAGAGTCAGCAACTCCTGGGGAGGGGAACCAGTGAGTGTAGAACTGAACCCAGCCAGAGTCAGTACCTTTTGGGGCGGGGAATGAGTGAGTGTAGAACTGAACCTAGCCAGAGTCAGTACCTCCAGGGGAGGGGATAAAGTGAGTGTAGAACTGAACCCAGCCAGAGTCGGTACCTCTAGGGGAGGGGAACCAGTGAGTGTAGAATTGAACCCAGCCAGAGTCAGTCCCACCTGGGGTGGGGAATGAGTAAGTGTAGAACTGAACCCAACCAGAGTCAGGACCTCCAGGGGAGGGGAAACAGTGAGTGTAGAACTGAACCCAGCCAGAGTCAGTCCCTTCAGCGGAGGGGAACCAGTGAGTGTAGAACTGAACCCAGCCAGAGTAAGTACCTTCAGGGGAGGGGAACCAGTGAGTGTAGAACTGAACCCAGCCGGAGTGAGTACCTCCAGGGGAGGAGAACCAGTGAGTGTAGAACTGAACCCAGCCAGAGTCAGTACCTTCAGGGGAGGGGAACCAGTGAGTGTAGAACTGAACCCAGCCAGAGTCAGTACCTCCAGGGGAGGGGAACCAGTGAGTGTAGAACTGAACCCAGCCAGAGCCAGTACCTCCAGGGGAGTGGAACCAGTGAGTGTAGAACTGAACCCAGCCAGAGTCAGCACCTCCAGGGGAGGGGAACCAGTGAGTGTAGAACTGAACACAGCCAGAGTCAGTACCTCCAGGGGAGGGGAACCAGTGAGTGTAGAACTGAACCCAGCCAGAGTCAGTACCTTCAGGGGAGGGGAACCAGTGAGTGTCGAACCGAACACAGCCAGAGTCAATACCTTCAGGGGAGGGGAACCAGTGAGTGTAGAACTGAAAACAGCCAGAGTCAGTACCTCCAGGGGAGGGGAACAAGTGAGTGTAGAACTGAACCCAGCCAGTCAGTCCCTCCAGGGGTGGGGAATGAGTGAGTGTAGAACTGAGCCCAACCAGAGTCAGGACCTCCAGGGAAGGGGAACTAGTGAGTGTAGAACTGAACCCAGCCAGAGTCAGTACCTCCAGGGGAGGGGAACCAGCGAATGTAGAACTGAACCCAACAAGAGTCAGTACCTCCAGGGGAGCGGAACCAGTGAGTGCAGAACTGAACCAACCAGAGTCAGTACCTCCAGGGGAGGGGACCCAGTGAGTGTAGAACTGAACAAAGCCAGATTAAGTACCTCCAGGGGAGGGGACCCAGTGAGTGTAGAACTGAACCTAGCCAGAGTCAGTACCTCCAGGGGAGGGGAACCAGTGAGTGTAGAACTGAACCCAGCCAGAGTCAGCAACTCCTGGGGAGGGGAACCAGTGAGTGTAGAACTGAACCCAGCCAGAGTCAGTACCTTTAGGGGCGGGGAATGAGTGAGTGTAGAACTGAACCCAGCCAGAGTCAGTACCTCCAGGGGAGGGGATAAAGTGAGTGTAGAACGGAACCCAGCCAGAGTCGGTACCTCTAGGGGAGGGGAACCAGTGAGTGTAGAATTGAACCCAGCCAGAGTCAGTCCCACCTGGGGTGGGGAATGAGTAAGTGTAGAACTGAACCTAACCAGAGTCAGGACCTCCAGGGGAGGGGAAACAGTGAGTGTAGAACTGAACCCAGCCAGAGTCAGTCCCTTCAGCGGAGGGGAACCAGTGAGTGTAGAACTGAACCCAGCCAGAGTAAGTACCTTCAGGGGAGGGGAACCAGTGAGTGTAGAACTGAACCCAGCCGGAGTGAGTACCTCCAGGGGAGGAGAACCAGTGAGTGTAGAACTGAACCCAGCCAGAGTCAGTACCTTCAGGGGAGGGGAACCAGTGAGTGTAGAACTGAACCCAGCCAGAGTCAGCACCTCCAGGGGAGGGGAACCAGTGAGTGTAGAACTGAACCCAGCCAGAGTCAGCACCTCCAGGGGAGGGGAACCAGTGAGTGTAGAACTGAACACAGCCAGAGTCAGTACCTCCAGGGGAGGGGAACCAGTGAGTGTAGAACTGAACTCAGCCAGAGTCAGTACCTTCAGGGGAGGGGAACCAGTGAGTGTTGAACTGAACCCAGCCAGAGTCAGTACCTTCAGGGGAGGGGAACCAGAGAGTGTAGAACTGAACCCAGCCAGAGTCAGTAACTCCAGGGGAGGGGAACCAGTGAGTGTAGAACTGAACCCAGCCAGAGTCAGCACCTCCAGGGGAGGGGAACCAGTGAGTGTAGAACTGAACCCAGCCAGAGTCAGCACCTCCAGGGGAGGGGAACCAGTGAGTGTAGAACTGAACACAGCCAGAGTCAGTACCTCCAGGGGAGGGGAACCAGTGAGTGTAGAACTGAACTCAGCCAGAGTCAGTACCTTCAGGGGAGGGGAACCAGTGAGTGTAGAACTGAACCCAGCCAGAGTCAGTACCTCCAGGGAAGGGAAACCGGTGAGTGTAGAACTGAACCCAGCCAGAGTCAGTACCTCCAGGGGAGGGGAACCAGTGAGAGTAGAACTGAACCCAGCCAGAGTCAGTACCTACAGGGGTGGGGAATGAGTGAGTGTAGAACTGAACCTAGCCAGAGTCCGTATCTCCAGGAGAAGGGAACCAGTGTTTGCAGAACTGAACCCAGCCAGAGTCAGTACCTCCAGGGGAGGGGAACCAGTGAGAGTAGAACTGAACCCAGCCAGAGTCAGTACCTACAGGGGTGGGGAATGAGTGAGTGTAGAACTGAACCTAGCCAGAGTCCGTATCTCCAGGAGAAGGGAACCAGTGTTTGCAGAACTGAACCCAGCCAGAGTCAGCACCTCCAGTGGGGGTGAATGAGTGAGTGTAGAACTGAACCCAGCCAGAGTCAGGACCTCCAGGGGACGGGAACCAGTGAGTGTAGAATTGAACCCAGCCAGAGTCATTACTTTCAGGGGAGGGGAACCAGTGAGTGTCGAACTGAACACAGCCAGAGTCAATACCTTCAGGGGAGGGGAACCAGTGAGTGTAGAACTGAACACAGCCAGAGTCAGTACCTCCAGGGGAGGGGAACAAGTGAGTGTAGAATTGAACCCAGCCAGAGTCAGTCCCTCCAGGGGTGGGGAATGAGAGGGTGTAGAACTGAACCCAGCCAGAGTCAGTACCTCCAGGGAAGGGAAACCGGTGAGTGTAGAACTGAACCCAGCCAGAGTCAGTACCTACAGGGGTGGGGAATGAGTGAGTGTAGAACTGAACCTAGCCAGAGTCCGTATCTCCAGGAGAAGGGAACCAGTGTTTGCAGAACTGAACCCAGCCAGAGTCAGCACCTCCAGTGGGGGTGAATGAGTGAGTGTAGAACTGAACCCAGCCAGAGTCAGGACCTCCAGGGGACGGGAACCAGTGAGTGTAGAATTGAACCCAGCCAGAGTCATTACCTTCAGGGGAGGGGAACCAGTGAGTGTCGAACTGAAAACAGCCAGAGTCAATACCTTCAGGGGAGGGGAAACAGTGAGTGTAGAACTGAACCCAGCCAGAGTCAGTCCCTTCAGCGGAGGGGAACCAGTGAGTGTAGAACTGAACCCAGCCAGAGTAAGTACCTTCAGGGGAGGGGAACCAGTGAGTGTAGAACTGAACCCAGCCGGAGTGAGTACCTCCAGGGGAGGAGAACCAGTGAGTGTAGAACTGAACCCAGCCAGAGTCAGTACCTTCAGGGGAGGGGAACCAGTGAGTGTAGAACTGAACCCAGCCAGAGTCAGTACCTCCAGGGGAGGGGAACCAGTGAGTGTAGAACTGAACCCAGCCAGAGTCCGTATCTCCAGGAGAAGGGAACCAGTGTTTGCAGAACTGAACCCAGCCAGAGTCAGTACCTCCAGGGGAGGGGAACCAGTGAGAGTAGAACTGAACCCAGCCAGAGTCAGTACCTACAGGGGTGGGGAATGAGTGAGTGTAGAACTGAACCTAGCCAGAGTCCGTATCTCCAGGAGAAGGGAACCAGTGTTTGCAGAACTGAACCCAGCCAGAGTCAGCACCTCCAGTGGGGGTGAATGAGTGAGTGTAGAACTGAACCCAGCCAGAGTCAGGACCTCCAGGGGACGGGAACCAGTGAGTGTAGAATTGAACCCAGCCAGAGTCATTACTTTCAGGGGAGGGGAACCAGTGAGTGTCGAACTGAACACAGCCAGAGTCAATACCTTCAGGGGAGGGGAACCAGTGAGTGTAGAACTGAACACAGCCAGAGTCAGTACCTCCAGGGGAGGGGAACAAGTGAGTGTAGAACTGAACCCAGCCAGAGTCAGTCCCTCCAGGGGTGGGGAATGAGAGGGTGTAGAACTGAACCCAGCCAGAGTCAGTACCTCCAGGGAAGGGAAACCGGTGAGTGTAGAACTGAACCCAGCCAGAGTCAGTACCTACAGGGGTGGGGAATGAGTGAGTGTAGAACTGAACCTAGCCAGAGTCCGTATCTCCAGGAGAAGGGAACCAGTGTTTGCAGAACTGAACCCAGCCAGAGTCAGCACCTCCAGTGGGGGTGAATGAGTGAGTGTAGAACTGAACCCAGCCAGAGTCAGGACCTCCAGGGGACGGGAACCAGTGAGTGTAGAACTGAACCCAGCCAGAGTCAGTACCTCCAGGGGAGGGGAACCAGTGAGTGTAGAACTGAACACAGCCAGATTAAGTACCTCCAGGGGAGGGGACCCAGTGAGTGTAGAACTGAACCTAGCCAGAGTCAGTACCTCCAGGGGAGGGGAACCAGTGAGTGTAGAACTGAACCCAGCCAGAGTCAGCAACTCCTGGGGAGGGGAACCAGTGAGTGTAGAACTGAACCCAGCCAGAGTCAGTACCTTTTGGGGCGGGGAATGAGTGAGTGTAGAACTGAACCTAGCCAGAGTCAGTACCTCCAGGGGAGGGGATAAAGTGAGTGTAGAACTGAACCCAGCCAGAGTCGGTACCTCTAGGGGAGGGGAACCAGTGAGTGTAGAATTGAACCCAGCCAGAGTCAGTCCCACCTGGGGTGGGGAATGAGTAAGTGTAGAACTGAACCCAACCAGAGTCAGGACCTCCAGGGGAGGGGAAACAGTGAGTGTAGAACTGAACCCAGCCAGAGTCAGTCCCTTCAGCGGAGGGGAACCAGTGAGTGTAGAACTGAACCCAGCCAGAGTAAGTACCTTCAGGGGAGGGGAACCAGTGAGTGTAGAACTGAACCCAGCCGGAGTGAGTACCTCCAGGGGAGGAGAACCAGTGAGTGTAGAACTGAACCCAGCCAGAGTCAGTACCTTCAGGGGAGGGGAACCAGTGAGTGTAGAACTGAACCCAGCCAGAGTCAGTACCTCCAGGGGAGGGGAACCAGTGAGTGTAGAACTGAACCCAGCCAGAGCCAGTACCTCCAGGGGAGTGGAACCAGTGAGTGTAGAACTGAACCCAGCCAGAGTCAGCACCTCCAGGGGAGGGGAACCAGTGAGTGTAGAACTGAACACAGCCAGAGTCAGTACCTCCAGGGGAGGGGAACCAGTGAGTGTAGAACTGAACCCAGCCAGAGTCAGTACCTTCAGGGGAGGGGAACCAGTGAGTGTCGAACCGAACACAGCCAGAGTCAATACCTTCAGGGGAGGGGAACCAGTGAGTGTAGAACTGAAAACAGCCAGAGTCAGTACCTCCAGGGGAGGGGAACAAGTGAGTGTAGAACTGAACCCAGCCAGTCAGTCCCTCCAGGGGTGGGGAATGAGTGAGTGTAGAACTGAGCCCAACCAGAGTCAGGACCTCCAGGGAAGGGGAACTAGTGAGTGTAGAACTGAACCCAGCCAGAGTCAGTACCTCCAGGGGAGGGGAACCAGCGAATGTAGAACTGAACCCAACAAGAGTCAGTACCTCCAGGGGAGCGGAACCAGTGAGTGCAGAACTGAACCAACCAGAGTCAGTACCTCCAGGGGAGGGGACCCAGTGAGTGTAGAACTGAACAAAGCCAGATTAAGTACCTCCAGGGGAGGGGACCCAGTGAGTGTAGAACTGAACCTAGCCAGAGTCAGTACCTCCAGGGGAGGGGAACCAGTGAGTGTAGAACTGAACCCAGCCAGAGTCAGCAACTCCTGGGGAGGGGAACCAGTGAGTGTAGAACTGAACCCAGCCAGAGTCAGTACCTTTAGGGGCGGGGAATGAGTGAGTGTAGAACTGAACCCAGCCAGAGTCAGTACCTCCAGGGGAGGGGATAAAGTGAGTGTAGAACGGAACCCAGCCAGAGTCGGTACCTCTAGGGGAGGGGAACCAGTGAGTGTAGAATTGAACCCAGCCAGAGTCAGTCCCACCTGGGGTGGGGAATGAGTAAGTGTAGAACTGAACCTAACCAGAGTCAGGACCTCCAGGGGAGGGGAAACAGTGAGTGTAGAACTGAACCCAGCCAGAGTCAGTCCCTTCAGCGGAGGGGAACCAGTGAGTGTAGAACTGAACCCAGCCAGAGTAAGTACCTTCAGGGGAGGGGAACCAGTGAGTGTAGAACTGAACCCAGCCGGAGTGAGTACCTCCAGGGGAGGAGAACCAGTGAGTGTAGAACTGAACCCAGCCAGAGTCAGTACCTTCAGGGGAGGGGAACCAGTGAGTGTAGAACTGAACCCAGCCAGAGTCAGCACCTCCAGGGGAGGGGAACCAGTGAGTGTAGAACTGAACCCAGCCAGAGTCAGCACCTCCAGGGGAGGGGAACCAGTGAGTGTAGAACTGAACACAGCCAGAGTCAGTACCTCCAGGGGAGGGGAACCAGTGAGTGTAGAACTGAACTCAGCCAGAGTCAGTACCTTCAGGGGAGGGGAACCAGTGAGTGTTGAACTGAACCCAGCCAGAGTCAGTACCTTCAGGGGAGGGGAACCAGAGAGTGTAGAACTGAACCCAGCCAGAGTCAGTAACTCCAGGGGAGGGGAACCAGTGAGTGTAGAACTGAACCCAGCCAGAGTCAGCACCTCCAGGGGAGGGGAACCAGTGAGTGTAGAACTGAACCCAGCCAGAGTCAGCACCTCCAGGGGAGGGGAACCAGTGAGTGTAGAACTGAACACAGCCAGAGTCAGTACCTCCAGGGGAGGGGAACCAGTGAGTGTAGAACTGAACTCAGCCAGAGTCAGTACCTTCAGGGGAGGGGAACCAGTGAGTGTAGAACTGAACCCAGCCAGAGTCAGTACCTCCAGGGAAGGGAAACCGGTGAGTGTAGAACTGAACCCAGCCAGAGTCAGTACCTCCAGGGGAGGGGAACCAGTGAGAGTAGAACTGAACCCAGCCAGAGTCAGTACCTACAGGGGTGGGGAATGAGTGAGTGTAGAACTGAACCTAGCCAGAGTCCGTATCTCCAGGAGAAGGGAACCAGTGTTTGCAGAACTGAACCCAGCCAGAGTCAGTACCTCCAGGGGAGGGGAACCAGTGAGAGTAGAACTGAACCCAGCCAGAGTCAGTACCTACAGGGGTGGGGAATGAGTGAGTGTAGAACTGAACCTAGCCAGAGTCCGTATCTCCAGGAGAAGGGAACCAGTGTTTGCAGAACTGAACCCAGCCAGAGTCAGCACCTCCAGTGGGGGTGAATGAGTGAGTGTAGAACTGAACCCAGCCAGAGTCAGGACCTCCAGGGGACGGGAACCAGTGAGTGTAGAATTGAACCCAGCCAGAGTCATTACTTTCAGGGGAGGGGAACCAGTGAGTGTCGAACTGAACACAGCCAGAGTCAATACCTTCAGGGGAGGGGAACCAGTGAGTGTAGAACTGAACACAGCCAGAGTCAGTACCTCCAGGGGAGGGGAACAAGTGAGTGTAGAATTGAACCCAGCCAGAGTCAGTCCCTCCAGGGGTGGGGAATGAGAGGGTGTAGAACTGAACCCAGCCAGAGTCAGTACCTCCAGGGAAGGGAAACCGGTGAGTGTAGAACTGAACCCAGCCAGAGTCAGTACCTACAGGGGTGGGGAATGAGTGAGTGTAGAACTGAACCTAGCCAGAGTCCGTATCTCCAGGAGAAGGGAACCAGTGTTTGCAGAACTGAACCCAGCCAGAGTCAGCACCTCCAGTGGGGGTGAATGAGTGAGTGTAGAACTGAACCCAGCCAGAGTCAGGACCTCCAGGGGACGGGAACCAGTGAGTGTAGAATTGAACCCAGCCAGAGTCATTACCTTCAGGGGAGGGGAACCAGTGAGTGTCGAACTGAAAACAGCCAGAGTCAATACCTTCAGGGGAGGGGAAACAGTGAGTGTAGAACTGAACCCAGCCAGAGTCAGTCCCTTCAGCGGAGGGGAACCAGTGAGTGTAGAACTGAACCCAGCCAGAGTAAGTACCTTCAGGGGAGGGGAACCAGTGAGTGTAGAACTGAACCCAGCCGGAGTGAGTACCTCCAGGGGAGGAGAACCAGTGAGTGTAGAACTGAACCCAGCCAGAGTCAGTACCTTCAGGGGAGGGGAACCAGTGAGTGTAGAACTGAACCCAGCCAGAGTCAGTACCTCCAGGGGAGGGGAACCAGTGAGTGTAGAACTGAACCCAGCCAGAGTCCGTATCTCCAGGAGAAGGGAACCAGTGTTTGCAGAACTGAACCCAGCCAGAGTCAGTACCTCCAGGGGAGGGGAACCAGTGAGAGTAGAACTGAACCCAGCCAGAGTCAGTACCTACAGGGGTGGGGAATGAGTGAGTGTAGAACTGAACCTAGCCAGAGTCCGTATCTCCAGGAGAAGGGAACCAGTGTTTGCAGAACTGAACCCAGCCAGAGTCAGCACCTCCAGTGGGGGTGAATGAGTGAGTGTAGAACTGAACCCAGCCAGAGTCAGGACCTCCAGGGGACGGGAACCAGTGAGTGTAGAATTGAACCCAGCCAGAGTCATTACTTTCAGGGGAGGGGAACCAGTGAGTGTCGAACTGAACACAGCCAGAGTCAATACCTTCAGGGGAGGGGAACCAGTGAGTGTAGAACTGAACACAGCCAGAGTCAGTACCTCCAGGGGAGGGGAACAAGTGAGTGTAGAACTGAACCCAGCCAGAGTCAGTCCCTCCAGGGGTGGGGAATGAGAGGGTGTAGAACTGAACCCAGCCAGAGTCAGTACCTCCAGGGAAGGGAAACCGGTGAGTGTAGAACTGAACCCAGCCAGAGTCAGTACCTACAGGGGTGGGGAATGAGTGAGTGTAGAACTGAACCTAGCCAGAGTCCGTATCTCCAGGAGAAGGGAACCAGTGTTTGCAGAACTGAACCCAGCCAGAGTCAGCACCTCCAGTGGGGGTGAATGAGTGAGTGTAGAACTGAACCCAGCCAGAGTCAGGACCTCCAGGGGACGGGAACCAGTGAGTGTAGAATTGAACCCAGCCAGAGTCATTACCTTCAGGGGAGGGGAACCAGTGAGTGTCGAACTGAAAACAGCCAGAGTCAATACCTTCAGGGGAGGGGAAACAGTGAGTGTAGAACTGAACCCAGCCAGAGTCAGTCCCTTCAGCGGAGGGGAACCAGTGAGTGTAGAACTGAACCCAGCCAGAGTAAGTACCTTCAGGGGAGGGGAACCAGTGAGTGTAGAACTGAACCCAGCCGGAGTGAGTACCTCCAGGGGAGGAGAACCAGTGAGTGTAGAACTGAACCCAGCCAGAGTCAGTACCTTCAGGGGAGGGGAACCAGTGAGTGTAGAACTGAACCCAGCCAGAGTCAGTACCTCCAGGGGAGGGGAACCAGTGAGTGTAGAACTGAACCCAGCCAGAGTCAGTACCTCCAGGGGAGGGGAACCAGTGAGTGTAGAACTGAACCCAGCCAGAGTCAGCACCTCCAGGGGAGGGGAACCAGTGAGTGTAGAACTGAACACAGCCAGAGTCAGTACCTCCAGGGGAGGGGAACCAGTGAGTGTAGAACTGAACCCAGCCAGAGTCAGTACCTTCAGGGGAGGGGAACCAGTGAGTGTTGAACTGAACCCAGCCAGAGTCAGTACCTTCAGGGGAGGGGAACCAGTGAGTGTAGAACTGAACCCAGCCAGAGTCAGGACCTCCAGGGGACGGGAACCAGTGAGTGTAGAATTGAACCCAGCCAGAGTCATTACCTTCAGGGGAGGGGAACCAGTGAGTGTCGAACTGAACACAGCCAGAGTCAATACCTTCAGGGGAGGGGAACCAGTGAGTGTAGAACTGAACACAGCCAGAGTCAGTACATCCAGGGGAGGGGAACAAGTGAGTGTAGAACTTAACCCAGCCAGAGTCAGTCCCTCCAGGGGTGGGGAATGAGTGAGTGTAGAACTGAACCCAACCAGAGTCAGTAACTCCAGGAGAGGGGAACCAGTGAGTGCAGAACTGAACCCAGCCAGAGTCAGTACCTCCAGGTGAGCGGAACCAGTGAGTGCAGAACTGAACCAACCAGAGGCAGTACCTCCAGGGGAGGGGACCCAGTGAGTGTAGAACTGAACACAGCCAGATTAAGTACCTCCAGGGGAGGGGACCCAGTGAGTGTAGAACTGAACCTAGCCAGAGTCAGTACCTCCAGGGGAGGGGAACCAGTGAGTGTAGAACTGAACCCAGCCAGAGTCAGCAACTCCTGGGGAGGGGAACCAGTGAGTGTAGAACTGAACCCAGCCAGAGTCAGTCCCTCCAGGGGAGGGGATAAAGTGAGTGTAGAACTGAACCCAGCCAGAGTCAGTCCCTCCAGGGGTGGGGAATGAGTGAGTGTAGAACTGAACCCAGCCAGAGTGACGACCTCCAGGGGAGGGGAATCAGTGAGTGTAGAACTGAACCCATCCAGAGTCAGTACCTCCAGGGGAGGGGAACCAGTGAATGTAGAACTGAACCCAGCCAGAGTCAGTACCTCCAGGGGAGGGGAACCAGTGAGTGTAGAACTGAACCCAGCCAGAGTCGGTACCTCCAGGGGAGGGGACCCAGTGAGGGTAGAACTGAACCCAGCCAGAGTCAGTACCTTCAGGGGAGGGGAACCAGTGAGTGTAGAACTGAACCCAGCCAGAGTCAGTATCTTCAGGGGAGGGCACCCAGTGAGTGTCGAACTGAACCCAGCCAGAGTCAGTACCTTCAGGGGCGGGGAATGAGTGAGTGTAGAACTGAAGCCAGCCAGAGTGAGTACCTTCAGGGGAGGGGAACCAGTGAGTGTAGAACTGAACCCAGCCAGAGTCAGTACTTCCAGGGGAGGGGAACCAGTGAGAGTAGAACTGAACCCAGCCAGAGTCAGTACCTCCAGGGGTGGGGAATGAGTAGGTGTAGAACTGAACCCAGCCAGAGTCCGTACCTGCAGGAGAGGGGAACCAGTGTTTGCAGAACTGAACTCAGCCAGAGTCAGCACCTCCAGGGGAGGGGAACCAGTGAGTGTTGAAATGAACCCAGCCAGAGTCAGGACCTCCAGGGGAGGGGAACCAGTGAGTGTTGAAATGAACCCAGCCAGAGTCAGTACCTCCAGGGGAGGAGAACGAGTGAGTGTAGAACTGAACCCAGCCAGAGTCACTACCTCCAGGGGAGGAGAACCAGTGAGTGTAGAACTGAACCCAGCCAGAGTCAGTCCCTCCAGGGGTGGGGAATGAGTGAGTGTAGAACTGAACCCAGCCAGAGTCAGGACCTCCAGGAGAGGGGAACCAGTGAGTGTAGAACTGAACCCAGCCAGAGTCAGTACCTTCAGGGGAGTGGAACCAGTGAGTGTAGAACTGAACCCAGCCAGAGTCAGTACCTCCAGGGGAGGGGAACCAGTGAGTGTAGAACTGAACCCAGCCAGAGTCAGTACGTCCAGGGGAGGGGAACCAGTGAGTGCAGAACTGAACCCAGCCAGATTCAGTACCTTCAGGGGAGGGGAACCAGTGAGTGTAGAACTGAACCCAGCCGGAGTGAGTAACTTCAGGGGAGGGGAACCAGTGAGTGTAGAACTGAACCCAGCCAGAGTCAGTATCTCCAGGGGAGGGGAATGAGTGAGTGGAGAACTGAACCCAGCGAGAGTCAGAACATCCAGGGGAGGGGAACCAGTGAGTGTAGAACTGAACTCAGCCAGAGCCAGTACCTCCAGGGCAGGGGAACCAGTGAGTGCAGAACTGAACCCAGCCAGAGTCAGTACCTCCAGGGGAGAGGAACCAGTGAGTGTAGAACTGAACCCAGCCAGAGCCAGTACCTCCAGGGGAGGGGACCCAGTGAGTGGAGAACTGAACCCAGCCAGAGTCAGTACCTCCAGGGGAGGGGAGCCAGTGAGTGTAGAACTGAACCCAGCCAGAGTCAGTACCTCCAGAGGAGGGGACCCAGTGAGTGAAGCACTGAACCCAGCCAGAGTCAGTACCTCCAGGGGAGGGGAATGAGTGAGTGAAGAACTGAACCCAGACAGAGTCAGTACCTCCAGGGGAGGGGAACCAGTGAGTGCAGAACTGAACCCAGCCAGAGTCAGTACCTCCAGGGGAGGGGAACCAGTGAGTGTAGAACTGAACCCAGCCAGAGTCAGTACCTCCAGGGGAGGGGAACCAGTGAGTGTAGAACTGAACCCAGCCAGAGTCAGTACCTCCAGGGGTGGGGAACCAGTGAGTGTCGAACTGAACCCAGCCAGAGTCAGTACCTCCAGGGGAGGGGATCCAGTGACTGGAGAACTGAACCCAGCCAGAGTCAGTACCTCCAGGGGAGGGGAACCAGTGAGTGCAGAACTGAACCCAGCCAGAGTCAGTACCTTCAGGGGCGGGGAATGAGTGAGTGTAGAACTGAACACAGCCAAAGTCAGTACCTCCAGGAGTGGGGAATGAGTGAGTGTCGAACTGACCCCAGCCAGAGTCATTACCTTCAGGGGAGGGGAACCAGTGAGTGTAGAACTGAAGCCAGCCAGAGTCAGTACCGCCAGGGGAGGGGAATCAGTGACTGGACAACTGAACCCAGCCAGAGTCAGTACCTCCAGGGGAGGGGAACCAGTGAGTGTAGAACTGAATCCAGCCAGAGTCAGTACCTCCAGGGGAGGGGAGACAGTGAGTGCAGAACTGAACCCAGCCAGAGTCAGTACCTCCAGGGGAGGGGAACCAGTGTGTGTAGAACTGAACCCAGCCAGAGTCAGTACCTCCAGGGGAGGGGAACCAGTGAGTGTAGAACTGAACCCAGCCAGAGTCAGTACCTCCAGGGGAGGTGAACCAGTGAGTGTAGAACTGAACCCAGCCAGAGTCGGTACCTCCAGGGGATGGGACCCAGTGAGTGTAGAACTGAACCCAGCCAGAGTCAGTACGTCCAGGGGAGGGGAACCAGTGAGTGCAGAACTGAACCCAGCCAGAGTCAGTACCTTCAGGGGAGGGGAATGAGTGAGTGTAGAACTGAACCCAGCCGGAGTGAGTACCTTCAGGGGAGGGGAACCAGTGAGTGTAGAACTGAACCCAGCCAGAGTCAGTACCTCCAGGGGAGGGGAATGAGTGAGTGTAGAACTGAACCCAGCCAGAGTCAGTACCTCCAGGGGAGGGGAACCAGTGAGTGTAGAACTGAACCCAGCCAGAGTCAGTACCTCCAGGGGAGGGGAACCACTGAGTGCAGAACTGAACCCAGCCAGAGTCAGTACCTTCAGGGGAGGGGAAACAGTGAGTGTAGAACTGAACCCAGCCGGAGTGAGTACCTCCAGGGGAGGGGACTCAGTGAGTGTAGAACTGAACCCAGCCAGAGTCAGTACCTTCAGGGGAGGGGAACCAGTGAGTGTAGAACTGAACCCAGCCAGAGTCAGTACCTCCAGGGGAGGGGAACCAGTGAGTGTAGAAATGAACCCAGCCAGAGTCAGTACCTCCAGGGGAGGGGAACGAGTGAGTGTAGAACTGAACCCAGCCAGAGTCAGTACCTCCAGGGAAGGGAAACCGGTGAGTGTAGAACTGAACCCAGCCAGAGTCAATACCTTCAGGGGAGGGGAACCAGTGAGTGTAGAACTGAACCCAGCCAGAGTCAGGACCTCCAGGGAAGGGGAACTAGTGAGTGTAGAACTGAACCCAGCCAGAGTCAGTACCTCCAGGGGAGGGGAACCAGCGAGTGTAGAACTGAACCCAACAAGAGTCAGTAACTCCAGGAGAGGGGAACCAGTGAGTGCAGAACTGAACCCAGCCAGAGTCAGTACCTCCAGGGCAGTGGAACCAGTGAGTGCAGAACTGAACCAACCAGAGTCAGTACCTCCAGGGGAGGGGACCCAGTGAGTGTAGAACTGAACCTAGCCAGAGTCAATACCTCCAGGGGAGGGGAACCAGTGAGTGTAGAACTGAACCCAGCCAGAGTCAGCACCTCCTGGGGAGGGGAACCAGTGAGTGTAGAACTGAACCCAGCCAGAGTCAGTACCTTTAGGGGCGGGGAATGAGTGAGTGTAGAACTTAACCCAGCCAGAGTCAGTACCTCCAGGGGAGGGGATAAAGTGAGTGTAGAACTGAACCCAGCCAGAGTCAGTACCTCTAGGGGAGGGGAACCAGTGAGTGTAGAATTGAACCCAGCCAGAGTCAGTCCCTCCAGGGGTGGGGAATGAGTAAGTGTAGAACTGAACCCAACCAGAGTCAGGACCTCCAGGGGAGGGGAACCAGTGAGTGTAGAACTGAACCCAGCCAGAGTCAGTCCCTTCAGCGGAGGGGAACCAGTGAGTGTAGAACTGAACCCAGCCAGAGTCAGTACCTTCAGGGGAGGGGAACCAGTGAGTGTAGAACTGAACCCAACAAAAGTCAGTATCTTCAGGGGAGGGGACCCAGTGAGTGTCGAACTGAACCCAGCCAGAGTCAGTGCCTCCAGGGGAGGGGACCCAGTGAGTGTCGAACTGAACCCAGCCAGAGTCAGTGCCTCCAGGGGAGGGGACCCAGTGAGTGGAGAACTGAACCCAGCCAGAGTCAGTCCCTCCAGGGGTGGGGAATGAGTGAGTGTAGAACTGAACCCTGCCAGAGTCAGTACCTTCAGGGTAGGGGAACCAGTGAGTGTAGAACTGAACCCAGCCAGAGTCAGTACCTCCAGGGGAGGGGAACCAGTGAGTGTAGAACTGAACCCAGCCAGAGTCAGTACCTCCAGGGGAGGGGAACCAGTGAGTGTAGAACTGAACCCAGCCAGAGTCGGTACCTCCAGGGGAGGGGACCCAGTGAGGGTAGAACTGAACCCAGCCAGAGTCAGTACCTTCAGGGGAGGGGAACCAGTGAGTGTAGAACTGAACCCAGCCAGAGTCAGTATCTTCAGGGGAGGGCACCCAGTGAGTGTCGAACTGAACCCAGCCAGAGTCAGTACCTTCAGGGGAGGCGAACCAGTGAGTGTAGAACTGAACCCAGCCAGAGTCAGTACCTCCGTGGGAGGGGAACCAGTGAGTGTAGAACTGAACCCAGCCAGAGTCAGTACCTCCAGGGGATGGGACCTAGTGAGTGTAGAACTGAACCCAGCCAGAGTCAGTACGTCCAGGGGAGGGGAACCAGTGAGTGTAGAACTGAACCCAGCCAGAGTCAGTACCTTCAGGGGAGTGGAACCAGTGAGTGTTGAACTGAACCCAGCCAGAGTCAGCACCTCCAGGGGGGGGGAACCAGTGAGTGTAGAACTGAACCCAGCCAGAGTCAGTACCTTCAGGGGCGGGGAATGAGTGAGTGTAGAACTGAAGCCAGCCAGAGTGAGTACCTTCAGGGGAGGGGAACCAGTGAGTGTAGAACTGAACCCAGCCAGAGTCAGTACTTCCAGGGGAGGGGAACCAATGAGAGTAGAACTGAACCCAGCCAGAGTCATTACCTCCAGGGGTGGGGAATGAGTCGGTGTCGAACTGAACCCAGCCAGAGTCAGTACCTTCAGGGGAGGCGAACCAGTGAGTGTAGAACTGAACCCAGCCAGAGTCAGTACCTCCGTGGGAGGGGAACCAGTGAGTGTAGAACTGAACCCAGCCAGAGTCAGTACCTCCAGGGGATGGGACCTAGTGAGTGTAGAACTGAACCCAGCCAGAGTCAGTACGTCCAGGGGAGGGGAACCAGTGAGTGTAGAACTGAACCCAGCCAGAGTCAGTACCTTCAGGGGAGTGGAAGCAGTGAGTGTTGAACTGAACCCAGCCAGAGTCAGCACCTCCAGGGGGGGGGAACCAGTGAGTGTAGAACTGAACCCAGCCAGAGTCAGTACCTTCAGGGGCGGGGAATGAGTGAGTGTAGAACTGAAGCCAGCCAGAGTGAGTACCTTCAGGGGAGGGGAACCAGTGAGTGTAGAACTGAACCCAGCCAGAGTCAGTACTTCCAGGGGAGGGGAACCAATGAGAGTAGAACTGAACCCAGCCAGAGTCATTACCTCCAGGGGTGGGGAATGAGTCGGTGTAGAACTGAACCCAGCCAGAGTCCGTACCTGCAGGAGAGGGGAACCAGTGTTTGCAGAACTGAACTCAGCCAGAGTCAGCACCTCCAGGGGAGGGGAACCAGTGAGTGTTGAAATGAACCCAGCCAGAGTCAGGACCTCCAGGGGAGGGGAACCAGTGAGTGTTGAAATGAACCCAGCCAGAGTCAGTACCTCCAGGGGAGGAGAACGAGTGAGTGTAGAACTGAACCCAGCCAGAGTCACTACCTCCAGGGGAGGAGAACCAGTGAGTGTAGAACTGAACCCAGCCAGAGTCAGTCCCTCCAGGGGTGGGGAATGAGTGAGTGTAGAACTGAACCCAGCCAGAGTCAGGACCTCCAGGAGAGGGGAACCAGTGAGTGTAGAACTGAACCCAGCCAGAGTCAGTACCTTCAGGGGAGTGGAACCAGTGAGTGTAGAACTGAACCCAGCCAGAGTCAGTACCTCCAGGGGAGGGGAACCAGTGAGTGTAGAACTGAACCCAGCCAGAGTCAGTACGTCCAGGGGAGGGGAACCAGTGAGTGCAGAACTGAACCCAGCCAGAGTCAGTACCTTCAGGGGAGGGGAACCAGTGAGTGTAGAACTGAACCCAGCCAGAGTCAGCACCTCCAGGGGGGCGGGAACCAGTGAGTGTAGAACTGAACCCAGCCAGAGTCAGTACCTTCAGGGGCGGGGAATGAGTGAGTGGAGAACTGAAGCCAGCCAGAGTGAGTACCTTCAGGGGAGGGGAACCAGTGAGTGTAGAACTGAACCCAGCCAGAGTCAGTACTTCCAGGGGAGGTGAACCAGTGAGAGTAGAACTGAACCCAGCCAGAGTCAGTACCTCCAGGGGTGGGGAATGAGTAGGTGTAGAACTGAACCCAGCCAGAGTCCGTACCTGCAGGAGAGGGGAACCAGTGTTTGCAGAACTGAACTCAGCCAGAGTCAGCACCTCCAGGGGAGGGGAACCAGTGAGTGTTGAAATGAACCCAGCCAGAGTCAGGACCTCCAGGGGAGGGGAACCAGTGAGTGTTGAAATGAACCCAGCCAGAGTCAGTACCTCCAGGGGAGGAGAACGAGTGAGTGTAGAACTGAACCCAGCCAGAGTCACTACCTCCAGGGGAGGAGAACCAGTGAGTGTAGAACTGAACCCAGCCAGAGTCAGTCCCTCCAGGGGTGGGGAATGAGTGAGTGTAGAACTGAACCCAGCCAGAGTCAGGACCTCCAGGAGAGGGGAACCAGTGAGTGTAGAACTGAACCCAGCCAGAGTCAGTACCTTCAGGGGAGTGGAACCAGTGAGTGTAGAACTGAACCCAGCCAGAGTCAGTACCTCCAGGGGAGGGGAACCAGTGAGTGTAGAACTGAACCCAGCCAGAGTCAGTACGTCCAGGGGAGGGGAACCAGTGAGTGCAGAACTGAACCCAGCCAGAGTCAGTACCTTCAGGGGAGGGGAACCAGTGAGTGTAGAACTGAACCCAGCCGGAGTGAGTAACTTCAGGGGAGGGGAACCAGTGAGTGTAGAACTGAACCCAGCCAGAGTCAGTATCTCCAGGGGAGGGGAATGAGTGAGTGGAGAACTGAACCCAGCGAGAGTCAGAACATCCAGGGGAGGGGAACCAGTGAGTGTAGAACTGAACTCAGCCAGAGCCAGTACCTCCAGGGCAGGGGAACCAGTGAGTGCAGAACTGAACCCAGCCAGAGCCAGTACCTCCAGGGGAGGGGACCCAGTGAGTGGAGAACTGAACCCAGCCAGAGTCAGTACCTCCAGGGGAGGGGAGCCAGTGAGTGTAGAACTGAACCCAGCCAGAGTCAGTACCTCCAGAGGAGGGGACCCAGTGAGTGAAGAACTGAACCCAGCCAGAGTCAGTACCTCCAGGGGAGGGGAATGAGTGAGTGAAGAACTGAACCCAGACAGAGTCAGTACCTCCAGGGGAGGGGAACCAGTGAGTGCAGAACTGAACCCAGCAAGAGTCAGTACCTCCAGGGGAGGGGAACCAGTGAGTGTAGAACTGAACCCAGCCAGAGTCAGTACCTCCAGCGGTGGGGAACCAGTGAGTGTCGAACTGAACCCAGCCAGAGTCAGTACCTCCAGGGGAGGGGATCCAGTGACTGGAGAACTGAACCC
The DNA here is from genome assembly GCF_044704955.1 of Pristiophorus japonicus. NCBI lineage: Eukaryota > Metazoa > Chordata > Chondrichthyes > Pristiophoridae > Pristiophorus > Pristiophorus japonicus. The sequence continues at coordinate 736,237 of NW_027252101.1, read as the reverse complement.
AGCCAGAGTCAGTACCTCCAGGGGAGGGGAACCAGTGAGTGTAGAACTGAACCCAGCCAGAGTCAGTACCTTCAGGGGCGGGGAATGAGTGAGTGTAGAACTGAACACAGCCAAAGTCAGTACCTCCAGGAGTGGGGAATGAGTGAGTGTCGAACTGACCCCAGCCAGAGTCATTACCTTCAGGGGAGGGGAACCAGTGAGTGTAGAACTGAAGCCAGCCAGAGTCAGTACCGCCAGGGGAGGGGAATCAGTGACTGGACAACTGAACCCAGCCAGAGTCAGTACCTCCAGGGGAGGGGAACCAGTGAGTGTAGAACTGAATCCAGCCAGAGTCAGTACCTCCAGGGGAGGGGAGACAGTGAGTGCAGAAGTGAACCCAGCCAGAGTCAGTACCTCCAGGGGAGGGGAACCAGTGTGTGTAGAACTGAACCCAGCCAGAGTCAGTACCTCCAGGGGAGGGGAACCAGTGAGTGTAGAACTGAATCCAGCCAGAGTCAGTACCTCCAGGGGAGGTGAACCAGTGAGTGTAGAACTGAACCCAGCCAGAGTCGGTACCTCCAGGGGATGGGACCCAGTGAGTGTAGAACTGAACCCAGCCAGAGTCAGTACGTCCAGGGGAGGGGAACCAGTGAGTGCAGAACTGAACCCAGCCAGAGTCAGTACCTTCAGGGGAGGGGAACCAGTGAGTGTAGAACTGAACCCAGCCGGAGTGAGTACCTTCAGGGGAGGGGAACCAGTGAGTGTAGAACTGAACCCAGCCAGAATCAGTACCTCCAGGGGAGGGGACTCAGTGAGTGTAGAACTGAACCCAGCCAGAGTCAGTACCTTCAGGGGAGGGGAACCAGTGAGTGTAGAACTGAACCCAGCCAGAGTCAGTACCTCCAGGGGAGGGGAACCAGTGAGTGTAGAAATGAACCCAGCCAGAGTCAGTACCTCCAGGGGAGGGGAACGAGTGAGTGTAGAACTGAACCCAGCCAGAGTCAGTACCTCCAGGGAAGGGAAACCGGTGAGTGTAGAACTGAACCCAGCCAGAGTCAGTACCTCCAGGGGAGGGGAACCAGTGAGAGTAGAACTGAACCCAGCCAGAGTCAGTACCTACAGGGGTGGGGAATGAGTGAGTGTAGAACTGAACCTAGCCAGAGTCCGTATCTCCAGGAGAAGGGAACCAGTGTTTGCAGAACTGAACCCAGCCAGAGTCAGTACCTCCAGTGGGGGTGAATGAGTGAGTGTAGAACTGAACCCAGCCAGAGTCAGGACCTCCAGGGGACGGGAACCAGTGAGTGTAGAATTGAACCCAGCCAGAGTCATTACCTTCAGGGAAGGGGAACCAGTGAGTGTAGAACTGAACACAACCAGAGTCAATACCTTCAGGGGAGGGGAACCAGTGAGTGTAGAACTGAACACAGCCAGAATCAGTACCTCCAGGGGAGGGGAACAAGTGAATGTAGAACTGAACCCAGCCAGAGTCAGTCCCTACAGGGGTGGGGAATGAGTGAGTGTAGAACTGAACCCAGCCAGAGTCAGGACCTCCAGGGAAGGGGAACTAGTGAGTGTAGAACTGAACCCAGCCAGAGTCAGTACCTCCAGGGGAGGGGAACCAGCGAGTGTAGAACTGAACCCAACAAGAGTCAGTAACTCCAGGAGAGGGGAACCAGTGAGTGCAGAACTGAACCCAGCCAGAGTCAGTACCTCCAGGGGAGTGGAACCAGTGAGTGCAGAACTGAACCAACCAGAGTCAGTACCTCCAGGGGAGGGGACCCAGTGAGTGTAGAACTGAACCTAGCCAGAGTCAGTACCTCCAGGGGAGGGGAACCAGTGAGTGTAGAACTGAACCCAGCCAGAGTCAGCACCTCCTGGGGAGGGGAACCAGTGAGTGTAGAACGGAACCCAGCCAGAGTCAGTACCTTTAGGGGCGGGGAATGAGTGAGTGTAGAACTTAACCCAGCCAGAGTCAGTACCTCCAGGGGAGGGGATAAAGTGAGTGTAGAACTGAACCCAGCCAGAGTCAGTACCTCTAGGGGAGGGGAACCAGTGAGTGTAGAATTGAACCCAGCCAGAGTCAGTCCCTCCAGGGGTGGGGAATGAGTAAGTGTAGAATTGAACCCAACCAGAGTCAGGACCTCCAGGGGAGGGGAACCAGTGAGTGTAGAACTGAACCCAGCCAGAGTCAGTCCCTTCAGCGGAGGGGAACCAGTGAGTGTAGAACTGAACCCAGCCAGAGTCAGTACCTTCAGGGGAGGGGAACCAGTGAGTGTAGAACTGAACCCAACAAAAGTCAGTATCTTCAGGGGAGGGGACCCAGTGAGTGTCGAACTGAACCCAGCCAGAGTCAGTGCCTCCAGGGGAGGGGACCCAGTGAGTGGAGAACTGAACCCAGACAGAGTCAGTACCTCCAGGGGAGAGGAACCAGTGAGTGTAGAACTGAACCCAGCCAGAATCAGTACCTCCAGGGGAGGGGAACCAGTGAGTGTAGAACTGAACCCAACAAAAGTCAGTATCTTCAGGGGAGGGGACCCAGTGAGTGTCGAACTGAACCCAGCCAGAGTCAGTACCTCGAGGGGAGGGGACCCAGTGAGTGGAGAACTGAACCCAGACAGAGTCAGTACCTCCAGGGGAGAGGAACCAGTGAGTGTAGAACTGAACCCAGCCAGAGTCAGTACCTCCAGGGGAGGGGAACCAGTGAGTGTAGAACTGAACTCAGTCAGAGTCAGTACCTCCAGGGGAGGGGAACCAGTGAGTGTAGAACTGAACCCAGCCAGAGTCAGCACTTCCAGGGGAGGGGAACCAATGAGAGTAGAACTGAAACCAGCCAGAGTCAGTACCTTCAGGGGAGGGGAACCAGTGAGTGTAGAACTGAACCCAGCCAGAGAGAGTACCTCCAGGGGAATGGAACCAGTGAGTGTAGAACTGAACCCAGCCAGAGTCAGGACCTCCAGGGGAGGGGAACCAGTGAGTGTAGAAATGAACCCAGCCAGAGTCAGTACCTCCAGGGGAGGAGAACGAGTGAGTGTAGAACTGAACCCAGCCAGAGTCACTACCTCCAGGGGAGGAGAACCAGTGAGTGTAGAACTGAACCCAGCCAGAGTCAGTCCCTCCAGGGGTGGGGAATGAGTGAGTGTAGAACTGAACCCAGCCAGAGTCAGTACCTCCAGGTAATGGGAACCAGTGAGTGTAGAACTGAACCCAGCCAGAGTCAGTACCTCCAGGGGAGGGGAACCACTGAGTGCAGAACTGAACCCAGCCAGAGTCAGTACCTTCAGGGGCGGGGAATGAGTGAGTGTAGAACTGAACACAGCCAAAGTCAGTACCTCCAGGAGTGGGGAATGAGTGAGTGTCGAACTGACCCCAGCCAGAGTCATTACCTTCAGGGGAGGGGAACCAGTGAGTGTAGAACTGAAGCCAGCCAGAGTCAGTACCGCCAGGGGAGGGGAATCAGTGACTGGACAACTGAACCCAGCCAGAGTCAGTACCTCCAGTGGAGGGGAACCAGTGAGAGTAGAACTGAACCCAGCCAGAGTCAGTACCTTCAGGGGAGGGGAACCAGTGAGTGTAGAACGGAAGCCAGCCAGAGTCAGTACCGCCAGGGGAGGGGAATCAGTGACTGGACAACTGAACCCAGCCAGAGTCAGTACCTCCAGGGGAGGGGAACCAGTGAGTGTAGAACTGAATCCAGCCAGAGTCAGTACCTTCAGGGGAGGGGAACCAGTGAGTGTAGAACTGAACCCAGCCAGAGTCAGTACCTCCAGGGGAGGGGAATGAGTGAGTGTTGAACTGAACCCAGCCAGAGTCAGTACCTCCAGGGGAGGGGAACCAGTGAGTGTAGAACTGAACCCAGCCAGAGTCAGTACCTCCAGGGGAGGGGAACCACTGAGTGCAGAACTGAACCCAGCCAGAGTCAGTACCTTCAGGGGAGGGGAAACAGTGAGTGTAGAACTGAACCCAGCCGGAGTGAGTATCTCCAGGGGAGGGGACCCAGTGAGTGTAGAACTGAACCCAGCCAGAGTCAGTACCTTCAGGGGAGGGGAATGAGTGAGTGTAGAACTGAACCTAGCCAGAGTCCGTATCTCCAGGAGAAGGGAACCAGTGTTTGCAGAACTGAACCCAGCCAGAGTCAGCACCTCCAGTGGGGGTGAATGAGTGAGTGTAGAACTGAACCCAGCCAGAGTCAGGACCTCCAGGGGACGGGAACCAGTGAGTGTAGAATTGAACCCAGCCAGAGTCATTACCTTCAGGGGAGGGGAACCAGTGAGTGTAGAACTGAACACAGCCAGAGTCAATACCTTCAGGGCAGGGGAACCAGTGAGTGTAGAACTGAACACAGCCAGAGTCAGTACCTCCAGGGGAGGGTAGCAAGTGAATGTAGAACTGAACCCAGCCAGAGTCAGTCCCTACAGGGGTGGGGAATGAGTGAGTGTAGAACTGAACCCAGCCAGAGTCAGGACCTCCAGGGAAGGGGAACTAGTGAGTGTAGAACTGAACCCAGCCAGAGTCAGTACCTCCAGGGGAGGGGAACCAGCGAGTGTAGAACTGAACCCAACAAGAGTCAGTAACTCCAGGAGAGGGGAACCAGTGAGTGCAGAACTGAACCCAGCCAGAGTCAGTACCTCCAGTGGAGTGGAACCAGTGAGTGCAGAACTGAACCAACCAGAGTCAGTACCTCCAGGGGAGGGAACCCAGTGAGTGTAGAACTGAACACAGCCAGATTAAGTACCTCCAGGGGAGGGGACCCAGTGAGTGTAGAACTGAACCTAGCCAGAGTCAGTACCTCCAGGGGAGGGGAACCAGTGAGTGTAGAACTGAACCCAGCCAGAGTCAGCACCTCCTGGGGAGGGGAACCACTGAGTGTAGAACGGAACCCAGCCAGAGTCAGTACCTTTAGGGGCGGGGAATGAGTGAGTGTAGAACTGAACCCAGCCAGAGTCAGTACCTCCAGGGGAGGGGATAAAGTGAGTGTAGAACTGAACCCAGCCAGAGTCAGTACCTCTAGGGGAGGGGAACCAGTGAGTGTAGAATTGAACCCAGCCAGAGTCAGTCCCTCCAGGGGTGGGGAATGAGTAAGTGTAGAACTGAACCCAACCAGAGTCAGGACCTCCAGGGGAGGGGAACCAGTGAGTGTAGAACTGAACCCAGCCAGAGTCAGTCCCTTCAGCGGAGGGGAACCAGTGAGTGTAGAACTGAACCCAGCCAGAGTCAGTACCTTCAGGGGAGGGGAACCAGTGAGTGTAGAACTGAACCCAACAAAAGTCAGTATCTTCAGGGGAGGGGACCCAGTGAGTGTCGAACTGAACCCAGCCAGAGTCAGTACCTCGAGGGGAGGGGACCCAGTGAGTGGAGAACTGAACCCAGACAGAGTCAGTACCTCCAGGGGAGAGGAACCAGTGAGTGTAGAACTGAACCCAGCCAGAGTCAGTACCTCCAGGGGAGGGGAACCAGTGAGTGTAGAACTGAACCCAACAAAAGTCAGTATCTTCAGGGGAGGGGACCCAGTGAGTGTCGAACTGAACCCAGCCAGAGTCAGTACCTCGAGGGGAGGGGACCCAGTGAGTGGAGAACTGAACCCAGACAGAGTCAGTACCTCCAGGGGAGAGGAACCAGTGAGTGTAGAACTGAACCCAGCCAGAGTCAGTACCTCCAGGGGAGGGGAACCAGTGAGTGTAGAACTGAACCCAGTCAGAGTCAGTACCTCCAGGGGAGGGGAACCAGTGAGTGTAGAACTGAACCCAGCCAGAGTCAGCACCTCCAGGGGAGGGGAACCAATGAGAGTAGAACTGAAACCAACCAGAGTCAGTACCTTCAGGGGAGGGGAACCAGTGAGTGTAGAACTGAACCCAGCCAGAGAGAGTACCTCCAGGGGAATGGAACCAGTGAGTGTAGAACTGAACCCAGCCAGAGTCAGGACCTCCAGGGGAGGGGAACCAGTGAGTGTAGAAATGAACCCAGCCAGAGTCAGTACCTCCAGGGGAGGAGAACGAGTGAGTGTACAACTGAACCCAGCCAGAGTCACTACCTCCAGGGGAGGAGAACCAGTGAGTGTAGAACTGAACCCAGCCAGAGTCAGTCCCTCCAGGGGTGGGGAATGAGTGAGTGTAGAACTGAACCCAGCCAGAGTCAGTACCTCCAGGGGAGGGGAACCAGTGAGTGTAGAACTGAACCCAGCCAGAGTCGGTACCTCCAGGGGAGGGGAACCACTGAGTGCAGAACTGAACCCAGCCAGAGTCAGTACCTTCAGGGGAGGGGAAACAGTGAGTGTAGAACTGAACCCAGCCGGAGTGAGTACCTCCAGGGGGGGGGACCCAGTGAGTGTAGAACTGAACCCAGCCAGAGTCAGTACCTTCAGGGGAGGGGAACCAGTGAGTGTAGAACTGAACCCAGCCAGAGTCAGTACCTCCAGGGGAGGGGAACCAGTGAGTGTAGAAATGAACCCAGCCAGAGTCAGTACCTCCAGGGGAGGGGAACGAGTGAGTGTAGAACTGAACCCAGCCAGAGTCAGTACCTCCAGGGAAGGGAAACCGGTGAGTGTAGAACTGAACCCAGCCAGAGTCAGTACCTTCAGGGGAGGGGAACCTGTGAGTGTAGAACTGAACCCAGCCAGAGTCAGTACCTTCAGGGGAGGGGAACCAGTGAGAGTAGAACTGAACCCAGCCAGAGTCAGTACCTTCAGGGGAGGGGAACCAGTGAGAGTAGAACTGAACCCAGCCAGAGTCAGTACCTACAGGGGTGGGGAATGAATGAGTGTAGAACTGAACCTAGCCAGAGTCAGTATCTCCAGGAGAAGGGAACCAGTGGTTGCAGAACTGAACCCAGCCAGAGTCAGCACCTCCAGTGGGTGTGAATGAGTGAGTGTAGAACTGAACCCAGCCAGAGTCAGGACCTCCAGGGGACGGGAACCAGTGAGTGTAGAACTGAACCCAGCCAGAGTCAGGACCTCCAGGGGACGGGAACCAGTGAGTGTAGAATTGAACCCAGCCAGAGTCATTACCTTCAGGGGAGGGGAACCAGTGAGTGTAGAACTGAACACAGCCAGAGTCAATACCTTCAGGGGAGGGGAACCAGTGAGTGTCGAACTGAACACAGCCAGAGTCAATACCTTCAGGGGAGGGGAACCAGTGAGTGTAGAACTGAACACAGCCAGAGTCAGTACCTCCAGGGGAGGGGAACAAGTGAATGTATAACTGAACCCAGCCAGAGTCATTCCCTACAGGGGTGGGGAATGAGTGAGTGTAGAACTGAACCCAGCCAGAGTCAGGACCTCCAGGGAAGGGGAACTAGTGAGTGTAGAAATGAACCCAGCCATAGTCAGTACCTTCAGGGGAGGGGAACCAGTGAGTGTAGAACTGAACACAGCCAGAGTCAGTACCTCCAGGGGAGGGGAACCAGCGAGTGTAGAACTGAACCCAACAAGAGTCAGTAACTCCAGGAGAGGGGAACCAGTGAGTGCAGAACTGAACCCAGCCAGAGTCAGTACCTCCAGGGGAGTGGAACCAGTGAGTGCAGAACTGAACCAACCAGAGTCAGTACCTCCAGGGGAGGGGACCCAGTGAGTGTAGAACTGAACACAGCCAGATTAATTACCTCCAGGGGAGGGGACCCAGTGAGAGTAGAACTGAACCTAGCCAGAGTCAGTACCTCCAGGGGAGGGGAACCAGTGAGTGTAGAACTGAACCCAGCCAGAGTCAGTACCTTTAGGGGCGGGGAATGAGTGAGTGTAGAACTGAACCCAGCCAGAGTCAGTACCTCCAGGGGAGGGGATAAAGTGAGTGTAGAACTGAACCCAGCCAGAGTCAGTACCTCTAGGGGAGGGGAACCAGTGAGTGTAGAATTGAACCCAGCCAGAGTCAGTCACTCCAGGGGTGGGGAATGAGTAAGTGTAGAACTGAACCCAACCAGAGTCAGGACCTCCAGGGGAGGGGAACCAGTGAGTGTAGAACTGAACCCAGCCAGAGTCAGTCCCTTCAGCGGAGGGGAACCAGTGAGTGTAGAACTGAACCCAGCCAGAGTCAGTACCTTCAGGGGAGGGGAACCAGTGAGTGTAGAACTGAACCCAACAAAAGTCAGTATCTTCAGGTGAGGGGACCCAGTGAGTGTCGAACTGAACCCAGCCAGAGTCAGTACCTCGAGGGGAGGGGACCCAGTGAGTGGAGAACTGAACCCAGACAGAGTCAGTACCTCCAGGGGAGAGGAACCAGTGAGTGTAGAACTGAACCCAGCCAGAGACAGTACCTCCAGGGGAGGGGAACCAGTGAGTGTAGAACTGAACCCAGTCAGAGTCAGTACCTCCAGGGGAGGGGCACCAGTGAGTGTAGAACTGAACCCAGCCAGAGTCAGCACCTCCAGGGGAGGGGAACCAATGAGAGTAGAACTGAACCCAGCCAGAGTCACTACCTCCAGGGGAGGAGAACCAGTGAGTGTAGAACTGAACCCAGCCAGAGTCAGTCCCTCCAGGGGTGGGGAATGAGTGAGTGTAGAACTGAACCCAGCCAGAGTCAGTACCTCCAGGTAATGGGAACCAGTGAGTGTAGAACTGAACCCAGCCAGAGTCAGTACCTCCAGGGGAGGGGAACCACTGAGTGCAGAACTGAACCCAGCCAGAGTCAGTACCTTCAGGGGCGGGGAATGAGTGAGTGTAGAACTGAACACAGCCAAAGTCAGTACCTCCAGGAGTGGGGAATGAGTGAGTGTCGAACTGACCCCAGCCAGAGTCATTACCTTCAGGGGAGGGGAACCAGTGAGTGTAGAACTGAAGCCAGCCAGAGTCAGTACCGCCAGGGGAGGGGAATCAGTGACTGGACAACTGAACCCAGCCAGAGTCAGTACCTCCAGTGGAGGGGAACCAGTGAGAGTAGAACTGAACCCAGCCAGAGTCAGTACCTTCAGGGGAGGGGAACCAGTGAGTGTAGAACGGAAGCCAGCCAGAGTCAGTACCGCCAGGGGAGGGGAATCAGTGACTGGACAACTGAACCCAGCCAGAGTCAGTACCTCCAGGGGAGGGGAACCAGTGAGTGTAGAACTGAATCCAGCCAGAGTCAGTACATTCAGGGGAGGGGAACCAGTGAGTGTAGAACTGAACCCAGCCAGAGTCAGTACCTCCAGGGGAGGGGAATGAGTGAGTGTTGAACTGAACCCAGCCAGAGTCAGTACCTCCAGGGGAGTGGAACCAGTGAGTGTAGAACTGAACCCAGCCAGAGTCAGTACCTCCAGGGGAGGGGAACCACTGAGTGCAGAACTGAACCCAGCCAGAGTCAGTACCTTCAGGGGAGGGGAAACAGTGAGTGTAGAACTGAACCCAGCCGGAGTGAGTATCTCCAGGGGAGGGGACCCAGTGAGTGTAGAACTGAACCCAGCCAGAGTCAGTACCTTCAGGGGAGGGGAATGAGTGAGTGTAGAACTGAACCTAGCCAGAGTCCGTATCTCCAGGAGAAGGGAACCAGTGTTTGCAGAACTGAACCCAGCCAGAGTCAGCACCTCCAGTGGGGGTGAATGAGTGAGTGTAGAACTGAACCCAGCCAGAGTCAGGACCTCCAGGGGACGGGAACCAGTGAGTGTAGAATTGAACCCAGCCAGAGTCATTACCTTCAGGGGAGGGGAACCAGTGAGTGTAGAACTGAACACAGCCAGAGTCAATACCTTCAGGGCAGGGGAACCAGTGAGTGTAGAACTGAACACAGCCAGAGTCAGTACCTCCAGGGGAGGGTAGCAAGTGAATGTAGAACTGAACCCAGCCAGAGTCAGTCCCTACAGGGGTGGGGAATGAGTGAGTGTAGAACTGAACCCAGCCAGAGTCAGGACCTCCAGGGAAGGGGAACTAGTGAGTGTAGAACTGAACCCAGCCAGAGTCAGTACCTCCAGGGGAGGGGAACCAGCGAGTGTAGAACTGAACCCAACAAGAGTCAGTAACTCCAGGAGAGGGGAACCAGTGAGTGCAGAACTGAACCCAGCCAGAGTCAGTACCTCCAGTGGAGTGGAACCAGTGAGTGCAGAACTGAACCAACCAGAGTCAGTACCTCCAGGGGAGGGAACCCAGTGAGTGTAGAACTGAACACAGCCAGATTAAGTACCTCCAGGGGAGGGGACCCAGTGAGTGTAGAACTGAACCTAGCCAGAGTCAGTACCTCCAGGGGAGGGGAACCAGTGAGTGTAGAACTGAACCCAGCCAGAGTCAGCACCTCCTGGGGAGGGGAACCACTGAGTGTAGAACGGAACCCAGCCAGAGTCAGTACCTTTAGGGGCGGGGAATGAGTGAGTGTAGAACTGAACCCAGCCAGAGTCAGTACCTCCAGGGGAGGGGATAAAGTGAGTGTAGAACTGAACCCAGCCAGAGTCAGTACCTCTAGGGGAGGGGAACCAGTGAGTGTAGAATTGAACCCAGCCAGAGTCAGTCCCTCCAGGGGTGGGGAATGAGTAAGTGTAGAACTGAACCCAACCAGAGTCAGGACCTCCAGGGGAGGGGAACCAGTGAGTGTAGAACTGAACCCAGCCAGAGTCAGTCCCTTCAGCGGAGGGGAACCAGTGAGTGTAGAACTGAACCCAGCCAGAGTCAGTACCTTCAGGGGAGGGGAACCAGTGAGTGTAGAACTGAACCCAACAAAAGTCAGTATCTTCAGGGGAGGGGACCCAGTGAGTGTCGAACTGAACCCAGCCAGAGTCAGTACCTCGAGGGGAGGGGACCCAGTGAGTGGAGAACTGAACCCAGACAGAGTCAGTACCTCCAGGGGAGAGGAACCAGTGAGTGTAGAACTGAACCCAGCCAGAGTCAGTACCTCCAGGGGAGGGGAACCAGTGAGTGTAGAACTGAACCCAACAAAAGTCAGTATCTTCAGGGGAGGGGACCCAGTGAGTGTCGAACTGAACCCAGCCAGAGTCAGTACCTCGAGGGGAGGGGACCCAGTGAGTGGAGAACTGAACCCAGACAGAGTCAGTACCTCCAGGGGAGAGGAACCAGTGAGTGTAGAACTGAACCCAGCCAGAGTCAGTACCTCCAGGGGAGGGGAACCAGTGAGTGTAGAACTGAACCCAGTCAGAGTCAGTACCTCCAGGGGAGGGGAACCAGTGAGTGTAGAACTGAACCCAGCCAGAGTCAGCACCTCCAGGGGAGGGGAACCAATGAGAGTAGAACTGAAACCAACCAGAGTCAGTACCTTTAGGGGAGGGGAACCAGTGAGTGTAGAACTGAACCCAGCCAGAGAGAGTACCTCCAGGGGAATGGAACCAGTGAGTGTAGAACTGAACCCAGCCAGAGTCAGGACCTCCAGGGGAGGGGAACCAGTGAGTGTAGAAATGAACCCAGCCAGAGTCAGTACCTCCAGGGGAGGAGAACGAGTGAGTGTAGAACTGAACCCAGCCAGAGTCACTACCTCCAGGGGAGGAGAACCAGTGAGTGTAGAACTGAACCCAGCCAGAGTCAGTCCCTCCAGGGGTGGGGAATGAGTGAGTGTAGAACTGAACCCAGCCAGAGTCAGTACCTCCAGGGGAGGGGAACCAGTGAGTGTAGAACTGAACCCAGCCAGAGTCGGTACCTCCAGGGGAGGGGAACCACTGAGTGCAGAACTGAACCCAGCCAGAGTCAGTACCTTCAGGGGAGGGGAAACAGTGAGTGTAGAACTGAACCCAGCCGGAGTGAGTACCTCCAGGGGAGGGGACCCAGTGAGTGTAGAACTGAACCCAGCCAGAGTCAGTACCTTCAGGGGAGGGGAACCAGTGAGTGTAGAACTGAACCCAGCCAGAGTCAGTACCTCCAGGGGAGGGGAACCAGTGAGTGTAGAAATGAACCCAGCCAGAGTCAGTACCTCCAGGGGAGGGGAACGAGTGAGTGTAGAACTGAACCCAGCCAGAGTCAGTACCTCCAGGGAAGGGAAACCGGTGAGTGTAGAATTGAACCCAGCCAGAGTCAGTACCTTCAGGGGAGGGGAACCAGTGAGTGTAGAACTGAACCCAGCCAGAGTCAGTACCTTCAGGGGAGGGGAACCAGTGAGAGTAGAACTGAACCCAGCCAGAGTCAGTACCTTCAGGGGAGGGGAACCAGTGAGAGTAGAACTGAACCCAGCCAGAGTCAGTACCTACAGGGGTGGGGAATGAATGAGTGTAGAACTGAACCTAGCCAGAGTCAGTATCTCCAGGAGAAGGGAACCAGTGGTTGCAGAACTGAACCCAGCCAGAGTCAGCACCTCCAGTGGGTGTGAATGAGTGAGTGTAGAACTGAACCCAGCCAGAGTCAGGACCTCCAGGGGACGGGAACCAGTGAGTGTAGAACTGAACACAGCCAGAGTCAATACCTTCAGGGGAGGGGAACCAGTGAGTGTCGAACTGAACACAGCCAGAGTCAATACCTTCAGGGGAGGGGAACCAGTGAGTGTAGAACTGAACACAGCCAGAGTCAGTACCTCCAGGGGAGGGGAACAAGTGAATGTAGAACTGAACCCAGCCAGAGTCATTCCCTACAGGGGTGGGGAATGAGTGAGTGTAGAACTGAACCCAGCCAGAGTCAGGACCTCCAGGGAAGGGGAACTAGTGAGTGTAGAACTGAACCCAGCCATAGTCAGTACCTTCAGGGGAGGGGACCCAGTGAGTGTAGAACTGAACACAGCCAGATTAATTACCTCCAGGGGTGGGGACCCAGTGAGAGTAGAACTGAACCTAGCCAGAGTCAGTACCTCCAGGGGAGGGGAACCAGTGAGTGTAGAACTGAACCCAGCCAGAGTCAGTACCTTTAGGGGCGGGGAATGAGTGAGTGTAGAACTGAACCCAGCCAGAGTCAGTACCTCCAGGGGAGGGGAACCAGTGAGTGTAGAACTGAACCCAGCCAGAGTCAGTACCTCTAGGGGAGGGGAACCAGTGAGTGTAGAATTGAACCCAGCCAGAGTCAGTCCCTCCAGGGGTGGGGAATGAGTAAGTGTAGAACTGAACCCAACCAGAGTCAGGACCTCCAGGGGAGGGGAACCAGTGAGTGTAGAACTGAACCCAGCCAGAGTCAGTCCCTTCAGCGGAGGGGAACCAGTGAGTGTAGAACTGAACCCAGCCAGAGTCAGTACCTTCAGGGGAGGGGAACCAGTGAGTGTAGAACTGAACCCAACAAAAGTCAGTATCTTCAGGGGAGGGGACCCAGTGAGTGTCGAACTGAACCCAGCCAGAGTCAGTACCTCGAGGGGAGGGGACCCAGTGAGTGGAGAACTGAACCCAGACAGAGTCAGTACCTCCAGGGGAGAGGAACCAGTGAGTGTAGAACTGAACCCAGCCAGAGACAGTACCTCCAGGGGAGGGGAACCAGTGAGTGTAGAACTGAACCCAGTCAGAGTCAGTACCTCCAGGGGAGGGGAACCAGTGAGTGTAGAACTGAACCCAGCCAGAGTCAGCACCTCCAGGGGAGGGGAACCAATGAGAGTAGAACTGAAACCAGCCAGAGTCAGTACCTTCAGGGGAGGGGAACCAGTGAGTGTAGAACTGAACCCAGCCAGAGAGAGTACCTCCAGGGGAATGGAACCAGTGAGTGTAGAACTGAACCCAGCCAGAGTCAGGACCTCCAGGGGAGGGGAACCAGTGAGTGTAGAAATGAACCCAGCCAGAGTCAGTACCTCCAGGGGAGGAGAACGAGTGAGTGTAGAACTGAACCCAGCCAGAGTCACTACCTCCAGGGGAGGAGAACCAGTGAGTGTAGAACTGAACCCAGCCAGAGTCAGTCCCTCCAGGGGTGGGGAATGAGTGAGTGTAGAACTGAACCCAGCCAGAGTCAGGACCTCCAGGGGAGGGGAACCAGTGAGTGTAGAACTGAACCCAGCCAGAGTCAGTAACTTCAGGGGAGTGGAACCAGTGAGTGTAGAACTGAACCCAGCCAGAGTCGGTACCTCCAGGGGAGGGGACCCAGTGAGGGTAGAACTGAACCCAGCCAGAGTCAGTACCTTCAGGGGAGGGGAACCAGTGAGTGTAGAACTGAACCTAGCCAGAGTCAGTATCTTCAGGGGAGGGGACCCAGTGTGTGTCGAACTGAACCCAGCCAGAGTCAGTACCTTCAGGGGAGGCGAACCAGTGAGTGTAGAACTGAACCCAGCCAGAGTCAGTACCTCCAGGGGAGGGGAACCAGTGAGTGTAGAACTGAACCCAGCCAGAGTCAGTACCTCCAGGGGATGGGACCCAGTGAGTGTAGAACTGAACCCAGCCAGAGTCAGTACGTCCAGGGGAGGGGAACCAATGAGTGCAGAACTGAACCCAGCCAGAGTCAGGACCTCCAGGGGAGGGGAACCAGTGAGTGTAGACCTGAACCCAGCTGGAGTGAGTACCTTCAGGGGAGGGGAACCAGTGAGTGTAGAACTGAACCCAGCCAGAGTCAGTACCTCCAGGGGAGGGGAATGAGTGAGTGGAAAACTGAACCCAGCGAGAGTCAGAACCTCCAGGGGAGGAGAACCAGTGAGTGTAGAACTGAACCCAGCCAGAGCCAGTACCTCCAGGGGAGGGGAACTAGTGAGTGCAGAACTGAACTCAGCCAGAGTCAGTACCTCCAGGGGAGGGGAACCAGTGAGTGTAGAACTGAACCCAGCCAGAGCCAGTACCTCCAGGTGAGGGGACCCAGTGAGTGGAGAACTGAACCCAGCCAGAGTAAGTACCTCCAGGGGAGGGGAGCCAGTGAGTGTAGAACTGAACCCAGCCAGAGTCAGTACCTCCAGAGGAGGGGAAGCAGTGAGTGCAGAACTGAACCCAGCCAGAGTCAGTACTTTCAGGGGAGGGGAACCAGTGAGTGTAGAACTGAACCCAGCCAGAGTCAGTACCTTCAGGGGAGGGGACCCAGTGAGTGAAGAACTGAACCCAGCCAGAGTCAGTACCTCCAGGGGAGGGGAATGTGTGAGTGAAGAACTGAACCCATACAGAGTCAGTACCTCCAGGGGAGGGGAACCAGTGATGCAGAACTGAACCCAGCCAGAGTCAGTACCTCCAGGGGAGGGGAACCAGTGAGTGTAGAACTGAACCAAGCCAGAGTCAGTACCTCCAGGGGAGGGGAACCAGTGAGTGTAGAACTGAACCCAGCCAGAGTCAGTACCTCCAGGGGTGGGGAACCAGTGAGTGTCGAACTGAACCCAGCCAGAGTCAGTACCTCCAGGGGAGGGGATCCAGTGACTGGAGAACTGAACCCAGCCAGAGTCAGTACCTCCAGGGGAGGGGAACCAGTGAGTGTAGAACTGAACCCAGCCAGAGTCAGTACCTTCATGGGCGGGGAATGAGTGAGTGTAGAACTGAACACAGTCAAAGTCAGTACCTCCAGGAGTGGGGAATGAGTGAGTGTCGAACTGACCCCAGCCAGAGTCATTACCTTCAGGGGAGGGTAACCAGTGAGTGTAGAACTGAAGCCAGCCAGAGTCAGTACCGCCAGGGGAGGGGAATCAGTGACTGGACAACTGCACCCAGCCAGAGTCAGTACCTCCAGTGGAGGGGAACCAGTGAGTGTAGAACTGAACGCAGCCAGAGTCAGTACCTTCAGGGGAGGGGAACCAGTGAGTGTAGAACTGAAGCCAGCCAGAGTCAGTACCGCCAGGGGAGGGGAATCAGTGACTGGACAACTGAACCCAGCCAGAGTCAGTACCTCCATGGGAGAGGAACCAGTGAGTGTAGAACTGAATCCAGCCAGAGTCAGTACCTCCAGGGGAGGGGAGACAGTGAGTGCAGAACTGAACCCAGCCAGAGTCAGTACCTCCAGGGGAGGGGAACCAGTGTGTGTAGAACTGAACCCAGCCAGAGTCAGTACCTCCAGGGGAGGGGAACCAGTGAGTGTAGAACTGAACCCAACAAGCGTCAGTAAATCCAGGGGAGGGGAACCAGTGAGTGTAGACCTGAACCCAGCCAGAGTCAGTACCTCCAGGGGAGGTGAACCAGTGAGTGGAGAACTGAACCCAGCCAGAGTCAGTACCTCCAGGGGAGGGGAACCAGTGAGTGTAGAACTGAACCCAGCCAGAGTCGGTACCTCCAGGGGAGGGGACCCAGTGAGGGTAGAACTGAACCCAGCCAGAGTCAGTACCTTCAGGGGAGGGGAACCAGTGAGTGTAGAACTGAACCTAGCCAGAGTCAGTATCTTCCGGGGAGGGGACCCAGTGTGTGTCGAACTGAACCCAGCCAGAGTCAGTACCTTCAGGGGAGGCGAACCAGTGAGTGTAGAACTGAACCCAGCCAGAGTCAGTACCTCCAGGGGATGGGACCCAGTGAGTGTAGAACTGAACCCAGCCAGAGTCAGGACCTCCAGGGGAGGGGAACCAGTGAGTGTAGAACTGAACCCAGCTGGAGTGAGTACCTTCAGGGGAGGGGAACCAGTGAGTGTAGAACTGAACCCAGCCAGAGTCAGTACCTCCAGGGGAGGGGAATGAGTGAGTGGAAAACTGAACCCAGCGAGAGTCAGAACCTCCAGGGGAGGGGAACCAGTGAGTGTAGAACTGAACCCAGCCAGAGCCAGTACCTCCAGGGGAGGGGAACTAGTGAGTGCAGAACTGAACTCAGCCAGAGTCAGTACCTCCAGGGGAGGGGAACCAGTGAATGTAGAACTGAACCCAGCCAGAGCCAGTACCTCCAGGGGAGGGGACCCAGTGAGTGGAGAACTGAACCCAGCCAGAGTAAGTACCTCCAGGGGAGGGGAGCCAGTGAGTGTAGAACTGAACCCAGCCAGAGTCAGTACCTCCAGAGGAGGGGAAGCAGTGAGTGCAGAACTGAACCCAGCCAGAGTCAGTACTTTCAGGGGAGGGGAACCAGTGAGTGTAGAACTGAACCCAGCCAGAGTCAGTACCTTCAGGGGAGGGGACCCAGTGAGTGAAGAACTGAACCCAGCCAGAGTCAGTACCTCCAGGGGAGGGGAATGTGTGAGTGAAGAACTGAACCCATACAGAGTCAGTACCTCCAGGGGAGGGGAACCAGTGATGCAGAACTGAACCCAGCCAGAGTCAGTACCTCCAGGGGAGGGGAACCAGTGAGTGTAGAACTGAACCAAGCCAGAGTCAGTACCTCCAGGGGAGGGGAACCAGTGAGTGTAGAACTGAACCCAGCCAGAGTCAGTACCTCCAGGGGTGGGGAACCAGTGAGTGTCGAACTGAACCCAGCCAGAGTCAGTACCTCCAGGGGAGGGGATCCAGTGACTGGAGAACTGAACCCAGCCAGAGTCAGTACCTCCAGGGGAGGGGAACAAGTGAGTGTAGAACTGAACCCAGCCAGAGTCAGTACCTTCATGGGCGGGGAATGAGTGAGTGTAGAACTGAACACAGTCAAAGTCAGTACCTCCAGGAGTGGGGAATGAGTGAGTGTCGAACTGACCCCAGCCAGAGTCATTACCTTCAGGGGAGGGGAACCAGTGAGTGTAGAACTGAAGCCAGCCAGAGTCAGTACCGCCAGGGGAGGGGAATCAGTGACTGGACAACTGCACCCAGCCAGAGTCAGTACCTCCAGTGGAGGGGAACCAGTGAGTGTAGAACTGAACGCAGCCAGAGTCAGTACCTTCAGGGGAGGGGAACCAGTGAGTGTAGAACTGAAGCCAGCCAGAGTCAGTACCGCCAGGGGAGGGGAATCAGTGACTGGACAACTGAACCCAGCCAGAGTCAGTACCTCCATGGGAGAGGAACCAGTGAGTGTAGAACTGAATCCAGCCAGAGTCAGTACCTCCAGGGGAGGGGAGACAGTGAGTGCAGAACTGAACCCAGCCAGAGTCAGTACCTCCAGGGGAGGGGAACCAGTGTGTGTAGAACTGAACCCAGCCAGAGTCAGTACCTCCAGGGGAGGGGAACCAGTGAGTGTAGAACTGAACCCAACAAGCGTCAGTAAATCCAGGGGAGGGGAACCAGTGAGTGTAGACCTGAACCCAGCCAGAGTCAGTACCTCCAGGGGAGGTGAACCAGTGAGTGGAGAACTGAACCCAGCCAGAGTCAGTACCTTCAGGGGAGGGGAACCAGTGAGTGTAGAACTGAACCCAGCCAGAGAGAGTACCTCCAGGGGAATGGAACCAGTGAGTGTAGAACTGAACCCAGCCAGAGTCAGGACCTCCAGGGGAGGGGAACCAGTGAGTGTAGAAATGAACCCAGCCAGAGTCAGTACCTCCAGGGGAGGAGAACGAGTGAGTGTAGAACTGAACCCAGCCAGAGTCACTACCTCCAGGGGAGGAGAACCAGTGAGTGTAGAACTGAACCCAGCCAGAGTCAGTCCCTCCAGGGGTGGGGAATGAGTGAGTGTAGAACTGAACCCAGCCAGAGTCAGGACCTCCAGGGGAGGGGAACCAGTGAGTGTAGAACTGAACCCAGCCAGAGTCAGTAACTTCAGGGGAGTGGAACCAGTGAGTGTAGAACTGAACCCAGCCAGAGTCGGTACCTCCAGGGGAGGGGAACCAGTGAGGGTAGAACTGAACCCAGCCAGAGTCAGTACCTTCAGGGGAGGGGAACCAGTGAGTGTAGAACTGAACCTAGCCAGAGTCAGTATCTTCCGGGGAGGGGACCCAGTGTGTGTCGAACTGAACCCAGCCAGAGTCAGTACCTTCAGGGGTGGCGAACCAGTGAGTGTAGAACTGAACCCAGCCAGAGTCAGTACCTCCAGGGGAGGGGAACCAGTGAGTGTAGAACTGAACCCAGCCAGAGTCAGTACCTCCAGGGGATGGGACCCAGTGAGTGTAGAACTGAACCCAGCCAGAGTCAGTACGTCCAGGGGAGGGGAACCAATGAGTGCAGAACTGAACCCAGCCAGAGTCAGGACCTCCAGGGGAGGGGAACCAGTGAGTGTAGAACTGAACCCAGCTGGAGTGAGTACCTTCAGGGGAGGGGAACCAGTGAGTGTAGAACTGAACCCAGCCAGAGTCAGTACCTCCAGGGGAGGGGAATGAGTGAGTGGAAAACTGAACCCAGCGAAAGTCAGAACCTCCAGGGGAGGGGAACCAGTGAGTGTAGAACTGAACCCAGCCAGAGCCAGTACCTCCAGGGGAGGGGAACTAGTGAGTGCAGAACTGAACTCAGCCAGAGTCAGTACCTCCAGGGGAGGGGAACCAGTGAGTGTAGAACTGAACCCAGCCAGAGCCAGTACCTCCAGGGGAGGGGACCCAGTGAGTGGAGAACTGAACCCAGCCAGAGTAAGTACCTCCAGGGGAGGGAAGCCAGTGAGTGTAGAACTGAACCCAGCCAGAGTCAGTACCTCCAGAGGAGGGGAAGCAGTGAGTGCAGAACTGAACCCAGCCAGAGTCAGTACTTTCAGGGGAGGGGAACCAGTGAGTGTAGAACTGAACCCAGCCAGAGTCAGTACCTTCAGGGGAGGGGACCCAGTGAGTGAAGAACTGAACCCAGCCAGAGTCAGTACCTCCAGGGGAGGGGAATGTGTGAGTGAAGAACTGAACCCATACAGAGTCAGTACCTCCAGGGGAGGGGAACCAGTGATGCAGAACTGAACCCAGCCAGAGTCAGTACCTCCAGGGGAGGGGAACCAGTGAGTGTAGAACTGAACCAAGCCAGAGTCAGTACCTCCAGGGGAGGGGAACCAGTGAGTGTAGAACTGAACCCAGCCAGAGTCAGTACCTCCAGGGGTGGGGAACCAGTGAGTGTCGAACTGAACCCAGCCAGAGTCAGTACCTCCAGGGGAGGGGATCCAGTGACTGGAGAACTGAACCCAGCCAGAGTCAGTACCTCCAGGGGAGGGGAACAAGTGAGTGTAGAACTGAACCCAGCCAGAGTCAGTACCTTCATGGGCGGGGAATGAGTGAGTGTAGAACTGAACACAGTCAAAGTCAGTACCTCCAGGAGTGGGGAATGAGTGAGTGTCGAACTGACCCCAGCCAGAGTCATTACCTTCAGGGGAGGGGAACCAGTGAGTGTAGAACTGAAGCCAGCCAGAGTCAGTACCGCCAGGGGAGGGGAATCAGTGACTGGACAACTGCACCCAGCCAGAGTCAGTACCTCCAGTGGAAGGGAACCAGTGAGTGTAGAACTGAACGCAGCCAGAGTCAGTACCTTCAGGGGAGGGGAACCAGTGAGTGTAGAACTGAAGCCAGCCAGAGTCAGTACCACCAGGGGAGGGGAATCAGTGACTGGACAACTGAACCCAGCCAGAGTCAGTACCTCCATGGGAGAGGAACCAGTGAGTGTAGAACTGAATCCAGCCAGAGTCAGTACCTCCAGGGGAGGGGAGACAGTGAGTGCAGAACTGAACCCAGCCAGAGTCAGTACCTCCAGGGGAGGGGAACCAGTGTGTGTAGAACTGAACCCAGCCAGAGTCAGTACCTCCAGGGGAGGGGAACCAGTGAGTGTAGAACTGAACCCAACAAGCGTCAGTAAATCCAGGGGAGGGGAACCAGTGAGTGTAGACCTGAACCCAGCCAGAGTCAGTACCTACAGGGGAGGTGAACCAGTGAGTGGAGAACTGAACCCAGCCAGAGTCAGTACCTCCAGGGGAGGGGAACCAGTGAGTGTAGAACTGAACCCAGCCAGAGTCGGTACCTCCAGGGGAGGGGACCCAGTGAGGGTAGAACTGAACCCAGCCAGAGTCAGTACCTTCAGGGGAGGGGAACCAGTGAGTGTAGAACTGAACCTAGCCAGAGTCAGTTTCTTCCGGGGAGGGGACCCAGTGTGTGTCGAACTGAACCCAGCCAGAGTCAGTACCTTCAGGGGAGGCGAACCAGTGAGTGTAGAACTGAACCCAGCCAGAGTCAGTACCTGCAGGGGAGGGGAACCAGTGAGTGTAGAACTGAACCCAGCCAGAGTCAGTACCTCCAGGGGATGGGACCCAGTGAGTGTAGAACTGAACCCAGCCAGAGTCAGTACGTCCAGGGGAGGGGAACCAATGAGTGCAGAACTGAACCCAGCCAGAGTCAGGACCTCCAGGGGAGGGGAACCAGTGAGTGTAGAACTGAACCCAGCTGGAGTGAGTACCTTCAGGGGAGGGGAACCAGTGAGTGTAGAACTGAACCCAGCCAGAGTCAGTACCTCCAGGGGAGGGGAATGAGTGAGTGGAAAACTGAACCCAGCGAGAGTCAGAACCTCCAGGGGAGGGGAACCAGTGAGTGTAGAACTGAACCCAGCCAGAGCCAGTACCTCCAGGGGAGGGGAACTAGTGAGTGCAGAACTGAACTCAGCCAGAGTCAGTACCTCCAGGGGAGGGGAACCAGTGAGTGTAGAACTGAACCCAGCCAGAGCCAGTACCTCCAGGGGAGGGGACCCAGTGAGTGGAGAACTGAACCCAGCCAGAGTAAGTACCTCCAGGGGAGGGGAGCCAGTGAGTGTAGAACTGAACCCAGCCAGAGTCAGTACCTCCAGAGGAGGGGAAGCAGTGAGTGCAGAACTGAACCCAGCCAGAGTCAGTACTTTCAGGGGAGGGGAACCAGTGAGTGTAGAACTGAACCCAGCCAGAGTCAGTACCTTCAGGGGAGGGGACCCAGTGAGTGAAGAACTGAACCCAGCCAGAGTCAGTACCTCCAGGGGAGGGGAATGTGTGAGTGAAGAACTGAACCCATACAGAGTCAGTACCTCCAGGGGAGGGGAACCAGTGATGCAGAACTGAACCCAGCCAGAGTCAGTACCTCCAGGGGAGGGGAACCAGTGAGTGTAGAACTGAACCAAGCCAGAGTCAGTACCTCCAGGGGAGGGGAACCAGTGAGTGTAGAACTGAACCCAGCCAGAGTCAGTACCTCCAGGGGTGGGGAACCAGTGAGTGTCGAACTGAACCCAGCCAGAGTCAGTACCTCCAGGGGAGGGGATCCAGTGACTGGAGAACTGAACCCAGCCAGAGTCAGTACCTCCAGGGGAGGGGAACAAGTGAGTGTAGAACTGAACCCAGCCAGAGTCAGTACCTTCATGGGCGGGGAATGAGTGAGTGTAGAACTGAACACAGTCAAAGTCAGTACCTCCAGGAGTGGGGAATGAGTGAGTGTCGAACTGACCCCAGCCAGAGTCATTACCTTCAGGGGAGGGGAACCAGTGAGTGTAGAACTGAAGCCAGCCAGAGTCAGTACCGCCAGGGGAGGGGAATCAGTGACTGGACAACTGCACCCAGCCAGAGTCAGTACCTCCAGTGGAGGGGAACCAGTGAGTGTAGAACTGAACGCAGCCAGAGTCAGTACCTTCAGGGGAGGGGAACCAGTGAGTGTAGAACTGAAGCCAGCCAGAGTCAGTACCGCCAGGGGAGGGGAATCAGTGACTGGACAACTGAACCCAGCCAGAGTCAGTACCTCCATGGGAGAGGAACCAGTGAGTGTAGAACTGAATCCAGCCAGAGTCAGTACCTCCAGGGGAGGGGAGACAGTGAGTGCAGAACTGAACCCAGCCAGAGTCAGTACCTCCAGGGGAGGGGAACCAGTGTGTGTAGAACTGAACCCAGCCAGAGTCAGTACCTCCAGGGGAGGGGAACCAGTGAGTGTAGAACTGAACCCAACAAGCGTCAGTAAATCCAGGGGAGGGGAACCAGTGAGTGTAGACCTGAACCCAGCCAGAGTCAGTACCTCCAGGGGAGGTGAACCAGTGAGTGGAGAACTGAACCCAGCCAGAGTCAGTACCTCCAGGGGAGGGGAACCAGTGAGTGTAGAACTGAACCCAGCCGGAGTGAGTAACTTCAGGGGAGGGGAACCAGTGAGTGTAGAACTGAACCCAGCCAGAGTCAGTACCTCCAGGGGAGGGGAACCACTGAGTGCAGATCTGAACCCAGCCAGAGTCAGTACCTTCAGGGGAGGGGAAACAGTGAGTGTAGAACTGAACCTAGCCGGAGTGAGTACCTCCAGGGGAGGGGAACCAGTGAGTGTAGAACTGAACCCAGACAGAGTCAGTACCTTCAGGGGAGGGGAACCAGTGAGTGTCGAACTGAACCCAGTCAGAGTCAGTACCTCCAGGGGAGGAGAACCAGTGAGTGTAGAACTGAACCCAGCCAGAGTCAGTACCTCCAGGTGAGGGGAACCAGTGAGTGTAGAACTGAACCCAGCCAGACTCAGCACCTCCAGGGGAGGGGAACCAGTGAGTGTAGAACTGAACACAGCCAGAGTCAGTACCTCCAGGGGAGGGGAACCAGTGAGTGTAGAACTGAACCCAGCCAGAGTTAGTACCTTCAGGGGAGGGGAACCAGTGAGTGTTGAACTGAACCCAGCCAGAGTCAGTACCTTCAGGGGATGGGAACCAGTGAGTGTAGAACTGAACGCAGCCAGAGTCAGTACGTCCAGGGGAGGGGAACCAGTGAGTGCAGGACTGAACCCAGCCAGAGTCAGTTCCTTCAGGGGAGGGGAACCAGTGACTGTAGAACTGAACCCAGCCTGAGTGAGTACCTTCAGGGGAGGGGATCCAGTGAGTGTAGAACTGAACCCAGCCAGAGTCAGTACCTCCAGGGGAGGGGAATGAGTGAGTGTAGAACTGAACCCAGCCAGAGTCAGTACCTCCAGGGGTGGGGAACCAGTGAGTGTAGAACTGAACCCAGCCAGAGTCAGTACCTCCAGGGGAGGGGAACCACTGAGTGCAGAACTGAACCCAGTCAGAGTCAGTACCTCCAGGGGAGGAGAACCAGTGAGTGTAGAACTGAACCCAGCCAGAGTCAGTACCTCCAGGGGTGGGGAATGAGTGAGTGTAGAACTCAACCCAGCCAGAGTCAGCACCTCCAGGGGAGGGGAACCAATGAGAGTAGAACTTAACCCAGCCAGAGTCAGTACCTCCAGGGGAGGGGAACCAGTGAGTGTAGAACTGAACCCAGCCAGAGTCAGTACCTCCAGGGGATGGGACCCAGTGATTGTAGAACTGAACCCAGCCAGAGTCAGTACGTCCAGGGGAGGGGAACCAGTGAGTGCAGGACTGAACCCAGCCAGAGTCAGTTCCTTCAGGGGAGGGGAACCAGTGACTGTAGAACTGAACCCAGCCAGAGTCAGTACCTCCAGGGGAGGGGAACCAGCGAGTGTAGAACTGAACCCAACAAGAGTCAGTAACTCCAGGAGAGGGGAACCAGTGAGTGCAGAACTGAACCCAGCCAGAGTCAGTACCTCCAGTGGAGTGGAACCAGTGAGTGCAGAACTGAACCAACCAGAGTCAGTACCTCCAGGGGAGGGAACCCAGTGAGTGTAGAACTGAACACAGCCAGATTAAGTACCTCCAGGGGAGGGGACCCAGTGAGTGTAGAACTGAACCTAGCCAGAGTCAGTACCTCCAGGGGAGGGGAACCAGTGAGTGTAGAACTGAACCCAGCCAGAGTCAGCACCTCCTGGGGAGGGGAACCACTGAGTGTAGAACGGAACCCAGCCAGAGTCAGTACCTTTAGGGGCGGGGAATGAGTGAGTGTAGAACTGAACCCAGCCAGAGTCAGTACCTCCAGGGGAGGGGATAAAGTGAGTGTAGAACTGAACCCAGCCAGAGTCAGTACCTCTAGGGGAGGGGAACCAGTGAGTGTAGAATTGAACCCAGCCAGAGTCAGTCCCTCCAGGGGTGGGGAATGAGTAAGTGTAGAACTGAACCCAACCAGAGTCAGGACCTCCAGGGGAGGGGAACCAGTGAGTGTAGAACTGAACCCAGCCAGAGTCAGTCCCTTCAGCGGAGGGGAACCAGTGAGTGTCGAACTGAACCCAGCCAGAGTCAGTACCTTCAGGGGAGGGGAACCAGTGAGTGTAGAACTGAACCCAACAAAAGTCAGTATCTTCAGGGGAGGGGACCCAGTGAGTGTCGAACTGAACCCAGCCAGAGTCAGTACCTCGAGGGGAGGGGACCCAGTGAGTGGAGAACTGAACCCAGACAGAGTCAGTACCTCCAGGGGAGAGGAACCAGTGAGTGTAGAACTGAACCCAGCCAGAGTCAGTACCTCCAGGGGAGGGGAACCAGTGAGTGTAGAACTGAACCCAACAAAAGTCAGTATCTTCAGGGGAGGGGACCCAGTGAGTGTCGAACTGAACCCAGCCAGAGTCAGTACCTCGAGGGGAGGGGACCCAGTGAGTGGAGAACTGAACCCAGACAGAGTCAGTACCTCCAGGGGAGGGGAACCAGTGAGTGTAGAACTGAACCCAGTCAGAGTCAGTACCTCCAGGGGAGGGGAACCAGTGAGTGTAGAACTGAACCCAGCCAGAGTCAGCACCTCCAGGGGAGGGGAACCAATGAGAGTAGAACTGAAACCAACCAGAGTCAGTACCTTCAGGGGAGGGGAACCAGTGAGTGTAGAACTGAACCCAGCCAGAGAGAGTACCTCCAGGGGAATGGAACCAGTGAGTGTAGAACTGAACCCAGCCAGAGTCAGGACCTCCAGGGGAGGGGAACCAGTGAGTGTAGAAATGAACCCAGCCAGAGTCAGTACCTCCAGGGGAGGAGAACGAGTGAGTGTAGAACTGAACCCAGCCAGAGTCACTACCTCCAGGGGAGGGGAACCAGTGAGTGTAGAACTGAACACAGCCAGAGTCAATACCTTCAGGGGAGGGGAACCAGTGAGTGTCGAACTGAACACAGCCAGAGTCAATACCTTCAGGGGAGGGGAACCAGTGAGTGTAGAACTGAACACAGCCAGAGTCAGTACCTCCAGGGGAGGGGAACAAGTGAATGTAGAACTGAACCCAGCCAGAGTCATTCCCTACAGGGGTGGGGAATGAGTGAGTGTAGAACTGAACCCAGCCAGAGTCAGGACCTCCAGGGAAGGGGAACTAGTGAGTGTAGAACTGAACCCAGCCATAGTCAGTACCTTCAGGGGAGGGGAACCAGTGAGTGTAGAACTGAACACAGCCAGAGTCAGTACCTCCAGGGGAGGGGAACCAGCGAGTGTAGAACTGACCCCAACAAGAGTCAGTAACTCCAGGAGAGGGGAACCAGTGAGTGCAGAACTGAACCCAGCCAGAGTCAGTACCTCCAGGGGAGTGGAACCAGTGAGTGCAGAACTGAACCAACCAGAGTCAGTACCTCCAGGGGAGGGGACCCAGTGAGTGTAGAACTGAACACAGCCAGATTAATTACCTCCAGGGGAGGGGACCCAGTGAGAGTAGAACTGAACCTAGCCAGAGTCAGTACCTCCAGGGGAGGGGAACCAGTGAGTGTAGAACTGAACCCAGCCAGAGTCAGTACCTTTAGGGGCGGGGAATGAGTGAGTGTAGAACTGAACCCAGCCAGAGTCAGTACCTCCAGGGGAGGGGATAAAGTGAGTGTAGAACTGAACCCAGCCAGAGTCAGTACCTCTAGGGGAGGGGAACCAGTGAGTGTAGAATTGAACCCAGCCAGAGTCAGTCCCTCCAGGGGTGGGGAATGAGTAAGTGTAGAACTGAACCCAACCAGAGTCAGGACCTCCAGGGGAGGGGAACCAGTGAGTGTAGAACTGAACCCAGCCAGAGTCAGTCCCTTCAGCGGAGGGGAACCAGTGAGTGTAGAACTGAACCCAGCCAGAGTCAGTACCTTCAGGGGAGGGGAACCAGTGAGTGTAGAACTGAACCCAACAAAAGTCAGTATCTTCAGGGGAGGGGACCCAGTGAGTGTCGAACTGAACCCAGCCAGAGTCAGTACCTCGAGGGGAGGGGACCCAGTGAGTGGAGAACTGAACCCAGACAGAGTCAGTACCTCCAGGGGAGAGGAACCAGTGAGTGTAGAACTGAACCCAGCCAGAGACAGTACCTCCAGGGGAGGGGAACCAGTGAGTGTAGAACTGAACCCAGTCAGAGTCAGTACCTCCAGGGGAGGGGGACCAGTGAGTGTAGAACTGAACCCAGCCAGAGTCAGCACCTCCAGGGGAGGGGAACCAATGAGAGTAGAACTGAAACCAGCCAGAGTCAGTACCTTCAGGGGAGGGGAACCAGTGAGTGTAGAACTGAACCCAGCCAGAGAGAGTACCTCCAGGGGAATGGAACCAGTGAGTGTAGAACTGAACCCAGCCAGAGTCAGGACCTCCAGGGGAGGGGAACCAGTGAGTGTAGAAATGAACCCAGCCAGAGTCAGTACCTCCAGGGGAGGAGAACGAGTGAGTGTAGAACTGAACCCAGCCAGAGTCACTACCTCCAGGGGAGGAGAACCAGTGAGTGTAGAACTGAACCCAGCCAGAGTCAGTCCCTCCAGGGGTGGGGAATGAGTGAGTGTAGAACTGAACCCAGCCAGAGTCAGGACCTCCAGGGGAGGGGAACCAGTGAGTGTAGAACTGAACCCAGCCAGAGTCAGTAACTTCAGGGGAGTGGAACCAGTGAGTGTAGAACTGAACCCAGCCAGAGTCGGTACCTCCAGGGGAGGGGACCCAGTGAGGGTAGAACTGAACCCAGCCAGAGTCAGTACCTTCAGGGGAGGGGAACCAGTGAGTGTAGAACTGAACCTAGCCAGAGTCAGTATCTTCAGGGGAGGGGACCCAGTGTGTGTCGAACTGAACCCAGCCAGAGTCAGTACCTTCAGGGGAGGCGAACCAGTGAGTGTAGAACTGAACCCAGCCAGAGTCAGTACCTCCAGGGGAGGGGAACCAGTGAGTGTAGAACTGAACCCAGCCAGAGTCAGTACCTCCAGGGGATGGGACCCAGTGAGTGTAGAACTGAACCCAGCCAGAGTCAGTACGTCCAGGGGAGGGGAACCAATGAGTGCAGAACTGAACCCAGCCAGAGTCAGGACCTCCAGGGGAGGGGAACCAGTGAGTGTAGAACTGAACCCAGCTGGAGTGAGTACCTTTAGGGGAGGGGAACCAGTGAGTGTAGAACTGAACCCAGCCAGAGTCAGTACCTCCAGGGGAGGGGAATGAGTGAGTGGAAAACTGAACCCAGCGAGAGTCAGAACCTCCAGGGGAGGGGAACCAGTGAGTGTAGAACTGAACCCAGCCAGAGCCAGTACCTCCAGGGGAGGGGAACTAGTGAGTGCAGAACTGAACTCAGCCAGAGTCAGTACCTCCAGGGGAGGGGAACCAGTGAGTGTAGAACTGAACCCAGCCAGAGCCAGTACCTCCAGGGGAGGGGACCCAGTGAGTGGAGAACTGAACCCAGCCAGAGTAAGTACCTCCAGGGGAGGGGAGCCAGAGAGTGTAGAACTGAACCCAGCCAGAGTCAGTACCTCCAGAGGAGGGGAAGCAGTGAGTGCAGAACTGAACCCAGCCAGAGTCAGTACTTTCAGGGGAGGGGAACCAGTGAGTGTAGAACTGAACCCAGCCAGAGTCAGTACCTTCAGGGGAGGGGACCCAGTGAGTGAAGAACTGAACCCAGCCAGAGTCAGTACCTCCAGGGGAGGGGAATGTGTGAGTGAAGAACTGAACCCATACAGAGTCAGTACCTCCAGGGGAGGGGAACCAGTGATGCAGAACTGAACCCAGCCAGAGTCAGTACCTCCAGGGGAGGGGAACCAGTGAGTGTAGAACTGAACCAAGCCAGAGTCAGTACCTCCAGGGGAGGGGAACCAGTGAGTGTAGAACTGAACCCAGCCAGAGTCAGTACCTCCAGGGGTGGGGAACCAGTGAGTGTCGAACTGAACCCAGCCAGAGTCAGTACCTCCAGGGGAGGGGATCCAGTGACTGGAGAACTGAACCCAGCCAGAGTCAGTACCTCCAGGGGAGGGGAACAAGTGAGTGTAGAACTGAACCCAGCCAGAGTCAGGACCTCCAGGGGAGGGGAACCAGTGAGTGTAGAAATGAACCCAGCCAGAGTCAGTACCTCCAGGGGAGGAGAACGAGTGAGTGTAGAACTGAACCCAGCCAGAGTCACTACCTCCAGGGGAGGGGAACCAGTGAGTGTAGAACTGAACACAGCCAGAGTCAATACCTTCAGGGGAGGGGAACCAGTGAGTGTCGAACTGAACACAGCCAGAGTCAATACCTTCAGGGGAGGGGAACCAGTGAGTGTAGAACTGAACACAGCCAGAGTCAGTACCTCCAGGGGAGGGGAACAAGTGAATGTAGAACTGAACCCAGCCAGAGTCATTCCCTACAGGGGTGGGGAATGAGTGAGTGTAGAACTGAACCCAGCCAGAGTCAGGACCTCCAGGGAAGGGGAACTAGTGAGTGTAGAACTGAACCCAGCCATAGTCAGTACCTTCAGGGGAGGGGAACCAGTGAGTGTAGAACTGAACACAGCCAGAGTCAGTACCTCCAGGGGAGGGGAACCAGCGAGTGTAGAACTGACCCCAACAAGAGTCAGTAACTCCAGGAGAGGGGAACCAGTGAGTGCAGAACTGAACCCAGCCAGAGTCAGTACCTCCAGGGGAGTGGAACCAGTGAGTGCAGAACTGAACCAACCAGAGTCAGTACCTCCAGGGGAGGGGACCCAGTGAGTGTAGAACTGAACACAGCCAGATTAATTACCTCCAGGGGAGGGGACCCAGTGAGAGTAGAACTGAACCTAGCCAGAGTCAGTACCTCCAGGGGAGGGGAACCAGTGAGTGTAGAACTGAACCCAGCCAGAGTCAGTACCTTTAGGGGCGGGGAATGAGTGAGTGTAGAACTGAACCCAGCCAGAGTCAGTACCTCCAGGGGAGGGGATAAAGTGAGTGTAGAACTGAACCCAGCCAGAGTCAGTACCTCTAGGGGAGGGGAACCAGTGAGTGTAGAATTGAACCCAGCCAGAGTCAGTCCCTCCAGGGGTGGGGAATGAGTAAGTGTAGAACTGAACCCAACCAGAGTCAGGACCTCCAGGGGAGGGGAACCAGTGAGTGTAGAACTGAACCCAGCCAGAGTCAGTCCCTTCAGCGGAGGGGAACCAGTGAGTGTAGAACTGAACCCAGCCAGAGTCAGTACCTTCAGGGGAGGGGAACCAGTGAGTGTAGAACTGAACCCAACAAAAGTCAGTATCTTCAGGGGAGGGGACCCAGTGAGTGTCGAACTGAACCCAGCCAGAGTCAGTACCTCGAGGGGAGGGGACCCAGTGAGTGGAGAACTGAACCCAGACAGAGTCAGTACCTCCAGGGGAGAGGAACCAGTGAGTGTAGAACTGAACCCAGCCAGAGACAGTACCTCCAGGGGAGGGGAACCAGTGAGTGTAGAACTGAACCCAGTCAGAGTCAGTACCTCCAGGGGAGGGGGACCAGTGAGTGTAGAACTGAACCCAGCCAGAGTCAGCACCTCCAGGGGAGGGGAACCAATGAGAGTAGAACTGAAACCAGCCAGAGTCAGTACCTTCAGGGGAGGGGAACCAGTGAGTGTAGAACTGAACCCAGCCAGAGAGAGTACCTCCAGGGGAATGGAACCAGTGAGTGTAGAACTGAACCCAGCCAGAGTCAGGACCTCCAGGGGAGGGGAACCAGTGAGTGTAGAAATGAACCCAGCCAGAGTCAGTACCTCCAGGGGAGGAGAACGAGTGAGTGTAGAACTGAACCCAGCCAGAGTCACTACCTCCAGGGGAGGGGAACCAGTGAGTGTAGAACTGAACACAGCCAGAGTCAATACCTTCAGGGGAGGGGAACCAGTGAGTGTCGAACTGAACACAGCCAGAGTCAATACCTTCAGGGGAGGGGAACCAGTGAGTGTAGAACTGAACACAGCCAGAGTCAGTACCTCCAGGGGAGGGGAACAAGTGAATGTAGAACTGAACCCAGCCAGAGTCATTCCCTACAGGGGTGGGGAATGAGTGAGTGTAGAACTGAACCCAGCCAGAGTCAGGACCTCCAGGGAAGGGGAACTAGTGAGTGTAGAACTGAACCCAGCCATAGTCAGTACCTTCAGGGGAGGGGAACCAGTGAGTGTAGAACTGAACACAGCCAGAGTCAGTACCTCCAGGGGAGGGGAACCAGCGAGTGTAGAACTGACCCCAACAAGAGTCAGTAACTCCAGGAGAGGGGAACCAGTGAGTGCAGAACTGAACCCAGCCAGAGTCAGTACCTCCAGGGGAGTGGAACCAGTGAGTGCAGAACTGAACCAACCAGAGTCAGTACCTCCAGGGGAGGGGACCCAGTGAGTGTAGAACTGAACACAGCCAGATTAATTACCTCCAGGGGAGGGGACCCAGTGAGAGTAGAACTGAACCTAGCCAGAGTCAGTACCTCCAGGGGAGGGGAACCAGTGAGTGTAGAACTGAACCCAGCCAGAGTCAGTACCTTTAGGGGCGGGGAATGAGTGAGTGTAGAACTGAACCCAGCCAGAGTCAGTACCTCCAGGGGAGGGGATAAAGTGAGTGTAGAACTGAACCCAGCCAGAGTCAGTACCTCTAGGGGAGGGGAACCAGTGAGTGTAGAATTGAACCCAGCCAGAGTCAGTCCCTCCAGGGGTGGGGAATGAGTAAGTGTAGAACTGAACCCAACCAGAGTCAGGACCTCCAGGGGAGGGGAACCAGTGAGTGTAGAACTGAACCCAGCCAGAGTCAGTCCCTTCAGCGGAGGGGAACCAGTGAGTGTAGAACTGAACCCAGCCAGAGTCAGTACCTTCAGGGGAGGGGAACCAGTGAGTGTAGAACTGAACCCAACAAAAGTCAGTATCTTCAGGGGAGGGGACCCAGTGAGTGTCGAACTGAACCCAGCCAGAGTCAGTACCTCGAGGGGAGGGGACCCAGTGAGTGGAGAACTGAACCCAGACAGAGTCAGTACCTCCAGGGGAGAGGAACCAGTGAGTGTAGAACTGAACCCAGCCAGAGACAGTACCTCCAGGGGAGGGGAACCAGTGAGTGTAGAACTGAACCCAGTCAGAGTCAGTACCTCCAGGGGAGGGGGACCAGTGAGTGTAGAACTGAACCCAGCCAGAGTCAGCACCTCCAGGGGAGGGGAACCAATGAGAGTAGAACTGAAACCAGCCAGAGTCAGTACCTTCAGGGGAGGGGAACCAGTGAGTGTAGAACTGAACCCAGCCAGAGAGAGTACCTCCAGGGGAATGGAACCAGTGAGTGTAGAACTGAACCCAGCCAGAGTCAGGACCTCCAGGGGAGGGGAACCAGTGAGTGTAGAAATGAACCCAGCCAGAGTCAGTACCTCCAGGGGAGGAGAACGAGTGAGTGTAGAACTGAACCCAGCCAGAGTCACTACCTCCAGGGGAGGAGAACCAGTGAGTGTAGAACTGAACCCAGCCAGAGTCAGTCCCTCCAGGGGTGGGGAATGAGTGAGTGTAGAACTGAACCCAGCCAGAGTCAGGACCTCCAGGGGAGGGGAACCAGTGAGTGTAGAACTGAACCCAGCCAGAGTCAGTAACTTCAGGGGAGTGGAACCAGTGAGTGTAGAACTGAACCCAGCCAGAGTCGGTACCTCCAGGGGAGGGGACCCAGTGAGGGTAGAACTGAACCCAGCCAGAGTCAGTACCTTCAGGGGAGGGGAACCAGTGAGTGTAGAACTGAACCTAGCCAGAGTCAGTATCTTCAGGGGAGGGGACCCAGTGTGTGTCGAACTGAACCCAGCCAGAGTCAGTACCTTCAGGGGAGGCGAACCAGTGAGTGTAGAACTGAACCCAGCCAGAGTCAGTACCTCCAGGGGAGGGGAACCAGTGAGTGTAGAACTGAACCCAGCCAGAGTCAGTACCTCCAGGGGATGGGACCCAGTGAGTGTAGAACTGAACCCAGCCAGAGTCAGTACGTCCAGGGGAGGGGAACCAATGAGTGCAGAACTGAACCCAGCCAGAGTCAGGACCTCCAGGGGAGGGGAACCAGTGAGTGTAGAACTGAACCCAGCTGGAGTGAGTACCTTTAGGGGAGGGGAACCAGTGAGTGTAGAACTGAACCCAGCCAGAGTCAGTACCTCCAGGGGAGGGGAATGAGTGAGTGGAAAACTGAACCCAGCGAGAGTCAGAACCTCCAGGGGAGGGGAACCAGTGAGTGTAGAACTGAACCCAGCCAGAGCCAGTACCTCCAGGGGAGGGGAACTAGTGAGTGCAGAACTGAACTCAGCCAGAGTCAGTACCTCCAGGGGAGGGGAACCAGTGAGTGTAGAACTGAACCCAGCCAGAGCCAGTACCTCCAGGGGAGGGGACCCAGTGAGTGGAGAACTGAACCCAGCCAGAGTAAGTACCTCCAGGGGAGGGGAGCCAGAGAGTGTAGAACTGAACCCAGCCAGAGTCAGTACCTCCAGAGGAGGGGAAGCAGTGAGTGCAGAACTGAACCCAGCCAGAGTCAGTACTTTCAGGGGAGGGGAACCAGTGAGTGTAGAACTGAACCCAGCCAGAGTCAGTACCTTCAGGGGAGGGGACCCAGTGAGTGAAGAACTGAACCCAGCCAGAGTCAGTACCTCCAGGGGAGGGGAATGTGTGAGTGAAGAACTGAACCCATACAGAGTCAGTACCTCCAGGGGAGGGGAACCAGTGATGCAGAACTGAACCCAGCCAGAGTCAGTACCTCCAGGGGAGGGGAACCAGTGAGTGTAGAACTGAACCAAGCCAGAGTCAGTACCTCCAGGGGAGGGGAACCAGTGAGTGTAGAACTGAACCCAGCCAGAGTCAGTACCTCCAGGGGTGGGGAACCAGTGAGTGTCGAACT
This sequence comes from Pristiophorus japonicus, assembly GCF_044704955.1. Taxonomy (NCBI): domain Eukaryota; kingdom Metazoa; phylum Chordata; class Chondrichthyes; family Pristiophoridae; genus Pristiophorus; species Pristiophorus japonicus. Next base: position 702,993 of record NW_027252101.1, on the reverse strand, counting down.
GAACCCAGCCAGAGTCAGTACCTCCAGGGGAGGGGATCCAGTGACTGGAGAACTGAACCCAGCCAGAGTCAGTACCTCCAGGGGAGGGGAACAAGTGAGTGTAGAACTGAACCCAGCCAGAGTCAGTACCTTCATGGGCGGGGAATGAGTGAGTGTAGAACTGAACACAGTCAAAGTCAGTACCTCCAGGAGTGGGGAATGAGTGAGTGTCGAACTGACCCCAGCCAGAGTCATTACCTTCAGGGGAGGGGAACCAGTGAGTGTAGAACTGAAGCCAGCCAGAGTCAGTACCGCCAGGGGAGGGGAATCAGTGACTGGACAACTGCACCCAGCCAGAGTCAGTACCTCCAGTGGAGGGGAACCAGTGAGTGTAGAACTGAACGCAGCCAGAGTCAGTACCTTCAGGGGAGGGGAACCAGTGAGTGTAGAACTGAAGCCAGCCAGAGTCAGTACCGCCAGGGGAGGGGAATCAGTGACTGGACAACTGAACCCAGCCAGAGTCAGTACCTCCATGGGAGAGGAACCAGTGAGTGTAGAACTGAATCCAGCCAGAGTCAGTACCTCCAGGGGAGGGGAGACAGTGAGTGCAGAACTGAACCCAGCCAGAGTCAGTACCTCCAGGGGAGGGGAACCAGTGTGTGTAGAACTGAACCCAGCCAGAGTCAGTACCTCCAGGGGAGGGGAACCAGTGAGTGTAGAACTGAACCCAACAAGCGTCAGTAAATCCAGGGGAGGGGAACCAGTGAGTGTAGACCTGAACCCAGCCAGAGTCAGTACCTCCAGGGGAGGTGAACCAGTGAGTGGAGAACTGAACCCAGCCAGAGTCAGTACCTCCAGGGGAGGGGAACCAGTGAGTGTAGAACTGAACCCAGCCGGAGTGAGTAACTTCAGGGGAGGGGAACCAGTGAGTGTAGAACTGAACCCAGCCAGAGTCAGTACCTCCAGGGGAGGGGAACCACTGAGTGCAGATCTGAACCCAGCCAGAGTCAGTACCTTCAGGGGAGGGGAAACAGTGAGTGTAGAACTGAACCTAGCCGGAGTGAGTACCTCCAGGGGAGGGGAACCAGTGAGTGTAGAACTGAACCCAGACAGAGTCAGTACCTTCAGGGGAGGGGAACCAGTGAGTGTCGAACTGAACCCAGTCAGAGTCAGTACCTCCAGGGGAGGAGAACCAGTGAGTGTAGAACTGAACCCAGCCAGAGTCAGTACCTCCAGGTGAGGGGAACCAGTGAGTGTAGAACTGAACCCAGCCAGAGTCAGCACCTCCAGGGGAGGGGAACCAGTGAGTGTAGAACTGAACACAGCCAGAGTCAGTACCTCCAGGGGAGGGGAACCAGTGAGTGTAGAACTGAACCCAGCCAGAGTTAGTACCTTCAGGGGAGGGGAACCAGTGAGTGTTGAACTGAACCCAGCCAGAGTCAGTACCTTCAGGGGATGGGAACCAGTGAGTGTAGAACTGAACGCAGCCAGAGTCAGTACGTCCAGGGTAGGGGAACCAGTGAGTGCAGGACTGAACCCAGCCAGAGTCAGTTCCTTCAGGGGAGGGGAACCAGTGACTGTAGAACTGAACCCAGCCTGAGTGAGTACCTTCAGGGGAGGGGATCCAGTGAGTGTAGAACTGAACCCAGCCAGAGTCAGTACCTCCAGGGGAGGGGAATGAGTGAGTGTAGAACTGAACCCAGCCAGAGTCAGTACCTCCAGGGGTGGGGAACCAGTGAGTGTAGAACTGAACCCAGCCAGAGTCAGTACCTCCAGGGGAGGGGAACCACTGAGTGCAGAACTGAACCCAGTCAGAGTCAGTACCTCCAGGGGAGGAGAACCAGTGAGTGTAGAACTGAACCCAGCCAGAGTCAGTACCTCCAGGGGTGGGGAATGAGTGAGTGTAGAACTCAACCCAGCCAGAGTCAGCACCTCCAGGGGAGGGGAACCAATGAGAGTAGAACATAACCCAGCCAGAGTCAGTACCTCCAGGGGAGGGGAACCAGTGAGTGTAGAACTGAACCCAGCCAGAGTCAGTACCTCCAGGGGATGGGACCCAGTGATTGTAGAACTGAACCCAGCCAGAGTCAGTACGTCCAGGGGAGGGGAACCAGTGAGTGCAGAACTGAACCCAGCCAGAGTCAGTACCTTCAGGGGAGGGGAACCAGTGAGTGTAGAACTGAACCCAGCCGGAGTGAGTACCTTCAGGGGAGGGGAACCAGTGAGTGTAGAACTGAACCCAGCCAGAGTCAGTACCTCCAGGGGAGGGGAATGAGTGAGTGGAGAACTGAACCCAGCCAGAGTCAGAACCTCCAGGGGAGGGGAACCAGTGATTGTAGAACTGAAACCAGCCTGAGTCAGTACCTCCAGGGGAGGGGAACCAGTGAGTGCAGAACTGAACCCAGCCAGAGTCAGTACCTCCAGGGGAGGGGAACCAGTGAGTGTAGAACTGAACCCAGCCAGAGCCAGTACCTCCAGGGGAGGGGACCCAGTGAGTGGAGAACTGAACCCAGCCAGAGTCAGTACCTCCAGGGGAGTGGAGCCAGTGAGTGTAGAACTGAACCCAGCCAGAGTCAGTACCTCCAGAGGATAGGAATCAGTGAGTGCAGAACTGAACCCAGCCAGAGTCAGTACCTTCAGGGGAGGGGAACCAGTGAGTGTAGAACTGAACCCAGCCAGAGTCAGTACCTTCAGGGGAGGGGACCCAGTGTGTGAAGAACTGAACCCAGCCAGAGTCAGTACCTCCAGGGGAGGGGAGTGAGTGAGTGAAGAACTGAATCCAGACAGAGTCAGTACCTCCAGGGGAGGGTAACCAGTGAGTGCAGAACTGAACCCAGCCAGAGTCAGTACCTCCAGGGGAGGGGAACCAGTGAGTGTAGAACTGAACCCAGCCAGAGTCAGTACCTCCAGGGGAGGGGAACCAGTGAGTGTAGAACTGAACCCAGCCAGAGTCAGTACCTCCAGGGGTGGGGAACCAGTGAGTGTCGAACTGAACCCAGCCAGAGTCAGTACCTCCAGGGGAGGGGAGTGAGTGAGTGAAGAACTGAATCCAGACAGAGTCAGTACCTCCAGGGGAGGGGAGCCAGTGAGTGTAGAACTGAACCCAGCCAGAGTCAGTACCTTCAGGGGAGGGGAACCAGTGAGTGTACAACTGAACCCAGCCAGAGTCAGTACCTTCAGGGGAGGGGACCCAGTGTGTGAAGAACTGAACCCAGCCAGAGTCAGTACCTCCAGAGGAGGGAAGTGAGTGAGTGAAGAACTGAATCCAGACAGAGTCAGTACCTCCAGGGTAGGGGAACCAGTGAGTGCAGAACTGAACCCAGCCAGAGTCAGTACCTCCAGGGGAGGGGAACCAGTGAGTGTATAACTGAACCCAGCCAGAGTTAGTACCTTCAGGGGAGGGGAACCAGTGAGTGTTGAACTGAACCCAGCCAGAGTCAGTACCTTCAGGGGATGGGAACCAGTGAGTGTAGAACTGAACGCAGCCAGAGTCAGTACGTCCAGGGGAGGGGAACCAGTGAGTGCAGGACTGAACCCAGCCAGAGTCAGTACCTTCAGGGGAGGGGAACCAGTGAGTGTAGAACTGAACCCAGCCGGAGTGAGTACCTTCAGGGGAGGGGATCCAGTGAGTGTAGAACTGAACCCAGCCAGAGTCAGTACCTCCAGGGGAGGGGAATGAGTGAGTGTAGAACTGAACCCAGCCAGAGTCAGTACCTCCAGGGGTGGGGAACCAGTGAGTGTAGAACTGAACCCAGCCAGAGTCAGTACCTCCAGGGGAGGGGAACCACTGAGTGCAGAACTGAACCCAGTCAGAGTCAGTACCTCCAGGGGAGGAGAACCAGTGAGTGTAGAACTGAACCCAGCCAGAGTCAGTACCTCCAGGGGATGGGACCCAGTGATTGTAGAACTGAACCCAGCCAGAGTCAGTACGTCCAGGGGAGGGGAACCAGTGAGTGCAGAACTGAACCCAGCCAGAGTCAGTACCTTCAGGGGAGGGGAACCAGTGAGTGTAGAACTGAACCCAGCCGGAGTGAGTACCTTCAGGGGAGGGGAACCAGTGAGTGTAGAACTGAACCCAGCCAGAGTCAGTACCTCCAGGGGAGGGGAATGAGTGAGTGGAGAACTGAACCCAGCCAGAGTCAGAACCTCCAGGGGAGGGGAACCAGTGATTGTAGAACTGAAACCAGCCTGAGTCAGTACCTCCAGGGGAGGGGAACCAGTGAGTGCAGAACTGAACCCAGCCAGAGTCAGTACCTCCAGGGGAGGGGAACCAGTGAGTGTAGAACTGAACCCAGCCAGAGCCAGTACCTCCAGGGGAGGGGACCCAGTGAGTGGAGAACTGAACCCAGCCAGAGTCAGTACCTCCAGGGGAGGGGAGCCAGTGAGTGTAGAACTGAACCCAGCCAGAGTCAGTACCTCCAGAGGATAGGAATCAGTGAGTGCAGAACTGAACCCAGCCAGAGTCAGTACCTTCAGGGGAGGGGAACCAGTGAGTGTAGAACTGAACCCAGCCAGAGTCAGTACCTTCAGGGGAGGGGACCCAGTGTGTGAAGAACTGAACCCAGCCAGAGTCAGTACCTCCAGGGGAGGGGAGTGAGTGAGTGAAGAACTGAATCCAGACAGAGTCAGTACCTCCAGGGGAGGGTAACCAGTGAGTGCAGAACTGAACCCAGCCAGAGTCAGTACCTCCAGGGGAGGGGAACCAGTGAGTGTAGAACTGAACCCAGCCAGAGTCAGTACCTCCAGGGGAGGGGAACCAGTGAGTGTAGAACTGAACCCAGCCAGAGTCAGTACCTCCAGGGGTGGGGAACCAGTGAGTGTCGAACTGAACCCAGCCAGAGTCAGTACCTCCAGGGGAGGGGAGTGAGTGAGTGAAGAACTGAATCCAGACAGAGTCAGTACCTCCAGGGGAGGGGAGCCAGTGAGTGTAGAACTGAACCCAGCCAGAGTCAGTACCTTCAGGGGAGGGGAAACAGTGAGTGTAGAACTGAACCCAGCCAGAGTCAGTACCTTCAGGGGAGGGGTCCCAGTGTGTGAAGAACTGAACCCAGCCAGAGTCAGTACCTCCAGGGGCGGGAAGTGAGTGAGTGAAGAACTGAATCCAGACAGAGTCAGTACCTCCAGGGTAGGGGAACCAGTGAGTGCAGAACTGAACCCAGCCAGAGTCAGTACCTCCAGGGGAGGGGAACCAGTGAGTGTAGAACTGAACCCAGCCAGAGTCAGTACCTCCAGGGGAGGGGAACCAGTGAGTGTAGAACTGAACCCAGCCAGAGTCAGCACCTCCAGGGGTGGGGAACCAGTGAGTGTCGAACTGAACCCAGCCAGAGTCAGTACCTCCAGGGGAGGCGAACCAGTGAGTGAAGAACTGACCCCAGCCAGAGTCAGTACCTTCAGGGGAGGGGAACCAGTGAGTGTAGAACTGAAGCCAGCCTGAGTCAGTACCTCCAGGGGAGGGGAACCAGTGAGTGCAGAACTGAACCCAGCCAGAGTCAGTACCTCCAGTGGAGGGGAACCAGTGAGTGTAGAACTGAACCCAGCCAGAGCCAGTACCTCCAGGGGAGGGGACCCAGTGAGTGGAGAACTGAACCCAGCCAGAGTCAGTACCTCCAGGGGAGGGGAGCCAGTGAGTGGAGAACTGAACCCAGCCAGAGTCAGTACCTCCAGAGGATAGGAAGCAGTAAGTGCAGAACTGAACCCAGCCAGAGTCAGTACCTTCAGGGGAGGGGAACCAGTGAGTGTCGAACTGAACCCAGTCAGAGTCAGTACCTCCAGGGGAGGAGAACCAGTGAGTGTAGAACTGAACCCAGCCAGAGTCAGTACCTCCAGGGGAGGGGAACCAGTGAGTGTAGAACTGAAACCAGCCAGAGTCAGCACCTCCAGGGGAGGGGAACCAGTGAGTGTAGAACTGAACACAGCCAGAGTCAGTACCTCCAGGGGAGGGGAACCAGTGAGTGTAGAACTGAACCCAGCCAGAGTTAGTACCTTCAGGGGAGGGGAACCAGTGAGTGTTGAACTGAACCCAGCCAGAGTCAGTACCTTCAGGGGATGGGAACCAGTGAGTGTAGAACTGAACGCAGCCAGAGTCAGTACGTCCAGGGGAGGGGAACCAGTGAGTGCAGGACTGAACCCAGCCAGAGTCAGTACCTTCAGGGGAGGGGAACCAGTGACTGTAGAACTGAACCCAGCCTGAGTGAGTACCTTCAGGGGAGGGGATCCAGTGAGTGTAGAACTGAACCCAGCCAGAGTCAGTACCTCCAGGGGAGGGGAATGAGTGAGTGTAGAACTGAACCCAGCCAGAGTCAGTACCTCCAGGGGTGGGGAACCAGTGAGTGTAGAACTGAACCCAGCCAGAGTCAGTACCTCCAGGGGAGGGGAACCACTGAGTGCAGAACTGAACCCAGTCAGAGTCAGTACCTCCAGGGGAGGAGAACCAGTGAGTGTAGAACTGAACCCAGCCAGAGTCAGTACCTCCAGGGGTGGGGAATGAGTGAGTGTAGAACTCAACCCAGCCAGAGTCAGCACCTCCAGGGGAGGGGAACCAATGAGAGTAGAACTTAACCCAGCCAGAGTCAGTACCTCCAGGGGAGGGGAACCAGTGAGTGTAGAACTGAACCCAGCCAGAGTCAGTACCTCCAGGGGATGGGACCCAGTGATTGTAGAACTGAACCCAGCCAGAGTCAGTACGTCCAGGGGAGGGGAACCAGTGAGTGCAGAACTGAACCCAGCCAGAGTCAGTACCTTCAGGGGAGGGGAACCAGTGAGTGTAGAACTGAACCCAGCCGGAGTGAGTACCTTCAGGGGAGGGGAACCAGTGAGTGTAGAACTGAACCCAGCCAGAGTCAGTACCTCCAGGGGAGGGGAATGAGTGAGTGGAGAACTGAACCCAGCCAGAGTCAGAACCTCCAGGGGAGGGGAACCAGTGATTGTAGAACTGAAACCAGCCTGAGTCAGTACCTCCAGGGGAGGGGAACCAGTGAGTGCAGAACTGAACCCAGCCAGAGTCAGTACCTCCAGGGGAGGGGAACCAGTGAGTGTAGAACTGAACCCAGCCAGAGCCAGTACCTCCAGGGGAGGGGACCCAGTGAGTGGAGAACTGAACCCAGCCAGAGTCAGTACCTCCAGGGGAGGGGAGCCAGTGAGTGTAGAACTGAACCCAGCCAGAGTCAGTACCTCCAGAGGATAGGAATCAGTGAGTGCAGAACTGAACCCAGCCAGAGTCAGTACCTTCAGGGGAGGGGAACCAGTGAGTGTAGAACTGAACCCAGCCAGAGTCAGTACCTTCAGGGGAGGGGACCCAGTGTGTGAAGAACTGAACCCAGCCAGAGTCAGTACCTCCAGGGGAGGGGAGTGAGTGAGTGAAGAACTGAATCCAGACAGAGTCAGTACCTCCACGGGAGGGTAACCAGTGAGTGCAGAACTGAACCCAGCCAGAGTCAGTACCTCCAGGGGAGGGGAACCAGTGAGTGTAGAACTGAACCCAGCCAGAGTCAGTACCTCCAGGGGAGGGGAACCAGTGAGTGTAGAACTGAACCCAGCCAGAGTCAGTACCTCCAGGGGTGGGGAACCAGTGAGTGTCGAACTGAACCCAGCCAGAGTCAGTACCTCCAGGGGAGGGGAGTGAGTGAGTGAAGAACTGAATCCAGACAGAGTCAGTACCTCCAGGGGAGGGGAGCCAGTGAGTGTAGAACTGAACCCAGCCAGAGTCAGTACCTTCAGGGGAGGGGAACCAGTGAGTGTAGAACTGAACCCAGCCAGAGTCAGTACCTTCAGGGTAGGGGACCCAGTGTGTGAAGAACTGAACCCAGCCAGAGTCAGTACCTCCAGGGGAGGGAAGTGAGTGAGTGAAGAACTGAATCCAGACAGAGTCAGTACCTCCAGGGTAGGGGAACCAGTGAGTGCAGACCTGAACCCAGCCAGAGTCAGTACCTCCAGGGGAGGGGAACCAGTGAGTGTAGAACTGAACCCAGCCAGAGTTAGTACCTTCAGGGGAGGGGAACCAGTGAGTGTTGAACTGAACCCAGCCAGAGTCAGTACCTTCAGGGGATGGGAACCAGTGAGTGTAGAACTGAACGCAGCCAGAGTCAGTACGTCCAGGGGAGGGGAACCAGTGAGTGCAGGACTGAACCCAGCCAGAGTCAGTACCTTCAGGGGAGGGGAACCAGTGAGTGTAGAACTGAACCCAGCCGGAGTGAGTACCTTCAGGGGAGGGGATCCAGTGAGTGTAGAACTGAACCCAGCCAGAGTCAGTACCTCCAGGGGAGGGGAATGAGTGGGTGTAGAACTGAACCCAGCCAGAGTCAGTACCTCCAGGGGTGGGGAACCAGTGAGTGTAGAACTGAACCCAGCCAGAGTCAGTACCTCCAGGGGAGGGGAACCACTGAGTGCAGAACTGAACCCAGTCAGAGTCAGTACCTCCAGGGGAGGAGAACCAGTGAGTGTAGAACTGAACCCAGCCAGAGTCAGTACCTCCAGGGGATGGGACCCAGTGATTGTAGAACTGAACCCAGCCAGAGTCAGTACGTCCAGGGGAGGGGAACCAGTGAGTGCAGAACTGAACCCAGCCAGAGTCAGTACCTTCAGGGGAGGGGAACCAGTGAGTGTAGAACTGAACCCAGCCGGAGTGAGTACCTTCAGGGGAGGGGAACCAGTGAGTGTAGAACTGAACCCAGCCAGAGTCAGTACCTCCAGGGGAGGGGAATGAGTGAGTGGAGAACTGAACCCAGCCAGAGTCAGAACCTCCAGGGGAGGGGAACCAGTGATTGTAGAACTGAAACCAGCCTGAGTCAGTACCTCCAGGGGAGGGGAACCAGTGAGTGCAGAACTGAACCCAGCCAGAGTCAGTACCTCCAGGGGAGGGGAACCAGTGAGTGTAGAACTGAACCCAGCCAGAGCCAGTACCTCCAGGGGAGGGGACCCAGTGAGTGGAGAACTGAACCCAGCCAGAGTCAGTACCTCCAGGGGAGGGGAGCCAGTGAGTGTAGAACTGAACCCAGCCAGAGTCAGTACCTCCAGAGGATAGGAATCAGTGAGTGCAGAACTGAACCCAGCCAGAGTCAGTACCTTCAGGGGAGGGGAACCAATGAGTGTAGAACTGAACCCAGCCAGAGTCAGTACCTTCAGGGGAGGGGACCCAGTGTGTGAAGAACTGAACCCAGCCAGAGTCAGTACCTCCAGGGGAGGGGAGTGAGTGAGTGAAGAACTGAATCCAGACAGAGTCAGTACCTCCAGGGGAGGGTAACCAGTGAGTGCAGAACTGAACCCAGCCAGAGTCAGTACCTCCAGGGGAGGGGAACCAGTGAGTGTAGAACTGAACCCAGCCAGAGTCAGTACCTCCAGGGGAGGGGAACCAGTGAGTGTAGAACTGAACCCAGCCAGAGTCAGTACCTCCAGGGGTGGGGAACCAGTGAGTGTCGAACTGAACCCAGCCAGAGTCAGTACCTCCAGGGGAGGGGAGTGAGTGAATGAAGAACTGAATCCAGACAGAGTCAGTACCTCCAGGGGAGGGGAGCCAGTGAGTGTAGAACTGAACCCAGCCAGAGTCAGTACCTTCAGGGGAGGGGAACCAGTGAGTGTAGAACTGAACCCAGCCAGAGTCAGTACCTTCAGGGGAGGGGACCCAGTGTGTGAAGAACTGAACCCAGCCAGAGTCAGTACCTCCAGGGGCGGGAAGTGAGTGAGTGAAGAACTGAATCCAGACAGAGTCAGTACCTCCAGGGTAGGGGAACCAGTGAGTGCAGAACTGAACCCAGCCAGAGTCAGTACCTCCAGGGGAGGGGAACCAGTGAGTGTAGAACTGAACCCAGCCAGAGTCAGTACCTCCAGGGGAGGGGAACCAGTGAGTGTAGAACTGAACCCATCCAGAGTCAGCACCTCCAGGGGTGGGGAACCAGTGAGTGTCGAACTGAACCCAGCCAGAGTCAGTACCTCCAGGGGAGGCGAACCAGTGAGTGAAGAACTGACCCCAGCCAGAGTCAGTACCTTCAGGGGAGGGGAACCAGTGAGTGTAGAACTGAACCCAGCCAGAGTCAGTACCTCCAGGGGAGGGGAGCCAGTGAGTGGAGAACTGAACCCATCCAGAGTCAGTACCTCCAGAGGATAGGAAGCAGTAAGTGCAGAACTGAACCCAGCCAGAGTCAGTACCTTCAGGGGAGGGGAACCAGTGAGTGTAGAACTGAACCCAGCCAGAGTCAGTACCTTCAGGGGAGGGGACCCAGTTTGTGAAGAACTGAACCCAGCCAGAGACAGTACCTCCAGGGGAGGGGAGTGAGTGAGTGAAGAACTGAATCCAGACAGAGTCAGTACCTCCAGGGGAGGGGAACCAGTGAGTGCAGAACTGAACCCAGCCAGAGTCAGTACCTCCAGGGGAGGGGAACCAGTGAGTGTAGAACTGAACCCAGCCAGAGTCAGTACCTCCAGGGGAGGGGAACCAGTGAGTGTAGAACTGAACCCAGTCAGAGTCAGTACCTCCAGGGGTGGGGAACCAGTGAGTGTCGAACTGAACCCAGCCAGAGTCAGTACCTCCAGGGGAGGGGAGTGAGTGAGTGAAGAACTGAATCCAGACAGAGTCAGTACCTCCAGGGGAGGGGAGCCAGTGAGTGTAGAACTGAACCCAGCCAGAGTCAGTACCTTCAGAGGATAGGAAGCAGTGAGTGCAGAACTGAACCCAGCCAGAGTCAGTTTCTTCAGGGGAGGGGAACCAGTGAGTGTAGAACTGAACCCAGCCAGAGTCAGTACCTCCAGGGGAGGCGAACCAGTGAGTGAAGAACTGACCCCAGCCAGAGTCAGTACCTTCAGGGGAGGGGAACCAGTGAGTGTAGAACTGAAGCCAGCCTGAGTCAGTACCTCCAGGGGAGGGGAACCAGTGAGTGCAGAACTGATCCCAGCCAGAGTCAGTACCTCCAGTGGAGGGGAACCAGTGAGTGTAGAACTGAACCCAGCCAGAGTCAGTACCTCCAGTGGAGGGGAACCAGTGAGTGTAGAACTGACCCCAGCCAGAGTCAGTACCGCCAGGGGAGGGGAATCAGTGACTGGACAACTGAACCCAGCCAGAGTCAGTACCTCCAGTGGAGGGGAACCAGTGAGTGTAGAACTGACCCCAGCCAGAGTCAGTACCTTCAGGGGAGGGGAACCAGTGAGTGTAGAACTGAAGCCAACCAGAGTCAGTACCGCCAGGGGAGGGGAATCAGTGACTGGACAACTGAACCCAGCCAGAGTCAGTACCTCCAGGGGAGGGGAACCAGTGAGTGTAGAACTGAACCCAGCCAGAGTCAGTACCTCCAGGGGAGGGGAGACAGTGAGTGCAGAACTGAACCCAGCCAGAGTCAGTACCTCCAGGGGAGGTGAACCAGTGAGTGTAGAACTGAACCCAGCCAGAGTCAGTACCTCCAGGGGAGGGGAACCAGTGAATGTAGAACTGAACCCAGCCAGGGTCAGTACCTCCAGGGGAGTGGAACCAGTGAGTGTAGAACTGAACCCAGCCAGAGTCAGTACCTCCAGGGGCTGGGACCCAGTGCGTGTAGAACTGAACCCAGCCAGAGTCAGTACGTCCAGAGTAGGGGAACCAGTGAGTGCAGAACTGAAACCTGCCAGAGTCAGTACCTTCAGGGGAGGGGAACCAGTGAGTGTAGAACTGAACCCAGCCGGAGTGAGTACCTTCAGGGGAGGGGAACCAGTGAGTGTAGAACTGAACCCAGCCAGAGTCAGTACCTCCAGGGGAGGGGAATGAGTGAGTGGAGAACTGAACCCAGCCAGAGTCAGAACCTCCAGGGGAGGGGAACCAGTGAGTGTAGAACTGAACCCAGCCTGAGTCAGTACCTCCAGGGGAGGGAAACCACTGAGTGCAGAACTGAACCCAGCCAGAGTCAGTACCTCCAGGGGAGGGGAACCAGTGAGTGTAGAACTGAACCAAGCCAGAGCCAGTACCTCCAGGGGAGGGGACCCAGTGAGTGGAGAACTGAACCCAGCCAGAGTCAGTACCTCCAGGGGAGGGGAGCCAGTGAGTGTAGAACTGAACCCAGCCAGAGTCAGTACCTCCAGAGGACGGGAAGCAGTGAGTGCAGAACTGAACCCAGCCAGAGTCAGTACCTTCAGGGTAGGGGAACCAGTGAGTGTAGAACTGAACCCAGCCAGAGTCAGTACCTTCAGGGGAGGGGACCCAGTGAGTGAAGAACTGAACCCAGCCAGAGTCAGTACCTCCAGGGGAGGGGAATGAGTGAGTGAAGAACTGAACCCAGACAGAGTCAGTACCTCCAGGGGAGGGGAACCAGTGAGTGCAGAACTGAACCCAGCCAGAGTCTGTACCTCCAGGGGAGGGGAACCAGTGAGTGTAGAACTGAACCCAGCCAGAGTCAGTACCTCCAGGGGAGGGGAACCAGTGAGTGTAGAACTGAACCCAGCCAGAGTCAGTACCTCCAGGGGTGGGGAACCAGTGAGTGGAGAACTGAACCCAGCCAGAGTCAGTACCTCCAGAGGAGGGGAACCCGTGAGTGTAGAACTGAACCCAGCCAGAGTCAGTACCTTCAGGGGCGGGGAATGAGTGAGTGTAGAACTGAACACAGCCAGAGACAGTACCTCCAGGGGAGGGGAACCAGTGAGTGTAGAACTGAACCCAGCCAGAGTCAGTACCTCCAGGGGTGGGGAACCAGTGAGTGGAGAACTGAACCCAGCCAGAGTCAGTACCTCCAGGGGAGGGGAACCCGTGAGTGTAGAACTGAACCCAGCCAGAGTCAGTACCTTCAGGGGCGGGGAATGAGTGAGTGTAGAACTGAACACAGCCAGAGACAGTACCTCCAGGAGTGGGGAATGAGTGAGTGTCGAACTGAACCCAGCCAGAGTCAGTACCTCCAGGGGAGGCGAACCAGTGAGTGAAGAACTGACCCCAGCCAGAGTCAGTACCTTCAGGGGAGGGGAACCAGTGAGTGTAGAACTGAAGCCAGCCAGAGTCAGTACCGCCAGGGGAGGGGAATCAGTGACTGGACAACTGAACCCAGCCAGAGTCAGTACCTCCAGGGGAGGGGAACCAGTGAGTGTAGAACTGAACCCAGCCAGAGTCAGTACCTCCAGGGGAGGGGAGACAGTGAGTGCAGAACTGAACCCAGCCAGAGTCAGTACCTCCAGGGGAGGGGAACCAGTGAGTGTAGAACTGAACCCAGCCAGAGTCAGTACCTCTAGGGGAGAGGAACCAGTGAGTGTAGAACTGAACCCAGCCAGAGTCAGTACCTCCAGGGGAGGTGAACCAGTGATTGTAGAACTGAACCCAACCAGAGTCGGTACCTCCAGGGGAGGGGTCCCAGTGAGTGTAGAACTGAACCCAGCCAGAGTCAGAACCTCCAGGGGAGGGGAACCAGTGAGTGTAGAACTGAACCCAACAAGAGTCAGTAACTCCAGGGGAGGGGAACCAGTGAGTGTAGAACTGAACCCAGCCAGAGTCAGTGCCTCCAATGGAGGTGAACCAGTGAGTGTAGAACTGAACCCAGCCAGAGTCGGTACCTCCAGGGGAGGGGACCCAGTGAGTGTAGAACTGAACCCAGCCAGAGTCAGTACCTTCAGGGGAGGGGACCCAGTGAGTGTCGAACTGAACCCAGCCAGAGTCAGTACCTTCAGGGGAGGGGACCCAGTGTGTGAAGAACTGAACCCAGCCAGAGTCAGTACCTCCAGGGGCGGGAAGTGAGTGAGTGAAGAACTGAATCCAGACAGAGTCAGTACCTCCAGGGTAGGGGAACCAGTGAGTGCAGAACTGAACCCAGCCAGAGTCAGTACCTCCAGGGGAGGGGAACCAGTGAGTGTAGAACTGAACCCAGCCAGAGTCAGTACCTCCAGGGGAGGGGAACCAGTGAGTGTAGAACTGAACCCATCCAGAGTCAGCACCTCCAGGGGTGGGGAACCAGTGAGTGTCGAACTGAACCCAGCCAGAGTCAGTACCTCCAGGGGAGGCGAACCAGTGAGTGAAGAACTGACCCCAGCCAGAGTCAGTACCTTCAGGGGAGGGGAACCAGTGAGTGTAGAACTGAAGCCAGCCTGAGTCAGTACCTCCAGGGGAGGGGAACCAGTGAGTGCAGAACTGAACCCAGCCAGAGTCAGTACCTCCAGTGGAGGGGAACCAGTGAGTGTAGAACTGAACCCAGCCAGAGCCAGTACCTCCAGGGGAGGGGACCCAGTGAGTGGAGAACTGAACCCAGCCAGAGTCAGTACCTCCAGGGGAGGGGAGCCAGTGAGTGGAGAACTGAACCCATCCGGAGTCAGTACCTCCAGAGAATAGGAAGCAGTAAGTGCAGAACTGAACCCAGCCAGAGTCAGTACCTTCAGGGGAGGGGAACCAGTGAGTGTAGAACTGAACCCAGCCAGAGTCAGTACCTTCAGGGGAGGGGACCCAGTTTGTGAAGAACTGAACCCAGCCAGAGTCAGTACCTCCAGGGGAGGGGAGTGAGTGAGTGAAGAACTGAATCCAGACAGAGTCAGTACCTCCAGGGGAGGGGAACCAGTGAGTGCAGAACTGAACCCAGCCAGAGTCAGTACCTCCAGGGGAGGGGAACCAGTGAGTGTAGAACTGAACCCAGCCAGAGTCAGTACCTCCAGGGGAGGGGAACCAGTGAGTGTAGAACTGAACCCAGTCAGAGTCAGTACCTCCAGGGGTGGGGAACCAGTGAGTGTCGAACTGAACCCAGCCAGAGTCAGTACCTCCAGGGGAGGGGAGTGAGTGAGTGAAGAACTGAATCCAGACAGAGTCAGTACCTCCAGGGGAGGGGAGACAGTGAGTGTAGAACTGAACCCAGCCAGAGTCAGTACCTTCAGAGGATAGGAAGCAGTGAGTGCAGAACTGAACCCAGCCAGAGTCAGTTTCTTCAGGGGAGGGGAACCAGTGAGTGTAGAACTGAACCCAGCCAGAGTCAGTACCTCCAGGGGAGGCGAACCAGTGAGTGAAGAACTGACCCCAGCCAGAGTCAGTACCTTCAGGGGAGGGGAACCAGTGAGTGTAGAACTGAAGCCAGCCTGAGTCAGTACCTCCAGGGGAGGGGAACCAGTGAGTGCAGAACTGATCCCAGCCAGAGTCAGTACCTCCAGTGGAGGGGAACCAGTGAGTGTAGAACTGAACCCAGCCAGAGTCAGTACCTCCAGTGGAGGGGAACCAGTGAGTGTAGAACTGACCCCAGCCAGAGTCAGTACCGCCAGGGGAGGGGAATCAGTGACTGGACAACTGAACCCAGCCAGAGTCAGTACCTCCAGTGGAGGGGAACCAGTGAGTGTAGAACTGACCCCAGCCAGAGTCAGTACCTTCAGGGGAGGGGAACCAGTGAGTGTAGAACTGAAGCCAACCAGAGTCAGTACCGCCAGGGGAGGGGAATCAGTGACTGGACAACTGAACCCAGCCAGAGTCAGTACCTCCAGGGGAGGGGAACCAGTGAGTGTAGAACTGAACCCAGCCAGAGTCAGTACTTCCAGGGGAGGGGAGACAGTGAGTGCAGAACTGAACCCAGCCAGAGTCAGTACCTCCAGGGGAGGTGAACCAGTGAGTGTAGAACTGAACCCAGCCAGAGTCAGTACCTCCAGGGGAGGGGAACCAGTGAATGTAGAACTGAACCCAGCCAGGGTCAGTACCTCCAGGGGAGTGGAACCAGTGAGTGTAGAACTGAACCCAGCCAGAGTCAGTACCTCCAGGGGCTGGGACCCAGTGCGTGTAGAACTGAACCCAGCCAGAGTCAGTACGTCCAGAGTAGGGGAACCAGTGAGTGCAGAACTGAAACCTGCCAGAGTCAGTACCTTCAGGGGAGGGGAACCAGTGAGTGTAGAACTGAACCCAGCCGGAGTGAGTACCTTCAGGGGAGGGGAACCAGTGAGTGTAGAACTGAACCCAGCCAGAGTCAGTACCTCCAGGGGAGGGGAATGAGTGAGTGGAGAACTGAACCCAGCCAGAGTCAGAACCTCCAGGGGAGGGGAACCAGTGAGTGTAGAACTGAACCCAGCCTGAGTCAGTACCTCCAGGGGAGGGAAACCACTGAGTGCAGAACTGAACCCAGCCAGAGTCAGTACCTCCAGGGGAGGGGAACCAGTGAGTGTAGAACTGAACCAAGCCAGAGCCAGTACCTCCAGGGGAGGGGACCCAGTGAGTGGAGAACTGAACCCAGCCAGAGTCAGTACCTCCAGGGGAGGGGAGCCAGTGAGTGTAGAACTGAACCCATCCAGAGTCAGTACCTCCAGAGGACGGGAAGCAGTGAGTGCAGAACTGAACCCAGCCAGAGTCAGTACCTTCAGGGTAGGGGAACCAGTGAGTGTAGAACTGAACCCAGCCAGAGTCAGTACCTTCAGGGGAGGGGACCCAGTGAGTGAAGAACTGAACCCAGCCAGAGTCAGTACTTCCAGGGGAGGGGAATGAGTGAGTGAAGAACTGAACCCAGACAGAGTCAGTACCTCCAGGGGAGGGGAACCAGTGAGTGCAGAACTGAACCCAGCCAGAGTCTGTACCTCCAGGGGAGGGGAACCAGTGAGTGTAGAACTGAACCCAGCCAGAGTCAGTACCTCCAGGGGAGGGGAACCAGTGAGTGTAGAACTGAACCCAGCCAGAGTCAGTACCTCCAGGGGTGGGGAACCAGTGAGTGGAGAACTGAACCCAGCCAGAGTCAGTACCTCCAGAGGAGGGGAACCCGTGAGTGTAGAACTGAACCCAGCCAGAGTCAGTACCTTCAGGGGCGGGGAATGAGTGAGTGTAGAACTGAACACAGCCAGAGACAGTACCTCCAGGGGAGGGGAACCAGTGAGTGTAGAACTGAACCCAGCCAGAGTCAGTACCTCCAGGGGTGGGGAACCAGTGAGTGGAGAACTGAACCCAGCCAGAGTCAGTACCTCCAGGGGAGGGGAACCCGTGAGTGTAGAACTGAACCCAGCCAGAGTCAGTACCTTCAGGGGCGGGGAATGAGTGAGTGTAGAACTGAACACAGCCAGAGACAGTACCTCCAGGAGTGGGGAATGAGTGAGTGTCGAACTGAACCCAGCCAGAGTCAGTACCTCCAGGGGAGGCGAACCAGTGAGTGAAGAACTGACCCCAGCCAGAGTCAGTACCTTCAGGGGAGGGGAACCAGTGAGTGTAGAACTGAAGCCAGCCAGAGTCAGTACCGCCAGGGGAGGAGAATCAGTGACTGGACAACTGAACCCAGCCAGAGTCAGTACCTCCAGGGGAGGGGAACCAGTGAGTGTAGAACTGAACCCAGCCAGAGTCAGTACCTCCAGGGGAGGGGAGACAGTGAGTGCAGAACTGAACCCAGCCAGAGTCAGTACCTCCAGGGGAGGGGAACCAGTGAGTGTAGAACTGAACCCAGCCAGAGTCAGTACCTCTAGGGGAGAGGAACCAGTGCGTGTAGAACTGAACCCAGCCAGAGTCAGTAACTCCAGGGGAGGTGAACCAGTGATTGTAGAACTGAACCCAACCAGAGTCGGTACATCCAGGGGAGGGGTCCCAGTGAGTGTAGAACTGAACCCAGCCAGAGTCAGAACCTCCAGGGGAGGGGAACCAGTGAGTGTAGAACTGAACCCAACAAGAGTCAGTAACTCCAGGGGAGGGGAACCAGTGAGTGTAGAACTGAACCCAGCCAGAGTCAGTGCCTCCAATGGAGGTGAACCAGTGAGTGTAGAACTGAACCCAGCCAGAGTCGGTACCTCCAGGGGAGGGGACCCAGTGAGTGTAGAACTGAACCCAGCCAGAGTCAGTACCTTCAGGGGAGGGGACCCAGTGAGTGTCGAACTGAACCCAGCCAGAGTCAGTACCTCCAGGGGAGGGGAACCAGTGAGTGTAGAACTGAACCCAGCCAGAGTCAGTACCTTCAGTGGAGGGGAACCAGTGAGTGTAGAGCTGAACCCAGCCAGAGTCAGTACCTTCAGGGGAGGGGAACCAGTGAGTGTAGAACTGAACCCAGCCAGAGTCAGTACCTTCAGGGGAGGGGAACCAGTGAGTGTAGAACTGAACCCAGCCAGAGTCAGTACCTCCAGGGGAGGGGAACCACTGAGTGTAGAACTGAACCCAGCCAGAGTGAGTACCTTCAGGGGAGGGGAACCATTGAGTGTAGAACTGAACCCAGCCGGAGTGAGTACCTTCAGGGGAGGGGAACCAGTGAGTGTAGAACTGAACCCAGCCAGAGTCAGTACCTCCAGGGGAGGGGAATGAGTGAGTGGAGAACTGAACCCAGCCAGAGTCAGAACCTCCAGGGGAGGGGAACCAGTGATTGTAGAACTGAACCCAGCCTGAGTCAGTACCTCCAGGGGAGGGGAACCAGTGAGTGCAGAACTGAACCCAGCCAGAGTCAGTACCTCCAGGGGAGGGGAACCAGTGAGTGTAGAACTGAACCCAGCCAGAGCCAGTACCTCCAGGTGAGGGGACCCAGTGAGTGGAGAACTGAACCCAGCCAGAGTCAGTACCTCCAGAGGAGGGGAAGCAGTGAGTGCAGAACTGAACCCAGTCAGAATCAGTACCTTCAGGGGAGGGGAACCAGTGAGTGTAGAACTGAACCCAGCCAGAGTCAGTACCTTCAGGGGAGGGGACCCAGTGTGTGAAGAACTGAACCCAGCCAGAGTCAGTACCTCCAGGGGAGGGGAATGAGTGAGTGAAGAACTGAACCCAGACAGAGTCAGTACCTCCAAGCGAGGGGAACCAGTGAGTGGAGAACTGAACCCAGCCAGAGTCAGTACCTCCAGGGGAGGGGAACCAGTGAGTGCCGAACTGATCCCAGCCAGAGTCAGTACCTCCAGTGGAGGGGAACCAGTGAGTGTAGAACTGAACCCAGCCAGAGTCAGTACCTCCAGTGGAGGGGAACCAGTGAGTGTAGAACTGACCCCAGCCAGAGTCAGTACCGCCAGGGGAGGGGAATCAGTGACTGGACAACTGAACCCAGCCAGAGTCAGTACCTCCTGTGGAGGGGAACCAGTGAGTGTAGAACTGACCCCAGCCAGAGTCAGTACCTTCAGGGGAGGGGAACCAGTGAGTGTAGAACTGAAGCCAACCAGAGTCAGTACCGCCAGGGGAGGGGAATCAGTGACTGGACAACTGAACCCAGCCAGAGTCAGTACCTCCAGGGGAGGGGAACCAGTGAGTGTAGAACTGAACCCAGCCAGAGTCAGTACCTCCAGGGGAGGGGAGACAGTGAGTGCAGAACTGAACCCAGCCAGAGTCAGTACCTCCAGGGGAGGTGAACCAGTGAGTGTAGAACTGAACCCAGCCAGAGTCAGTACCTCCAGGGGAGGGGAACCAGTGAATGTAGAACTGAACCCAGCCAGGGTCAGTACCTCCAGGGGAGTGGAACCAGTGAGTGTAGAACTGAACCCAGCCAGAGTCAGTACCTCCAGGGGCTGGGACCCAGTGCGTGTAGAACTGAACCCAGCCAGAGTCAGTACGTCCAGAGTAGGGGAACCAGTGAGTGCAGAACTGAAACCTGCCAGAGTCAGTACCTTCAGGGGAGGGGAACCAGTGAGTGTAGAACTGAACCCAGCCGGAGTGAGTACCTTCAGGGGAGGGGAACCAGTGAGTGTAGAACTGAACCCAGCCAGAGTCAGTACCTCCAGGGGAGGGGAATGAGTGAGTGGAGAACTGAACCCAGCCAGAGTCAGAACCTCCAGGGGAGGGGAACCAGTGAGTGTAGAACTGAACCCAGCCTGAGTCAGTACCTCCAGGGGAGGGAAACCACTGAGTGCAGAACTGAACCCAGCCAGAGTCAGTACCTCCAGGGGAGGGGAACCAGTGAGTGTAGAACTGAACCAAGCCAGAGCCAGTACCTCCAGGGGAGGGGACCCAGTGAGTGGAGAACTGAACCCAGCCAGAGTCAGTACCTCCAGGGGAGGGGAGCCAGTGAGTGTAGAACTGAACCCATCCAGAGTCAGTACCTTCAGGGGAGGGGACCCAGTGAGTGAAGAACTGAACCCAGCCAGAGTCAGTACCTCCAGGGGAGGGGAATGAGTGAGTGAAGAACTGAACCCAGACAGAGTCAGTACCTCCAGGGGAGGGGAACCAGTGAGTGCAGAACTGAACCCAGCCAGAGTCTGTACCTCCAGGGGAGGGGAACCAGTGAGTGTAGAACTGAACCCAGCCAGAGTCAGTACCTCCAGGGGAGGGGAACCAGTGAGTGTAGAACTGAACCCAGCCAGAGTCAGTACCTCCAGGGGTGGGGAACCAGTGAGTGGAGAACTGAACCCAGCCAGAGTCAGTACCTCCAGAGGAGGGGAACCCGTGAGTGTAGAACTGAACCCAGCCAGAGTCAGTACCTTCAGGGGCGGGGAATGAGTGAGTGTAGAACTGAACACAGCCAGAGACAGTACCTCCAGGGGAGGGGAACCAGTGAGTGTAGAACTGAACCCAGCCAGAGTCAGTACCTCCAGGGGTGGGGAACCAGTGAGTGGAGAACTGAACCCAGCCAGAGTCAGTACCTCCAGGGGAGGGAAACCCGTGAGTGTAGAACTGAACCCAGCCAGAGTCAGTACCTTCAGGGGCGGGGAATGAGTGAGTGTAGAACTGAACACAGCCAGAGACAGTACCTCCAGGAGTGGGGAATGAGTGAGTGTCGAACTGAACCCAGCCAGAGTCAGTACTTCCAGGGGAGGCGAACCAGTGAGTGAAGAACTGACCCCAGCCAGAGTCAGTACCTTCAGGGGAGGGGAACCAGTGAGTGTAGAACTGAAGCCAGCCAGAGTCAGTACCGCCAGGGGAGGGGAATCAGTGACTGGACAACTGAACCCAGCCAGAGTCAGTACCTCCAGGGGAGGGGAACCAGTGAGTGTAGAACTGAACCCAGCCAGAGTCAGTACCTCCAGGGGAGGGGAGACAGTGAGTGCAGAACTGAACCCAGCCAGAGTCAGTACCGCCAGGGGAGGGGAACCAGTGAGTGTAGAACTGAACCCAGCCAGAGTCAGTACCTCTAGGGGAGAGGAACCAGTGAGTGTAGAACTGAACCCAGCCAGAGTCAGTACCTCCAGGGGAGGTGAACCAGTGATTGTAGAACTGAACCCAACCAGAGTCGGTACCTCCAGGGGAGGGGTCCCAGTGAGTGTAGAACTGAACCCAGCCAGAGTCAGAACCTCCAGGGGAGGGGAACCAGTGAGTGTAGAACTGAACCCAACAAGAGTCAGTAACTCCAGGGGAGGGGAACCAGTGAGTGTAGAACTGAACCCAGCCAGAGTCAGTGCCTCCAATGGAGGTGAACCAGTGAGTGTAGAACTGAACCCAGCCAGAGTCGGTACCTCCAGGGGAGGGGACCCAGTGAGTGTAGAACTGAACCCAGCCAGAGTCAGTACCTTCAGGGGAGGGGACCCAGTGAGTGTAGAACTGAACCCAGCCAGATTCAGTAACTTCAGGGGAGGGGAACCAGTGAGTGTAGAACTGAACCCAGCCAGAGTCAGTACCTTCAGGGGAGGGGAACCAGTGAATGTAGAACTGAACCCAGCCAGAGTCAGTACCTTCAGGGGAGGGGAACCAGTGAATGTAGAACTGAACCCAGCCAGAGTCAGTACCTTCAGGGGAGGGGACCCAGTGAGTGTCGAACTGAACCCAGCCAGAGTCAGTACCTCCAGGGGAGGGGAACCAGTGAGTGTAGAACTGAACCCAGCCAGAGTCAGTACCTTCAGTGGAGGGGAACCAGTGAGTGTAGAGCTGAACCCAGCCAGAGTCAGTACCTTCAGGGGAGGGGAACCAGTGAGTGTAGAACTGAACCCAGCCAGAGTCAGTACGTCCAGAGTAGGGGAACCAGTGAGTGCAGAACTGAAACCTGCCAGAGTCAGTACCTTCAGGGGAGGGGAACCAGTGAGTGTAGAACTGAACCCAGCCGGAGTGAGTACCTTCAGGGGAGGGGAACCAGTGAGTGTAGAACTGAACCCAGCCAGAGTCAGTACCTCCAGGGGAGGGGAATGAGTGAGTGGAGAACTGAACCCAGCCAGAGTCAGAACCTCCAGGGGAGGGGAACCAGTGAGTGTAGAACTGAACCCAGCCTGAGTCAGTACCTCCAGGGGAGGGAAACCACTGAGTGCAGAACTGAACCCAGCCAGAGTCAGTACCTCCAGGGGAGGGGAACCAGTGAGTGTAGAACTGAACCAAGCCAGAGCCAGTACCTCCAGGGGAGGGGACCCAGTGAGTGGAGAACTGAACCCAGCCAGAGTCAGTACCTCCAGGGGAGGGGAGCCAGTGAGTGTAGAACTGAACCCATCCAGAGTCAGTACCTCCAGAGGACGGGAAGCAGTGAGTGCAGAACTGAACCCAGCCAGAGTCAGTACCTTCAGGGTAGGGGAACCAGTGAGTGTAGAACTGAACCCAACAAGAGTCAGTAACTCCAGGGGAGGGGAACCAGTGAGTGTAGAACTGAACCCAGCCAGAGTCAGTGCCTCCAATGGAGGTGAACCAGTGAGTGTAGAACTGAACCCAGCCAGAGTCGGTACCTCCAGGGGAGGGGACCCAGTGAGTGTAGAACTGAACCCAGCCAGAGTCAGTACCTTCAGGGGAGGGGACCCAGTGAGTGTAGAACTGAACCCAGCCAGATTCAGTAACTTCAGGGGAGGGGAACCAGTGAGTGTAGAACTGAACCCAGCCAGAGTCAGTACCTTCAGGGGAGGGGAACCAGTGAATGTAGAACTGAACCCAGCCAGAGTCAGTACCTTCAGGGGAGGGGAACCAGTGAATGTAGAACTGAACCCAGCCAGAGTCAGTACCTTCAGGGGAGGGGACCCAGTGAGTGTCGAACTGAACCCAGCCAGAGTCAGTACCTCCAGGGGAGGGGAACCAGTGAGTGTAGAACTGAACCCAGCCAGAGTCAGTACCTTCAGTGGAGGGGAACCAGTGAGTGTAGAGCTGAACCCAGCCAGAGTCAGTACCTTCAGGGGAGGGGAACCAGTGAGTGTAGAACTGAACCCAGCCAGAGTCAGTACCTTCAGGGGAGGGGAACCAGTGAGTGTAGAACTGAACCCAGCCAGAGTCAGTACCTCCAGGGGAGGGGAACCACTGAGTGTAGAACTGAACCCAGCCAGAGTGAGTACCTTCAGGGGAGGGGAACCATTGAGTGTAGAACTGAACCCAGCCGGAGTGAGTACCTTCAGGGGAGGGGAACCAGTGAGTGTAGAACTGAACCCAGCCAGAGTCAGTACCTCCAGGGGAGGGGAATGAGTGAGTGGAGAACTGAACCCAGCCAGAGTCAGAACCTCCAGGGGAGGGGAACCAGTGATTGTAGAACTGAACCCAGCCTGAGTCAGTACCTCCAGGGGAGGGGAACCAGTGAGTGCAGAACTGAACCCAGCCAGAGTCAGTACCTCCAGGGGAGGGGAACCAGTGAGTGTAGAACTGAACCCAGCCAGAGCCAGTACCTCCAGGTGAGGGGACCCAGTGAGTGGAGAACTGAACCCAGCCAGAGTCAGTACCTCCAGAGGAGGGGAAGCAGTGAGTGCAGAACTGAACCCAGTCAGAATCAGTACCTTCAGGGGAGGGGAACCAGTGAGTGTAGAACTGAACCCAGCCAGAGTCAGTACCTTCAGGGGAGGGGACCCAGTGTGTGAAGAACTGAACCCAGCCAGAGTCAGTACCTCCAGGGGAGGGGAATGAGTGAGTGAAGAACTGAACCCAGACAGAGTCAGTACCTCCAAGCGAGGGGAACCAGTGAGTGGAGAACTGAACCCAGCCAGAGTCAGTACCTCCAGGGGAGGGGAACCAGTGAGTGCCGAACTGATCCCAGCCAGAGTCAGTACCTCCAGTGGAGGGGAACCAGTGAGTGTAGAACTGAACCCAGCCAGAGTCAGTACCTCCAGTGGAGGGGAACCAGTGAGTGTAGAACTGACCCCAGCCAGAGTCAGTACCGCCAGGGGAGGGGAATCAGTGACTGGACAACTGAAGCCAGCCAGAGTCAGTACCTCCTGTGGAGGGGAACCAGTGAGTGTAGAACTGACCCCAGCCAGAGTCAGTACCTTCAGGGGAGGGGAACCAGTGAGTGTAGAACTGAAGCCAACCAGAGTCAGTACCGCCAGGGGAGGGGAATCAGTGACTGGACAACTGAACCCAGCCAGAGTCAGTACCTCCAGGGGAGGGGAACCAGTGAGTGTAGAACTGAACCCAGCCAGAGTCAGTACCTCCAGGGGAGGGGAGACAGTGAGTGCAGAAGTGAACCCAGCCAGAGTCAGTACCTCCAGGGGAGGTGAACCAGTGAGTGTAGAACTGAACCCAGCCAGAGTCAGTACCTCCAGGGGAGGGGAACCAGTGAATGTAGAACTGAACCCAGCCAGGGTCAGTACCTCCAGGGGAGTGGAACCAGTGAGTGTAGAACTGAACCCAGCCAGAGTCAGTACCTCCAGGGGCTGGGACCCAGTGCGTGTAGAACTGAACCCAGCCAGAGTCAGTACGTCCAGAGTAGGGGAACCAGTGAGTGCAGAACTGAAACCTGCCAGAGTCAGTACCTTCAGGGGAGGGGAACCAGTGAGTGTAGAACTGAACCCAGCCGGAGTGAGTACCTTCAGGGGAGGGGAACCAGTGAGTGTAGAACTGAACCCAGCCAGAGTCAGTACCTCCAGGGGAGGGGAATGAGTGAGTGGAGAACTGAACCCAGCCAGAGTCAGAACCTCCAGGGGAGGGGAACCAGTGAGTGTAGAACTGAACCCAGCCTGAGTCAGTACCTCCAGGGGAGGGAAACCACTGAGTGCAGAACTGAACCCAGCCAGAGTCAGTACCTCCAGGGGAGGGGAACCAGTGAGTGTAGAACTGAACCAAGCCAGAGCCAGTACCTCCAGGGGAGGGGACCCAGTGAGTGGAGAACTGAACCCAGCCAGAGTCAGTACCTCCAGGGGAGGGGAGCCAGTGAGTGTAGAACTGAACCCATCCAGAGTCAGTACCTCCAGAGGACGGGAAGCAGTGAGTGCAGAACTGAACCCAGCCAGAGTCAGTACCTTCAGGGTAGGGGAACCAGTGAGTGTAGAACTGAACCCAGCCAGAGTCAGTACCTTCAGGGGAGGGGACCCAGTGAGTGAAGAACTGAACCCAGCCAGAGTCAGTACCTCCAGGGGAGGGGAATGAGTGAGTGAAGAACTGAACCCAGACAGAGTCAGTACCTCCAGGGGAGGGGAACCAGTGAGTGCAGAACTGAACCCAGCCAGAGTCTGTACCTCCAGGGGAGGGGAACCAGTGAGTGTAGAACTGAACCCAGCCAGAGTCAGTACCTCCAGGGGAGGGGAACCAGTGATTGTAGAACTGAACCCAACCAGAGTCGGTACCTCCAGGGGAGGGGTCCCAGTGAGTGTAGAACTGAACCCAGCCAGAGTCAGAACCTCCAGGGGAGGGGAACCAGTGAGTGTAGAACTGAACCCAACAAGAGTCAGTAACTGCAGGGGAGGGGAACCAGTGAGTGTAGAACTGAACCCAGCCAGAGTCAGTGCCTCCAATGGAGGTGAACCAGTGAGTGTAGAACTGAACCCAGCCAGAGTCGGTACCTCCAGGGGAGGGGACCCAGTGAGTGTAGAACTGAACCCAGCCAGAGTCAGTACCTTCAGGGGAGGGGACCCAGTGAGTGTAGAACTGAACCCAGCCAGATTCAGTAACTTCAGGGGAGGGGAACCAGTGAGTGTAGAACTGAACCCAGCCAGAGTCAGTACCTTCAGGGGAGGGGAACCAGTGAATGTAGAACTGAACCCAGCCAGAGTCAGTACCTTCAGGGGAGGGGAACCAGTGAATGTAGAACTGAACCCAGCCAGAGTCAGTACCTTCAGGGGAGGGGACCCAGTGAGTGTCGAACTGAACCCAGCCAGAGTCAGTACCTCCAGGGGAGGGGAACCAGTGAGTGTAGAACTGAACCCAGCCAGAGTCAGTACCTTCAGTGGAGGGGAACCAGTGAGTGTAGAGCTGAACCCAGCCAGAGTCAGTACCTTCAGGGGAGGGGAACCAGTGAGTGTAGAACTGAACCCAGCCAGAGTCAGTACCTTCAGGGGAGGGGAACCAGTGAGTGTAGAACTGAACCCAGCCAGAGTCAGTAGCTCCAGGGGAGGGGAACCACTGAGTGTAGAACTGAACCCAGCCAGAGTGAGTACCTTCAGGGGAGGGGAACCATTGAGTGTAGAACTGAACCCAGCCGGAGTGAGTACCTTCAGGGGAGGGGAACCAGTGAGTGTAGAACTGAACCCAGCCAGAGTCAGTACCTCCAGGGGAGGGGAATGAGTGAGTGGAGAACTGAACCCAGCCAGAGTCAGAACCTCCAGGGGAGGGGAACCAGTGATTGTAGAACTGAACCCAGCCTGAGTCAGTACCTCCAGGGGAGGGGAACCAGTGAGTGCAGAACTGAACCCAGCCAGAGTCAGTACCTCCAGGGGAGGGGAACCAGTGAGTGTAGAACTGAACCCAGCCAGAGCCAGTACCTCCAGGTGAGGGGACCCAGTGAGTGGAGAACTGAACCCAGCCAGAGTCAGTACCTCCAGAGGAGGGGAAGCAGTGAGTGCAGAACTGAACCCAGTCAGAATCAGTACCTTCAGGGGAGGGGAACCAGTGAGTGTAGAACTGAACCCAGCCAGAGTCAGTACCTTCAGGGGAGGGGACCCAGTGTGTGAAGAACTGAACCCAGCCAGAGTCAGTACCTCCAGGGGAGGGGAATGAGTGAGTGAAGAACTGAACCCAGACAGAGTCAGTACCTCCAAGCGAGGGGAACCAGTGAGTGCAGAACTGAACCCAGCCAGAGTCAGTACCTCCAGGGGAGGGGATCCAGTGAGTGGAGAACTGAACCCAGCCAGAGTCAGTACCTCCAGGGGAGGGGAATCCGTGAGTGTAGAACTGAACCCAGCCAGAGTCAGTACCTTCAGGGGCATGGAATGAGTGAGTGTAGAACTGAACACAGCCAGAGTCAGTACCTCCAGGAGTGGGGAATGAGTGAGTGTCGAACTGAACCCAGCCAGAGTCAGTACCTCCAGGGGAGGCGAACCAGTGAGTGAAGAACTGACCCCAGCCAGAGTCAGTACCTTCAGGGGAGGGGAACCAGTGAGTGTAGAACTGAAGCCAGCCAGAGTCAGTACCGCCAGGGGAGGGGAATCAGTGACTGGACAACTCAACCCAGCCAGAGTCAGTACCTCCAGTGGAGGGGAACCAGTGAGTGTAGAACTGACCCCAGCCAGAGTCAGTACCTTCAGGGGAGGGGAACCAGTGAGTGTAGAACTGAAGCCAGCCAGAGTCAGTACCGCCAGGGGAGGGGAATCAGTGACTGGACAACTGAACCCAGCCAGAGTCAGTACCTCCAGGGGAGGGGAACTAGTGAGTGTAGAACTGAACCCAGCCAGAGTCAGTACCTCCAGGGGAGGTGAACCAGTGAGTGTAGAACTGAACCCAGCCAGAGTCGGTACCTCCAGGGGAGGGGACCCAGTGAGTGTAGAACTGAACCCAGCCAGAGTCAGTACCTCCAGGGGAGGGGAACCAGTGAGTGTAGAACTGAACCCAGCCAGAGTCAGTACCTCCAGGGGAGGGGAACCAGTGAGTGTAGAACTGAACCCAGCCAGAGTCAGTACCTCCAGGGGTGGGTACCCAGTGAGTGTCGAACTGAACCCAGCCAGAGTCAGTACCTCCAGGGGAGGGGATCCAGTGAGTGGAGAACTGAACCCAGCCAGAGTCAGTACCTCCAGGGGAGGGGAACCAGTGAGTGTAGAACTGAACCCAGCCAGAGTCAGTACCTTCAGGGGCGGGGAATGAGTGAGTGTAGAACTGAACACAGCCAGAGTCAGTACCTCCAGGAGTGGGGAATGAGTGAGTGTCGAACTGAACCCAGCCAGAGTCAGTACCTCCAGGGGAGCCGAACCAGTGAGTGTAGAACTGAAGCCAGCCAGAGTCAGTACCGCCAGGGGAGGGGAATCAGTGACTGGACAATTGAACCCAGCCAGAGTCAGTACCTCCAGGGGAGGGGAACCAGTGAGTGTAGAACTGAACCTAGCCAGAGTCAGTACCTCCAGGGGAGGGGAGACAGTGAGTGCAGAACTGAACCCAGCCAGAGTCAGTACCTCCAGGGGAGGGGAACCCGTGAGTGTAGAACTGAACCCAGCCAGAGTCAGTACCTCCAGGGGCAGGGAATGAGTGAGTGTAGAACTGAACACAGCCAGAGTCAGTACCTCCAGGAGTGAGGAATGAGTGAGTGTCGAACTGATCCCAGTCAGAGTCAGTACCTCCAGGGGAGGCGAACCAGTGAGTGAAGAACTGACCCCAGCCAGAGTCAGTACCTTCAGGGGAGTGGAACCAGTGAGTGTAGAACTGAAGCCAGCCAGAGTCAGTACCGCCAGGGGAGGGGAATCAGTGACTGGACAACTGAACCCAGCCAGAGTCAGTACCTCCAGTGGAGGGGAACCAGTGAGTGTAGAACTGACCCCAGCCAGAGTCAGTACCTTCAGGGGAGGGGAACCAGTGAGTGTAGAACTGAAGCCAGCCAGAGTCAGTACCGCCACGGGAGGGGAATCAGTGACTGGACAACTGAACCCAGCCAGAGTCAGTACCTCCAGGGGAGGGGAACTAGTGAGTGTAGAACTGAACCCAGCCAGAGTCAGTACCTCCAGGGGAGGGGAGACAGTGAGTGCAGAACTGAACCCAGCCAGAGTCAGTACCTCCAAGCGAGGGGAACCAGTGAGTGCAGAACTGAACCTAGCCAGAGTCAGTACCTCCAGGGGAGGGGAACCAGTGAGTGTAGAACTGAACCCAGCCAGAGTCAGTACCTCCAGGGGAGGGGAACCAGTGAGTGTAGAACTGAACCCAGCCAGAGTCAGTACCTCCAGGGGTGGGGAACCAGTGAGTGTCGAACTGAACCCAGCCAGAGTCAGTACCTCCAGGGGAGGGGAACCCGTGAGTGGAGAACTGAACCCAGCCAGAGTCAGTACCTCCAGGGGAGGGGAACCCGTGAGTGTAGAACTGAACCCAGCCAGAGTCAGTACCGCCAGGGGCGGGGAATGAGTGAGTGTAGAACTGAACACAGCCAGAGACAGTACCTCCAGGAGTGGGGAATGAGTGAGTGTCGAACTGAACCCAGCCAGAGTCAGTACCTCCAGGGGAGGCGAACCAGTGAGTGAAGAACTGACCCCAGCCAGAGTCAGTACCTTCAGGGGAGGGGAGACAGTGAGTGCAGAACTGAACCCAGCCAGAGTCAGTACCTCCAGGGGAGGGGAACCAGTGAGTGTAGAACTGAACCCAGCCAGAGTCAGTACCTCTAGGGGAGAGGAACCAGTGAGTGTAGAACTGAACCCAGCCAGAGTCAGTACCTCCAGGGGAGGTGAACCAGTGATTGTAGAACTGAACCCAACCAGAGTCGGTACCTCCAGGGGAGGGGTCCCAGTGAGTGTAGAACTGAACCCAGCCAGAGTCAGAACCTCCAGGGGAGGGGAACCAGTGAGTGTAGAACTGAACCCAACAAGAGTCAGTAACTCCAGGGGAGGGGAACCAGTGAGTGTAGAACTGAACCCAGCCAGAGTCAGTGCCTCCAATGGAGGTGAACCAGTGAGTGTAGAACTGAACCCAGCCAGAGTCGGTACCTCCAGGGGAGGGGACCCAGTGAGTGTAGAACTGAACCCAGCCAGAGTCAGTACCTTCAGGGGAGGGGACCCAGTGAGTGTAGAACTGAACCCAGCCAGTTTCAGTAACTTCAGGGGAGGGGAACCAGTGAGTGTAGAACTGAACCCAGCCAGAGTCAGTACCTTCAGGGGAGGGGAACCAGTGAATGTAGAACTGAACCCAGCCAGAGTCAGTACCTTCAGGGGAGGGGAACCAGTGAATGTAGAACTGAACCCAGCCAGAGTCAGTACCTTCAGGGGAGGGGACCCAGTGAGTGTCGAACTGAACCCAGCCAGAGTCAGTACCTCCAGGGGAGGGGAACCAGTGAGTGTAGAACTGAACCCAGCCAGAGTCAGTACCTTCAGTGGAGGGGAACCAGTGAGTGTAGAGCTGAACCCAGCCAGAGTCAGTACCTTCAGGGGAGGGGAACCAGTGAGTGTAGAACTGAACCCAGCCAGAGTCAGTACCTTCAGGGGAGGGGAACCAGTGAGTGTAGAACTGAACCCAGCCAGAGTCAGTACCTCCAGGGGAGGGGAACCACTGAGTGTAGAACTGAACCCAGCCAGAGTGAGTACCTTCAGGGGAGGGGAACCATTGAGTGTAGAACTGAACCCAGCCGGAGTGAGTACCTTCAGGGGAGGGGAACCAGTGAGTGTAGAACTGAACCCAGCCAGAGTCAGTACCTCCAGGGGAGGGGAATGAGTGAGTGGAGAACTGAACCCAGCCAGAGTCAGAACCTCCAGGGGAGGGGAACCAGTGATTGTAGAACTGAACCCAGCCTGAGTCAGTACCTCCAGGGGAGGGGAACCAGTGAGTGCAGAACTGAACCCAGCCAGAGTCAGTACCTCCAGGGGATGGGAACCAGTGAGTGTAGAACTGAACCCAGCCAGAGCCAGTACCTCCAGGTGAGGGGACCCAGTGAGTGGAGAACTGAACCCAGCCAGAGTCAGTACCTCCAGAGGAGGGGAAGCAGTGAGTGCAGAACTGAACCCAGTCAGAATCAGTACCTTCAGGGGAGGGGAACCAGTGAGTGTAGAACTGAACCCAGCCAGAGTCAGTACCTTCAGGGGAGGGGACCCAGTGTGTGAAGAACTGAACCCAGCCAGAGTCAGTACCTCCAGGGGAGGGGAATGAGTGAGTGAAGAACTGAACCCAGACAGAGTCAGTACCTCCAAGCGAGGGGAACCAGTGAGTGCAGAACTGAACCCAGCCAGAGTCAGTACCTCCAGGGGAGGGGAACCAGTGAGTGTAGAACTGAACCCAGCCAGAGTCAGTACCTCCAGGGGAGGGGAACCAGTGAGTGTAGAACTGAACCCAGCCAGAGTCAGTACCTCCAGGGGTGGGGAACCAGTGAGTGTCGAACTGAACCCAGCCAGAGTCAGTACCTCCAGGGGAGGGGATCCAGCGAGTGGAGAACTGAACCCAGCCAGAGTCAGTACCTCCAGGGGAGGGGAATCCGTGAGTGTAGAACTGAACCCAGCCAGAGTCAGTACCTTCAGGGGCAGGGAATGAGTGAGTGTAGAACTGAACACAGCCAGAGTCAGTACCTCCAGGAGTGGGGAATGAGTGAGTGTCGAACTGAACCCAGCCAGAGTCAGTACCTCCAGGGGAGGCGAACCAGTGAGTGAAGAACTGACCCCAGCCAGAGTCAGTACCTTCAGGGGAGGGGAACCAGTGAGTGTAGAACTGAAGCCAGCCAGAGTCAGTACCGCCAGGGGAGGGGAATCAGTGACTGGACAACTCAACCCAGCCAGAGTCAGTACCTCCAGTGGAGGGGAACCAGTGAGTGTAGAACTGACCCCAGCCAGAGTCAGTACCTTCAGGGGAGGGGAACCAGTGAGTGTAGAAGTGAAGCCAGCCAGAGTCAGTACCGCCAGGGGAGGGGAATCAGTGACTGGACAACTGAACCCAGCCAGAGTCAGTACCTCAAGGGGAGGGGAACTAGTGAGTGTAGAACTGAACCCAGCCAGAGTCAGTACCTCCAGGGGAGGGGAGACAGTGAGTGCAGAAATGAACCCAGCCAGAGTCAGTATCTCCAGGGGAGGGGAACCAGTGAGTGTAGAACTGAACCCAGCCAGAGTCAGTACCTCCAGGGGAGGGGAACCAGTGAGTGTAGAACTGAACCCAGCCAGAGTCAGTACCTCCAGGGGAGGGGAACCAGTGAGTGTAGAACTGAACCCAGCCAGAGTCAGTACCTCCAGGGGTGGGTACCCAGTGAGTGTCGAACTGAACCCAGCCAGAGTCAGTACCTCCAGGGGAGGGGATCCAGTGAGTGGAGAACTGAACCCAGCCAGAGTCAGTACCTCCAGGGGAGGGGAACCAGTGAGTGTAGAACTGAACCCAGCCAGAGTCAGTACCTTCAGGGGCGGGGAATGAGTGAGTGTAGAACTGAACACAGCCAGAGTCAGTACCTCCAGGAGTGGGGAATGAGTGAGTGTCGAACTGAACCCAGCCAGAGTCAGTACCTCCAGGGGAGCCGAACCAGTGAGTGTAGAACTGAAGCCAGCCAGAGTCAGTACCGCCAGGGGAGGGGAATCAGTGACTGGACAATTGAACCCAGCCAGAGTCAGTACCTCCAGGGGAGGGGAACCAGTGAGTGTAGAACTGAACCTAGCCAGAGTCAGTACCTCCAGGGGAGGGGAGACAGTGAGTGCAGAACTGAACCCAGCCAGAGTCAGTACCTCCAGGGGAGGGGAACCCGTGAGTGTAGAAATGAACCCAGCCAGAGTCAGTACCTCCAGGGGCAGGGAATGAGTGAGTGTAGAACTGAACACAGCCAGAGTCAGTACCTCCAGGAGTGAGGAATGAGTGAGTGTCGAACTGATCCCAGTCAGAGTCAGTACCTCCAGGGGAGGCGAACCAGTGAGTGAAGAACTGACCCCAGCCAGAGTCAGTACCTTCAGGGGAGTGGAACCAGTGAGTGTAGAACTGAAGCCAGCCAGAGTCAGTACCGCCAGGGGAGGGGAATCAGTGACTGGACAACTGAACCCAGCCAGAGTCAGTACCTCCAGTGGAGGGGAACCAGTGAGTGTAGAACTGACCCCAGCCAGAGTCAGTACCTTCAGGGGAGGGGAACCAGTGAGTGTAGAACTGAAGCCAGCCAGAGTCAGTACCGCCACGGGAGGGGAATCAGTGACTGGACAACTGAACCCAGCCAGAGTCAGTACCTCCAGGGGAGGGGAACTAGTGAGTGTAGAACTGAACCCAGCCAGAGTCAGTACCTCCAGGGGAGGGGAGACAGTGAGTGCAGAACTGAACCCAGCCAGAGTCAGTACCTCCAAGCGAGGGGAACCAGTGAGTGCAGAACTGAACCTAGCCAGAGTCAGTACCTCCAGGGGAGGGGAACCAGTGAGTGTAGAACTGAACCCAGCCAGAGTCAGTACCTCCAGGGGAGGGGAACCAGTGAGTGTAGAACTGAACCCAGCCAGAGTCAGTACCTCCAGGGGTGGGGAACCAGTGAGTGTCGAACTGAACCCAGCCAGAGTCAGTACCTCCAGGGGAGGGGAACCCGTGAGTGGAGAACTGAACCCAGCCAGAGTCAGTACCTCCAGGGGAGGGGAACCCGTGAGTGTAGAACTGAACCCAGCCAGAGTCAGTACCGCCAGGGGCGGGGAATGAGTGAGTGTAGAACTGAACACAGCCAGAGACAGTACCTCCAGGAGTGGGGAATGAGTGAGTGTCGAACTGAACCCAGCCAGAGTCAGTACCTCCAGGGGAGGCGAACCAGTGAGTGAAGAACTGACCCCAGCCAGAGTCAGTACCTTCAGGGGAGGGGAGACAGTGAGTGCAGAACTGAACCCAGCCAGAGTCAGTACCTCCAGGGGAGGGGAACCAGTGAGTGTAGAACTGAACCCAGCCAGAGTCAGTACCTCTAGGGGAGAGGAACCAGTGAGTGTAGAACTGAACCCAGCCAGAGTCAGTACCTCCAGGGGAGGTGAACCAGTGATTGTAGAACTGAACCCAACCAGAGTCGGTACCTCCAGGGGAGGGGTCCCAGTGAGTGTAGAACTGAACCCAGCCAGAGTCAGAACCTCCAGGGGAGGGGAACCAGTGAGTGTAGAACTGAACCCAACAAGAGTCAGTAACTCCAGGGGAGGGGAACCAGTGAGTGTAGAACTGAACCCAGCCAGAGTCAGTGCCTCCAATGGAGGTGAACCAGTGAGTGTAGAACTGAACCCAGCCAGAGTCGGTACCTCCAGGGGAGGGGACCCAGTGAGTGTAGAACTGAACCCAGCCAGAGTCAGTACCTTCAGGGGAGGGGACCCAGTGAGTGTAGAACTGAACCCAGCCAGTTTCAGTAACTTCAGGGGAGGGGAACCAGTGAGTGTAGAACTGAACCCAGCCAGAGTCAGTACCTTCAGGGGAGGGGAACCAGTGAATGTAGAACTGAACCCAGCCAGAGTCAGTACCTTCAGGGGAGGGGAACCAGTGAATGTAGAACTGAACCCAGCCAGAGTCAGTACCTTCAGGGGAGGGGACCCAGTGAGTGTCGAACTGAACCCAGCCAGAGTCAGTACCTCCAGGGGAGGGGAACCAGTGAGTGTAGAACTGAACCCAGCCAGAGTCAGTACCTTCAGTGGAGGGGAACCAGTGAGTGTAGAGCTGAACCCAGCCAGAGTCAGTACCTTCAGGGGAGGGGAACCAGTGAGTGTAGAACTGAACCCAGCCAGAGTCAGTACCTTCAGGGGAGGGGAACCAGTGAGTGTAGAACTGAACCCAGCCAGAGTCAGTACCTCCAGGGGAGGGGAACCACTGAGTGTAGAACTGAACCCAGCCAGAGTGAGTACCTTGAGGGGAGGGGAACCATTGAGTGTAGAACTGAACCCAGCCGGAGTGAGTACCTTCAGGGGAGGGGAACCAGTGAGTGTAGAACTGAACCCAGCCAGAGTCAGTACCTCCAGGGGAGGGGAATGAGTGAGTGGAGAACTGAACCCAGCCAGAGTCAGAACCTCCAGGGGAGGGGAACCAGTGATTGTAGAACTGAACCCAGCCTGAGTCAGTACCTCCAGGGGAGGGGAACCAGTGAGTGCAGAACTGAACCCAGCCAGAGTCAGTACCTCCAGGGGATGGGAACCAGTGAGTGTAGAACTGAACCCAGCCAGAGCCAGTACCTCCAGGTGAGGGGACCCAGTGAGTGGAGAACTGAACCCAGCCAGAGTCAGTACCTCCAGAGGAGGGGAAGCAGTGAGTGCAGAACTGAACCCAGTCAGAATCAGTACCTTCAGGGGAGGGGAACCAGTGAGTGTAGAACTGAACCCAGCCAGAGTCAGTACCTTCAGGGGAGGGGACCCAGTGTGTGAAGAACTGAACCCAGCCAGAGTCAGTACCTCCAGGGGAGGGGAATGAGTGAGTGAAGAACTGAACCCAGACAGAGTCAGTACCTCCAAGCGAGGGGAACCAGTGAGTGCAGAACTGAACCCAGCCAGAGTCAGTACCTCCAGGGGAGGGGAACCAGTGAGTGTAGAACTGAACCCAGCCAGAGTCAGTACCTCCAGGGGAGGGGAACCAGTGAGTGTAGAACTGAACCCAGCCAGAGTCAGTACCTCCAGGGGTGGGGAACCAGTGAGTGTCGAACTGAACCCAGCCAGAGTCAGTACCTCCAGGGGAGGGGATCCAGCGAGTGGAGAACTGAACCCAGCCAGAGTCAGTACCTCCAGGGGAGGGGAATCCGTGAGTGTAGAACTGAACCCAGCCAGAGTCAGTACCTTCAGGGGCAGGGAATGAGTGAGTGTAGAACTGAACACAGCCAGAGTCAGTACCTCCAGGAGTGGGGAATGAGTGAGTGTCGAACTGAACCCAGCCAGAGTCAGTACCTCCAGGGGAGGCGAACCAGTGAGTGAAGAACTGACCCCAGCCAGAGTCAGTACCTTCAGGGGAGGGGAACCAGTGAGTGTAGAACTGAAGCCAGCCAGAGTCAGTACCGCCAGGGGAGGGGAATCAGTGACTGGACAACTCAACCCAGCCAGAGTCAGTACCTCCAGTGGAGGGGAACCAGTGAGTGTAGAACTGACCCCAGCCAGAGTCAGTACCTTCAGGGGAGGGGAACCAGTGAGTGTAGAAGTGAAGCCAGCCAGAGTCAGTACCGCCAGGGGAGGGGAATCAGTGACTGGACAACTGAACCCAGCCAGAGTCAGTACCTCAAGGGGAGGGGAACTAGTGAGTGTAGAACTGAACCCAGCCAGAGTCAGTACCTCCAGGGGAGGGGAGACAGTGAGTGCAGAAATGAACCCAGCCAGAGTCAGTATCTCCAGGGGAGGGGAACCAGTGAGTGTAGAACTGAACCCAGCCAGAGTCAGTACCTCCAGGGGAGGGGAACCAGTGAGTGTAGAACTGAACCCAACTAAAGTCAGTAACTCCATGGGAGGGGAACCAGTGAGTGTAGAACTGAACCCAGCCAGAGTCAGTACCTCCAGGGGAGGTGAACCAGTGAGTGTAGAACTGAACCCAGCAAGAGTCGGTACCTCCAGTGGAGGGGACCCAGTGAGTGTAGAACTGAACCCAGCCAGAGTCAGTACCTCCAGGGGAGGGGAACCAGTGAGTGTAGAACTGAACCCAGCCAGAGTCAGTACCTCCAGGGGAGGGGAACCAGTGAGTGTAGAACTGAACCCAGCCAGAGTCAGTACCTCCAGGGGTGGGTACCCAGTGAGTGTCGAACTGAACCCAGCCAGAGTCAGTACCTCCAGGGGAGGGGATCCAGTGAGTGGAGAACTGAACCCAGCCAGAGTCAGTACCTCCAGGGGAGGGGAACCAGTGAGTGTAGAACTGAACCCAGCCAGAGTCAGTACCTTCAGGGGCGGGGAATGAGTGAGTGTAGAACTGAACAGAGCCAGAGTCAGTAACTCCAGGGGAGGGGAACCAGTGAGTGTAGAACTGAACCCAGCCAGAGTCAGTGCCTCCAATGGAGGTGAACCAGTGAGTGTAGAACTGAACCCAGCCAGAGTCGGTACCTCCAGGGGAGGGGACCCAGTGAGTGTAGAACTGAACCCAGCCAGAGTCAGTACCTTCAGGGGAGGGGACCCAGTGAGTGTAGAACTGAACCCAGCCAGTTTCAGTAACTTCAGGGGAGGGGAACCAGTGAGTGTAGAACTGAACCCAGCCAGAGTCAGTACCTTCAGGGGAGGGGAACCAGTGAATGTAGAACTGAACCCAGCCAGAGTCAGTACCTTCAGGGGAGGGGAACCAGTGAATGTAGAACTGAACCCAGCCAGAGTCAGTACCTTCAGGGGAGGGGACCCAGTGAGTGTCGAACTGAACCCAGCCAGAGTCAGTACCTCCAGGGGAGGGGAACCAGTGAGTGTAGAACTGAACCCAGCCAGAGTCAGTACCTTCAGTGGAGGGGAACCAGTGAGTGTAGAGCTGAACCCAGCCAGAGTCAGTACCTTCAGGGGAGGGGAACCAGTGAGTGTAGAACTGAACCCAGCCAGAGTCAGTACCTTCAGGGGAGGGGAACCAGTGAGTGTAGAACTGAACCCAGCCAGAGTCAGTACCTCCAGGGGAGGGGAACCACTGAGTGTAGAACTGAACCCAGCCAGAGTGAGTACCTTCAGGGGAGGGGAACCATTGAGTGTAGAACTGAACCCAGCCGGAGTGAGTACCTTCAGGGGAGGGGAACCAGTGAGTGTAGAACTGAACCCAGCCAGAGTCAGTACCTCCAGGGGAGGGGAATGAGTGAGTGGAGAACTGAACCCAGCCAGAGTCAGAACCTCCAGGGGAGGGGAACCAGTGATTGTAGAACTGAACCCAGCCTGAGTCAGTACCTCCAGGGGAGGGGAACCAGTGAGTGCAGAACTGAACCCAGCCAGAGTCAGTACCTCCAGGGGATGGGAACCAGTGAGTGTAGAACTGAACCCAGCCAGAGCCAGTACCTCCAGGTGAGGGGACCCAGTGAGTGGAGAACTGAACCCAGCCAGAGTCAGTACCTCCAGAGGAGGGGAAGCAGTGAGTGCAGAACTGAACCCAGTCAGAATCAGTACCTTCAGGGGAGGGGAACCAGTGAGTGTAGAACTGAACCCAGCCAGAGTCAGTACCTTCAGGGGAGGGGACCCAGTGTGTGAAGAACTGAACCCAGCCAGAGTCAGTACCTCCAGGGGAGGGGAATGAGTGAGTGAAGAACTGAACCCAGACAGAGTCAGTACCTCCAAGCGAGGGGAACCAGTGAGTGCAGAACTGAACCCAGCCAGAGTCAGTACCTCCAGGGGAGGGGAACCAGTGAGTGTAGAACTGAACCCAGCCAGAGTCAGTACCTCCAGGGGAGGGGAACCAGTGAGTGTAGAACTGAACCCAGCCAGAGTCAGTACCTCCAGGGGTGGGGAACCAGTGAGTGTCGAACTGAACCCAGCCAGAGTCAGTACCTCCAGGGGAGGGGATCCAGCGAGTGGAGAACTGAACCCAGCCAGAGTCAGTACCTCCAGGGGAGGGGAATCCGTGAGTGTAGAACTGAACCCAGCCAGAGTCAGTACCTTCAGGGGCAGGGAATGAGTGAGTGTAGAACTGAACACAGCCAGAGTCAGTACCTCCAGGAGTGGGGAATGAGTGAGTGTCGAACTGAACCCAGCCAGAGTCAGTACCTCCAGGGGAGGCGAACCAGTGAGTGAAGAACTGACCCCAGCCAGAGTCAGTACCTTCAGGGGAGGGGAACCAGTGAGTGTAGAACTGAAGCCAGCCAGAGTCAGTACCGCCAGGGGAGGGGAATCAGTGACTGGACAACTCAACCCAGCCAGAGTCAGTACCTCCAGTGGAGGGGAACCAGTGAGTGTAGAACTGACCCCAGTCAGAGTCAGTACCTTCAGGGGAGGGGAACCAGTGAGTGTAGAAGTGAAGCCAGCCAGAGTCAGTACCGCCAGGGGAGGGGAATCAGTGACTGGACAACTGAACCCAGCCAGAGTCAGTACCTCAAGGGGAGGGGAACTAGTGAGTGTAGAACTGAACCCAGCCAGAGTCAGTACCTCCAGGGGAGGGGAGACAGTGAGTGCAGAAATGAACCCAGCCAGAGTCAGTATCTCCAGGGGAGGGGAACCAGTGAGTGTAGAACTGAACCCAGCCAGAGTCAGTACCTCCAGGGGAGGGGATCCAGTGAGTGTAGAACTGAACCCAGCCAGAGTCAGTACCTCCAGGGGAGGGGAACCAGTGAGTGTAGAACTGAACCCAGCCAGAGTCAGTACCTCCAGGGGTGGGTACCCAGTGAGTGTCGAACTGAACCCAGCCAGAGTCAGTACCTCCAGGGGAGGGGATCCAGTGAGTGGAGAACTGAACCCAGCCAGAGTCAGTACCTCCAGGGGAGGGGAACCAGTGAGTGTAGAACTGAACCCAGCCAGAGTCAGTACCTTCAGGGGCGGGGAATGAGTGAGTGTAGAACTGAACACAGCCAGAGTCAGTACCTCCAGGAGTGGGGAATGAGTGAGTGTCGAACTGAACCCAGCCAGAGTCAGTACCTCCAGGGGAGCCGAACCAGTGAGTGTAGAACTGAAGCCAGCCAGAGTCAGTACCGCCAGGGGAGGGGAATCAGTGACTGGACAATTGAACCCAGCCAGAGTCAGTACCTCCAGGGGAGGGGAACCAGTGAGTGTAGAACTGAACCTAGCCAGAGTCAGTACCTCCAGGGGAGGGGAGACAGTGAGTGCAGAACTGAACCCAGCCAGAGTCAGTACCTCCAGGGGAGGGGAACCCGTGAGTGTAGAACTGAACCCAGCCAGAGTCAGTACCTCCAGGGGCAGGGAATGAGTGAGTGTAGAACTGAACACAGCCAGAGTCAGTACCTCCAGGAGTGAGGAATGAGTGAGTGTCGAACTGATCCCAGTCAGAGTCAGTATCTCCAGGGGAGGCGAACCAGTGAGTGAAGAACTGACCCCAGCCAGAGTCAGTACCTTCAGGGGAGTGGAACCAGTGAGTGTAGAACTGAAGCCAGCCAGAGTCAGTACCGCCAGGGGAGGGGAATCAGTGACTGGACAACTGAACCCAGCCAGAGTCAGTACCTCCAGTGGAGGGGAACCAGTGAGTGTAGAACTGACCCCAGCCAGAGTCAGTACCTTCAGGGGAGGGGAACCAGTGAGTGTAGAACTGAAGCCAGCCAGAGTCAGTACCGCCACGGGAGGGGAATCAGTGACTGGACAACTGAACCCAGCCAGAGTCAGTACCTCCAGGGGAGGGGAACTAGTGAGTGTAGAACTGAACCCAGCCAGAGTCAGTACCTCCAGGGGAGGGGAGACAGTGAGTGCAGAACTGAACCCAGCCAGAGTCAGTACCTCCAAGCGAGGGGAACCAGTGAGTGCAGAACTGAACCTAGCCAGAGTCAGTACCTCCAGGGGAGGGGAACCAGTGAGTGTAGAACTGAACCCAGCCAGAGTCAGTACCTCCAGGGGAGGGGAACCAGTGAGTGTAGAACTGAACCCAGCCAGAGTCAGTACCTCCAGGGGTGGGGAACCAGTGAGTGTCGAACTGAACCCAGCCAGAGTCAGTACCTCCAGGGGAGGGGAACCCGTGAGTGGAGAACTGAACCCAGCCAGAGTCAGTACCTCCAGGGGAGGGGAACCCGTGAGTGTAGAACTGAACCCAGCCAGAGTCAGTACCGCCAGGGGCGGGGAATGAGTGAGTGTAGAACTGAACACAGCCAGAGACAGTACCTCCAGGAGTGGGGAATGAGTGAGTGTCGAACTGAACCCAGCCAGAGTCAGTACCTCCAGGGGAGGCGAACCAGTGAGTGAAGAACTGACCCCAGCCAGAGTCAGTACCTTCAGGGGAGGGGAGACAGTGAGTGCAGAACTGAACCCAGCCAGAGTCAGTACCTCCAGGGGAGGGGAACCAGTGAGTGTAGAACTGAACCCAGCCAGAGTCAGTACCTCTAGGGGAGAGGAACCAGTGAGTGTAGAACTGAACCCAGCCAGAGTCAGTACCTCCAGGGGAGGTGAACCAGTGATTGTAGAACTGAACCCAACCAGAGTCGGTACCTCCAGGGGAGGGGTCCCAGTGAGTGTAGAACTGAACCCAGCCAGAGTCAGAACCTCCAGGGGAGGGGAACCAGTGAGTGTAGAACTGAACCCAACAAGAGTCAGTAACTCCAGGGGAGGGGAACCAGTGAGTGTAGAACTGAACCCAGCCAGAGTCAGTGCCTCCAATGGAGGTGAACCAGTGAGTGTAGAACTGAACCCAGCCAGAGTCGGTACCTCCAGGGGAGGGGACCCAGTGAGTGTAGAACTGAACCCAGCCAGAGTCAGTACCTTCAGGGGAGGGGACCCAGTGAGTGTAGAACTGAACCCAGCCAGTTTCAGTAACTTCAGGGGAGGGGAACCAGTGAGTGTAGAACTGAACCCAGCCAGAGTCAGTACCTTCAGGGGAGGGGAACCAGTGAATGTAGAACTGAACCCAGCCAGAGTCAGTACCTTCAGGGGAGGGGAACCAGTGAATGTAGAACTGAACCCAGCCAGAGTCAGTACCTTCAGGGGAGGGGACCCAGTGAGTGTCGAACTGAACCCAGCCAGAGTCAGTACCTCCAGGGGAGGGGAACCAGTGAGTGTAGAACTGAACCCAGCCAGAGTCAGTACCTTCAGTGGAGGGGAACCAGTGAGTGTAGAGCTGAACCCAGCCAGAGTCAGTACCTTCAGGGGAGGGGAACCAGTGAGCGTAGAACTGAACCCAGCCAGAGTCAGTACCTTCAGGGGAGGGGAACCAGTGAGTGTAGAACTGAACCCAGCCAGAGTCAGTACCTCCAGGGGAGGGGAACCACTGAGTGTAGAACTGAACCCAGCCAGAGTGAGTACCTTGAGGGGAGGGGAACCATTGAGTGTAGAACTGAACCCAGCCGGAGTGAGTACCTTCAGGGGAGGGGAACCAGTGAGTGTAGAACTGAACCCAGCCAGAGTCAGTACCTCCAGGGGAGGGGAATGAGTGAGTGGAGAACTGAACCCAGCCAGAGTCAGAACCTCCAGGGGAGGGGAACCAGTGATTGTAGAACTGAACCCAGCCTGAGTCAGTACCTCCAGGGGAGGGGAACCAGTGAGTGCAGAACTGAACCCAGCCAGAGTCAGTACCTCCAGGGGATGGGAACCAGTGAGTGTAGAACTGAACCCAGCCAGAGCCAGTACCTCCAGGTGAGGGGACCCAGTGAGTGGAGAACTGAACCCAGCCAGAGTCAGTACCTCCAGAGGAGGGGAAGCAGTGAGTGCAGAACTGAACCCAGTCAGAATCAGTACCTTCAGGGGAGGGGAACCAGTGAGTGTAGAACTGAACCCAGCCAGAGTCAGTACCTTCAGGGGAGGGGACCCAGTGTGTGAAGAACTGAACCCAGCCAGAGTCAGTACCTCCAGGGGAGGGGAATGAGTGAGTGAAGAACTGAACCCAGACAGAGTCAGTACCTCCAAGCGAGGGGAACCAGTGAGTGCAGAACTGAACCCAGCCAGAGTCAGTACCTCCAGGGGAGGGGAACCAGTGAGTGTAGAACTGAACCCAGCCAGAGTCAGTACCTCCAGGGGAGGGGAACCAGTGAGTGTAGAACTGAACCCAGCCAGAGTCAGTACCTCCAGGGGTGGGGAACCAGTGAGTGTCGAACTGAACCCAGCCAGAGTCAGTACCTCCAGGGGAGGGGATCCAGCGAGTGGAGAACTGAACCCAGCCAGAGTCAGTACCTCCAGGGGAGGGGAATCCGTGAGTGTAGAACTGAACCCAGCCAGAGTCAGTACCTTCAGGGGCAGGGAATGAGTGAGTGTAGAACTGAACACAGCCAGAGTCAGTACCTCCAGGAGTGGGGAATGAGTGAGTGTCGAACTGAACCCAGCCAGAGTCAGTACCTCCAGGGGAGGCGAACCAGTGAGTGAAGAACTGACCCCAGCCAGAGTCAGTACCTTCAGGGGAGGGGAACCAGTGAGTGTAGAACTGAAGCCAGCCAGAGTCAGTACCGCCAGGGGAGGGGAATCAGTGACTGGACAACTCAACCCAGCCAGAGTCAGTACCTCCAGTGGAGGGGAACCAGTGAGTGTAGAACTGACCCCAGCCAGAGTCAGTACCTTCAGGGGAGGGGAACCAGTGAGTGTAGAAGTGAAGCCAGCCAGAGTCAGTACCGCCAGGGGAGGGGAATCAGTGACTGGACAACTGAACCCAGCCAGAGTCAGTACCTCAAGGGGAGGGGAACTAGTGAGTGTAGAACTGAACCCAGCCAGAGTCAGTACCTCCAGGGGAGGGGAGACAGTGAGTGCAGAAATGAACCCAGCCAGAGTCAGTATCTCCAGGGGAGGGGAACCAGTGAGTGTAGAACTGAACCCAGCCAGAGTCAGTACCTCCAGGGGAGGGGAACCAGTGAGTGTAGAACTGAACCCAACTAAAGTCAGTAACTCCATGGGAGGGGAACCAGTGAGTGTAGAACTGAACCCAGCCAGAGTCAGTACCTCCAGGGGAGGTGAACCAGTGAGTGTAGAACTGAACCCAGCCAGAGTCGGTACCTCCAGTGGAGGGGACCCAGTGAGTGTAGAACTGAACCCAGCCAGAGTCAGTACCTCCAGGGGAGGGGAACCAGTGAGTGTAGAACTGAACCCAGCCAGAGTCAGTACCTCCAGGGGAGGGGAACCAGTGAGTGTAGAACTGAACCCAGCCAGAGTCAGTACCTCCAGGGGTGGGTACCCAGTGAGTGTCGAACTGAACCCAGCCAGAGTCAGTACCTCCAGGGGAGGGGATCCAGTGAGTGGAGAACTGAACCCAGCCAGAGTCAGTACCTCCAGGGGAGGGGAACCAGTGAGTGTAGAACTGAACCCAGCCAGAGTCAGTACCTTCAGGGGCGGGGAATGAGTGAGTGTAGAACTGAACACAGCCAGAGTCAGTACCTCCAGGAGTGGGGAATGAGTGAGTGTCGAACTGAACCCAGCCAGAGTCAGAACCTCCAGGGGAGCCGAACCAGTGAGTGTAGAACTGAAGCCAGCCAGAGTCAGTACCGCCAGGGGAGGGGAATCAGTGACTGGACAATTGAACCCAGCCAGAGTCAGTACCTCCAGGGGAGGGGAACCAGTGAGTGTAGAACTGAACCTAGCCAGAGTTAGTACCTCCAGGGGAGGGGAGACAGTGAGTGCAGAACTGAACCCAGCCAGAGTCAGTACCTCCAGGGGAGGGGAACCCGTGAGTGTAGAACTGAACCCAGCCAGAGTCAGTACCTCCAGGGGCAGGGAATGAGTGAGTGTAGAACTGAACACAGCCAGAGTCAGTACCTCCAGGAGTGGGGAATGAGTGAGTGTCGAACTGATCCCAGTCAGAGTCAGTACCTCCAGGGGAGGCGAACCAGTGAGTGAAGAACTGACCCCAGCCAGAGTCAGTACCTTCAGGGGAGTGGAACCAGTGAGTGTAGAACTGAAGCCAGCCAGAGTCAGTACCGCCAGGGGAGGGGAATCAGTGACTGGACAACTGAACCCAGCCAGAGTCAGTACCTCCAGTGGAGGGGAACCAGTGAGTGTAGAACTGACCCCAGCCAGAGTCAGTACCTTCAGGGGAGGGGAACCAGTGAGTGTAGAACTGAAGCCAGCCAGAGTAGTACCGCCACGGGAGGGGAACCCGTGAGTGGAGAACTGAACCCAGCCAGAGTCAGTACCTCCAGGGGAGGGGAACTAGTGAGTGTAGAACTGAACCCAGCCAGAGTCAGTACCTCCAGGGGAGGGGAGACAGTGAGTGCAGAACTGAACCCAGCCAGAGTCAGTACCTCCAAGCGAGGGGAACCAGTGAGTGCAGAACTGAACCCAGCCAGAGTCAGTACCTCCAGGGGAGGGGAACCAGTGAGTGTAGAACTGAACCCAGCCAGAGTCAGTACCTCCAGGGGAGGGGAACCAGTGAGTGTAGAACTGAACCCAGCCAGAGTCAGTACCTCCAGGGGTGGGGAACCAGTGAGTGTCGAACTGAACCCAGCCAGAGTCAGTACCTCCAGGGGAGGGGATCCAGTGAGTGTAGAACTGAACCCAGCCAGAGTCAGTACCTCCAGGGGAGGGGAATCCGTGAGTGTAGAACTGAACCCAGCCAGAGTCAGTACCTTCAGGGGCAGGGAATGAGTGAGTGTAGAACTGAACACAGCCAGAGTCAGTACCTCCAGGAGTGGGGAATGAGTGAGTGTCGAACTGAACCCATCCAGAGTCAGTACCTCCAGAGGACGGGAACCAGTGAGTGTAGAACTGAACCCAGCCAGAGTCAGTACCTTCAGGGGAGGGGACCCAGTGAGTGAAGAACTGAACCCAGCCAGAGTCAGTACCTCCAGG
Organism: Pristiophorus japonicus; assembly: GCF_044704955.1. Classification (NCBI taxonomy): domain Eukaryota; kingdom Metazoa; phylum Chordata; class Chondrichthyes; family Pristiophoridae; genus Pristiophorus; species Pristiophorus japonicus. Next base: position 658,308 of record NW_027252101.1, on the reverse strand, counting down.
GGAGGGGAATGAGTGAGTGAAGAACTGAACCCAGACAGAGTCAGTACCTCCAGGGGAGGGGAACCAGTGAGTGCAGAACTGAACCCAGCCAGAGTCTGTACCTCCAGGGGAGGGGAACCAGTGAGTGTAGAACTGAACCCAGCCAGAGTCAGTACCTCCAGGGGAGGGGAACCAGTGAGTGTAGAACTGAACCCAGCCAGAGTCAGTACCTCCAGGGGTGGGGAACCAGTGAGTGGAGAACTGAACCCAGCCAGAGTCAGTACCTCCAGAGGAGGTGAACCCGTGAGTGTAGAACTGAACCCAGCCAGAGTCAGTACCTTCAGGGGCGGGGAATGAGTGAGTGTAGAACTGAACACAGCCAGAGACAGTACCTCCAGGGGAGGGGAACCAGTGAGTGTAGAACTGAACCCAGCCAGAGTCAGTACCTCCAGGGGTGGGGAACCAGTGAGTGGAGAACTGAACCCAGCCAGAGTCAGTACCTCCAGGGGAGGGGAACCCGTGAGTGTAGAACTGAACCCAGCCAGAGTCAGTACCTTCAGGGGCGGGGAATGAGTGAGTGTAGAACTGAACACAGCCAGAGACAGTACCTCCAGGAGTGGGGAATGAGTGAGTGTCGAACTGAACCCAGCCAGAGTCAGTACCTCCAGGGGAGGCGAACCAGTGAGTGAAGAACTGACCCCAGCCAGAGTCAGTACCTTCAGGGGAGGGGAACCAGTGAGTGTAGAACTGAAGCCAGCCAGAGTCAGTACCGCCAGGGGAGGGGAATCAGTGACTGGACAACTGAACCCAGCCAGAGTCAGTACCTCCAGGGGAGGGGAACCAGTGAGTGTAGAACTGAACCCAGCCAGAGTCAGTACCTCCAGGGGAGGGGAGACAGTGAGTGCAGAACTGAACCCAGCCAGAGTCAGTACCTCCAGGGGAGGGGAACCAGTGAGTGTAGAACTGAACCCAGCCAGAGTCAGTACCTCTAGGGGAGAGGAACCAGTGAGTGTAGAACTGAACCCAGCCAGAGTCAGTACCTCCAGGGGAGGTGAACCAGTGATTGTAGAACTGAACCCAACCAGAGTCGGTACCTCCAGGGGAGGGGTCCCAGTGAGTGTAGAACTGAACCCAGCCAGAGTCAGAACCTCCAGGGGAGGGGAACCAGTGAGTGTAGAACTGAACCCAACAAGAGTCAGTAACTCCAGGGGAGGGGAACCAGTGAGTGTAGAACTGAACCCAGCCAGAGTCAGTGCCTCCAATGGAGGTGAACCAGTGAGTGTAGAACTGAACCCAGCCAGAGTCGGTACCTCCAGGGGAGGGGACCCAGTGAGTGTAGAACTGAACCCAGCCAGAGTCAGTACCTTCAGGGGAGGGGACCCAGTGAGTGTAGAACTGAACCCAGCCAGATTCAGTAACTTCAGGGGAGGGGAACCAGTGAGTGTAGAACTGAACCCAGCCAGAGTCAGTACCTTCAGGGGAGGGGAACCAGTGAATGTAGAACTGAACCCAGCCAGAGTCAGTACCTTCAGGGGAGGGGAACCAGTGAATGTAGAACTGAACCCAGCCAGAGTCAGTACCTTCAGGGGAGGGGACCCAGTGAGTGTCGAACTGAACCCAGCCAGAGTCAGTACCTCCAGGGGAGGGGAACCACTGAGTGTAGAACTGAACCCAGCCAGAGTGAGTACCTTCAGGGGAGGGGAACCATTGAGTGTAGAACTGAACCCAGCCGGAGTGAGTACCTTCAGGGGAGGGGAACCAGTGAGTGTAGAACTGAACCCAGCCAGAGTCAGTACCTCCAGGGGAGGGGAATGAGTGAGTGGAGAACTGAACCCAGCCAGAGTCAGAACCTCCAGGGGAGGGGAACCAGTGATTGTAGAACTGAACCCAGCCTGAGTCAGTACCTCCAGGGGAGGGGAACCAGTGAGTGCAGAACTGAACCCAGCCAGAGTCAGTACCTCCAGGGGAGGGGAACCAGTGAGTGTAGAACTGAACCCAGCCAGAGCCAGTACCTCCAGGTGAGGGGACCCAGTGAGTGGAGAACTGAACCCAGCCAGAGTCAGTACCTCCAGAGGAGGGGAAGCAGTGAGTGCAGAACTGAACCCAGTCAGAATCAGTACCTTCAGGGGAGGGGAACCAGTGAGTGTAGAACTGAACCCAGCCAGAGTCAGTACCTTCAGGGGAGGGGACCCAGTGTGTGAAGAACTGAACCCAGCCAGAGTCAGTACCTCCAGGGGAGGGGAATGAGTGAGTGAAGAACTGAACCCAGACAGAGTCAGTACCTCCAAGCGAGGGGAACCAGTGAGTGCAGAACTGAACCCAGCCAGAGTCAGTACCTCCAGGGGAGGGGAACCAGTGAGTGTAGAACTGACCCCAGCCAGAGTCAGTACCTCCAGGGGAGGGGAACCAGTGAGTGTAGAACTGAACCCAGCCAGAGTCAGTACCTCCAGGGGTGGGGAACCAGTGAGTGTCGAACTGAACCCAGCCAGAGTCAGTACCTCCAGGGGAGGGGATCCAGTGAGTGGAGAACTGAACCCAGCCAGAGTCAGTACCTCCAGGGGAGGGGAATCCGTGAGTGTAGAACTGAACCCAGCCAGAGTCAGTACCTTCAGGGGCAGGGAATGAGTGAGTGTAGAACTGAACACAGCCAGAGTCAGTACCTCCAGGAGTGGGGAATGAGTGAGTGTCGAACTGAACCCAGCCAGAGTCAGTACCTCCAGGGGAGGCGAACCAGTGAGTGAAGAACTGACCCCAGCCAGAGTCAGTACCTTCAGGGGAGGGGAACCAGTGAGTGTAGAACTGAAGCCAGCCAGAGTCAGTACCGCCAGGGGAGGGGAATCAGTGACTGGACAACTCAACCCAGCCAGAGTCAGTACCTCCAGTGGAGGGGAACCAGTGAGTGTAGAACTGACCCCAGCCAGAGTCAGTACCTTCAGGGGAGGGGAACCAGTGAGTGTAGAACTGAAGCCAGCCAGAATCAGTACCGCCAGGGGAGGGGAATCAGTGACTGGACAACTGAACCCAGCCAGAGTCAGTACCTCCAGGGGAGGGGAACTAGTGAGTGTAGAACTGAACCCAGCCAGAGTCAGTACCTCCAGGGGAGGTGAACCAGTGAGTGTAGAACTGAACCCAGCCAGAGTCGGTACCTCCAGGGGAGGGGACCCAGTGAGTGTAGAACTGAACCCAGCCAGAGTCAGTACCTCCAGGGGAGGGGAACCAGTGAGTGTAGAACTGAACCCAGCCAGAGTCAGTACCTCCAGGGGAGGGGAACCAGTGAGTGTAGAACTGAACCCAGCCAGAGTCAGTACCTCCAGGGGTGGGTACCCAGTGAGTGTCGAACTGAACCCAGCCAGAGTCAGTACCTCCAGGGGAGGGGATCCAGTGAGTGGAGAACTGAACCCAGCCAGAGTCAGTACCTCCAGGGGAGGGGAACCAGTGAGTGTAGAACTGAACCCAGCCAGAGTCAGTACCTTCAGGGGCGGGGAATGAGTGAGTGTAGAACTGAACACAGCCAGAGTCAGTACCTCCAGGAGTGGGGAATGAGTGAGTGTCGAACTGAACCCAGCCAGAGTCAGTACCTCCAGGGGAGCCGAACCAGTGAGTGTAGAACTGAAGCCAGCCAGAGTCAGTACCGCCAGGGGAGGGGAATCAGTGACTGGACAATTGAACCCAGCCAGAGTCAGTACCTCCAGGGGAGGGGAACCAGTGAGTGTAGAACTGAACCTAGCCAGAGTCAGTACCTCCAGGGGAGGGGAGACAGTGAGTGCAGAACTGAACCCAGCCAGAGTCAGTACCTCCAGGGGAGGGGAACCCGTGAGTGTAGAACTGAACCCAGCCAGAGTCAGTACCTTCAGGGGCAGGGAATGAGTGAGTGTAGAACTGAACACAGCCAGAGTCAGTACCTCCAGGAGTGGGGAATGAGTGAGTGTCGAACTGAACCCAGCCAGAGTCAGTACCTCCAGGGGAGGCGAACCAGTGAGTGAAGAACTGACCCCAGCCAGAGTCAGTACCTTCAGGGGAGGGGAACCAGTGAGTGTAGAACTGAAGCCAGCCAGAGTCAGTACCGCCAGGGGAGGGGAATCAGTGACTGGACAACTCAACCCAGCCAGAGTCAGTACCTCCAGTGGAGGGGAACCAGTGAGTGTAGAACTGACCCCAGCCAGAGTCAGTACCTTCAGGGGAGGGGAACCAGTGAGTGTAGAACTGAAGCCAGCCAGAGTCAGTACCTCCAGGGGAGGGGAACCCGTGAGTGGAGAACTGAACCCAGCCAGAGTCAGTACCTCCAGGGGAGGGGAACCCGTGAGTGTAGAACTGAAGCCAGCCAGAGTCAGTACCTCCAGGGGAGGGGAACCAGTGAGTGTAGAACTGAACCCAGCCAGAGTCAGTACCTCCAGGGGAGGGGAACCAGTGAGTGTAGAACTGAACCCAGCCAGAGTCAGTATCTCTAGGGGAGAGGAACCAGTGAGTGTAGAACTGAACCCAGCCAGAGTCAGTACCTCCAGGGGAGGTGAACCAGTGATTGTAGAACTGAACCCAACCAGAGTCGGTACCTCCAGGGGAGGGGTCCCAGTGAGTGTAGAACTGAACCCAGCCAGAGTCAGAACCTCCAGGGGAGGGGAACCAGTGAGTGTAGAACTGAACCCAACAAGAGTCAGTAACTCCAGGGGAGGGGAACCAGTGAGTGTAGAACTGAACCCAGCCAGAGTCAGTGCCTCCAATGGAGGTGAACCAGTGAGTGTAGAACTGAACCCAGCCAGAGTCGGTACCTCCAGGGGAGGGGACCCAGTGAGTGTAGAACTGAACCCAGCCAGAGTCAGTACCTTCAGGGGAGGGGACCCAGTGAGTGTGGAACTGAACCCATCCAGATTCAGTAACTTCAGGGGAGGGGAACCAGTGAGTGTAGAACTGAACCCAGCCAGAGTCAGTACCTTCAGGGGAGGGGAACCAGTGAATGTAGAACTGAACCCAGCCAGAGTCAGTACCTTCAGGGGAGGGGAACCAGTGAATGTAGAACTGAACCCAGCCAGAGTCAGTACCTTCAGGGGAGGGGACCCAGTGAGTGTCGAACTGAACCCAGCCAGAGTCAGTACCTCCAGGGGAGGGGAACCAGTGAGTGTAGAACTGAACCCAGCCAGAGTCAGTACCTTCAGTGGAGGGGAACCAGTGAGTGTAGAGCTGAACCCAGCCAGAGTCAGTACCTTCAGGGGAGGGGAACCAGTGAGTGTAGAACTGAACCCAGCCAGAGTCAGTACCTTCAGGGGAGGGGAACCAGTGAGTGTAGAACTGAACCCAGCCAGAGTCAGTACCTCCAGGGGAGGGGAACCACTGAGTGTAGAACTGAACCCAGCCAGAGTGAGTACCTTCAGGGGAGGGGAACCATTGAGTGTAGAACTGAACCCAGCCGGAGTGAGTACCTTCAGGGGAGGGGAACCAGTGAGTGTAGAACTGAACCCAGCCAGAGTCAGTACCTCCAGGGGAGGGGAATGAGTGAGTGGAGAACTGAACCCAGCCAGAGTCAGAACCTCCAGGGGAGGGGAACCAGTGATTGTAGAACTGAACCCAGCCTGAGTCAGTACCTCCAGGGGAGGGGAACCAGTGAGTGGAGAACTGAACCCAGCCAGAGTCAGTACCTCCAGGGGAGGGGAACCAGTGAGTGTAGAACTGAACCCAGCCAGAGCCAGTACCTCCAGGTGAGGGGACCCAGTGAGTGGAGAACTGAACCCAGCCAGAGTCAGTACCTCCAGAGGAGGGGAAGCAGTGAGTGCAGAACTGAACCCAGTCAGAATCAGTACCTTCAGGGGAGGGGAACCAGTGAGTGTAGAACTGAACCCAGCCAGAGTCAGTACCTTCAGGGGAGGGGACCCAGTGTGTGAAGAACTGAACCCAGCCAGAGTCAGTACCTCCAGGGGAGGGGAATGAGTGAGTGAAGAACTGAACCCAGACAGTGTCAGTACCTCCAAGCGAGGGGAACCAGTGAGTGCAGAACTGAACCCAGCCAGAGTCAGTACCTCCAGGGGAGGGGAACCAGTGAGTGTAGAACTGAACCCAGCCAGAGTCAGTACCTCCAGGGGAGGGGAACCAGTGAGTGTAGAACTGAACCCAGCCAGAGTCAGTACCTCCAGGGGTGGGGAACCAGTGAGTGTCGAACTGAACCCAGCCAGAGTCAGTACCTCCAGGGGAGGGGATCCAGTGAGTGGAGAACTGAACCCAGCCAGAGTCAGTACCTCCAGGGGAGGGGAATCCGTGAGTATAGAACTGAACCCAGCCAGAGTCAGTACCTTCAGGGGCAGGGAATGAGTGAGTGTAGAACTGAACACAGCCAGAGTCAGTACCTCCAGGAGTGGGGAATGAGTGAGTGTCGAACTGAACCCAGCCAGAGTCAGTACCTCCAGGGGAGGCGAACCAGTGAGTGAAGAACTGACCCCAGCCAGATTCAGTAACTTCAGGGGAGGGGAACCAGTGAGTGTAGAACTGAACCCAGCCAGAGTCAGTACCTTCAGGGGAGGGGAACCAGTGAATGTAGAACTGAACCCAGCCAGAGTCAGTACCTTCAGGGGAGGGGAACCAGTGAATGTAGAACTGAACCCAGCCAGAGTCAGTACCTTCAGGGGAGGGGACCCAGTGAGTGTCGAACTGAACCCAGCCAGAGTCAGTACCTCCAGGGGAGGGGAATGAGTGAGTGAAGAACTGAACCCAGACAGAGTCAGTACCTCCAAGCGAGGGGAACCAGTGAGTGCAGAACTGAACCCAGCCAGAGTCAGTACCTCCAGGGGAGGGGAACCAGTGAGTGTAGAACTGAACCCAGCCAGAGTCAGTACCTCCAGGGGAGGGGAACCAGTGAGTGTAGAACTGAACCCAGCCAGAGTCAGTACCTCCAGGGGTGGGGAACCAGTGAGTGTCGAACTGAACCCAGCCAGAGTCAGTACCTCCAGGGGAGGGGATCCAGTGAGTGGAGAACTGAACCCAGCCAGAGTCAGTACCTCCAGGGGAGGGGAATCCGTGAGTGTAGAACTGAACCCAGCCAGAGTCAGTACCTTCAGGGGCAGGGAATGAGTGAGTGTAGAACTGAACACAGCCAGAGTCAGTACCTCCAGCAGTGGGGAATGAGTGAGTGTCGAACTGAACCCAGCCAGAGTCAGTACCTCCAGGGGAGGCGAACCAGTGAGTGAAGAACTGACCCCAGCCAGATTCAGTAACTTCAGGGGAGGGGAACCAGTGAGTGTAGAACTGAACCCAGCCAGAGTCAGTACCTTCAGGGGAGGGGAACCAGTGAATGTAGAACTGAACCCAGCCAGAGTCAGTACCTTCAGGGGAGGGGAACCAGTGAATGTAGAACTGAACCCAGCCAGAGTCAGTACCTTCAGGGGAGGGGACCCAGTGAGTGTCGAACTGAACCCAGCCAGAGTCAGTACCTCCAGGGGAGGGGAACCAGTGAGTGTAGAACTGAACCCAGCCAGAGTCAGTAACTTCAGTGGAGGGGAACCAGTGAGTGTAGAGCTGAACCCAGCCAGAGTCAGTACCTTCAGGGGAGGGGAACCAGTGAGTGTAGAACTGAACCCAGCCAGAGTCAGTACCTTCAGGGGAGGGGAACCAGTGAGTGTAGAACTGAACCCAGCCAGAGTCAGTACCTCCAGGGGAGGGGAACCACTGAGTGTAGAACTGAACCCAGCCAGAGTGAGTACCTTCAGGGGAGGGGAACCATTGAGTGTAGAACTGAACCCAGCCGGAGTGAGTACCTTCAGGGGAGGGGAACCAGTGAGTGTAGAACTGAACCCAGCCAGAGTCAGTACCTCCAGGGGAGGGGAATGAGTGAGTGGAGAACTGAACCCAGCCAGAGTCAGAACCTCCAGGGGAGGGGAACCAGTGATTGTAGAACTGAACCCAGCCTGAGTCAGTACCTCCAGGGGAGGGGAACCAGTGAGTGCAGAACTGAACCCAGCCAGAGTCAGTACCTCCAGGGGAGGGGAACCAGTGAGTGTAGAACTGAACCCAGCCAGAGCCAGTACCTCCAGGTGAGAGGACCCAGTGAGTGGAGAACTGAACCCAGCCAGAGTCAGTACCTCCAGAGGAGGGGAAGCAGTGAGTGCAGAACTGAACCCAGTCAGAATCAGTACCTTCAGGGGAGGGGAACCAGTGAGTATAGAACTGAACCCAGCCAGAGTCAGTACCTTCAGGGGAGGGGACCCAGTGTGTGAAGAACTGAACCCAGCCAGAGTCAGTACCTCCAGGGGAGGGGAATGTGTGAGTGAAGAACTGAACCCAGACAGAGTCAGTACCTCCAAGCGAGGGGAACCAGTGAGTGCAGAACTGAACCCAGCCAGAGTCAGTACCTCCAGGGGAGGGGAACCAGTGAGTGTAGAACTGAACCCAGCCAGAGTCAGTACCTCCAGGGGAGGGGAACCAGTGAGTGTAGAACTGAACCCAGCCAGAGTCAGTACCTCCAGGGGTGGGGAACCAGTGAGTGTAGAACTGAAGCCAGCCAGAGTCAGTACCGCCAGGGGAGGGGAATCAGTGACTGGACAACTGAACCCAGCCAGAGTCAGTACCTCAAGGGGAGGGGAACTAGTGAGTGTAGAACTGAACCCAGCCAGAGTCAGTACCTCCAGGGGAGGGGAGACAGTGAGTGCAGAAATGAACCCAGCCAGAGTCAGTACCTCCAGGGGAGGGGAACCAGTGAGTGTAGAACTGAACCCAGCCAGAGTCAGTACCTCCAGGGGAGGGGAACCAGTGAGTGTAGAACTGAACCCAACAAAAGTCAGTAACTCCATGGGAGGGGAACCAGTGAGTGTAGAACTGAACCCAGCCAGAGTCAGTACCTCCAGGGGAGGTGAACCAGTGAGTGTAGAACTGAACCCAGCCAGAGTCGGTACCTCCAGGGGAGGGGACCCAGTGAGTGTAGAACTGAACCCAGCCAGAGTCAGTACCTCCAGGGGAGGGGAACCAGTGAGTGTAGAACTGAACCCAGCCAGAGTCAGTACCTCCAGGGGAGGGGAACCAGTGAGTGTAGAACTGAGCCCAGCCAGAGTCAGTACCTCCAGGGGTGGGTACCCAGTGAGTGTCGAACTGAACCCAGCCAGAGTCAGTACCTCCAGGGGAGGGGATCCAGTGAGTGGAGAACTGAACCCAGCCAGAGTCAGTACCTCCAGGGGAGGGGAACCAGTGAGTGTAGAACTGAACCCAGTCAGAGTCAGTACCTTCAGGGGCGGGGAATGAGTGAGTGTAGAACTGAACACAGCCAGAGTCAGTACCTCCAGGAGTGGGGAATGAGTGAGTGTCGACCTGAACCCAGCCAGAGTCAGTACCTCCAGGGGAGCCGAACCAGTGAGTGTAGAACTGAAGCCAGCCAGAGTCAGTACCGCCAGGGGAGGGGAATCAGTGACTGGACAATTGAACCCAGCCAGAGTCAGTACCTCCAGGGGAGGGGAACCAGTGAGTGTAGAACTGAACCTAGCCAGAGTCAGTACCTCCAGGGGAGGGGAGACAGTGAGTGCAGAACTGAACCCAGCCAGAGTCAGTACCTCCAGGGGAGGGGAACCCGTGAGTGTAGAACTGAACCCAGCCAGAGTCAGTACCTCCAGGAGTGGGGAATGAGTGAGTGTCGAACTGATCCCAGTCAGAGTCAGTACCTCCAGGGGAGGCGAACCAGTGAGTGAAGAACTGACCCCAGCCAGAGTCAGTACCTTCAGGGGACTGGAACCAGTGAGTGTAGAACTGAAGCCAGCCAGAGTCAGTACCGCCAGGGGAGGGGAATCAGTGACTGGACAACTGAACCCAGCCAGAGTCAGTACCTCCAGTGGAGGGGAACCAGTGAGTGTAGAACTGACCCCAGCCAGAGTCAGTACCTTCAGGGGAGGGGAACCAGTGAGTGTAGAACTGAAGCCAGCCAGAGTCAGTACCGCCACGGGAGGGGAATCAGTGACTGGACAACTGAACCCAGCCAGAGTCAGTACCTCCAGGGGAGGGGAACTAGTGAGTGTAGAACTGCACCCAGCCAGAGTCAGTACCTCCAGGGGAGGGGAGACAGTGAGTGCAGAACTGAACCCAGCCAGAGTCAGTACCTCCAAGCGAGGGGAACCAGTGAGTGCAGAACTGAACCCAGCCAGAGTCAGTACCTCCAGGGGAGGGGAACCAGTGAGTGTAGAACTGAACCCAGCCAGAGTCAGTACCTCCAGGGGAGGGGAACCAGTGAGTGTAGAACTGAACCCAGCCAGAGTCAGTACCTCCAGGGGTGGGGAACCAGTGAGTGTCGAACTGAACCCAGCCAGAGTCAGTACCTCCAGGGGAGGGGATCCAGTGAGTGGAGAACTGAACCCAGCCAGAGTCAGTACCTCCAGGGGAGGGGAATCCGTGAGTGTAGAACTGAACCCAGCCAGAGTCAGTACCTTCAGGGGCAGGGAATGAGTGAGTGTAGAACTGAACACAGCCAGAGTCAGTACCTCCAGGAGTGGGGAATGAGTGAGTGTCGAACTGAACCCAGCCAGAGTCAGTACCTCCAGGGGAGGCGAACCAGTGAGTGAAGAACTGACCCCAGCCAGAGTCAGTACCTTCAGGGGAGGGGAACCAGTGAGTGTAGAACTGAAGCCAGCCAGAGTCAGTACCGCCAGGGGAGGGGAATCAGTGACTGGACAACTCAACCCAGCCAGAGTGAGTACCTCCAGTGGAGGGGAACCAGTGAGTGTAGAACTGACCCCAGCCAGAGTCAGTACCTTCAGGGGAGGGGAACCAGTGAGTGTAGAACTGAAGCCAGCCAGAGTCAGTACCGCCAGGGGAGGGGAATCAGTGACTGGACAACTGAACCCAGCCAGAGTCAGTACCTCCAGGGGAGGGGAACTAGTGAGTGTAGAACTGAACCCAGCCAGAGTCAGTACCTCCAGGGGAGGGGAGACAGTGAGTGCAGAAATGAACCCAGCCAGAGTCAGTACCTCCAGGGGAGGGGAACCAGTGAGTGTAGAACTGAACCCAGCCAGAGTCAGTACCTCCAGGGGAGGGGAACCAGTGAGTGTAGAACTGAACCCAACAAAAGTCAGTAACTCCATGGGAGGGGAACCAGTGAGTGTAGAACTGAACCCAGCCAGAGTCAGTACCTCCAGGGGAGGTGAACCAGTGAGTGTAGAACTGAACCCAGCCAGAGTCGGTACCTCCAGGGGAGGGGACCCAGTGAGTGTAGAACTGAACCCAGCCAGAGTCAGTACCTCCAGGCGAGGGGAACCAGTGAGTGTAGAACTGAACCCAGCCAGAGTCAGTACCTCCAGGGGAGGGGAACCAGTGAGTGTAGAACTGAACCCAGCCAGAGTCAGTACCTCCAGGGGTGGGTACCCAGTGAGTGTCGAACTGAACCCAGCCAGAGTCAGTACCTCCAGGCGAGGGGAACCAGTGAGTGTAGAACTGAACCCAGCCAGAGTCAGTACCTCCAGGGGAGGGGATCCAGTGAGTGCAGAACTGAACCCAGCCAGAGTCAGTACCTTCAGGGGCGGGGAATGAGTGAGTGTAGAACTGAACACAGCCAGAGTCAGTACCTCCAGGAGTGGGGAATGAGTGAGTGTCGAACTGAACCCAGCCAGAGTCAGTACCTCCAGGGGAGCCGAACCAGTGAGTGTAGAACTGAAGCCAGCCAGAGTCAGTACCGCCAGGGGAGGGGAATCAGTGACTGGACAATTGAACCCAGCCAGAGTCAGTACCTCCAGGGGAGGGGAACCAGTGAGTGTAGAACTGAACCTAGCCAGAGTCAGTACCTCCAGGGGAGGGGAGACAGTGAGTGCAGAACTGAACCCAGCCAGAGTCAGTACCTCCAGGGGAGGGGAACCCGTGAGTGTAGAACTGAACCCAGCCAGAGTCAGTACCTCCAGGGGAGGGGAATGAGTGAGTGTAGAACTGAACACAGCCAGAGTCAGTACCTCCAGGAGTGGGGAATGAGTGAGTGTCGAACTGATCCCAGTCAGAGTCAGTACCTCCAGGGGAGGCGAACCAGTGAGTGAAGAACTGACCCCAGCCAGAGTCAGTACCTTCAGGGGAGTGGAACCAGTGAGTGTAGAACTGAAGCCAGCCAGAGTCAGTACCGCCAGGGGAGGGGAATCAGTGACTGGACAACTGAACCCAGCCAGAGTCAGTCCCTCCAGTGGAGGGGAACCAGTGAGTGTAGAACTGACCCCAGCCAGAGTCAGTACCTTCAGGGGAGGGGAACCAGTGAGTGTAGAACTGAAGCCAGCCAGAGTCAGTACCGCCACGGGAGGGGAATCAGTGACTGGACAACTGAACCCAGCCAGAGTCAGTACCTCCAGGGGAGGGGAACTAGTGAGTGTAGAACTGAACCCAGCCAGAGTCAGTACCTCCAGGGGAGGGGAGACAGTGAGTGCAGAACTGAACCCAGCCAGAGTCAGTACCTCCAGGGGAGGGGAACCAGTGAGTGTAGAACTGAACCCAGCCAGAGTCAGTACCTCCAGGGGAGGGGAACCAGTGAGTGTAGAACTGAACGCAAGAAAAGTCAGTAACTCCATGGGAGGGGAACCAGTGAGTGTAGAACTGAACCCAGCCAGAGTCAGTACCTCCAGTGGAGGTGAACCAGTGAGTGTAGAACTGAACCCAGCCAGAGTCGGTACCTCCAGGGGAGGGGACCCAGTGAGTGTAGAACTGAACCCAGCCAGAGTCAGTACCTCCAGGGGAGGGGAACCAGTGAGTGTAGAACTGAACCCAACAAGAGTCAGTAACTCCAGGGGAGGGGAACCAGTGAGTGTAGAACTGAACCCAGCCAGAGTCAGTGCCTCCAGGGGAGGTGAACCAGTGAGTGTAGAACTGAACCCAGCCAGAGTCGGTACCTCCAGGGGAGGGGACCCAGTGAGTATAGAACTGAACCCAGCCAGAGTCAGTACCTCCAGGGGAGGGGAACCCGTGAGTGTAGAACTGAACCCATCCAGAGTCAGTACCTTCAGGGGAGGGGACCCAGTGAGTGAAGAACTGAACCTAGCCAGAGTCAGTCCCTTCAGGGGAGGGGAATGAGTGAGTGAAGAACTGAACCCAGACAGAGTCAGTACCTCCAGGGGAGGGGAACCAGTGAGTGCAGAACTGAACCCAGCCAGAGTCAGTACCTCCAGGGGAGGGGAACCAGTGAGTGTAGAACTGAACCCAGCCAGAGTCAGTGCCTCCAGGGGAGGTGAACCAGTGAGTGTAGAACTGAACCCAGCCAGAGTCAGTCCCTTCAGGGGAGGGGAATGAGTGAGTGAAGAACTGAACCCAGACAGAGTCAGTACCTCCAGGGGAGGGGAACCAGTGAGTGCAGAACTGAACCCAGCCAGAGTCAGTACCTCCAGGGGAGGGGAACCAGTGAGTGTAGAACTGAACCCAGCCAGAGTCAGTACCTCCAGGGGAGGGGAACCAGTGAGTGTAGAACTGAACCCAGCCAGAGTCAGTACCTCCAGGGGTGGGTACCCAGTGAGTGTCGAACTGAACCCAACCAGAGTCAGTACCTCCAGGGGAGGGGATCCAGTGAGTGGAGAACTGAACCCAGCCAGAGTCAGTACCTCCAGGGGAGGGGAACCAGTGAGTGTAGTACTGAACCCAGCCAGAGTCAGTACCTTCAGGGGCGGGGAATGAGTGAGTGTAGAACTGAACACAGCCAGAGTCAGTACCTCCAGGAGTGGGGAATGAGTGAGTGTCGAACTGAACCCAGCCAGAGTCAGTACCTCCAGGGGAGCCGAACCAGTGAGTGTAGAACTGAAGGCAGCCAGAGTCAGTACCGCCAGGGGAGGGGAATCAGTGACTGGACAATTGAACCCAGCCAGAGTCAGTACCTCCAGGGGAGGGGAACCAGTGAGTGTAGAACTGAACCTAGCCAGAGTCAGTACCTCCAGGGGAGGGGAGACAGTGAGTGCAGAACTCAACCCAGCCAGAGTCAGTACCTCCAGGGGAGGGGAACCCGTGAGTGTAGAACTGAACCCAGCCAGAGTCAGTACCTCCAGGTGCAGGGAATGAGTGAGTGTAGAACTGAACACAGCCAGAGTCAGTACCTCCAGGAGTGGGGAATGAGTGAGTGTCGAACTGATCCCAGCCAGAGTCAGTACCTCCAGGGGAGGCGAACCAGTGAGTGAAGAACTGACCCCAGCCAGAGTCAGTACCTTCAGGGGAGTGGAACCAGTGAGTGTAGAACTGAAGCCAGCCAGAGTCAGTACCGCCAGGGGAGGGGAATCAGTGACTGGACAACTGAACCCAGCCAGAGTCAGTACCTCCAGTGGAGGGGAACCAGTGAGTGTAGAACTGACCCCAGCCAGAGTCAGTACCTTCAGGGGAGGGGAACCAGTGAGTGTAGAACTGAAGCCAGCCAGAGTCAGTACCGCCAGGGGAGGGGAATCAGTGACTGGACAACTGAACCCAGCCAGAGTCAGTACCTCCAGGGGAGGGGAACTAGTGAGTGTAGAACTGAACCCAGCCAGAGTCAGTACCTCCAGGGGAGGGGAGACAGTGAGTGCAGAACTGAACCCAGCCAGAGTCGGTACCTCCAGGGGAGGGGACCCAGTGAGTGTAGAACTGAACCCAGCCAGAGTCAGTACCTCCAGGGGAGGGGAACCAGTGAGTGTAGAACTGAACCCAACAAGAGTCAGTAACTCCAGGGGAGGGGAACCAGTGAGTGTAGAACTGAACCCAGCCAGAGTCAGTGCCTCCAGGGGAGGTGAACCAGTGAGTGTAGAACTGAACCCAGCCAGAGTCGGTACATCCAGGGGAGGGGACCCAGTGAGTGTAGAACTGAACCCAGCCAGAGTCAGTACCTCCAGGGGAGGGGAACCCGTGAGTGTAGAACTGAACCCAGCCAGAGTCAGTACCTTCAGGGGAGGGGACCCAGTGAGTGAAGAACTGAACCTAGCCAGAGTCAGTCCCTTCAGGGGAGGGGAATGAGTGAGTGAAGAACTGAACCCAGACAGAGTCAGTACCTCCAGGGGAGGGGAACCAGTGAGTGCAGAACTGAACCCAGCCAGAGTCAGTACCTCCAGGGGAGGGGAACCAGTGAGTGTAGAACTGAACCCAGCCAGAGTCAGTGCCTCCAGGGGAGGTGAACCAGTGAGTGTAGAACTGAACCCAGCCAGAGTCAGTCCCTTCAGGGGAGGGGAATGAGTGAGTGAAGAACTGAACCCAGACAGAGTCAGTACCTCCAGGGGAGGGGAACCAGTGAGTGCAGAACTGAACCCAGCCAGAGTCAGTACCTCCAGGGGAGGGGAACCAGTGAGTGTAGAACTGAACCCAGCCAGAGTCAGTACCTCCAGGGGAGGGGAACCAGTGAGTGTAGAACTGAACCCAGCCAGAGTCAGTACCTCCAGGGGTGGGTACCCAGTGAGTGTCGAACTGAACCCAGCCAGAGTCAGTACCTCCAGGGGAGGGGATCCAGTGAGTGGAGAACTGAACCCAGCCAGAGTCAGTACCTCCAGGGGAGGGGAACCAGTGAGTGTAGAACTGAACCCAGCCAGAGTCAGTACCTTCAGGGGCGGGGAATGAGTGAGTGTAGAACTGAACACAGCCAGAGTCAGTACCTCCAGGAGTGGGGAATGAGTGAGTGTCGAACTGAACCCAGCCAGAGTCAGTACCTCCAGGGGAGCCGAACCAGTGAGTGTAGAACTGAAGGCAGCCAGAGTCAGTACCGCCAGGGGAGGGGAATCAGTGACTGGACAATTGAACCCAGCCAGAGTCACTACCTCCAGGGGAGGGGAACCAGTGAGTGTCGAACTGAACCGAGCCAGAGTCAGTACCTCCAGGGGAGGGGAGACAGTGAGTGCAGAACTGAACCCAGCCAGAGTCAGTACCTCCAGGGGAGGGGAACCCGTGAGTGTAGAACTGAACCCAGCCAGAGTCAGTACCTCCAGGGGCAGGGAATGAGTGAGTGTAGAACTGAACACAGCCAGAGTCAGTACCTCCAGGAGTGGGGAATGAGTGAGTGTCGAACTGATCCCAGCCAGAGTCAGTACCTCCAGGGGAGGCGAACCAGTGAGTGAAGAACTGACCCCAGCCAGAGTCAGTACCTTCAGGGGAGTGGAACCAGTGAGTGTAGAACTGAAGCCAGCCAGAGTCAGTACCGCCAGGGGAGGGGAATCAGTGACTGGACAACTGAACCCAGCCAGAGTCAGTACCTCCAGTGGAGGGGAACCAGTGAGTGTAGAACTGACCCCAGCCAGAGTCAGTACCTTCAGGGGAGGGGAACCAGTGAGTGTAGAACTGAAGCCAGCCAGAGTCAGTACCGCCAGGGGAGGGGAATCAGTGACTGGACAACTGAACCCAGCCAGAGTCAGTACCTCCAGGGGAGGGGAACTTGTGAGTGTAGAACTGAACCCAGCCAGAGTCAGTACCTCCAGGGGAGGGGAGACAGTGAGTGCAGAACTGAACCCAGCCAGAGACAGTACCTCCAGGGGAGGGGAACCAGTGAGTGTAGAACTGAACCCAGCCAGAGTCAGTACCTCCAGGGGAGGGGAATCAGTGAGTGTAGAACTGAACGCAACTAAATTCAGTAACTCCATGGGAGGGGAACCAGTGAGTGTAGAACTGAACCCAGCCAGAGTCAGTACCTCCAGGGGAGGTGAACCAGTGAGTGTAGAACTGAACCCAGCCAGAGTCGGTACCTCCAGGGGAGGGGACCCAGTGAGTGTAGAACTGAACCCAGCCAGAGTCAGTACCTCCAGGGGAGGGGAACCAGTGATTGTGGAACTGAACCCAACAAGAGTCAGTAACTCCAGGGGAGGGGAACCAGTGAGTGTAGAACTGAACCCAGCCAGAGTCAGTGCCTCCAGGGGAGGTGAACCAGTGAGTGTAGAACTGAACCCAGCCAGAGTCGGTACCTCCAGGGGAGGGGACCCAGTGAGTGTAGAACTGAACCCAGCCAGAGTCAGTACCTCCAGGGGAGGGGAACCCGTGAGTGTAGAACTGAACCCAGCCAGAGTCAGTACCTTCAGGGGAGGGGACCCAGTGAGTGAAGAACTGAACCTAGCCAGAGTCAGTACCTCTAGGGGAGGGGAATGAGTGAGTGAAGAACTGAACCCAGACAGAGTCAGTACCTCCAGGGGAGGGGAACCAGTGAGTGCAGAACTGAACCCAGCCAGAGTCAGTACCTCCAGGGGAGGGGAACCAGTGAGTGCAGAACTGAACCCAGCCAGAGTCAGTACCTCCAGGGGAGGGGAACCAGTGAGTGTAGAACTGAACCCAGCCAGAGTCAGTACCTCCAGGGGTGGGGACCCAGTGAGTGTCGAACTGAACCCAGCCTGAGTCAGTACCTCCAGTGGAGGGGATCCAGTGAGTGGAGAACTGAACCCAGCCAGAGTCAGTACCTCCAGTGGAGGGGAACCAGTGAGTGTAGAACTGAACCCAGCCAGAGTCAGTACCTTCAGGGGCGGGGAATGAGTGAGTGTAGAACTGAACACAGCCAGAGTCAGTACCTCCAGATGTGGGGAATGAGTGAGTGTCGAACTGAACCCAGCCAGAGTCAGTACCACCAGGGGAGCCGAACCAGTGAGTGTGGAACTGAAGCCAGCCAGAGTCAGTACCGCCAGGGGAGGGGAATCAGTGACTGGACAACTGTACCCAGCCAGAGTCAGTACCTCCAGGGGAGGGGAACCAGTGAGTGTAGAACTGAACCCAGCCAGAGTCAGTACCTACAGTGGAGGGGAACCAGTGAGTGTAGAACTGAACCCAGCCAGAGTCAGTACCTCCAGGGGAGCGGAACCAGTGAGTGTAGAACTGAACCCAACAAGAGTCAGTAACTCCAGGGGATGGGAACCAGTGAGTGTAGAACTGAACCCAGCCAGAGTCAGTACCTCCAGGGGAGGTGAACCAGTGAGTGTAGAAATGAACCCAGCCAGAGTCGGTACCTCCAGGGGAGGGGACCCAGTGAGTGTAGAACTGAACCCAGCCAGAGTCAGAACCTCCAGGGGAGGGGAACCAGTGAGTGTAGAACTGAACCCAACAAGAGTCAGTAATTCCAGGGGAGGGGAACCAGTGAGTGTAGAACTGAACCCAGCCAGAGTCAGTGCCTCCAGGGGAGTTGAACCAGTGAGTGTAGAACTGAACCCAGCCAGAGTCGGTACCTCCAGGGGAGGGGACCCAGTGAGTGTAGAACTGAACCCAGCCAGATTCAGTACCTTCAGGGGAGGGGAGCCAGTGAGTGTAGAACTGAACCCAGCCAGAGTCAGTATCTTCAGGGGAGGGGACCCAGTGAGTGTCGAACTGAACCCAGCCAGAGTCAGTACCTTCAGGGGAGGGGAACCAGTGAATGTAGAACTGAACCCAGCCAGGGTCAGTACCTGCAGGGGAGGGGAACAAGTGAGTGTAGAACTGAACCCAGCCAGAGTCAGTACCTCCAGGGGAGGGGAACCAGTGAGTGTAGAACTGAACCCAGCCAGAGTCAGTACGTCCAGGGGAGGGGAACCAATGAGTGCAGAACTGAACCCAGCCAGAGTCAGTACCTTCAGGGGAGGGGAATGAGTGAGTGAAGAACTGAACCCAGACAGAGTCAGTACCTCCAGGGGAGGGGAACCAGTGAGTGCAGAACTGAACCCAGCCAGAGTCAGTACCTCCAGGGGAGGGGAACCAGTGAGTGTAGAACTGAACCCAGCCAGAGTCAGTACCTCCAGGGGAGGGGAACCAGTGAGTGTAGAACTGAACCCAGCCAGAGTCAGTACCTCCAGGGGTGGGTACCCAGTGAGTGTCGAACTGAACCCAGCCAGAGTCAGTACCTCCAGGGGAGGGGATCCAGTGAGTGGAGAACTGAACCCAGCCAGAGTCAGTACCTCCAGGGGAGGGGAACCAGTGAGTGTAGTACTGAACCCAGCCAGAGTCAGTACCTTCAGGGGCGGGGAATGAGTGAGTGTAGAACTGAACACAGCCAGAGTCAGTACCTCCAGGAGTGGGGAATGAGTGAGTGTCGAACTGAACCCAGCCAGAGTCAGTACCTCCAGGGGAGCCGAACCAGTGAGTGTAGAACTGAAGGCAGCCAGAGTCAGTACCGCCAGGGGAGGGGAATCAGTGACTGGACAATTGAACCCAGCCAGAGTCAGTACCTCCAGGGGAGGGGAACCAGTGAGTGTAGAACTGAACCTAGCCAGAGTCAGTACCTCCAGGGGAGGGGAGACAGTGAGTGCAGAACTCAACCCAGCCAGAGTCAGTACCTCCAGGGGAGGGGAACCCGTGAGTGTAGAACTGAACCCAGCCAGAGTCAGTACCTCCAGGTGCAGGGAATGAGTGAGTGTAGAACTGAACACAGCCAGAGTCAGTACCTCCAGGAGTGGGGAATGAGTGAGTGTCGAACTGATCCCAGCCAGAGTCAGTACCTCCAGGGGAGGCGAACCAGTGAGTGAAGAACTGACCCCAGCCAGAGTCAGTACCTTCAGGGGAGGGGAACCAGTGAGTGTAGAACTGAACCCAGCCAGAGTCAGTACCTCCAGGGGAGGGGAACCAGTGAGTGTAGAACTGAACCCAGCCAGAGTCAGTACCTCCAGGGGTGGGTACCCAGTGAGTGTCGAACTGAACCCAGCCAGAGTCAGTACCTCCAGGGGAGGGGATCCAGTGAGTGGAGAACTGAACCCAGCCAGAGTCAGTACCTCCAGGGGAGGGGAACCAGTGAGTGTAGAACTGAACCCAGCCAGAGTCAGTACCTTCAGGGGCGGGGAATGAGTGAGTGTAGAACTGAACACAGCCAGAGTCAGTACCTCCAGGAGTGGGGAATGAGTGAGTGTCGAACTGAACCCAGCCAGAGTCAGTACCTCCAGGGGAGCCGAACCAGTGAGTGTAGAACTGAAGGCAGCCAGAGTCAGTACCGCCAGGGGAGGGGAATCAGTGACTGGACAATTGAACCCAGCCAGAGTCACTACCTCCAGGGGAGGGGAACCAGTGAGTGTCGAACTGAACCGAGCCAGAGTCAGTACCTCCAGGGGAGGGGAGACAGTGAGTGCAGAACTGAACCCAGCCAGAGTCAGTACCTCCAGGGGAGGGGAACCCGTGAGTGTAGAACTGAACCCAGCCAGAGTCAGTACCTCCAGGGGCAGGGAATGAGTGAGTGTAGAACTGAACACAGCCAGAGTCAGTACCTCCAGGAGTGGGGAATGAGTGAGTGTCGAACTGATCCCAGCCAGAGTCAGTACCTCCAGGGGAGGCGAACCAGTGAGTGAAGAACTGACCCCAGCCAGAGTCAGTACCTTCAGGGGAGTGGAACCAGTGAGTGTAGAACTGAAGCCAGCCAGAGTCAGTACCGCCAGGGGAGGGGAATCAGTGACTGGACAACTGAACCCAGCCAGAGTCAGTACCTCCAGTGGAGGGGAACCAGTGAGTGTAGAACTGACCCCAGCCAGAGTCAGTACCTTCAGGGGAGGGGAACCAGTGAGTGTAGAACTGAAGCCAGCCAGAGTCAGTACCGCCAGGGGAGGGGAATCAGTGACTGGACAACTGAACCCAGCCAGAGTCAGTACCTCCAGGGGAGGGGAACTTGTGAGTGTAGAACTGAACCCAGCCAGAGTCAGTACCTCCAGGGGAGGGGAGACAGTGAGTGCAGAACTGAACCCAGCCAGAGTCAGTACCTCCAGGGGAGGGGAACCAGTGAGTGTAGAACTGAACCCAGCCAGAGTCAGTACCTCCAGGGGAGGTGAATCAGTGAGTGTAGAACTGAACGCAACTAAATTCAGTAACTCCATGGGAGGGGAACCAGTGAGTGTAGAACTGAACCCAGCCAGAGTCAGTACCTCCAGGGGAGGTGAACCAGTGAGTGTAGAACTGAACCCAGCCAGAGTCGGTACCTCCAGGGGAGGGGACCCAGTGAGTGTAGAACTGAACCCAGCCAGAGTCAGTACCTCCAGGGGAGGGGAACCAGTGATTGTGGAACTGAACCCAACAAGAGTCAGTAACTCCAGGGGAGGGGAACCAGTGAGTGTAGAACTGAACCCAGCCAGAGTCAGTGCCTCCAGGGGAGGTGAACCAGTGAGTGTAGAACTGAACCCAGCCAGAGTCGGTACCTCCAGGGGAGGGGACCCAGTGAGTGTAGAACTGAACCCAGCCAGAGTCAGTACCTCCAGGGGAGGGGAACCCGTGAGTGTAGAACTGAACCCAGCCAGAGTCAGTACCTTCAGGGGAGGGGACCCAGTGAGTGAAGAACTGAACCTAGCCAGAGTCAGTACCTCTAGGGGAGGGGAATGAGTGAGTGAAGAACTGAACCCAGACAGAGTCAGTACCTCCAGGGGAGGGGAACCAGTGAGTGCAGAACTGAACCCAGCCAGAGTCAGTACCTCCAGGGGAGGGGAACCAGTGAGTGCAGAACTGAACCCAGCCAGAGTCAGTACCTCCAGGGGAGGGGAACCAGTGAGTGTAGAACTGAACCCAGCCAGAGTCAGTACCTCCAGGGGTGGGGACCCAGTGAGTGTCGAACTGAACCCAGCCTGAGTCAGTACCTCCAGTGGAGGGGATCCAGTGAGTGGAGAACTGAACCCAGCCAGAGTCAGTACCTCCAGTGGAGGGGAACCAGTGAGTGTAGAACTGAACCCAGCCAGAGTCAGTACCTTCAGGGGCGGGGAATGAGTGAGTGTAGAACTGAACACAGCCAGAGTCAGTACCTCCAGGAGTGGGGAATGAGTGAGTGTCGAACTGAACCCAGCCAGAGTCAGTACCTCCAGGGGAGCCGAACCAGTGAGTGTGGAACTGAAGCCAGCCAGAGTCAGTACCGCCAGGGGAGGGGAATCAGTGACTGGACAACTGTACCCAGCCAGAGTCAGTACCTCCAGGGGAGGGGAACCAGTGAGTGTAGAACTGAACCCAGCCAGAGTCAGTACCTCCAGGGGAGGGGAGACAGTGAGTGCAGAACTGAACCCAGCCAGAGTCAGTACCTCCAGGGGAGGGGAACCAGTGAGTGTAGAACTGAACCCAGCCAGAGTCAGTACCTCCAGGGGAGGTGAATCAGTGAGTGTAGAACTGAACGCAACTAAATTCAGTAACTCCATGGGAGGGGAACCAGTGAGTGTAGAACTGAACCCAGCCAGAGTCAGTACCTCCAGGGGAGGTGAACCAGTGAGTGTAGAACTGAACCCAGCCAGAGTCGGTACCTCCAGGGGAGGGGACCCAGTGAGTGTAGAACTGAACCCAGCCAGAGTCAGTACCTCCAGGGGAGGGGAACCAGTGATTGTGGAACTGAACCCAACAAGAGTCAGTAACTCCAGGGGAGGGGAACCAGTGAGTGTAGAACTGAACCCAGCCAGAGTCAGTGCCTCCAGGGGAGGTGAACCAGTGAGTGTAGAACTGAACCCAGCCAGAGTCGGTACCTCCAGGGGAGGGGACCCAGTGAGTGTAGAACTGAACCCAGACAGAGTCAGTACCTCCAGGGGAGGGGAACCAGTGAGTGCAGAACTGAACCCAGCCAGAGTCAGTACCTCCAGGGGAGGGGAACCAGTGAGTGCAGAACTGAACCCAGCCAGAGTCAGTACCTCCAGGGGAGGGGAACCAGTGAGTGTAGAACTGAACCCAGCCAGAGTCAGTACCTCCAGGGGTGGGGACCCAGTGAGTGTCGAACTGAACCCAGCCTGAGTCAGTACCTCCAGTGGAGGGGATCCAGTGAGTGGAGAACTGAACCCAGCCAGAGTCAGTACCTCCAGTGGAGGGGAACCAGTGAGTGTAGAACTGAACCCAGCCAGAGTCAGTACCTTCAGGGGCGGGGAATGAGTGAGTGTAGAACTGAACACAGCCAGAGTCAGTACCTCCAGGAGTGGGGAATGAGTGAGTGTCGAACTGAACCCAGCCAGAGTCAGTACCTCCAGGGGAGCCGAACCAGTGAGTGTGGAACTGAAGCCAGCCAGAGTCAGTACCGCCAGGGGAGGGGAATCAGTGACTGGACAACTGTACCCAGCCAGAGTCAGTACCTCCAGGGGAGGGGAACCAGTGAGTGTAGAACTGAACCCAGCCAGAGTCAGTACCTACAGTGGAGGGGAGACAGTGATTGCAGAACTGAACCCAGCCAGAGTCAGTACCTCCAGGGGAGGGGAACCAGTGAGTGTAGAACTGAACCCAGCCAGAGTCAGTACCTCCAGGGGAGCGGAACCAGTGAGTGTAGAACTGAACCCAACAAGAGTCAGTAACTCCAGGGGATGGGAACCAGTGAGTGTAGAACTGAACCCAGCCAGAGTCAGTACCTCCAGGGGAGGTGAACCAGTGAGTGTAGAAATGAACCCAGCCAGAGTCGGTACCTCCAGGGGAGGGGACCCAGTGAGTGTAGAACTGAACCCAGCCAGAGTCAGAACCTCCAGGGGAGGGGAACCAGTGAGTGTAGAACTGAACCCAACAAGAGTCAGTAATTCCAGGGGAGGGGAACCAGTGAGTGTAGAACTGAACCCAGCCAGAGTCAGTGCCTCCAGGGGAGTTGAACCAGTGAGTGTAGAACTGAACCCAGCCAGAGTCGGTACCTCCAGGGGAGGGGACCCAGTGAGTGTAGAACTGAACCCAGCCAGATTCAGTACCTTCAGGGGAGGGGAGCCAGTGAGTGTAGAACTGAACCCAGCCAGAGTCAGTATCTTCAGGGGAGGGGACCCAGTGAGTGTCGAACTGAACCCAGCCAGAGTCAGTACCTTCAGGGGAGGGGAACCAGTGAATGTAGAACTGAACCCAGCCAGGGTCAGTACCTGCAGGGGAGGGGAACAAGTGAGTGTAGAACTGAACCCAGCCAGAGTCAGTACCTCCAGGGGAGGGGAACCAGTGAGTGTAGAACTGAACCCAGCCAGAGTCAGTACGTCCAGGGGAGGGGAACCAATGAGTGCAGAACTGAACCCAGCCAGAGTCAATACCTTCAGGGGAGGGGAATGAGTGAGTGAAGAACTGAACCCAGACAGAGTCAGTACCTCCAGGGGAGGGGAACCAGTGAGTGCAGAACTGAACCCAGCCAGAGTCAGTACCTCCAGGGGAGGTGAACCAGTGAGTGTAGAACTGAACCCAGCCAGAGTCGGTACCTCCAGGGGAGGGGACCCAGTGAGTGTAGAACTGAACCCAGCCAGAGTCAGTACCTCCAGGGGAGGGGAACCAGTGAGTGTCGAACTGAACCCAGCCTGAGTCAGTACCTCCAGTGGAGGGGATCCAGTGAGTGGAGAACTGAACCCAGCCAGAGTCAGTACCTCCAGTGGAGGGGAACCAGTGAGTGTAGAACTGAACCCAGCCAGAGTCAGTACCTTCAGGGGCGGGGAATGAGTGAGTGTAGAACTGAACACAGCCAGAGTCAGTACCTCCAGATGTGGGGAATGAGTGAGTGTCGAACTGAACCCAGCCAGAGTCAGTACCTCCAGGGGAGCCGAACCAGTGAGTGTGGAACTGAAGCCAGCCAGAGTCAGTACCGCCAGGGGAGGGGAATCAGTGACTGGACAACTGTACCCAGCCAGAGTCAGTACCTCCAGGGGAGGGGAACCAGTGAGTGTAGAACTGAACCCAGCCAGAGTCAGTACCTACAGTGGAGGGGAACCAGTGAGTGTAGAACTGAACCCAGCCAGAGTCAGTACCTCCAGGGGAGCGGAACCAGTGAGTGTAGAACTGAACCCAACAAGAGTCAGTAACTCCAGGGGATGGGAACCAGTGAGTGTAGAACTGAACCCAGCCAGAGTCAGTACCTCCAGGGGAGGTGAACCAGTGAGTGTAGAAATGAACCCAGCCAGAGTCGGTACCTCCAGGGGAGGGGACCCAGTGAGTGTAGAACTGAACCCAGCCAGAGTCAGAACCTCCAGGGGAGGGGAACCAGTGAGTGTAGAACTGAACCCAACAAGAGTCAGTAATTCCAGGGGAGGGGAACCAGTGAGTGTAGAACTGAACCCAGCCAGAGTCAGTGCCTCCAGGGGAGTTGAACCAGTGAGTGTAGAACTGAACCCAGCCAGAGTCGGTACCTCCAGGGGAGGGGACCCAGTGAGTGTAGAACTGAACCCAGCCAGATTCAGTACCTTCAGGGGAGGGGAGCCAGTGAGTGTAGAACTGAACCCAGCCAGAGTCAGTATCTTCAGGGGAGGGGACCCAGTGAGTGTCGAACTGAACCCAGCCAGAGTCAGTACCTTCAGGGGAGGGGAACCAGTGAATGTAGAACTGAACCCAGCCAGGGTCAGTACCTGCAGGGGAGGGGAACAAGTGAGTGTAGAACTGAACCCAGCCAGAGTCAGTACCTCCAGGGGAGGGGAACCAGTGAGTGTAGAACTGAACCCAGCCAGAGTCAGTACGTCCAGGGGAGGGGAACCAATGAGTGCAGAACTGAACCCAGCCAGAGTCAGTACCTTCAGGGGAGGGGAATGAGTGAGTGAAGAACTGAACCCAGACAGAGTCAGTACCTCCAGGGGAGGGGAACCAGTGAGTGCAGAACTGAACCCAGCCAGAGTCAGTACCTCCAGGGGAGGGGAACCAGTGAGTGTAGAACTGAACCCAGCCAGAGTCAGTACCTCCAGGGGAGGGGAACCAGTGAGTGTAGAACTGAACCCAGCCAGAGTCAGTACCTCCAGGGGTGGGTACCCAGTGAGTGTCGAACTGAACCCAGCCAGAGTCAGTACCTCCAGGGGAGGGGATCCAGTGAGTGGAGAACTGAACCCAGCCAGAGTCAGTACCTCCAGGGGAGGGGAACCAGTGAGTGTAGTACTGAACCCAGCCAGAGTCAGTACCTTCAGGGGCGGGGAATGAGTGAGTGTAGAACTGAACACAGCCAGAGTCAGTACCTCCAGGAGTGGGGAATGAGTGAGTGTCGAACTGAACCCAGCCAGAGTCAGTACCTCCAGGGGAGCCGAACCAGTGAGTGTAGAACTGAAGGCAGCCAGAGTCAGTACCGCCAGGGGAGGGGAATCAGTGACTGGACAATTGAACCCAGCCAGAGTCAGTACCTCCAGGGGAGGGGAACCAGTGAGTGTAGAACTGAACCTAGCCAGAGTCAGTACCTCCAGGGGAGGGGAGACAGTGAGTGCAGAACTCAACCCAGCCAGAGTCAGTACCTCCAGGGGAGGGGAACCCGTGAGTGTAGAACTGAACCCAGCCAGAGTCAGTACCTCCAGGTGCAGGGAATGAGTGAGTGTAGAACTGAACACAGCCAGAGTCAGTACCTCCAGGAGTGGGGAATGAGTGAGTGTCGAACTGATCCCAGCCAGAGTCA
Organism: Pristiophorus japonicus; assembly: GCF_044704955.1. Classification (NCBI taxonomy): domain Eukaryota; kingdom Metazoa; phylum Chordata; class Chondrichthyes; family Pristiophoridae; genus Pristiophorus; species Pristiophorus japonicus. The sequence goes on along the minus strand of NW_027252101.1, from coordinate 632,237 downwards.
GTACCTCCAGGGGAGGCGAACCAGTGAGTGAAGAACTGACCCCAGCCAGAGTCAGTACCTTCAGGGGAGGGGAACCAGTGAGTGTAGAACTGAACCCAGCCAGAGTCAGTACCTCCAGGGGAGGGGAACCAGTGAGTGTAGAACTGAACCCAGCCAGAGTCAGTACCTCCAGGGGTGGGTACCCAGTGAGTGTCGAACTGAACCCAGCCAGAGTCAGTACCTCCAGGGGAGGGGATCCAGTGAGTGGAGAACTGAACCCAGCCAGAGTCAGTACCTCCAGGGGAGGGGAACCAGTGAGTGTAGAACTGAACCCAGCCAGAGTCAGTACCTTCAGGGGCGGGGAATGAGTGAGTGTAGAACTGAACACAGCCAGAGTCAGTACCTCCAGGAGTGGGGAATGAGTGAGTGTCGAACTGAACCCAGCCAGAGTCAGTACCTCCAGGGGAGCCGAACCAGTGAGTGTAGAACTGAAGGCAGCCAGAGTCAGTACCGCCAGGGGAGGGGAATCAGTGACTGGACAATTGAACCCAGCCAGAGTCACTACCTCCAGGGGAGGGGAACCAGTGAGTGTCGAACTGAACCGAGCCAGAGTCAGTACCTCCAGGGGAGGGGAGACAGTGAGTGCAGAACTGAACCCAGCCAGAGTCAGTACCTCCAGGGGAGGGGAACCCGTGAGTGTAGAACTGAACCCAGCCAGAGTCAGTACCTCCAGGGGCAGGGAATGAGTGAGTGTAGAACTGAACACAGCCAGAGTCAGTACCTCCAGGAGTGGGGAATGAGTGAGTGTCGAACTGATCCCAGCCAGAGTCAGTACCTCCAGGGGAGGCGAACCAGTGAGTGAAGAACTGACCCCAGCCAGAGTCAGTACCTTCAGGGGAGTGGAACCAGTGAGTGTAGAACTGAAGCCAGCCAGAGTCAGTACCGCCAGGGGAGGGGAATCAGTGACTGGACAACTGAACCCAGCCAGAGTCAGTACCTCCAGTGGAGGGGAACCAGTGAGTGTAGAACTGACCCCAGCCAGAGTCAGTACCTTCAGGGGCGGGGAATGAGTGAGTGTAGAACTGAACACAGCCAGAGTCAGTACCTCCAGATGTGGGGAATGAGTGAGTGTCGAACTGAACCCAGCCAGAGTCAGTACCTCCAGGGGAGCCGAACCAGTGAGTGTGGAACTGAAGCCAGCCAGAGTCAGTACCGCCAGGGGAGGGGAATCAGTGACTGGACAACTGTACCCAGCCAGAGTCAGTACCTCCAGGGGAGGGGAACCAGTGAGTGTAGAACTGAACCCAGCCAGAGTCAGTACCTACAGTGGAGGGGAACCAGTGAGTGTAGAACTGAACCCAGCCAGAGTCAGTACCTCCAGGGGAGCGGAACCAGTGAGTGTAGAACTGAACCCAACAAGAGTCAGTAACTCCAGGGGATGGGAACCAGTGAGTGTAGAACTGAACCCAGCCAGAGTCAGTACCTCCAGGGGAGGTGAACCAGTGAGTGTAGAAATGAACCCAGCCAGAGTCGGTACCTCCAGGGGAGGGGACCCAGTGAGTGTAGAACTGAACCCAGCCAGAGTCAGAACCTCCAGGGGAGGGGAACCAGTGAGTGTAGAACTGAACCCAACAAGAGTCAGTAATTCCAGGGGAGGGGAACCAGTGAGTGTAGAACTGAACCCAGCCAGAGTCAGTGCCTCCAGGGGAGTTGAACCAGTGAGTGTAGAACTGAACCCAGCCAGAGTCGGTACCTCCAGGGGAGGGGACCCAGTGAGTGTAGAACTGAACCCAGCCAGATTCAGTACCTTCAGGGGAGGGGAGCCAGTGAGTGTAGAACTGAACCCAGCCAGAGTCAGTATCTTCAGGGGAGGGGACCCAGTGAGTGTCGAACTGAACCCAGCCAGAGTCAGTACCTTCAGGGGAGGGGAACCAGTGAATGTAGAACTGAACCCAGCCAGGGTCAGTACCTGCAGGGGAGGGGAACAAGTGAGTGTAGAACTGAACCCAGCCAGAGTCAGTACCTCCAGGGGAGGGGAACCAGTGAGTGTAGAACTGAACCCAGCCAGAGTCAGTACGTCCAGGGGAGGGGAACCAATGAGTGCAGAACTGAACCCAGCCAGAGTCAGTACCTTCAGGGGAGGGGAATGAGTGAGTGAAGAACTGAACCCAGACAGAGTCAGTACCTCCAGGGGAGGGGAACCAGTGAGTGCAGAACTGAACCCAGCCAGAGTCAGTACCTCCAGGGGAGGGGAACCAGTGAGTGTAGAACTGAACCCAGCCAGAGTCAGTACCTCCAGGGGAGGGGAACCAGTGAGTGTAGAACTGAACCCAGCCAGAGTCAGTACCTCCAGGGGTGGGTACCCAGTGAGTGTCGAACTGAACCCAGCCAGAGTCAGTACCTCCAGGGGAGGGGATCCAGTGAGTGGAGAACTGAACCCAGCCAGAGTCAGTACCTCCAGGGGAGGGGAACCAGTGAGTGTAGTACTGAACCCAGCCAGAGTCAGTACCTTCAGGGGCGGGGAATGAGTGAGTGTAGAACTGAACACAGCCAGAGTCAGTACCTCCAGGAGTGGGGAATGAGTGAGTGTCGAACTGAACCCAGCCAGAGTCAGTACCTCCAGGGGAGCCGAACCAGTGAGTGTAGAACTGAAGGCAGCCAGAGTCAGTACCGCCAGGGGAGGGGAATCAGTGACTGGACAATTGAACCCAGCCAGAGTCAGTACCTCCAGGGGAGGGGAACCAGTGAGTGTAGAACTGAACCTAGCCAGAGTCAGTACCTCCAGGGGAGGGGAGACAGTGAGTGCAGAACTCAACCCAGCCAGAGTCAGTACCTCCAGGGGAGGGGAACCCGTGAGTGTAGAACTGAACCCAGCCAGAGTCAGTACCTCCAGGTGCAGGGAATGAGTGAGTGTAGAACTGAACACAGCCAGAGTCAGTACCTCCAGGAGTGGGGAATGAGTGAGTGTCGAACTGATCCCAGCCAGAGTCAGTACCTCCAGGGGAGGCGAACCAGTGAGTGAAGAACTGACCCCAGCCAGAGTCAGTACCTTCAGGGGAGGGGAACCAGTGAGTGTAGAACTGAACCCAGCCAGAGTCAGTACCTCCAGGGGAGGGGAACCAGTGAGTGTAGAACTGAACCCAGCCAGAGTCAGTACCTCCAGGGGTGGGTACCCAGTGAGTGTCGAACTGAACCCAGCCAGAGTCAGTACCTCCAGGGGAGGGGATCCAGTGAGTGGAGAACTGAACCCAGCCAGAGTCAGTACCTCCAGGGGAGGGGAACCAGTGAGTGTAGAACTGAACCCAGCCAGAGTCAGTACCTTCAGGGGCGGGGAATGAGTGAGTGTAGAACTGAACACAGCCAGAGTCAGTACCTCCAGGAGTGGGGAATGAGTGAGTGTCGAACTGAACCCAGCCAGAGTCAGTACCTCCAGGGGAGCCGAACCAGTGAGTGTAGAACTGAAGGCAGCCAGAGTCAGTACCGCCAGGGGAGGGGAATCAGTGACTGGACAATTGAACCCAGCCAGAGTCACTACCTCCAGGGGAGGGGAACCAGTGAGTGTCGAACTGAACCGAGCCAGAGTCAGTACCTCCAGGGGAGGGGAGACAGTGAGTGCAGAACTGAACCCAGCCAGAGTCAGTACCTCCAGGGGAGGGGAACCCGTGAGTGTAGAACTGAACCCAGCCAGAGTCAGTACCTCCAGGGGCAGGGAATGAGTGAGTGTAGAACTGAACACAGCCAGAGTCAGTACCTCCAGGAGTGGGGAATGAGTGAGTGTCGAACTGATCCCAGCCAGAGTCAGTACCTCCAGGGGAGGCGAACCAGTGAGTGAAGAACTGACCCCAGCCAGAGTCAGTACCTTCAGGGGAGTGGAACCAGTGAGTGTAGAACTGAAGCCAGCCAGAGTCAGTACCGCCAGGGGAGGGGAATCAGTGACTGGACAACTGAACCCAGCCAGAGTCAGTACCTCCAGTGGAGGGGAACCAGTGAGTGTAGAACTGACCCCAGCCAGAGTCAGTACCTTCAGGGGAGGGGAACCAGTGAGTGTAGAACTGAAGCCAGCCAGAGTCAGTACCGCCAGGGGAGGGGAATCAGTGACTGGACAACTGAACCCAGCCAGAGTCAGTACCTCCAGGGGAGGGGAACTTGTGAGTGTAGAACTGAACCCAGCCAGAGTCAGTACCTCCAGGGGAGGGGAGACAGTGAGTGCAGAACTGAACCCAGCCAGAGTCAGTACCTCCAGGGGAGGGGAACCAGTGAGTGTAGAACTGAACCCAGCCAGAGTCAGTACCTCCAGGGGAGGTGAATCAGTGAGTGTAGAACTGAACGCAACTAAATTCAGTAACTCCATGGGAGGGGAACCAGTGAGTGTAGAACTGAACCCAGCCAGAGTCAGTACCTCCAGGGGAGGTGAACCAGTGAGTGTAGAACTGAACCCAGCCAGAGTCGGTACCTCCAGGGGAGGGGACCCAGTGAGTGTAGAACTGAACCCAGCCAGAGTCAGTACCTCCAGGGGAGGGGAACCAGTGATTGTGGAACTGAACCCAACAAGAGTCAGTAACTCCAGGGGAGGGGAACCAGTGAGTGTAGAACTGAACCCAGCCAGAGTCAGTGCCTCCAGGGGAGGTGAACCAGTGAGTGTAGAACTGAACCCAGCCAGAGTCGGTACCTCCAGGGGAGGGGACCCAGTGAGTGTAGAACTGAACCCAGCCAGAGTCAGTACCTCCAGGGGAGGGGAACCCGTGAGTGTAGAACTGAACCCAGCCAGAGTCAGTACCTTCAGGGGAGGGGACCCAGTGAGTGAAGAACTGAACCTAGCCAGAGTCAGTACCTCTAGGGGAGGGGAATGAGTGAGTGAAGAACTGAACCCAGACAGAGTCAGTACCTCCAGGGGAGGGGAACCAGTGAGTGCAGAACTGAACCCAGCCAGAGTCAGTACCTCCAGGGGAGGGGAACCAGTGAGTGCAGAACTGAACCCAGCCAGAGTCAGTACCTCCAGGGGAGGGGAACCAGTGAGTGTAGAACTGAACCCAGCCAGAGTCAGTACCTCCAGGGGTGGGGACCCAGTGAGTGTCGAACTGAACCCAGCCTGAGTCAGTACCTCCAGTGGAGGGGATCCAGTGAGTGGAGAACTGAACCCAGCCAGAGTCAGTACCTCCAGTGGAGGGGAACCAGTGAGTGTAGAACTGAACCCAGCCAGAGTCAGTACCTTCAGGGGCGGGGAATGAGTGAGTGTAGAACTGAACACAGCCAGAGTCAGTACCTCCAGGAGTGGGGAATGAGTGAGTGTCGAACTGAACCCAGCCAGAGTCAGTACCTCCAGGGGAGCCGAACCAGTGAGTGTGGAACTGAAGCCAGCCAGAGTCAGTACCGCCAGGGGAGGGGAATCAGTGACTGGACAACTGTACCCAGCCAGAGTCAGTACCTCCAGGGGAGGGGAACCAGTGAGTGTAGAACTGAACCCAGCCAGAGTCAGTACCTCCAGGGGAGGGGAGACAGTGAGTGCAGAACTGAACCCAGCCAGAGTCAGTACCTCCAGGGGAGGGGAACCAGTGAGTGTAGAACTGAACCCAGCCAGAGTCAGTACCTCCAGGGGAGGTGAATCAGTGAGTGTAGAACTGAACGCAACTAAATTCAGTAACTCCATGGGAGGGGAACCAGTGAGTGTAGAACTGAACCCAGCCAGAGTCAGTACCTCCAGGGGAGGTGAACCAGTGAGTGTAGAACTGAACCCAGCCAGAGTCGGTACCTCCAGGGGAGGGGACCCAGTGAGTGTAGAACTGAACCCAGCCAGAGTCAGTACCTCCAGGGGAGGGGAACCAGTGATTGTGGAACTGAACCCAACAAGAGTCAGTAACTCCAGGGGAGGGGAACCAGTGAGTGTAGAACTGAACCCAGCCAGAGTCAGTGCCTCCAGGGGAGGTGAACCAGTGAGTGTAGAACTGAACCCAGCCAGAGTCGGTACCTCCAGGGGAGGGGACCCAGTGAGTGTAGAACTGAACCCAGCCAGAGTCAGTACCTCCAGGGGAGGGGAACCCGTGAGTGTAGAACTGAACCCAGCCAGAGTCAGTACCTTCAGGGGAGGGGACCCAGTGAGTGAAGAACTGAACCTAGCCAGAGTCAGTACCTCTAGGGGAGGGGAATGAGTGAGTGAAGAACTGAACCCAGACAGAGTCAGTACCTCCAGGGGAGGGGAACCAGTGAGTGCAGAACTGAACCCAGCCAGAGTCAGTACCTCCAGGGGAGGGGAACCAGTGAGTGCAGAACTGAACCCAGCCAGAGTCAGTACCTCCAGGGGAGGGGAACCAGTGAGTGTAGAACTGAACCCAGCCAGAGTCAGTACCTCCAGGGGTGGGGACCCAGTGAGTGTCGAACTGAACCCAGCCTGAGTCAGTACCTCCAGTGGAGGGGATCCAGTGAGTGGAGAACTGAACCCAGCCAGAGTCAGTACCTCCAGTGGAGGGGAACCAGTGAGTGTAGAACTGAACCCAGCCAGAGTCAGTACCTTCAGGGGCGGGGAATGAGTGAGTGTAGAACTGAACACAGCCAGAGTCAGTACCTCCAGGAGTGGGGAATGAGTGAGTGTCGAACTGAACCCAGCCAGAGTCAGTACCTCCAGGGGAGCCGAACCAGTGAGTGTGGAACTGAAGCCAGCCAGAGTCAGTACCGCCAGGGGAGGGGAATCAGTGACTGGACAACTGTACCCAGCCAGAGTCAGTACCTCCAGGGGAGGGGAACCAGTGAGTGTAGAACTGAACCCAGCCAGAGTCAGTACCTACAGTGGAGGGGAGACAGTGATTGCAGAACTGAACCCAGCCAGAGTCAGTACCTCCAGGGGAGGGGAACCAGTGAGTGTAGAACTGAACCCAGCCAGAGTCAGTACCTCCAGGGGAGCGGAACCAGTGAGTGTAGAACTGAACCCAACAAGAGTCAGTAACTCCAGGGGATGGGAACCAGTGAGTGTAGAACTGAACCCAGCCAGAGTCAGTACCTCCAGGGGAGGTGAACCAGTGAGTGTAGAAATGAACCCAGCCAGAGTCGGTACCTCCAGGGGAGGGGACCCAGTGAGTGTAGAACTGAACCCAGCCAGAGTCAGAACCTCCAGGGGAGGGGAACCAGTGAGTGTAGAACTGAACCCAACAAGAGTCAGTAATTCCAGGGGAGGGGAACCAGTGAGTGTAGAACTGAACCCAGCCAGAGTCAGTGCCTCCAGGGGAGTTGAACCAGTGAGTGTAGAACTGAACCCAGCCAGAGTCGGTACCTCCAGGGGAGGGGACCCAGTGAGTGTAGAACTGAACCCAGCCAGATTCAGTACCTTCAGGGGAGGGGAGCCAGTGAGTGTAGAACTGAACCCAGCCAGAGTCAGTATCTTCAGGGGAGGGGACCCAGTGAGTGTCGAACTGAACCCAGCCAGAGTCAGTACCTTCAGGGGAGGGGAACCAGTGAATGTAGAACTGAACCCAGCCAGGGTCAGTACCTGCAGGGGAGGGGAACAAGTGAGTGTAGAACTGAACCCAGCCAGAGTCAGTACCTCCAGGGGAGGGGAACCAGTGAGTGTAGAACTGAACCCAGCCAGAGTCAGTACGTCCAGGGGAGGGGAACCAATGAGTGCAGAACTGAACCCAGCCAGAGTCAATACCTTCAGGGGAGGGGAATGAGTGAGTGAAGAACTGAACCCAGACAGAGTCAGTACCTCCAGGGGAGGGGAACCAGTGAGTGCAGAACTGAACCCAGCCAGAGTCAGTACCTCCAGGGGAGGGGAACCAGTGTGTGTAGAACTGAACCCAGCCAGAGTCAGTACCTCCAGGGGAGGGGAACCAGTGAGTGTAGAACTGAACCCAGCCAGAGTCAGTACCTCCAGGGGTGGGTACCCAGTGAGTGTCGAACTGAACCCAGCCAGAGTCAGTACCTCCAGGGGAGGGGATCCAGTGAGTGGAGAACTGAACCCAGCCAGAGTCAGTACCTCCAGGGGAGGGGAACCAGTGAGTGTAGTACTGAACCCAGCCAGAGTCAGTACCTTCAGGGGCGGGGAATGAGTGAGTGTAGAACTGAACACAGCCAGAGTCAGTACCTCCAGGAGTGGGGAATGAGTGAGTGTCGAACTGAACCCAGCCAGAGTCAGTACCTCCAGGGGAGCCGAACCAGTGAGTGTAGAACTGAAGGCAGCCAGAGTCAGTACCGCCAGGGGAGGGGAATCAGTGACTGGACAATTGAACCCAGCCAGAGTCAGTACCTCCAGGGGAGGGGAACCAGTGAGTGTAGAACTGAACCTAGCCAGAGTCAGTACCTCCAGGGGAGGGGAGACAGTGAGTGCAGAACTCAACCCAGCCAGAGTCAGTCCCTCCAGGGGAGGGGAACCCGTGAGTGTAGAACTGAACCCAGCCAGAGTCAGTACCTCCAGGTGCAGGGAATGAGTGAGTGTAGAACTGAACACAGCCAGAGTCAGTACCTCCAGGAGTGGGGAATGAGTGAGTGTCGAACTGATCCCAGCCAGAGTCAGTACCTCCAGGGGAGGCGAACCAGTGAGTGAAGAACTGACCCCAGCCAGAGTCAGTACCTTCAGGGGAGTGGAACCAGTGAGTGTAGAACTGAAGCCAGCCAGAGTCAGTACCGCCAGGGGAGGGGAATCAGTGACTGGACAACTGAACCCAGCCAGAGTCAGTACCTCCAGTGGAGGGGAACCAGTGAGTGTAGAACTGACCCCAGCCAGAGTCAGTACCTTCAGGGGAGGGGAACCAGTGAGTGTAGAACTGAAGCCAGCCAGAGTCAGTACCGCCAGGGGAGGGGAATCAGTGACTGGACAACTGAACCCAGCCAGAGTCAGTACCTCCAGGGGAGGGGAACTAGTGAGTGTAGAACTGAACCCAGCCAGAGTCAGTACCTCCAGGGGAGGGGAGACAGTGAGTGCAGAACTGAACCCAGCCAGAGTCGGTACCTCCAGGGGAGGGGACCCAGTGAGTGCAGAACTGAACCCAGCCAGAGTCAGTACCTCCAGGGGAGGGGAACCAGTGAGTGTAGAACTGAACCCAACAAGAGTCAGTAACTCCAGGGGAGGGGAACCAGTGAGTGTAGAACTGAACCCAGCCAGAGTCAGTGCCTCCAGGGGAGGTGAACCAGTGAGTGTAGAACTGAACCCAGCCAGAGTCGGTACCTCCAGGGGAGGGGACCCAGTGAGTGTAGAACTGAACCCAGCCAGAGTCAGTACCTCCAGGGGAGGGGAACCCGTGAGTGTAGAACTGAACCCAGCCAGAGTCAGTACCTTCAGGGGAGGGGACCCAGTGAGTGAAGAACTGAACCTAGCCAGAGTCAGTCCCTTCAGGGGAGGGGAATGAGTGAGTGAAGAACTGAACCCAGACAGAGTCAGTACCTCCAGGGGAGGGGAACCAGTGAGTGCAGAACTGAACCCAGCCAGAGTCAGTACCTCCAGGGGAGGGGAACCAGTGAGTGTAGAACTGAACCCAGCCAGAGTCAGTGCCTCCAGGGGAGGTGAACCAGTGAGTGTAGAACTGAACCCAGCCAGAGTCAGTCCCTTCAGGGGAGGGGAATGAGTGAGTGAAGAACTGAACCCAGACAGAGTCAGTACCTCCAGGGGAGGGGAACCAGTGAGTGCAGAACTGAACCCAGCCAGAGTCAGTACCTCCAGGGGAGGGGAACCAGTGAGTGTAGAACTGAACCCAGCCAGAGTCAGTACCTCCAGGGGAGGGGAACCAGTGAGTGTAGAACTGAACCCAGCCAGAGTCAGTACCTCCAGGGGTGGGTACCCAGTGAGTGTCGAACTGAACCCAGCCAGAGTCAGTACCTCCAGGGGAGGGGATCCAGTGAGTGGAGAACTGAACCCAGCCAGAGTCAGTACCTCCAGGGGAGGGGAACCAGTGAGTGTAGAACTGAACCCAGCCAGAGTCAGTACCTTCAGGGGCGGGGAATGAGTGAGTGTAGAACTGAACACAGCCAGAGTCAGTACCTCCAGGAGTGGGGAATGAGTGAGTGTCGAACTGAACCCAGCCAGAGTCAGTACCTCCAGGGGAGCCGAACCAGTGAGTGTAGAACTGAAGGCAGCCAGAGTCAGTACCGCCAGGGGAGGGGAATCAGTGACTGGACAATTGAACCCAGCCAGAGTCAGTACCTCCAGGGGAGGGGAACCAGTGAGTGTCGAACTGAACCGAGCCAGAGTCAGTACCTCCAGGGGAGGGGAGACAGTGAGTGCAGAACTGAACCCAGCCAGAGTCAGTACCTCCAGGGGAGGGGAACCCGTGAGTGTAGAACTGAACCCAGCCAGAGTCAGTACCTCCAGGGGCAGGGAATGAGTGAGTGTAGAACTGAACACAGCCAGAGTCAGTACCTCCAGGAGTGGGGAATGAGTGAGTGTCGAACTGATCCCAGCCAGAGTCAGTACCTCCAGGGGAGGCGAACCACTGAGTGAAGAACTGACCCCAGCCAGAGTCAGTACCTTCAGGGGAGTGGAACCAGTGAGTGTAGAACTGAAGCCAGCCAGAGTCAGTACCGCCAGGGGAGGGGAATCAGTGACTGGACAACTGAACCCAGCCAGAGTCAGTACCTCCAGTGGAGGGGAACCAGTGAGTGTAGAACTGACCCCAGCCAGAGTCAGTACCTTCAGGGGAGGGGAACCAGTGAGTGTAGAACTGAAGCCAGCCAGAGTCAGTACCGCCAGGGGAGGTGAATCAGTGACTGGACAACTGAACCCAGCCAGAGTCAGTACCTCCAGGGGAGGGGAACTTGTGAGTGTAGAACTGAACCCAGCCAGAGTCAGTACCTCCAGGGGAGGGGAGACAGTGAGTGCAGAACTGAACCCAGCCAGAGTCAGTACCTCCAGGGGAGGGGAACCAGTGAGTGTAGAACTGAACCCAGCCAGAGTCAGTACCTCCAGGGGAGGGGAATCAGTGAGTGTAGAACTGAACGCAACTAAATTCAGTAACTCCATGGGAGGGGAACCAGTGAGTGTAGAACTGAACCCAGCCAGAGTCAGTACCTCCAGGGGAGGTGAACCAGTGAGTGTAGAACTGAACCCAGCCAGAGTCGGTACCTCCAGGGGAGGGGACCCAGTGAGTGTAGAACTGAACCCAGCCAGAGTCAGTACCTCCAGGGGAGGGGAACCAGTGATTGTGGAACTGAACCCAACAAGAGTCAGTAACTCCAGGGGAGGGGAACCAGTGAGTGTAGAACTGAACCCAGCCAGAGTCAGTGCCTCCAGGGGAGGTGAACCAGTGAGTGTAGAACTGAACCCAGCCAGAGTCGGTACCTCCAGGGGAGGGGACCCAGTGAGTGTAGAACTGAACCCAGCCAGAGTCAGTACCTCCAGGGGAGGGGAACCCGTGAGTGTAGAACTGAACCCAGCCAGAGTCAGTACCTTCAGGGGAGGGGACCCAGTGAGTGAAGAACTGAACCTAGCCAGAGTCAGTACCTCTAGGGGAGGGGAATGAGTGAGTGAAGAACTGAACCCAGACAGAGTCAGTACCTCCAGGGGAGGGGAACCAGTGAGTGCAGAACTGAACCCAGCCAGAGTCAGTACCTCCAGGGGAGGGGAACCAGTGAGTGCAGAACTGAACCCAGCCAGAGTCAGTACCTCCAGGGGAGGGGAACCAGTGAGTGTAGAACTGAACCCAGCCAGAGTCAGTACCTCCAGGGGTGGGGACCCAGTGAGTGTCGAACTGAACCCAGCCTGAGTCAGTACCTCCAGTGGAGGGGATCCAGTGAGTGGAGAACTGAACCCAGCCAGAGTCAGTACCTCCAGTGGAGGGGAACCAGTGAGTGTAGAACTGAACCCAGCCAGAGTCAGTACCTTCAGGGGCGGGGAATGAGTGAGTGTAGAACTGAACACAGCCAGAGTCAGTACCTCCAGGAGTGGGGAATGAGTGAGTGTCGAACTGAACCCAGCCAGAGTCAGTACCTCCAGGGGAGCCGAACCAGTGAGTGTGGAACTGAAGCCAGCCAGAGTCAGTACCGCCAGGGGAGGGGAATCAGTGACTGGACAACTGTACCCAGCCAGAGTCAGTACCTCCAGGGGAGGGGAACCAGTGAGTGTAGAACTGAACCCAGCCAGAGTCAGTACCTACAGTGGAGGGGAGACAGTGATTGCAGAACTGAACCCAGCCAGAGTCAGTACCTCCAGGGGAGGGGAACCAGTGAGTGTAGAACTGAACCCAGCCAGAGTCAGTACCTCCAGGGGAGCGGAACCAGTGAGTGTAGAACTGAACCCAACAAGAGTCAGTAACTCCAGGGGATGGGAACCAGTGAGTGTAGAACTGAACCCAGCCAGAGTCAGTACCTCCAGGGGAGGTGAACCAGTGAGTGTAGAAATGAACCCAGCCAGAGTCGGTACCTCCAGGGGAGGGGACCCAGTGAGTGTAGAACTGAACCCAGCCAGAGTCAGAACCTCCAGGGGAGGGGAACCAGTGAGTGTAGAACTGAACCCAACAAGAGTCAGTAATTCCAGGGGAGGGGAAACAGTGAGTGTAGAACTGAACCCAGCCAGAGTCAGTGCCTCCAGGGGAGTTGAACCAGTGAGTGTAGAACTGAACCCAGCCAGAGTCGGTACCTCCAGGGGAGGGGACCCAGTGAGTGTAGAACTGAACCCAGCCAGATTCAGTACCTTCAGGGGAGGGGAGCCAGTGAGTGTAGAACTGAACCCAGCCAGAGTCAGTATCTTCAGGGGAGGGGACCCAGTGAGTGTCGAACTGAACCCAGCCAGAGTCAGTACCTCCAGGGGAGGGGAACCAGTGTGTGTAGAACTGAACCCAGCCAGAGTCAGTACCTCCAGGGGAGGGGAACCAGTGAGTGTAGAACTGAACCCAGCCAGAGTCAGTACCTCCAGGGGTGGGTACCCAGTGAGTGTCGAACTGAACCCAGCCAGAGTCAGTACCTCCAGGGGAGGGGATCCAGTGAGTGGAGAACTGAACCCAGCCAGAGTCAGTACCTCCAGGGGAGGGGAACCAGTGAGTGTAGTACTGAACCCAGCCAGAGTCAGTACCTTCAGGGGCGGGGAATGAGTGAGTGTAGAACTGAACACAGCCAGAGTCAGTACCTCCAGGAGTGGGGAATGAGTGAGTGTCGAACTGAACCCAGCCAGAGTCAGTACCTCCAGGGGAGCCGAACCAGTGAGTGTAGAACTGAAGGCAGCCAGAGTCAGTACCGCCAGGGGAGGGGAATCAGTGACTGGACAATTGAACCCAGCCAGAGTCAGTACCTCCAGGGGAGGGGAACCAGTGAGTGTAGAACTGAACCTAGCCAGAGTCAGTACCTCCAGGGGAGGGGAGACAGTGAGTGCAGAACTCAACCCAGCCAGAGTCAGTCCCTCCAGGGGAGGGGAACCCGTGAGTGTAGAACTGAACCCAGCCAGAGTCAGTACCTCCAGGTGCAGGGAATGAGTGAGTGTAGAACTGAACACAGCCAGAGTCAGTACCTCCAGGAGTGGGGAATGAGTGAGTGTCGAACTGATCCCAGCCAGAGTCAGTACCTCCAGGGGAGGCGAACCAGTGAGTGAAGAACTGACCCCAGCCAGAGTCAGTACCTTCAGGGGAGTGGAACCAGTGAGTGTAGAACTGAAGCCAGCCAGAGTCAGTACCGCCAGGGGAGGGGAATCAGTGACTGGACAACTGAACCCAGCCAGAGTCAGTACCTCCAGTGGAGGGGAACCAGTGAGTGTAGAACTGACCCCAGCCAGAGTCAGTACCTTCAGGGGAGGGGAACCAGTGAGTGTAGAACTGAAGCCAGCCAGAGTCAGTACCGCCAGGGGAGGGGAATCAGTGACTGGACAACTGAACCCAGCCAGAGTCAGTACCTCCAGGGGAGGGGAACTAGTGAGTGTAGAACTGAACCCAGCCAGAGTCAGTACCTCCAGGGGAGGGGAGACAGTGAGTGCAGAACTGAACCCAGCCAGAGTCGGTACCTCCAGGGGAGGGGACCCAGTGAGTGCAGAACTGAACCCAGCCAGAGTCAGTACCTCCAGGGGAGGGGAACCAGTGAGTGTAGAACTGAACCCAACAAGAGTCAGTAACTCCAGGGGAGGGGAACCAGTGAGTGTAGAACTGAACCCAGCCAGAGTCAGTGCCTCCAGGGGAGGTGAACCAGTGAGTGTAGAACTGAACCCAGCCAGAGTCGGTACCTCCAGGGGAGGGGACCCAGTGAGTGTAGAACTGAACCCAGCCAGAGTCAGTACCTCCAGGGGAGGGGAACCCGTGAGTGTAGAACTGAACCCAGCCAGAGTCAGTACCTTCAGGGGAGGGGACCCAGTGAGTGAAGAACTGAACCTAGCCAGAGTCAGTCCCTTCAGGGGAGGGGAATGAGTGAGTGAAGAACTGAACCCAGACAGAGTCAGTACCTCCAGGGGAGGGGAACCAGTGAGTGCAGAACTGAACCCAGCCAGAGTCAGTACCTCCAGGGGAGGGGAACCAGTGAGTGTAGAACTGAACCCAGCCAGAGTCAGTGCCTCCAGGGGAGGTGAACCAGTGAGTGTAGAACTGAACCCAGCCAGAGTCAGTCCCTTCAGGGGAGGGGAATGAGTGAGTGAAGAACTGAACCCAGACAGAGTCAGTACCTCCAGGGGAGGGGAACCAGTGAGTGCAGAACTGAACCCAGCCAGAGTCAGTACCTCCAGGGGAGGGGAACCAGTGAGTGTAGAACTGAACCCAGCCAGAGTCAGTACCTCCAGGGGAGGGGAACCAGTGAGTGTAGAACTGAACCCAGCCAGAGTCAGTACCTCCAGGGGTGGGTACCCAGTGAGTGTCGAACTGAACCCAGCCAGAGTCAGTACCTCCAGGGGAGGGGATCCAGTGAGTGGAGAACTGAACCCAGCCAGAGTCAGTACCTCCAGGGGAGGGGAACCAGTGAGTGTAGAACTGAACCCAGCCAGAGTCAGTACCTTCAGGGGCGGGGAATGAGTGAGTGTAGAACTGAACACAGCCAGAGTCAGTACCTCCAGGAGTGGGGAATGAGTGAGTGTCGAACTGAACCCAGCCAGAGTCAGTACCTCCAGGGGAGCCGAACCAGTGAGTGTAGAACTGAAGGCAGCCAGAGTCAGTACCGCCAGGGGAGGGGAATCAGTGACTGGACAATTGAACCCAGCCAGAGTCAGTACCTCCAGGGGAGGGGAACCAGTGAGTGTCGAACTGAACCGAGCCAGAGTCAGTACCTCCAGGGGAGGGGAGACAGTGAGTGCAGAACTGAACCCAGCCAGAGTCAGTACCTCCAGGGGAGGGGAACCCGTGAGTGTAGAACTGAACCCAGCCAGAGTCAGTACCTCCAGGGGCAGGGAATGAGTGAGTGTAGAACTGAACACAGCCAGAGTCAGTACCTCCAGGAGTGGGGAATGAGTGAGTGTCGAACTGATCCCAGCCAGAGTCAGTACCTCCAGGGGAGGCGAACCACTGAGTGAAGAACTGACCCCAGCCAGAGTCAGTACCTTCAGGGGAGTGGAACCAGTGAGTGTAGAACTGAAGCCAGCCAGAGTCAGTACCGCCAGGGGAGGGGAATCAGTGACTGGACAACTGAACCCAGCCAGAGTCAGTACCTCCAGTGGAGGGGAACCAGTGAGTGTAGAACTGACCCCAGCCAGAGTCAGTACCTTCAGGGGAGGGGAACCAGTGAGTGTAGAACTGAAGCCAGCCAGAGTCAGTACCGCCAGGGGAGGTGAATCAGTGACTGGACAACTGAACCCAGCCAGAGTCAGTACCTCCAGGGGAGGGGAACTTGTGAGTGTAGAACTGAACCCAGCCAGAGTCAGTACCTCCAGGGGAGGGGAGACAGTGAGTGCAGAACTGAACCCAGCCAGAGTCAGTACCTCCAGGGGAGGGGAACCAGTGAGTGTAGAACTGAACCCAGCCAGAGTCAGTACCTCCAGGGGAGGGGAATCAGTGAGTGTAGAACTGAACGCAACTAAATTCAGTAACTCCATGGGAGGGGAACCAGTGAGTGTAGAACTGAACCCAGCCAGAGTCAGTACCTCCAGGGGAGGTGAACCAGTGAGTGTAGAACTGAACCCAGCCAGAGTCGGTACCTCCAGGGGAGGGGACCCAGTGAGTGTAGAACTGAACCCAGCCAGAGTCAGTACCTCCAGGGGAGGGGAACCAGTGATTGTGGAACTGAACCCAACAAGAGTCAGTAACTCCAGGGGAGGGGAACCAGTGAGTGTAGAACTGAACCCAGCCAGAGTCAGTGCCTCCAGGGGAGGTGAACCAGTGAGTGTAGAACTGAACCCAGCCAGAGTCGGTACCTCCAGGGGAGGGGACCCAGTGAGTGTAGAACTGAACCCAGCCAGAGTCAGTACCTCCAGGGGAGGGGAACCCGTGAGTGTAGAACTGAACCCAGCCAGAGTCAGTACCTTCAGGGGAGGGGACCCAGTGAGTGAAGAACTGAACCTAGCCAGAGTCAGTACCTCTAGGGGAGGGGAATGAGTGAGTGAAGAACTGAACCCAGACAGAGTCAGTACCTCCAGGGGAGGGGAACCAGTGAGTGCAGAACTGAACCCAGCCAGAGTCAGTACCTCCAGGGGAGGGGAACCAGTGAGTGCAGAACTGAACCCAGCCAGAGTCAGTACCTCCAGGGGAGGGGAACCAGTGAGTGTAGAACTGAACCCAGCCAGAGTCAGTACCTCCAGGGGTGGGGACCCAGTGAGTGTCGAACTGAACCCAGCCTGAGTCAGTACCTCCAGTGGAGGGGATCCAGTGAGTGGAGAACTGAACCCAGCCAGAGTCAGTACCTCCAGTGGAGGGGAACCAGTGAGTGTAGAACTGAACCCAGCCAGAGTCAGTACCTTCAGGGGCGGGGAATGAGTGAGTGTAGAACTGAACACAGCCAGAGTCAGTACCTCCAGGAGTGGGGAATGAGTGAGTGTCGAACTGAACCCAGCCAGAGTCAGTACCTCCAGGGGAGCCGAACCAGTGAGTGTGGAACTGAAGCCAGCCAGAGTCAGTACCGCCAGGGGAGGGGAATCAGTGACTGGACAACTGTACCCAGCCAGAGTCAGTACCTCCAGGGGAGGGGAACCAGTGAGTGTAGAACTGAACCCAGCCAGAGTCAGTACCTACAGTGGAGGGGAGACAGTGATTGCAGAACTGAACCCAGCCAGAGTCAGTACCTCCAGGGGAGGGGAACCAGTGAGTGTAGAACTGAACCCAGCCAGAGTCAGTACCTCCAGGGGAGCGGAACCAGTGAGTGTAGAACTGAACCCAACAAGAGTCAGTAACTCCAGGGGATGGGAACCAGTGAGTGTAGAACTGAACCCAGCCAGAGTCAGTACCTCCAGGGGAGGTGAACCAGTGAGTGTAGAAATGAACCCAGCCAGAGTCGGTACCTCCAGGGGAGGGGACCCAGTGAGTGTAGAACTGAACCCAGCCAGAGTCAGAACCTCCAGGGGAGGGGAACCAGTGAGTGTAGAACTGAACCCAACAAGAGTCAGTAATTCCAGGGGAGGGGAAACAGTGAGTGTAGAACTGAACCCAGCCAGAGTCAGTGCCTCCAGGGGAGTTGAACCAGTGAGTGTAGAACTGAACCCAGCCAGAGTCGGTACCTCCAGGGGAGGGGACCCAGTGAGTGTAGAACTGAACCCAGCCAGATTCAGTACCTTCAGGGGAGGGGAGCCAGTGAGTGTAGAACTGAACCCAGCCAGAGTCAGTATCTTCAGGGGAGGGGACCCAGTGAGTGTCGAACTGAACCCAGCCAGAGTCAGTACCTTCAGGGGAGGGGAACCAGTGAATGTAGAACTGAACCCAGCCAGGGTCAGTACCTGCAGGGGAGGGGAACAAGTGAGTGTAGAACTGAACCCAGCCAGAGTCAGTACCTCCAGGGGAGGGGAACCAGTGAGTGTAGAACTGAACCCAGCCAGAGTCAGTACGTCCAGGGGAGGGGAACCAATGAGTGCAGAACTGAACCCAGCCAGAGTCAGTACCTTCAGGGGAGGGGAACCAGTGAGTGTAGAACTGAACCCAGCCGGAGTGAGTACCTTCAGGGGAGGGGAACCAGTGAGTGTAGAACTGAAGCCAGCCAGAGTCAGTACCTCCAGGGGAGGGGAATGAGTGAGTGGAGAACTGAACCCAGCCAGAGTCAGAACCTCCAGGGGAGGGGAACCAGTGATTGTAGAACTGAACCCAGCCTGAGTCAGTACCTCCAGGGGAGGGGAACCAGTGAGTGCAGAACTGAACCCAGCCAGAGTCAGTACCTCCAGGGGAGGGGAACCAGTGAGTGTAGAACTGAACCCAGCCAGAGTCAGTACCTTCAGGGGAGGGGAACCAGTGAGTGTAGAACTGAACCCAGCCAGAGTCAGTACCTCCAGGGGAGGGGAGCCAGTGAGTGTAGAACTGAACCCAGCCAGAGTCAGTACCTCCAGAGGAGGGGAAACAGTGAGTGCAGAACTGAACCCAGCCAGAGTCAGTACCTTTCGGGGAGGGGAACCAGTGAGTGTAGAACTGAACCCAGCCAGAGTCAGTACTTTCAGGGGAGGGGACCCAGTGTGTGAAGAACTGAACCCAGCCAGAGTCAGTACCTCCAGGGGAGGGGAATGAGTGAGTGAAGAACTGAATCCAGACAGAGTCAGTACCTCCAGGGGAGGGGAACCTGTGAGTGCAGAACTGAACCCAGCCAGAGTCAGTACATCCAGGGGAGGGGAACCAGTGAGTGTAGAACTGAACCCAGCCAGAGTCAGTACCTCCAGGGGAGGGGAACCAGTGAGTGTAGAACTGAACCCAGCCAGAGTCAGTACCTCCAGGGGTGGGGAACCAGTGAGTGTCGAACTGAACCCAGCCAGAGTCAGTACCTCCAGGGGAGGGGATCCAGTGAGTGGAGAACTGAACCCAGCCAGAGTCAGTACCACCAGGGGAGGGGAACCCGTGAGTGTAGAACTGAACCCAGCCAGAGTCAGTACCTTCAGGGGCGGGGAATGAGTGAGTGTAGAACTGAACACAGCCAGAGTCAGTACCTCCAGGAGTGGGGAATGAATGAGTGTCGAACTGAACCCAGCCAGAGTCAGTACCTCCAGGGGAGGCGAACCAGTGAGTGAAGAACTTACCCCAGCCAGAATCAGTACCTTCAGGGGAGGGGAACCAGTGAGTGTAGAACTGAAGCCAGCCAGAGTCAGTACCGCCAGGGGAGGGGAATCAGTGACTGGACAACTGAACCCAGCCAGAGTCAGTACCTCCAGGGGAGGGGAACCAGTGAGTGTAGAACTGAACCCAGCCAGAGTCAGTACCTCCAGGGGAGGGGAGACAGTGAGTGCAGAACTGAACCCAGCCAGAGTCAGTACCTCCAGGGGAGGGGAACCAGTGAGTGTAGAACTGAACCCAGCCAGAGTCAGTACCTCCAGGGGAGGGGAACCAGTGAATGTAGAACTGAACCCAGCCAGGGTCAGTACCTCCAGGGGAGGGGAACCAGTGAGTGTAGAACTGAACCCAGCCAGAGTCAGTACCTCCAGGGGATGGGACCCAGTGCGTGTAGAACTGAACCCAGCCAGAGTCAGTCTGTCCAGGGTAGGGGAACCAGTGTGCGCAGAACTGAACCCAGCCAGAGTCAGTACCTTTAAGGGGAGGGGAACCAGTGAGTGTAGAACTGAACCCAGCCGGAGTGAGTACCTTCAGGGGAGGGGAACCAGTGAGTGTAGAACTGAACCCAGCCAGAGTCAGTACCTCCAGGGGAGGGGAATGAGTGAGTGGAGAACTGAACCCAGCCAGAGTCAGAACCTCCAGGGGAGGGGAACCAGTGAGTGTAGAACTGAACCCAGCCTGAGTCAGTACCTCCAGGGGAGGGGAACCACTGAGTGCAGAACTGAACCCAGCCAGAGTCAGTACCTCCAGGGGAGGGGAACCAGTGAGTGTAGAACTGAACCAAGCCAGAGCCAGTGCCTCCAGGGGAGGGGAGCCAGTGAGTGTAGAACTGAACCCAACAAGAGTCAGTAACTCCAGGGGATGGGAACCAGTGAGTGTAGAACTGAACCCAGCCAGAGTCAGTACCTCCAGGGGAGGTGAACCAGTGAGTGTAGAAATGAACCCAGTCAGAGTCGGTACCTCCTGGGGAGGGGACCCAGTGAGTGTAGAACTGAACCCAGCCAGAGTCAGAACCTCCAGGGGAGGGGAACCAGTGAGTGTAGAACTGAACCCAACAAGAGTCAGTAACTCCAGGGGAGGGGAACCAGTGAGTGTAGAACTGAACCCACCCAGAGACAGTGCCTCCAGGGGAGGTGAACCAGTGAGTGTAGAACTGAACCCAGCCAGAGTCGGTACCTCCAGGGGAGGGGACCAGTGAGTGTAGAACTGAACCCAGCCAGATTCAGTACCTTCAGGGGAGGGGAACCAGTGAGTGTCGAACTGAACCCAGCCAGAGTCAGTACCTTCAGGGGAGGGGAACCAGTGAATGTAGAACTGAACCCAGCCAGGGTCAGTACCTCCAGGGGAGGGGAACCAGTGAATGTAGAACTGAACCCAGCCAGGGTCAGTACCTCCAGGGGAGGGGAACCAGTGAGTGTAGAACTGAACCCAGCCAGAGTCAGTACCTCCAGGGGATGGGACCCAGTGAGTGTAGAACTGAACCCAGCCAGAGTCAGTACGTCCAGGGGATGGGAACCAGTGAGTGTAGAACTGACCCCAGCCAGAGTCAGTACCTCCAGGGGAGGGGAATGAGTGAGTGGAGAACTGAACCCAGCCAGAGTCAGAACCTCCAGGGGAGGGGAACCATTGATTGTAGAACTGAACCCAGCCTGAGTCAGTACCTCCAGGGGAGGGGAACCAGTGAGTGCAGAACTGAACCCAGCCAGAGTCAGTACCTCCAGGGGAGGGGAACCAGTGAGTGTAGAACTGAACCCAGCCAGAGCCAGTACCTCCAGGGGAGGGGACCCAGTGAGTGGAGAACTGAACCCAGCCAGAGTCAGTACCTCCAGGGGAGGGGAGCCAGTGAGTGTAGAACTGAACCCAGCCAGAGTCAGTACCTCCAGAGGATAGGAAGCAGTGAGTGCAGAACTGAACCCAGCCAGAGTCAGTACCTTCAGGGGAGGGGAACCAGTGAGTGTAGAACTGAACCCAGCCAGAGTCAGTACATTCAGGGGACGGGACCCAGTGTGTGAAGAACTGAACCCAGCCAGACTCAGTACCTCCAGGGGAGGGGAATGAGTGAGTGAAGAACTGAATCCAGACAGAGTCAGTACCTCCAGGGGAGGGGAACCAGTGAGTGCAGAACTGAACCCAGCCAGAGTCAGTACCTCCAGGGGAGGGGAACCAGTGAGTGTAGAACTGAACCCAGCCAGAGTCAGTACCTCCAGGGGAGGGGAACCAGTGAGTGTAGAACTGGACCCAGCCAGAGTCAGTACCTCCAGGGGTGGGGAACCAGTGAGTGTCGAACTGAACCCAGCCAGAGTCAGTACCTCCAGGGGAGGGGATACAGTGAGTGGAGAACTGAACCCAGGCAGAGTCAGTACCTCCAGGGGAGGGGAACCCGTGAGTGTAGAACTGAACCCAGCCAGAGTCAGTACCTTCAGGGGCGGGGAATGAGTGAGTGTCGAACTGAACCCAGCCAGAGTCAGTACCTCCAGGGGAGGCGAACCAGTGAGTGAAGAACTGACCCCAGCCAGAGTCAGTACCTTCAGGGGAGGGGAACCAGTGAGTGTAGAACTGAAGCCAGCCAGAGTCAGTACCGCCAGGGGAGGGGAATCAGTGACTGGACAACTGAACCCAGCCAGAGTCAGTACCTCCAGTGGAGGGGAACCAGTGAGTGTAGAACTGACCCCAGCCAGAGTCAGTACCTTCAGGGGAGGGGAACCAGTGAGTGTAGAACTGAAGCCAGCCAGAGTCAGTACCGCCAGGGGAGGGGAATCAGTGACTGGACAACTGAACCCAGCCAGAGTCCGTACCTCCAGGGGAGGGGAACCAGTGAGTGTAGAACTGAACCCAGCCAGAGTCAGTACCTCCAGGGGAGGGGAGACAGTGAGTGCAGACCTGAACCCAGCCAGAGTCAGTACCTCCAGGGGAGGGGAACCATTGAGTGTAGAACTGAACCCAGCCAGAGTCAGTACCTCCAGGGGAGGGGAACCAGTGAATGTAGAACTGAACCCAGCCAGGGTCAGTACCTCCAGGGGAGGGGAACCAGTGAATGTAGAACTGAACCCAGCCAGAGTCAGTACCTCCAGGGGATGGGACCCAGTGCATGTAGAACTGAACCCAGCCAGAGTCAGTACGTCCAGGGTAGGGGAACCAGTGAGTGCAGAACTGAACCCAGCCAGAGTCAGTACATTCAGGGGAGGGGAACCAGTGAGTGTAGAACTGAACCCAGCCAGAGTGAGTACCTTCAGGGGAGGGGAACCAGTGAGTGTAGAACTGAACCCAGCCAGAGTCAGTACCTCCAGGGGAGGGGAATGAGTGAGTGGAGAACTGAACCCAGCCAGAGTCAGAACCTCCAGGGGAGGGGAAACAGTGAGTGTAGAACTGAACCCAGCCTGAGTCAGTACCTCCAGGGGAGGGGAACCACTGAGTGCAGAACTGAACCCAGCCAGAGTCAGTACCTCCAGGGGAGGGGAACCAGTGAGTGTAGAACTGAACCAAGCCAGAGCCAGTACCTCCAGCGGAGGGGACCCAGTGAGTGGAGAACTGAACCCAGCCAGAGTCAGTACCTCCAGGGGAGGGGAGCCAGTGAGTGTAGAACTGAACCCAGTCAGAGTCAGTACCTCCAGAGGAGGGGAAGCAGTGAGTGCAGAACTGAACCCAGCCAGAGTCAGTACCTTCAGGGGAGGGGAACCAGTGAGTGTAGAACTGAACCCAGCCAGAGTCAGTACCTTCAGGGGAGGGGACCCAGTGAGTGAAGAACTGAACCCAGCCAGAGTCAGTACCTCCAGGGGAGGGGAATGAGTGAGTGAAGAACTGAACCCAGACAGAGTCAGTACCTCCAGGGGAGGGGAGCCAGTGAGTGCAGAACTGAACCCAGCCAGAGTCAGTACCTCCAGGGGAGGGGAACCAGTGAGTGTAGAACTGAACCCAGCCAGAGTCAGTACCTCCAGGGGAGGGGAACCAGTGAGTGTAGAACTGAACCCAGCCAGAGTCAGTACCTAGAGGGGTGGGGAACCAGTGAGTGGAGAACTGAACCCAGCCAGAGTCAGTACCTCCAGGGGAGGGGAACCAGTGAGTATAGAACTGAACCCAGCCAGAGTCAGTACCTTCAGGGGAGGGGACCCAGTGAGTGTAGAACTGAACCCAGCCAGAGTCAGTACCTCCAGGGGAGGGGAATGAGTGAGTGAAGAACTGAACCCAGACAGAGTCAGTACCTCCAGGGGAGGGGAACCAGTGAGTGTAGCACTGAACCGAGCCAGAGTCAGTACCTCCAGGGGAGGGGAACCAGTGAGTGTAGAACTGAACCCAGCCAGAATCAGTACCTCCAGGGGAGGGGATCCAGTGAGTGTAGAACTGAACCCAGCCAGAGTCAGTACCTCCAGGGGTGGTGACCCAGTGAGTGTCGAACTGAACCCAGCCAGAGTCAGTACCTCCAGGGGAGGGGATCCAGTGAGTGGAGAACTGAACCCAGCCAGAGTCAGTACCTCCAGGGGAGGGGAACCAGTGAGTGTAGAACTGAACCCAGCCAGAGTCAGTACCTTCAGGGCGGGGAATGAGTGAGTGTAGAACTGAACACAGCCAGAGTCAGTACCTCCAGGAGTGGGGAATGAGTGAGTGTCGAACTGAACCCAGCCAGAGTCAGTACCTCCAGGGGAGGCGAACCAGTGAGTGAAGAACTGACCCCAGCCAGAGTCAGTACCTTCAGGGAAGGGGAACCAGTGAGTGTAGAACTGAAGCCAGCCAGAGTCAGTACCGCCAGGGGAGGGGAATCAGTGACTGGACAACTGAACCCAGCCAGAGTCAGTACCTCCAGTGGAGGGGAACCAGTGAGTGTAGAACTGACCCCAGCCAGAGTCAGTACCTTCAGGGGAGGGGAACCAGTGAGTGTAGAACTGAAGCCAGCCAGAGTCAGTACCGCCAGGGGAGGGGAATCAGTGACTGGACAACTGAACCCAGCCAGAGTCAGTACCTCCAGGGGAGGGGAACCAGTGAGTGTAGAACTGAACCCAGCCAGAGTCAGTACCTCCAGGGGAGGGGAACCAGTGAGTGTAGAACTGAACCCAACAAGAGTCAGTAACTCCAGGGGAGGGGAACGAGTGAGTGTAGAACTGAACCCAGCCAGAGCCGGTACCTCCAGGGGAGGGGACCCAGTGAGTGTAGAACTGAACCCAGCCAGAGTCAGTACCTTCAGGGGAGGGGAACCAGTGAGTGTAGAACTGAACCCAGCCAGAGTCAGTATCTTCAGGGGAGGGGACCCAGTGAGTGTCGAACTGAAACCAGCCAGAGTCAGTACCTTCAGGGGAGGGGAACCAGTGAGTGTAGAACTGAACCCAGCCAGAGTCAGTTCCTCCAGGGGAGCGGAACCAGTGAGTGCAGAACTGAACCCAGCCAGAGTCAGTTCCTCCAGGGGAGGGGAACCAGTGAGTGTAGAACTGAACCCAGCCAGAGTCAGTACATTCAGGGGACGGGACCCAGTGTGTGAAGAACTGAACCCAGCCAGACTCAGTACCTCCAGGGGAGGGGAATGAGTGAGTGAAGAACTGAATCCAGACAGAGTCAGTACCTCCAGGGGAGGGGAACCAGTGAGTGCAGAACTGAACCCAGCCAGAGTCAGTACCTCCAGGGGAGGGGAACCAGTGAGTGTAGAACTGAACCCAGCCAGAGTCAGTACCTCCAGGGGAGGGGAACCAGTGAGTGTAGAACTGGACCCAGCCAGAGTCAGTACCTCCAGGGGTGGGGAACCAGTGAGTGTCGAACTGAACCCAGCCAGAGTCAGTACCTCCAGGGGAGGGGATACAGTGAGTGGAGAACTGAACCCAGGCAGAGTCAGTACCTCCAGGGGAGGGGAACCCGTGAGTGTAGAACTGAACCCAGCCAGAGTCAGTACCTTCAGGGGCGGGGAATGAGTGAGTGTCGAACTGAACCCAGCCAGAGTCAGTACCTCCAGGGGAGGCGAACCAGTGAGTGAAGAACTGACCCCAGCCAGAGTCAGTACCTTCAGGGGAGGGGAACCAGTGAGTGTAGAACTGAAGCCAGCCAGAGTCAGTACCGCCAGGGGAGGGGAATCAGTGACTGGACAACTGAACCCAGCCAGAGTCAGTACCTCCAGTGGAGGGGAACCAGTGAGTGTAGAACTGACCCCAGCCAGAGTCAGTACCTTCAGGGGAGGGTAACCAGTGAGTGTAGAACTGAAGCCAGCCAGAGTCAGTACCGCCAGGGGAGGGGAATCAGTGACTGGACAACTGAACCCAGCCAGAGTCCGTACCTCCAGGGGAGGGGAACCAGTGAGTGTAGAACTGAACCCAGCCAGAGTCAGTACCTCCAGGGGAGGGGAGACAGTGAGTGCAGACCTGAACCCAGCCAGAGTCAGTACCTCCAGGGGAGGGGAACCATTGAGTGTAGAACTGAACCCAGCCAGAGTCAGTACCTCCAGGGGAGGGGAACCAGTGAATGTAGAACTGAACCCAGCCATGGTCAGTACCTCCAGGGGAGGGGAACCAGTGAGTGTAGAACTGAACCCAGCCAGAGTCAGTACCTCCAGGGGATGGGACCCAGTGCATGTAGAACTGAACCCAGCCAGAGTCAGTACGTCCAGGGTAGGGGAACCAGTGAGTGCAGAACTGAACCCAGCCAGAGTCAGTACCTTCAGGGGAGGGGAACCAGTGAGTGTAGAACTGAACCCAGCCAGAGTGAGTACCTTCAGGGGAGGGGAACCAGTGAGTGTAGAACTGAACCCAGCCAGAGTCAGTACCTCCAGGGGAGGGGAATGAGTGAGTGGAGAACTGAACCCAGCCAGAGTCAGAACCTCCAGGGGAGGGGAAACAGTGAGTGTAGAACTGAACCCAGCCTGAGTCAGTACCTCCAGGGGAGGGGAACCACTGAGTGCAGAACTGAACCCAGCCAGAGTCAGTACCTCCAGGGGAGGGGAACCAGTGAGTGTAGAACTGAACCAAGCCAGAGCCAGTACATCCAGCGGAGGGGACCCAGTGAGTGGAGAACTGAACCCAGCCAGAGTCAGTACCTCCAGGGGAGGGGAGCCAGTGAGTGTAGAACTGAACCCAGTCAGAGTCAGTACCTCCAGAGGAGGGGAAGCAGTGAGTGCAGAACTGAACCCAGCCAGAGTCAGTACCTTCAGGGGAGGGGAACCAGTGAGTGTAGAACTGAACCCAGCCAGAGTCAGTACCTTCAGGGGAGGGGACCCAGTGAGTGAAGAACTGAACCCAGCCAGAGTCAGTACCTCCAGGGGAGGGGAATGAGTGAGTGAAGAACTGAACCCAGACAGAGTCAGTACCTCCAGGGGAGGGGAACCAGTGAGTGCAGAACTGAACCCAGCCAGAGTCAGTACCTCCAGGGGAGGGGAACCAGTGAGTGTAGAACTGAACCCAGCCAGAGTCAGTACCTCCAGGGGAGGGGAACCAGTGAGTGTAGAACTGAACCCAGCCAGAGTCAGTACCTAGAGGGGTGGGGAACCAGTGAGTGGAGAACTGAACCCAGCCAGAGTCAGTACCTCCAGGGGAGGGGAACCAGTGAGTATAGAACTGAACCCAGCCAGAGTCAGTACCTTCAGGGGAGGGGACCCAGTGAGTGTAGAACTGAACCCAGCCAGAGTCAGTACCTCCAGGGGAGGGGAATGAGTGAGTGAAGAACTGAACCCAGACAGAGTCAGTACCTCCAGAGGAGGGGAACCAGTGAGTGTAGCACTGAACCGAGCCAGAGTCAGTACCTCCAGGGGAGGGGATCCAGTGAGTGTAGAACTGAACCCAGCCAGAGTCAGTACCTCCAGGGGTG
This sequence comes from Pristiophorus japonicus, assembly GCF_044704955.1. Taxonomy (NCBI): domain Eukaryota; kingdom Metazoa; phylum Chordata; class Chondrichthyes; family Pristiophoridae; genus Pristiophorus; species Pristiophorus japonicus. The sequence goes on along the minus strand of NW_027252101.1, from coordinate 605,439 downwards.
GGGACCCAGTGAGTGTCGAACTGAACCCAGCCAGAGTCAGTACCTCCAGGGGAGGGGATCCAGTGAGTGGAGAACTGAACCCAGCCAGAGTCAGTACCTCCAGGGGAGGGGAACCAGTGAGTGTAGAACTGAACCCAGCCAGAGTCAGTACCTTCAGGGCGGGGAATGAGTGAGTGTAGAACTGAACACAGCCAGAGTCAGTACCTCCAGGAGTGGGGAATGAGTGAGTGTCGAACTGAACCCAGCCAGAGTCAGTACCTCCAGGGGAGGCGAACCAGTGAGTGAAGAACTGACCCCAGCCAGAGTCAGTACCTTCAGGGGAGGGGAACCAGTGAGTGTAGAACTGAAGCCAGCCAGAGTCAGTACCGCCAGGGGAGGGGAATCAGTGACTGGACAACTGAACCCAGCCAGAGTCAGTACCTCCAGTGGAGGGGAACCAGTGAGTGTAGAACTGACCCCAGCCAGAGTCAGTACCTTCAGGGGAGGGGAACCAGTGAGTGTAGAACTGAAGCCAGCCAGAGTCAGTACCGCCAGGGGAGGGGAATCAGTGACTGGACAACTGAACCCAGCCAGAGTCAGTACCTCCAGGGGAGGGGAACCAGTGAGTGTAGAACTGAACCCAGCCAGAGTCAGTACCTCCAGGGGAGGGGAACCAGTGAGTGTAGAACTGAACCCAACAAGAGTCAGTAACTCCAGGGGAGGGGAACGAGTGAGTGTAGAACTGAACCCAGCCAGAGTCAGTACCTCCAGGGGAGGTGAACCAGTGAGTGTAGAACTGAACCCAGCCAGAGCCGGTACCTCCAGGGGAGGGGACCCAGTGAGTGTAGAACTGAACCCAGCCAGAGTCAGTACCTTCAGGGGAGGGGAACCAGTGAGTGTAGAACTGAACCCAGCCAGAGTCAGTATCTTCAGGGGAGGGGACCCAGTGAGTGTCGAACTGAAACCAGCCAGAGTCAGTACCTTCAGGGGAGGGGAACCAGTGAGTGTAGAACTGAACCCAGCCAGAGTCAGTTCCTCCAGGGGAGCGGAACCAGTGAGTGCAGAACTGAACCCAGCCAGAGTCAGTTCCTCCAGGGGAGCGGAACCAGTGAGTGCAGAACTGAACCCAGCCAGAGTCAGTACCTCCAGGGGATGGGACCCAGTGATTGTACAACTGCACCCAGCCAGAGTCAGTACGTCCAGGGGAGGGGAACCAGTGAGTGCAGAACTGAACCTAGCCAGAGTCAGTACCTTCAGGGGAGGGGAACTAGTGATTGTAGAACTGAACCCAGCCGGAGTGAGTACCTTCAGGGGAGGGGAACCAGTGAGTGTAGAACTGAACCCAGCCAGAGTCAGTACCTCCAGGGGAGGGGAATGAGTGAGTGGAGAACTGAACCCAGCCAGAGTCAGAACCTCCAGGGGAGGGGAACCAGTGAGTGTAGAACTGAACCCAGCCAGTGTCAGTACCTCCAGGGGAGGGGAACCAGTGAGTGCAGAACTGAACCCAGCCAGAGTCAGTACCTCCAGGGGAGGGGAACCAGTGAGTGTAGAACTGAACCCAGCCAGAGCCAGTACCTCCAGGGGAGGGGACCCAGTGAGTGGAGAACTGAACCCAGCCAGAGTCAGTACCTCCAGGGGAGGGGAGCCAGTGAGTGTAGAACTGAACCCAGCCAGAGTCAGTACCTCCAGAGGAGGGGAAGCAGTGAGTGCAGAACTGAACCCAGCCAGAGTCAGTACCTTCAGGGGAGGGGAACCAGTGAGTGTAGAACTGAACCCAGCCAGTGTCAGTACCTCCAGGGTAGGGGAACCAGTGAATGTAGAACTGAACCCAGCCAGGGTCAGTACCTCCAGGGGAGGGGAACCAGTGAGTGTAGAACTGAACCCAGCCAGAGTCAGTACCTCCAGGGGATGGGACCCAGTGCATGTAGAACTGAACCCAGCCAGGGTCAGTACCTCCAGGGGAGGGGAACCAGTGAGTGTAGAACTGAACCCAGCCAGAGTCAGTACCTCCAGGGGAGGGGAGACAGTGAGTGCAGACCTGAACCCAGCCAGAGTCAGTACCTCCAGGGGAGGGGAACCATTGAGTGTAGAACTGAACCCAGCCAGAGTCAGTACCTCCAGGGGAGTGGAACCAGTGAATGTAGAACTGAACCCAGCCAGGGTCAGTACCTCCAGGGGAGGGGAACCAGTGAGTGTAGAACTGAACCCAGCCAGAGTCAGTACCTCCAGGGGATGGGACCCAGTGCATGTAGAACTGAACCCAGCCAGAGTCAGTACGTCCAGGGTAGGGGAACCAGTGAGTGCAGAACTGAACCCAGCCAGAGTCAGTACCTTCAGTGGAGGGGAACCAGTGAGTGTAGAACTGAACCCAGCCAGAGTGAGTACCTTCAGGGGAGGGGAACCAGTGAGTGTAGAACTGAACCCAGCCAGAGTCAGTACCTCCAGGGGAGGGGAATGAGTGAGTGGAGAACTGAACCCAGCCAGAGTCAGAACCTCCAGGGGAGGGGAAACAGTGAGTGTAGAACTGAACCCAGCCTGAGTCAGTACCTCCAGGGGAGGGGAACCACTGAGTGCAGAACTGAACCCAGCCAGAGTCAGTACCTCCAGGGGAGGGGAACCAGTGAGTGTAGAACTGAACCAAGCCAGAGCCAGTACCTCCAGCGGAGGGGACCCAGTGAGTGGAGAACTGAACCCAGCCAGAGTCAGTACCTCCAGGGGAGGGGAGCCAGTGAGTGTAGAACTGAACCCAGTCAGAGTCAGTACCTCCAGAGGAGGGGAAGCAGTGAGTGCAGAACTGAACCCAGCCAGAGTCAGTACCTTCAGGGGAGGGGAACCAGTGAGTGTAGAACTGAACCCAGCCAGAGTCAGTACCTTCAGGGGAGGGGACCCAGTGAGTGAAGAACTGAACCCAGCCAGAGTCAGTACCTCCAGGGGAGGGGAATGAGTGAGTGAAGAACTGAACCCAGACAGAGTCAGTACCTCCAGGGGAGGGGAACCAGTGAGTGCAGAACTGAACCCAGCCAGAGTCAGTACCTCCAGGGGAGGGGAACCAGTGAGTGTAGAACTGAACCCAGCCAGAGTCAGTACCTCCAGGGGAGGGGAACCAGTGAGTGTAGAACTGAACCCAGCCAGAGTCAGTACCTCCAGGGGTGGGGAACCAGTGAGTGGAGAACTGAACCCAGCCAGAGTCAGTACCTCCAGGGGAGGGGAACCAGTGAGTATAGAACTGAACCCAGCCAGAGTCAGTACCTTCAGGGGAGGGGACCCAGTGAGTGTAGAACTGAACCCAGCCAGAGTCAGTACCTCCAGGGGAGGGGAATGAGTGAGTGAAGAACTGAACCCAGACAGAGTCAGTACCTCCAGGGGAGGGGAACCAGTGAGTGTAGCACTGAACCGAGCCAGAGTCAGTACCTCCAGGGGAGGGGAACCAGTGAGTGTAGAACTGAACCCAGCCAGAATCAGTATCTCCAGGGGAGGGGATCCAGTGAGTGTAGAACTGAACCCAGCCAGAGTCAGTACCTCCAGGGGTGGGGACCCAGTGAGTGTCGAACTGAACCCAGCCAGAGTCAGTACCTCCAGGGGAGGGGATCCAGTGAGTGGAGAACTGAACCCAGCCAGAGTCAGTACCTCCAGGGGAGGGGAACCAGTGAGTGTAGAACTGAACCCAGCCAGAGTCAGTACCTTCAGGGCGGGGAATGAGTGAGTGTAGAACTGAACACAGCCAGAGTCAGTACCTCCAGGAGTGGGGAATGAGTGAGTGTCGAACTGAACCCAGCCAGAGTCAGTACCTCCAGGGGAGGCGAACCAGTGAGTGAAGAACTGACCCCAGCCAGAGTCAGTACCTTCAGGGGAGGGGAACCAGTGAGTGTAGAACTGAAGCCAGCCAGAGTCAGTACCGCCAGGGGAGGGGAATCAGTGACTGGACAACTGAACCCAGCCAGAGTCAGTACCTCTAGTGGAGGGGAACCAGTGAGTGTAGAACTGACCCCAGCCAGAGTCAGTACCTTCAGGTGAGGGGAACCAGTGAGTGTAGAACTGAAGCCAGCCAGAGTCAGTACCGCCAGGGGAGGGGAATCAGTGACTGGACAACTGAACCCAGCCAGAGTCAGTACCTCCAGGGGAGGGGAACCAGTGAGTGTAGAACTGAACCCAGCCAGAGTCAGTACCTCCAGGGGAGGGGAACCAGTGAGTGCAGAACTGAACCCAGCCAGAGTCAGTACCTCCAGGGGAGGGGAACCAGTGAGTGCAGAACTGAACCCAGCCAGAGTCAGTACCTCCAGGGGAGGGGAACCAGTGAGTGTAGAACTGAACCCAGCCAGAGTCAGTACCTTCAGGGGAGCGGAACCAGTGAGTGCAGAACTGAACCCAGCCAGAGTCAGTACCTCCAGGGGAGGGGACCCAGTGAGTGTAGAGCTGAACCCAGCCAGAGTCAGTACCTTCAGGGGAGGGGAACCAGTGAGTGTAGAACTGAACCCAGCCAGAGTCAGTACGTCCAGGGGAGGGGAACCAGTGAGTGCAGAACTGAACCCAGCCAGAGTCAGTACCTTCAGGGGAGGGGAACCAGTGAGTGCAGAACTGAACCCAGCCAGAGTCAGTACCTTCAGGGGAGGGGAACCAGTGATTGTAGAACTGAACCCAGCCGGAGTGAGTACCTTCAGGGGAGGGGAACCAGTGAGTGTAGAACTGAACCCAGCCAGAGTCAGTACCTTCAGGGGAGGGGAACCAGTGATTGTAGAACTGAACCCAGCCGGAGTGAGTACCTTCAGGGGAGGGGAACCAGTGAGTGTAGAACTGAACCCAGCCAGAGTCAGTACCTTCAGGGGAGGGGAACCAGTGAGTGCAGAACTGAACCCAGCCAGAGTCAGTACCTTCAGGGGAGGGGAACCAGTGATTGTAGAACTGAACCCAGCCGGAGTGAGTACCTTCAGGGGAGGGGAACCAGTGATTGTAGAACTGAACCCAGCCGGAGTGAGTACCTTCAGGGGAGGGGAACCAGTGAGTGTAGAACTGAACCCAGCCAGAGTCAGTACCTCCAGGGGAGGGGAATGAGTGAGTGGAGAACTGAACCCAGCCAGAGTCAGAACCTCCAGGGGAGGGGAAACAGTGAGTGTAGAACTGAACCCAGCCAGTGTCAGTACCTCCAGGGGAGGGGAACCAGTGAGTGCAGAACTGAACCCAGCCAGAGTCAGTACCTCCAGGGGAGGGGAACCAGTGAGTGTAGAACTGAACCCAGCCAGAGCCAGTACCTCCAGGGGAGGGGACCCAGTGAGTGGAGAACTGAACCCAGCCAGAGTCAGTACCTCCAGGGGAGGGGAGCCAGTGAGTGTAGAACTGAACCCAGCCAGAGTCAGTACCTCCAGAGGAGGGGAAGCAGTGAGTGCAGAACTGAACCCAGCCAGAGTCAGTACCTTCAGGGGAGGGGAACCAGTGAGTGTAGAACTGAACCCAGCCAGAGTCAGTACCTTCAGGGGAGGGGACCCAGTGAGTGAAGGACTGAACCCAGCCAGAGTCAGTACCTCCAGGGGAGGGGAATGAGTGAGTGAAGAACTGAACCCAGAGTGAGTCAGTACCTCCAGGGGAGGGGAACCAGCGAGTGCAGAACTGAACCCAGCCAGAGTCAGTACCTCCAGGGGAGGGAAACCAGTGAGTGTAGAACTGAACCCAGCCAGAGTCAGTACCTCCAGGGGAAGGGAACCAGTGAGTGTAGAACTGAACCCAGCCAGAGTCAGTACCTCCAGGGGTGGGGAAGCAGTGAGTGTCGAACTGAACCCAGCCAGAGTCAGTACCTCCAGGGGAGGGGATCCAGTGAGTCGAGAACTGAACCCAGCCAGAGTCAGTACCTCCAGGGGAGGGGAACCAGTGAGTGTAGAACTGAACCCAGCCAGAGTCAGTACCTTCAGGGTAGGGGAACCAGTGAGTGTAGAACTGAACCCAGCCAGAGTCAGTACCTCCAGGGGAGGGGAACCAGTGAGTGTAGATCTGAAGCCAGCCAGAGTCAGTACCTCCTGGGGAGGGGAACCAGTGAGTATAGAACTGAATGAAGCCAGATACAGTGCCTCCAGGGGAGGGGAACTAGTGAGTATAGAACTGAACCCAGTCAGAGTCAGTACCTCCAGGGGAGGGGAACCAGTGAGTGGAGAACTGAACCCAGCCAGAGTCAGTACCTCCAGGGGAGGGGAACCAGTGAGTGCAGACCTGAACCCAGTCAGAGTCAGTACCTCCAGGGGAGGGGACCCAGTGAGTGTAGAACTGAACCCAGCCAGAGTCAGTACCTCCAGGGGAGGGGAATGAGTGAGTGAAGAACTGAACCCAGACAGAGTCAGTACGTCCAGGGGAGGGGAACCAGTGAGTGCAGAACTGAACCCAGCCAGAGTCAGTACCTTCAGGGGAGGGGAACCAGTGATTGTAGAACTGAACCCAGCCGGAGTGAGTACCTTCAGGGGAGGGGAACCAGTGAGTGTAGAACTGAACCCAGCCAGAGTCAGTACCTCCAGGGGAGGGGAATGAGTGAGTGGAGAACTGAACCCAGCCAGAGTCAGAACCTCCAGGGGAGGGGAACCAGTGAGTGTAGAACTGAACCCAGCCAGTGTCAATACCTCCAGGGGAGGGGAACCAGTGAGTGCAGAACTGAACCCAGCCAGAGTCAGTACCTCCAGGGGAGGGGAACCAGTGAGTGTAGAACTGAACCCAGCCAGAGCCAGTACCTCCAGGGGAGGGGACCCAGTGAGTGGAGAACTGAACCCAGCCAGAGTCAGTACCTCCAGGGGAGGGGAGCCAGTGAGTGTAGAACTGAACCCAGCCAGAGTCAGTACCTCCAGAGGAGGGGAAGCAGTGAGTGCAGAACTGAACCCAGCCAGAGTCAGTACCTTCAGGGGAGGGGAACCAGTGAGTGTAGAACTGAACCCAGCCAGAGTCAGTACCTTCAGGGGAGGGGACCCAGTGAGTGAAGGACTGAACCCAGCCAGAGTCAGTACCTCCAGGGGAGGGGAATGAGTGAGTGAAGAACTGAACCCAGAGTGAGTCAGTACCTCCAGGGGAGGGGAACCAGCGAGTGCAGAACTGAACCCAGCCAGAGTCAGTACCTCCAGGGGAGGGAAACCAGTGAGTGTAGAACTGAACCCAGCCAGAGTCAGTACCTCCAGGGGAAGGGAACCAGTGAGTGTAGAACTGAACCCAGCCAGAGTCAGTACCTCCAGGGGTGGGGAAGCAGTGAGTGTCGAACTGAACCCAGCCAGAGTCAGTACCTCCAGGGGAGGGGATCCAGTGAGTCGAGAACTGAACCCAGCCAGAGTCAGTACCTCCAGGGGAGGGGAACCAGTGAGTGTAGAACTGAACCCAGCCAAAGTCAGTACCTTCAGGGTAGGGGAACCAGTGAGTGTAGAACTGAACCCAGCCAGAGTCAGTACCTCCAGGGGAGGGGAACCAGTGAGTGTAGATCTGAAGCCAGCCAGAGTCAGTACCTCCTGGGGAGGGGAACCAGTGAGTATAGAACTGAACCCAGCCAGATACAGTGCCTCCAGGGGAGGGGAACTAGTGAGTATAGAACTGAACCCAGTCAGAGTCAGTACCTCCAGGGGAGGGGAACCAGTGAGTGGAGAACTGAACCCAGCCAGAGTCAGTACCTCCAGGGGAGGGGAACCAGTGAGTGCAGACCTGAACCCAGTCAGAGTCAGTACCTCCAGGGGAGGGGACCCAGTGAGTGTAGAACTGAACCCAGCCAGAGTCAGTACCTCCAGGGGAGGGGAATGAGTGAGTGAAGAACTGAACCCAGACAGAGTCAGTACCTCCAGGGGAGGGGAACCAGTGAGTGTAGAACTGAACCCAGCCAGAATCAGTACCTCCAGGGGAGGGGATCCAGTGAGTGTAGAACTGAACCCAGCCAGAGACAGTACCTCCAGGGGTGGGGACCCAGTGAGTGTCGAACTCAACCCAGCCAGAGTCAGTACCTCCAGGGGAGGGGATCCAGTGAGTGGAGAACTGAACCCAGCCAGAGTCAGTACCTCCAGGGGAGGGGAACCAGTGAGTGTAGAACTGAACCCAGCCAGAGTCAGTACCTTCAGGGGCGGGGAATGAGTGAGTGTAGAACTGAACACAGCCAGAGTCAGTACCTCCAGGAGTGGGGAATGAGTGAGTGTCGAACTGAACCCAGCCAGAGTCAGTACCTCCATGGGAGGCGAACCAGTGAGTGAAGAACTGACCCCAGCCAGAGTCAGTACCTTCAGGGGAGGGGAACCAGTGAGTGTAGAACTGAAGCCAGCCAGAGTCAGTACCGCCAGGGGAGGGGAATCAGTGACTGGACAACTGAACCCAGCCAGAGTCAGTACCTCCAGTGGAGGGGAACCAGTGAGTGTAGAACTGACCCCAGCCAGAGTCAGTACCTTCAGGGCAGGGGAACCAGTGAGTGTAGAACTGAAGCCAGCCAGAGTCAGTACCGCCAGGGGAGGGGAATCAGTGACTGGACAACTGAACCGAGCCAGAGTCAGTGCCTCCAGGGGAGGGGAACCAGTGAGTGTAGAACTGAACCCAGCCAGAGTCAGTACCTCCAGGGGAGGGGAACCAGTGAGTGTAGAACTGAACCCAACAAGAGTCAGTAACTCCAGGGGAGGGGAACGAGTGAGTGTAGAACTGAACCCAGCCAGAGTCAGTACCTCCAGGGGAGGTGAACCAGTGAGTGTACAACTGAACCCAGCCAGAGCCTGTACCTCCAGGGGAGGGGACCCAGTGAGTGTAGAACTGAACCCAGCCAGAGTCAATACCTTCAGGGGAGCGGAACCAGTGAGTGCAGAACTGAACCCAGCCAGAGTCAGTACCTCCAGGGGATGGGACCCAGTGAGTGTAGAACTGAACCCAGCCAGAGTCAGTACGTCCAGGGGAGGGGAACCAGTGAGTGCAGAACTGAACCCAGCCAGAGTCAGTACCTTCAGGGGAGGGGAACCAGTGATTGTAGAACTGAACCCAGCCGGAGTCAGTACCTCCAGGGGAGGGGAATGAGTGAGTGTAGAACTGAACCCAGCCAGAGTCAGTACCTCCAGGGGAGGGGAGCCAGTGAGTGTAGAACTGAACCCAGCCAGAGTCAGTACCTCCAGGGGAGGGGAGCCAGTGAGTGTAGAACTGAACCCAGCCAGAGTCAGTACCTCCAGAGGAGGGGAAGCAGTGAGTGCAGAACTGAACCCAGCCAGAGTCAGTACCTTCAGGGGAGGGGAACCAGTGAGTCTAGAACTGTACCCAGCCAGAGTCAGTACCTTCAGGGGAGGGGAACCAGTGAGTGTAGAACTGAACCCAGCCAGAGTCAGTACCTTCAGGGGAGGGGACCCAGTGAGTGAAGGACTGAACCCAGCCAGAGTCAGTACCTCCAGGGGAGGGGAATGAGTGAGTGAAGAACTGAACCCAGAGTGAGTCAGTACCTCCAGGGGAGGGGAACCAGTGAGTGCAGAACTGAACCCAGCCAGAGTCAGTACCTCCAGGGGAGGGAAACCAGTGAGTGTAGAACTGAACCCAGCCAGAGTCAGTACCTCCAGGGGAAGGGAACCAGTGAGTGTAGAACTGAACCCAGCCAGAGTCAGTACCTCCAGGGGAGGGGAACCAGTGAGTGTCGAACTGAACCCAGCCAGAGTCAGTACCTCCAGGGGAGGGGATCCAGTGAGTCGAGAACTGAACCCAGCCAGAGTCAGTACCTCCAGGGGAGGGGAACCAGTGAGTGTAGAACTGAACCCAGCCAGAGTCAGTACCTTCAGGGGAGGGGAACCAGTGAGTGTAGAACTGAACCCAGCCAGAGTCAGTACCTCCAGGGGAGGGGAACCAGTGAGTGTAGATCTGAAGCCAGCCAGAGTCAGTATTTCCAGATGAGGGGAACCGGTGAGTGTAGAACTGAACCGAGCCAGAGCCACACTCCCAGCAATCCGCTGTAAATACTGAAACACTCCCAGGGACCCATTGTAAATACTGACACACCCGCGGGGACACCCTGCAAATACCGACACACTCCCGCGGACCCCCTGTAAATAACGACACACTCCCGGGGACAAAATGTAAATACTGATACACTCCCAGACCCCGTGTAAAGATTCACACTCCTGGGGACTCCCTGTAAATACTGACACACTCCCGGGGACCCCCTGTAAATACTGACACACTCCCAGGGACCCCCTGTAATTACTGACACACTCCCCGGGGACCCCCTGTAAATAATGACACACTCCCGGGGACCCCCAGTAAATGCTGACACTCTCCCCGGGGACCCCCTGTAAATACTGACACTCTCCCCGGGGACCCCCTGTAAATACTGACCTACTCCCGCGGACTCCCTGTAAATGCTGACACACTCCCGGGGACCCCCTGTAAAAACCGACACACTCCCGGGGACCCCCTGTAAATCCTGACGCACTCCCCGGGGACACCCTGTAAATAACGACACACTCCCCGGGGACCCCCTGTAAATACTGACACACTCCCCTGCGACCCCGTTTAAATATTGACTCACTCCCCGAGGAGCCCCTGTAAATACTGACACACTCTCCGGGGACCCCCTGTAAATACGGACACACTCCCGGGGACCCCCTGTAAATACTGACACACACCCGGGGACTCGCTGTAAATACTGACACACTCCCCAGGTACTCCCTGTAAATACTGACACACTCCCCGGGGACCCCCTGTAAATACTGACACACTCTCCGGGGACCCCCTGTAAATACGGACACACTCCCGGGGACCCCCTGTAAATACTGACACACACCCGGGGACTCGCTGTAAATACTGACACACTCCCCAGGTACTCCCTGTAAATACTGACACACTCCCGGGGACCCCCTGTAAGTATCGACACACTCCTAGGGACTCCCTGTAAATACCGACACACTGCCGGGGACCTGCTGCAAATATTGACACACTCCCAGAGATAATCCTTTAAATACTGACATAGTCCCGGGGACCCCCTGTAAATACTGACACATTCCCCGGGGACTCCCTGTAAATACTGACACACTCCTGGGGACCCCCTGTAAATACTGACACACTCCCCGGGGACCCCCTGTAAATACTGACACACTCCCGGGGCCCCCTGTAAATACTGACACACTCCCCGGGGACCCCCTGTAAATATTGACACACTCCCGGGGACTCCCTGTAAATACTGACACACTCTCCGGGGAACCCCTGTAAATACTGACTCACTCCCCGAGGAGCCCCTGTAAATACTGACACCTTCCCGGGGATCCGCTGTAATTAATGACACACTCCCCGGGGACTCCCTGTAAATACTGACACCTTGCCAGGTATCCGCTGTAAACAATGACACACTCCCCGGGGACCCCCTGTAGATACTGACACACTCCCGGGAATACCCTGTAAATACGGACACACTCCCCGGGGACCCCCTGTAAATACTGACACAATCCCGGGGACTCCGTGTAAAAACCGACACAATGCCGGGGACCTGCTGTAAATATTGACTCACTCCCGGGAATACTCTGTAAATACTGACACATTCCCCGGGGTCCCCCTGTAAATAATGACACACTCCCGGGGACTTGCTGTAAATACTGACACACTCCCCGGGGACCCCCTGTAAATACTGACACACTCCCGGCGACCCCCTGTAAATACTGACACACTCCCCGGGGACCCCCTGTAAATACTGACACACTCCCCGGGGACTCCCTGTAAATACTGACACACTCCCCGGGGACCCCCTGTAAATAATAACACACTCCCCTGGGACTCCCTGTAAATACTGACACGCTCCCGGTGACACCCTGTAAATACGGACACACTCCCGGGGGACCCCCTGTAAATACTGACACACTCCCGGGGACACCCTGTAAATACTGACACACTCCCCGGGGACCCCCTGCAAATACTGACACACTCCCGGGGCCCCCTGTAAATACTGACACACTCCCCGGGGACCCCCTGTAAATATTGACACACTCCCGGGGACTCCCTGTAAATACTGACACACTCTCCGGGGAACCCCTGTAAATACTGACTCACTCCCCGAGGAGCCCCTGTAAATACTGACACCTTCCCGGGGATCCGCTGTAAACAATGACACACTCCCCGGGGACCCCCTGTAAATACTGACACACTCCCGGGAATACCTTGTAAATACGGACACACTCCCCGGGGACCCCCTGTAAATACTGACACACTCCCGGGGACTCCGTGTAAATACCGACACAATGCCGGGGACCTGCTGTAAATATTGACTCATTCCCGGGAATACTCTGTAAATACTGACACATTCCCCGGGGTCCCCCTGTAAATAATGACACACTCCCGGGGACTTGCTGTAAATACTGACACACTCCCCGGGGACCCCCTGTAAATACTGACACACTCCCGGCGACCCCCTGTAAATACTGACACACTCCCCGGGGACCCCCTGTAAATACTGACACACTCCCCGGGGACTCCCTGTAAATACTGACACACTCCCCGGGGACCCCCTGTAAATAATAACACACTCCCCTGGGACTCCCTGTAAATACTGACACACTCCCCGGGGACCCCCTGTAAATAATAACAAACTCCCCTGGGACTCCCTGTAAATACTGACACGCTCCCGGTGACACCCTGTAAATACGGACACACTCCCGGGGGACCCCCTGTAAATACTGACACACTCCCGGGGACACCCTGTAAATACTGACACACTCCCCGGGGACCCCCTGCAAATACTGACACACTCCCGGGGCCCCCTGTAAATACTGACACACTCCCCGGGGACCCCCTGTAAATATTGACACACTCCCGGGGACTCCCTGTAAATACTGACACACTCTCCGGGGAACCCCTGTAAATACTGACTCACTCCCCGAGGAGCCCCTGTAAATACTGACACCTTCCCGGGGATCCGCTGTAAACAATGACACACTCCCCGGGGACCCCCTGTAAATACTGACACACTCCCGGGAATACCCTGTAAATACGGACACACTCCCCGGGGACCCCCTGTAAATACTGACACACTCCCGGGGACTCCGTGTAAATACCGACACAATGCCGGGGACCTGCTGTAAATATTGACTCATTCCCGGGAATACTCTGTAAATACTGACACATTCCCCGGGGTCCCCCTGTAAATACTGACACATTCCCGGGGACACCCTGTAAATACCGGCACACTCCCCGGGACCCCCTGTAAACACTGACACACTTCCCGGGGAGTCCCTGCAAATACCGGCACACTCCCCGGGACCCCCTGTAAATACTGACACACTTCCCGGGGACCCCCTGTAAATACTGACACACTCCCCGGGGAGTCCCTGTAAATACTGACACACTCCCCGTGGACTCCCTGTAAATACTGACACACTCCCAGGGACCCCCTGTAAAAACTGACACACTCCCCGTGGATTCACTGTAAATACTGACACACTCCCCGGGGACCACCTGCAAATACTGACACACTCCCCGGGGACTCCCTGTAAATACTGACACACTCCACGGGGACTCCCTGTAAAAACTGACACACTCCCCGTGGACTCACTGTAAATACTGACACACTCCCCGGGGACTCCCTGTAAATACTGACACACTCCACCGGGACTCCCTGTAAATACTGACACACTCCCCGGGGACCCCCTGTAAATACTGACACACTCCCCGGGGACTCCCTGTAAATACAGACACACTCCCCGGGGACTCCCTGCAAATACTGACACACTCCCCGGGGACCCCCTCCAAATACTGACACACTCCCGGGGACCACCTGTAAATACTGACATACTCCCGGGGACCCCCTGTAAATACTGACACATTCCCCGGGGACTCCCTGTAAATACTGACACACTCCTGGGGACCCCCTGTAAATACTGACATACTCCCGGGGACCCCCTGTAAATACTGACACATTCCCCGGGGACTCCCTGTAAATACTGACACATTCCCCGGGGACTCCCTGTAAATACTGACACACTCCCCGGGGACCCCCTGTAAATATTGACACACTCCCGGGGACTCCCTGTAAATACTGACACACTCTCTGGGGAACCCCTGTAAATACTGACTCACTCCCCGAGGAGCCCCTGTAAATACTGACACCTTCCCGGGGATCCGCTGTAATTAATGACACACTCCCCGGGGACTCCCTGTAAATACTGACACCTTGCCGGGTATCCGCTGTAAACAATGACACACTCCCCGGGGACCCCCTGTAAATACTGACACACTCCCCGATGACCCCCTGTAAATACTGACACACTCCCGGGGACTCCGTGTAAATACCGACACAATGCCGGGGACCTGCTGTAAATATTGACTCACTCCCGGGAATACTCTGTAAATACTGACACATTCCCCGGGGACCCCCTGTAAATAATAACACACTCCCGGGGACTTGCTGTAAATACTGACACACTCCCCGGGGACCCCCTGTAAATACTGACACACTCCCGGCGACCCCCTGTAAATACTGACACACTCCCCGGGGACCCCCTGTAAATACTGACACACTCCCCGGGGACTCCCTGTAAATACTGACACACTCCCAGGGACCCCCTGTAAAAACTGACACACTCCCCGTGGATTCACTGTAAATACTGACACACTCCCCGGGGACCACCTGCAAATACTGACACACTCCCCGGGGACTCCCTGTAAATACTGACACACTCCACGGGGACTCCCTGTAAAAACTGACACACTCCCCGTGGACTCACTGTAAATACTGACACACTCCCCGGGGACTCCCTGTAAATACTGACACACTCCACCGGGACTCCCTGTAAATACTGACACACTCCCCGGGGACCCCCTGTAAATACTGACACACTCCCCGGGGACTCCCTGTAAATACAGACACACTCCCCGGGGACTCCCTGCAAATACTGACACACTCCCCGGGGACCCCCTCCAAATACTGACACACTCCCGGGGACCACCTGTAAATACTGACATACTCCCGGGGACCCCCTGTAAATACTGACACATTCCCCGGGGACTCCCTGTAAATACTGACACACTCCTGGGGACCCCCTGTAAATACTGACATACTCCCGGGGACCCCCTGTAAATACTGACACATTCCCCGGGGACTCCCTGTAAATACTGACACATTCCCCGGGTACTCCCTGTAAATACTGACACACTCCCCGGCGACCCCCTGTAAATATTGACACACTCCCGGGGACTCCCTGTAAATACTGACACACTCTCTGGGGAACCCCTGTAAATACTGACTCACTCCCCGAGGAGCCCCTGTAAATACTGACACCTTCCCGGGGATCCGCTGTAATTAATGACACACTCCCCGGGGACTCCCTGTAAATACTGACACCTTGCCGGGTATCCGCTGTAAACAATGACACACTCCCCGGGGACCCCCTGTAAATACTGACACACTCCCCGATGACCCCCTGTAAATACTGACACACTCCCGGGGACTCCGTGTAAATACCGACACAATGCCGGGGACCTGCTGTAAATATTGACTCACTCCCGGGAATACTCTGTAAATACTGACACATTCCCCGGGGACCCCCTGTAAATAATAACACACTCCCGGGGACTTGCTGTAAATACTGACACACTCCCCGGGGACCCCCTGTAAATACTGACACACTCCCGGCGACCCCCTGTAAATACTGACACACTCCCCGGGGACCCCCTGTAAATACTGACACACTCCCCGGGGACTCCCTGTAAATACTGACACACTCCCTGGGGACCCCCTGTAAATAATAACACACTCCCCTGGGACTCCCTGTAAATACTGACACGCTCCCGGTGACACCCTGTAAATACGGACACACTCCCGGGGGACCCCCTGTAAATACTGACACACTCCCGGGGACACCCTGTAAATACCGGCACACTCCCCGGGACCCCCTGTAAATACTGACACACTTCCCGGGGACCCCCTGTAAATACTGACACACTCCCCGGGGAGTCCCTGTAAATACTGACACACTCCCCGGGGACTCCCTGTAAATACTGACACACTCCCAGGGACCCCCTGTAAAAACTGACACACTCCCCGTGGATTCACTGTAAATACTGACACACTCCCCGGGGACTCCCTGTAAATACTGACACACTCCCCGGGGACTCCCTGTAAATACTGACACACTCCCACGGGACTCCCTGTAAATACTGACACACTTCCCGGGGACCTCCTGTAAATACTGACTCACTCCCCGGGGACTCCCAGTAAATACTGACACACTCCCGGGGGACTCCCTGTAAATACTGACTCACTCCCCGGGTCCCCCAGTAAATACTGACACACTCCCGGGGGACCCCCTGAAACTAATGACACACTCCCAGGGTTCCCCTGTAAATACTGACACACTCCCGCGGACCCCCTGCAAATACTGACACACTCCCCGGTGACATTCTGTAAATAATGACACACTCCCAGGGTTCCCCTGTAAATACCGACACACTGACCGGGACCCCCTGTAAATACTGACACACTCCCCGGGGAGTCCCTGTAAATACTGACACACTCCCGGGGACCCCCTGTAAATACTGACACACTCCCCGGGGACCTCCTGTAAATACTGACTCACTCCCCGGGGAGTCGCTGTAAATACTGACACACTCCCGGGGACCCCCGTAAATACTGACACACTCCCCGGGGACTCCCTGTAAATACTGACACACTCCCCGGGGACCAACAGAAAACATCGACAGACTCCCCGGGGACTCCCTGTAAATAATGACACACTCCCAGGGTTCCCCTGTAAATACTGACACACTCCCCGGGGACACTCTGTAAATAATGACACACTCCCAGGGTTCCACTGTAAATACTGACACACTCCCCGGGACCCCCTGTAAATACTGACACACTCCCCGGGACCCCCTGTAAATACTGACACACTCCCCGGGGACTCCCTGTAAATACTGACACACTCCCCGGGGACTCCCTGTAAATACTGACGCACTCCCCGGGACCCCCTGTGAAAACTGACACACTCCCCGGGGACTCCCTGTAAATACTGACACACTCCCCGGGGACCCCCTGTAAATACTGACACAACCCCCGGGGACCCTCTGTAAATACAGACATACTGCCGGGGACCACCTATAAATACTGACACACTCCCCGGGGACCACATGTAAATACTGACACACTCCCTGGGGAACCTCTGTAAATACTGACACACTCCCCGGGGACCTGCTGTAAATACCGACACACTTTCCGAGACCCGCTGTAAAAACTGACATGCTCCCCGGGGACTCCCTATAAATACTGACACACTCCCCGGGGACCCTCTGTAAATACAGACATACTGCCGGGGACCACCTATAAATACTGACACACTCCCCGGGGACCACATGTAAATACTGACACACTCCCTGGGGAACCTCTGTAAATACTGACACACTCCCCGGGGACCTCCTGTAATAATGACACACTCCCCGGGACCCTCTATAAATACAGACACACTCCCCGGGACCCCCTGTAAATACTGACACACTCCCCGTCGACTCCCTGTAAATACTGACACACTCCCCGGGACCCTCTATAAATACTGACACACTCTCCGGGACCCTCTATAAATATTGACACACTCCCCGGGACCCCCTGTAAATAATGACACACTCTCCGGGGAACCCCTGTAAATACTGACTCACTCCCCGGGGACCCCCTGTAAATATTGACACACTCCCGGGGACTCCCTGTAAATAATGACACACTCTCCGCGGAACCCCTGTAAATACTGACTCACTCCCCGAGGAGCCCCTGTAAATACTGACACCTTCCCGGGGATCCGCTGTAAATAATGACACACTCCCCGGGGACTCCTTGTAAATACTGACACACTCCCCGGGGACTCCCTGTAAATACTGACCCACTCCCCGAGAAATCGCTGTAAATATTGACACACTTCCGGGGACTCCCTGTAAATACTGACATACTCCCCGGTGACACTTTGTAAATAATGACACACTCCCAGGGTTCCCCTGGAAATACCGACACACTGCCGGGTATCCCCTGGAAATACTGGCACACTGACCGGGACCCCCTGTAAATACTGACACACACCCCGGGGAGTCCCTGTAAATACCGACACACTCCCCGGGGACCCCCTGTAAATACTGACAGATTCCCAGGGGACTCCCTGTAAATACTGACAAACTTCCCGGGGACCTCCTGTAAATACTGACTCACTCCCCGGGGACTCCCAGTAAATACTGACACACTCCCCGCGGACCCCCTGTAAATACTGACTCACTCCCCGGGTCCCCCTGTAAATACTGACACACTCCTGGGGGACCCCCTGAAACTAATGACACACTCCCAGGGTTCCCCTGTAAATACTGACTCACTCACCGGGGACTCCCAGTAAATACTGACACACTCCTGGGGGGCTCCCTGTAAATACTGACACACTCCCAGGGTCCCCCTGTAAATACTGACACACTCCCGCGGACCCCCTGCAAATACTGACACACGCCCCGGTGACATTCTGTAAATAATGACACACTCACAGGGTTCCCCTGTAAATACCGACACACTGACCGGGACCCCCTGTAAATACTGACACACTCCCCGGGGAGTCCCTGTAAATACTGACTCACTCCCCGGGGACCCCCATAAATACTGACACACTCCCCGGGGAGTCCCTGTAAATACTGACTCACTCCCCGGGGACTCCCAGTAAACACTGACACACTCCCCGGGGAACCTACTGCAAATACTGACACACTCCCCGAGGACTCCCAGTAAATACTGACACACTCCCCGGGGAACCCACTGCAAATACTGACACACTCCGCGAGGACTCCCTGTAAATATTGACTCACTCTCCGGGGACCCCCTGTAAATAATAACACACTCCTCTGGGACTCCCTGTAAATACTGACACGCTCCCGGTGACACCCTGTAAATAAGGACACACTCCCCGGGGACTCCCTGTAAATACTGACACACTCCCCGGGACCCCCTGTGAATACTGACACACTCCCCGGGGAGTCCCTGTAAATACTGACACACTCCCCGGGGACTCCCTGTAAATACTGACACACTCCCAGGGACCCCCTGTAAAAACTGACACACTCCCCGTGGATTCACTGTAAATACTGACACACTCCCCGGGCACTCCCTGTAAATACTGACACACTCCCCGGGGACTCCCTGTAAATACTGACACACTCCCCGGGGACTCCCTGCAAATACTGACACACTCCAGGGGATCCCCTGCAAATACTGACACACTCCCAGGGTTCCCCTGGAAATACCGACACACTGCCGGGTATCCCCTGGAAATACTGGCACACTGACCGGGACCCCCTGTAAATACTGACACACACCCCGGGGAGTCCCTGTAAATACCGACACACTCCCCGGGGACCCCCTGTAAATACTGACAGATTCCCAGGGGACTCCCTGTAAATACTGACACACATCCCGGGGACCTCCTGTAAATACTGACTCACTCCCCGGGGACTCCCAGTAAATACTGACACACTCCCGGGGGACTCCCTGTAAATACTGACTCACTCCCCGGGTCCCCCTGTAAATACTGACACACTCCCGGGGGACCCCCTGAAACTAATGACACACTCCCAGGATTCCCCTGTAAATACTGACACACTCCCGCGGACCCCCTGCAAATACTGACACACTCCCCGGTGACATTCTGTAAATACTGACACACTCCCAGGGTTCCCCTGTAAATACCGACACACTGACCGGGACCCCCTGTAAATACTGACACACTCCCCGGGGACCCCCTGTAAATACTGACACACTCCCCGGGGACCTCCTGTAAATACTGACTCACTCCCCGGGGAGACCCTGTAAATACTGACACACTCCCGGGGACCCCCGTAAATACTGACACACTCCCCGGGGACTCCCTGTAAATACTGACACACTCCCCGGGGACCAACAGAAAACATCGACAGACTCCCCGGGGACTCCCTGTAAATAATGACACACTCCCAGGGTTCCCCTGTAAATACTGACACACTCCCTGGGGACACTCTGTAAATAATGACACACTCCCAGGGTTCCACTGTAAATACTGACACACTCCCCGGGACCCCCTGTAAATACTGACACACTCCCCGGGACCCCCTGTAAATACTGACACACTCCCCGGGGACTCCCTGTAAATACTGACACACTCCCCGGGGACTCCCTGTAAATACTGACGCACTCCCCGGGACCCCCTGTGAAAACTGACACACTCCCCGGGGACTCCCTGTAAATACTGACACACTCCCCGGGGACCCCCTGTAAATAATGACACACTCCTCCGAGACTCCCTGTAAACACTGGCACACTCCCCGGGGACCCCCTGTAAATACTGACACAATCCCAGGGACCCCCTGTAAATACTGACACACTCCCCGGGGACTCCCTGTAAATACTGACACACTCCCCGGGGACTCCCTGTAAATACTGACACACTCCGGGGACTCCCTGTAAAAACTGACACACTCCCCGTGGACTCCCTGTAAATACTGACACACTCCCCGTGGACCCCCTGTAAATACTGACACACTCCCAGGGGACTCCCTGTAAATACTGACACACTCCCCAGGGACCCCCTGTAAATACTGACACAACTCCCGGGGACCCTCTGTAAATACAGACATACTGCCGGGGACCTGCTGTAAATACCGACACACTCCCCGAGACCCGCTGTAAAAACTGACACGCTCCCCGAGACCCCCTGTAAAAACTGACACGCTCCCCGGGGACTCCCTATAAATACTGACACACTCCCCGGGGACCTGCTGTAAATACCGACACACTCCCCGAGACCCGCTGTAAAAACTGACACGCTCCCCGAGACCCCCTGTAAATACTGACACGCTCCCCGGGACCCCCTGTAAATGCTGACACACTCCCCGGGACCCTCTATAAATACAGACACACTCCCCGGGACCCCCTGTAAATACTGACACACTCCCCGTCGACTCCCTGTAAATACTGACACATTCCCCGGGACCCTCTATAAATACTGACACACTCTCCGGGACCCTCTATAAATATTGACACACTCCCCGGGACCCCCTATAAATAATGACACACTCTCCGGGGAACCCCTGTAAATACTGACTCACTCCCCGGGGACCCCCTGTAAATATTGACACACTCCCGGGGACTCCCTGTAAATAATGACACACTCTCCGGGGAACCCCTGTAAATACTGACTCACTCCCCGAGGAGCCACTGTAAATACTGACACCTTCCCGGGGATCCGCTGTAAATAATGACACACTCCCCGGGGACTCCTTGTAAATACTGACACACTCCCCGGGTACTCCCTGTAAATACTGACCCACTCCCCGAGAAATCGCTGTAAATATTGACACACTTCCGGGGACTCCCTGTAAATACTGACACACTCCCCGGGGACCCCCTGCAAATACTGACACACTCCCCGGGGACTCCCTGTAAATACTGACACACTCCCCGGGGACTCCCTGTAAATACTGACACACTCCCCGGGGACTCCCTGTAAATACTGACACACTCCCCGGGGACTCCCTGTAAATACTGACACACTCCCCGGGGACTCCCTGTAAATACTGACACACTCCCCGGGGACTCCCTGTAAATACTGACACACTCCCCGGGGACTCCCTGCAAATACTGACACACTCCAGGGGATCCCCTGCAAATACTGACACACTCCCCAGTGACACTTTGCAAATAATGACACACTCCCAGGGTTCCCCTGGAAATACCGACACACCGCCGGGTATCCCCTGGAAATACTGGCACACTGACCGGGACCCCCTGTAAATACTGACACACACCCCGGGGACCCCCTGTAAATACTGACAGATTCCCAGGGGACTCCCTGTAAATACTGACAAACTTCCCGGGGACCTCCTGTAAATACTGACTCACTCCCCGGGGACTCCCAGTAAATACTGACACACTCCCGGGGGACTCCCTGTAAATACTGACACACTCCCAGGGTCCCCCTGTAAATACTGACACACTCCCGCGGACCCCCTGCAAATACTGACACACTCCCCGGTGACATTCTGTAAATAATGACACACTCCCAGGGTTCCCCTGTAAATACCGACACGCTGACCGGGACCCCCTGTAAATACTGACACACTCCCGGGGACCCCCATAAATACTGACACACTCCCCGGGGACCTCCTGTAAATACTGACTCACTCCCCGGGGACTCCCAGTAAACACTGACACACTCCCCGGGGAACCTACTGCAAATACTGACACACTCCCCGAGGACTCCCAGTAAATACTGACACACTCCCCGGGGAACCCACTGCAAATACTGACACACTCCCCGAGGACTCCCTGTAAATACTGACTCACTCCCCGGGGACCCCCTGTAAATAATAACACACTCCTCTGGGACTCCCTGTAAATACTGACACGCTCCCGGTGACACCCTGTAAATACGGACACACTCCCGGGGGACCCCCTGTAAATACTGACACACTCCCGGGGACACCCTGTAAATGCTGACACATTCCCCGGGGACCCCCTGTAAATACTGACACACTCCCGGGGACCACCTGTAAATACTGACACACTCCCCGGGGACTCCCTGTAAATACTGACACACTCCCAGGGTTCCACTGTAAATACTGACACACTCCCCGGGACACCCTGTAAATACTGACACATTCCCCGGGGACCTCCTGTAAATACTGACACACTCCCCAGGGGACCCCCTGTAAATACCGGCACACTCCCCGGGAACCCCTGTAAACACTGACACACTTCCCGGGGAGTCCCTGCAAATACCGGCACACTCCCCGGGACCCCCTGTAAATACTGACACACTTCCCGGGGACCCCCTGTAAATACTGACACACTCCCCGGGGAGTCACTGTAAATACTGACACACTCCCCGGGGACTCCCTGTAAATACTGACACACTCCCCGGGACTCCCTGTGAATACTGACACACTCCCCGGGGAGTCCCTGTAAATACTGACACACTCCCCGGGGACTCCCTGTAAATACTGACACACTCCCAGGGACCCCCTGTAAAAACTGACACACTTCCCGTGGATTCACTGTAAATACTGACACACTCCCCGGGCACTCCCTGTAAATACTGACACACTCCCCGGGGACTCCCTGTAAATACTGACACACTCCCCGGGGACTCCCTGCAAATACTGACACACTCCAGGGGATCCCCTGCAAATACTGACACACTCCCCGGTGACACTTTGTAAATAATGACACACTCCCAGGGTTCCCCTGGAAATACCGACACACTGCCGGGTATCCCCTGGAAATACTGGCACACTGACCGGGACCCCCTGTAAATACTGACACACACCCCGGGGAGTCCCTGTAAATACCGACACACTCCCCGGGGACCCCCTGTAAATACTGACAGATTCCCAGGGGACTCCCTGTAAATACTGACACACATCCCGGGGACCTCCTGTAAATACTGACTCACTCCCCGGGGACTCCCAGTAAATACTGACACACTCCCGGGGGACTCCCTGTAAATACTGACTCACTCCCCGGGTCCCCCTGTAAATACTGACACACTCCCGGGGGACCCCCTGAAACTAATGACACACTCCCAGGATTCCCCTGTAAATACTGACACACTCCCGCGGACCCCCTGCAAATACTGACACACTCCCCGGGGACCTCCTGTAAATACTGACTCACTCCCCGGGGAGTCCCTGTAAATACTGACACACTCCCGGGGACCCCCGTAAATACTGACACACTCCCCGGGGACCTCCTGTAAATACTGACTCACTCCCCGGGGACTCCCAGTAAACACTGACACACTCCCCGGGGAACCCACTGCAAATACTGACTCACTCCCCGGGGACTCCCTGGAAATACTGACACACTCCCCGGGGACCACCAGTAAACACCGACAGACTCCCCGGGGACTCCCTGTAAATAATGACACACTCCCCGGGGACTCCCTGTAAATAATGACACACTCCCAGGGTTCCACTTTAAATACTGACACACTCCCCGGGGACACTCTGTAAATAATGACACACTCCCAGGGTTCCACTGTAAATACTGACACACTCCCCGGGACCCCCTGTAAATACTGACACACTCCCCGGGGACTCCCTGTAAATACTGACACACTGCCCCGGGACTCCCTGTAAATACTGACACACTCCCCGGGACCCCCTGTGAAAACTGACACACTCCCCGGGGACCCCCTGTAAATACTGACACACTCCCCGGGGACTCCCTGTAAATACTGACACACTCCCCGGGGACCCCCTGTAAATACTGACACACTCCCCGGGGACCTGCTGTAAATACCGACACACTCCCCGTGACCCCCTGTAAAAACTGACACACTCCCCGGGGACTCCCTGTAAATACTGACACACTCCCCGGGGACCCCCTGTAAATACTGACATACTCCCGGGGACGCCCTGTAAATACTGACACACTCCCCGTCGACTCCCTGTAAATACTGACATACTCCCCGGGGACCTGCTGTAAATACCGACACACTCCCCGAGACCCCCTGTAAATACATACACACTCCCCGAGACCCCCTGTAAATACTGACACACTCCCGGGGACTCCCTGTAAATACTGACACACTCTCCGGGGAACCCCTGTAAATACTGACACACTCCCCGAGGAGCCCCTGTAAATACTGACACCTTCCCGGGGACCCCCTGTAAATACTGACACACTCCCCGGGGAACCCCTGTAAATACTGACACACTCCCCGAGGAGCCCCTGTAAATACTGACACCTTCCCGGGGACCCCCTGTAAATACTGACACACTCCCCGGGGAACCCCTGTAAATACTGACACACTCCCCGAGGAGCCCCTGTAAATACTGACACCTTCCCGGGGAACCCCTGTAAATACTGACACACTCCCCGAGGAGCCCCTGTAAATACTGACACCTTCCCGGGGATCCGCTGTAATTAATGACACACTCCCCGGGGACGCCCTGTAAATACTGACACCTTCCCGGGGATCCGCTGTAAATAATGACACACTCCCCGGGGACTCCCTGTAAATACTGACACCTTCCCGGGGATCCGCTGTAAATAACGACACACTCCCGGGGACTCCCTGTAAATACTGACACACTCCCCGGGGAGTCCCTGTAAATACTGACACACTCCCCGGGAACTCCCTGTAAATACTGACACACTCCCAGGGACCCCCTGTAAAAACTGACACACTTCCCGTGGATTCAATGTAAATACTGACACACTCCCCGGGCACTCCCTGTAAATACTGACACACTCCCCGGGGACTCCCTGTAAATACTGACACACTCCCCGGGGACTCCCTGCAAATACTGACACACTCCAGGGGATCCCCTGCAAATACTGACACACTCCCCGGTGACACTTTGTAAATAATGACACACTCCCAGGGTTCCCCTGGAAATACCGACACACTGCCGCGTATCCCCTGGAAATACTGGCACACTGACCGGGACCCCCTGTAAATACTGACACACACCCCGGGGAGTCCCTGTAAATACCGACACACTCCCCGGGGACCCCCTGTAAATACTGACAGATTCCCAGGGGACTCCCTGTAA
Source organism: Pristiophorus japonicus (assembly GCF_044704955.1). Classification (NCBI taxonomy): domain Eukaryota; kingdom Metazoa; phylum Chordata; class Chondrichthyes; family Pristiophoridae; genus Pristiophorus; species Pristiophorus japonicus. The sequence goes on along the minus strand of NW_027252101.1, from coordinate 579,981 downwards.
ATACTGACACACATCCCGGGGACCTCCTGTAAATACTGACTCACTCCCCGGGGACTCCCAGTAAATACTGACACACTCCCGGGGGACTCCCTGTAAATACTGACTCACTCCCCGGGTCCCCCTGTAAATACTGACACACTCCCGGGGGACCCCCTGAAACTAATGACACACTCCCAGGATTCCCCTGTAAATACTGACACACTCCCGCGGACCCCCTGCAAATACTGACACACTCCCCGGGGACCTCCTGTAAATACTGACTCACTCCCCGGGGAGTCCCTGTAAATACTGACACACTCCCGGGGACCCCCGTAAATACTGACACACTCCCCGGGGACCTCCTGCAAATACTGACACACTCCCCGGGGACCTCCTGTAAATACTGACTCACTCCCCGGGGAGTCCCTGTAAATACTGACACACTCCCGGGGACCCCCGTAAATACTGACACACTCCCCGGGGACCTCCTGTAAATACTGACTCACTCCCCGGGGACTCCCAGTAAACACTGACACACTCCCCGGGGAACCCACTGCAAATACTGACTCACTCCCCGGGGACTCCCTGGAAATACTGACACACTCCCCGGGGACCACCAGTAAACACCGACAGACTCCCCGGGGACTCCCTGTAAATAATGACACACTCCCAGGGTTCCCCTGTAAATACTGACACACTCCCCGGGGACACTCTGTAAATAATGACACACTCCCAGGGTTCCACTGTAAATACTGACACACTCCCCGGGACCCCCTGTAAATACTGACACACTCCCCGGGGACTCCCTGTAAATACTGACACACTCCCCCGGGACTCCCTGTAAATACTGACACACTCCCCGGGACCCCCTGTGAAAACTGACACACTCCCCGGGGACCCCCTGTAAATACTGACACACTCCCCGGGGACCCCCTGTAAATACTGACACACTCCCCGGGGACCCCCTGTAAATACTGACACACTCCCCGGGGACCTGCTGTAAATACCGACACACTCCCCGTGACCACCTGTAAAAACTGACACACTCCCCGGGGACTCCCTGTAAATACTGACATACGCCCGGGGACGCCCTGTAAATACTGACACACTCCCCGTCGACTCCCTGTAAATACTGACATACTCCCCGGGGACCTGCTGTAAATACCGACACACTCCCCGAGACCCCCTGTAAATACATACACACTCCCCGAGACCCCCTGTAAATACTGACACACTCCCCGGGGACTCCCTGTAAATACTGACACACTCCCGGGGACTCCCTGTAAATACTGACACACTCTCCGGGGAACCCCTGTAAATACTGACACACTCCCCGAGGAGCCCCTGTAAATACTGACACCTTCCCGGGGACCCCCTGTAAATACTGACACACTCCCCGGGGAACCCCTGTAAATACTGACACACTCCCCGAGGAGCCCCTGTAAATACTGACACCTTCCCGGGGACCCCCTGTAAATACTGACACACTCCCCGGGGAACCCCTGTAAATACTGACACACTCCCCGAGGAGCCCCTGTAAATACTGACACCTTCCCGGGGAACCCCTGTAAATACTGACACACTCCCCGAGGAGCCCCTGTAAATACTGACACCTTCCCGGGGATCCGCTGTAATTAATGACACACTCCCCGGGGACGCCCTGTAAATACTGACACCTTCCCGGGGATCCGCTGTAAATAATGACACACTCCCCGGGGACTCCCTGTAAATACTGACACCTTCCCGGGGATCCGCTGTAAATAACGACACACTCCCGGGGACTCCCTGTAAATACTGACACACTCCCCGGGGACCCCCTGCAAATACTGACACACTCCCCGGTGACACTTTGTAAATAATGACACACTCCCAGGGTTCCCCTGGAAATACCGACACACTGCCGGGTATCCCCTGGAAATACTGGCACACTGACCGGGACCCCCTGTAAATACTGACACACACCCCGGGGAGTCCCTGTAAATACCGACACACTCCCCGGGGACCCCCTGTAAATACTGACAGATTCCCAGGGGACTCCCTGTAAATACTGACACACATCCCGGGGACCTCCTGTAAATACTGACTCACTCCCCGGGGACTCCCAGTAAATACTGACACACTCCCGGGGGACTCCCTGTAAATACTGACTCACTCCCCGGGTCCCCCTGTAAATACTGACACACTCCCGGGGGACCCCCTGAAACTAATGACACACTCCCAGGATTCCCCTGTAAATACTGACACACTCCCGCGGACCCCCTGCAAATACTGACACACTCCCCGGTGACATTCTGTAAATAATGACACACTCCCAGGGTTCCCCTGTAAATACCGACACACTGACCGGGACCCCCTGTAAATACTGACACACTCCCCGGGGAGTCCCTGTAAATACTGACACACTCCCGGGGACCCCCTGTAAATACTGACACACTCCCCGGGGACCTCCTGTAAATACTGACTCACTCCCCGGGGAGTCCCTGTAAATACTGACACACTCCCGGGGACACCCGTAAATACTGACACACTCCCCGGGGAACCCCCTGCAAATACTGACACACTCCCCGGGGAGTCCCTGTAAATACTGACATACTCCCGGGGACCCCCTGTAAATACTGACACACTCCCCGGGGACCTCCTGTAAATACTGACTCACTCCCCGGGGAGTCCCTGTAAATACTGACACACTCCCGGGGACGCCCGTAAATACTGACACACTCCCCGGGGACTCCCTGTAAATACTGACACACTCCCTGGGGACCAACAGAAAACATCGACAGACTCCCCGGGGACTCCCTGTAAATAATGACACACTCCCAGGGTTCCCCTGTAAATACTGACACACTCCCCGGGGACACTCTGTAAATAATGACACACTCCCAGGGTTCCACTGTAAATACTGACACACTCACCGGGACCCCCTGTAAATACTGACACACTCCCCGGGACCCCCTGTAAATACTGACACACTCCCCGGGGACTCCCTGTAAATACTGACACACTCCCCGGGGACTCCCTGTAAATACTGACACACTCCCCGGGGACCCCCTGTAAATAATGACACACTCCTCCGAGACTCCCTGTAAACACTGGCACACTCCCCGTGGACCCCCTGTAAATACTGACAGATTCCCAGGGGACTCCCTGTAAATACTGACACACATCCCGGGGACCTCCTGTAAATACTGACTCACTCCCCGGGGACTCCCAGTAAATACTGACACACTCCCGGGGGACTCCCTGTAAATACTGACTCACTCCCCGGGTCCCCCTGTAAATACTGACACACTCCCGGGGGACCCCCTGAAACTAATGACACACTCCCAGGATTCCCCTGTAAATACTGACACACTCCCGCGGACCCCCTGCAAATACTGACACACTCCCCGGGGACCTCCTGTAAATACTGACTCACTCCCCGGGGAGTCCCTGTAAATACTGACACACTCCCGGGGACCCCCGTAAATACTGACACACTCCCCGGGGACCTCCTGTAAATACTGACTCACTCCCCGGGGACTCCCAGTAAACACTGACACACTCCCCGGGGAACCCACTGCAAATACTGACTCACTCCCCGGGGACTCCCTGGAAATACTGACACACTCCCCGGGGACCACCAGTAAACACCGACAGACTCCCCGGGGACTCCCTGTAAATAATGACACACTCCCAGGGTTCCCCTGTAAATACTGACACACTCCCCGGGGACACTCTGTAAATAATGACACACTCCCAGGGTTCCACTGTAAATACTGACACACTCCCCGGGACCCCCTGTAAATACTGACACACTCCCCGGGGACTCCCTGTAAATACTGACACACTCCCCCGGGACTCCCTGTAAATACTGACACACTCCCCGGGACCCCCTGTGAAAACTGACACACTCCCCGGGGACCCCCTGTAAATACTGACACACTACCCGGGGACTCCCTGTAAATACTGACACACTCCCCGGGGACCCCCTGTAAATACTGACACACTCCCCGGGGACCTGCTGTAAATACTGACACACTCCCCGTGACCCCCTGTAAAAACTGACACACTCCCCGGGGACTCCCTGTAAATACTGACACACTCCCCGGGGACCCCCTGTAAATACTGACATACTCCCGGGGACGCCCTGTAAATACTGACACACTCCCCGTCGACTCCCTGTAAATACTGACATACTCCCCGGGGACCTGCTGTAAATACCGACACACTCCCCGAGACCCCCTGTAAATACATACACACTCCCCGAGACCCCCTGTAAATACTGACACACTCCCCGGGGACACCCTGTAAATACTGACACACTCCCGGGGACTCCCTGTAAATACTGACACACTCTCCGGGGAACCCCTGTAAATACTGACACACTCCCCGAGGAGCCCCTGTAAATACTGACACCTTCCCGGGGATCCGCTGTAATTAATGACACACTCCCCGGGGACGCCCTGTAAATACTGACACCTTCCCGGGGATCCGCTGTAAATAATGACACACTCCCCGGGGACTCCCTGTAAATACTGACACCTTCCCGGGGATCCGCTGTAAATAACGACACACTCCCGGGGACTCCCTGTAAATACTGACACACTCCCCGGGGACCCCCTGCAAATACTGACACACTCCCCGGTGACACTTTGTAAATAATGACACACTCCCAGGGTTCCCCTGGAAATACCGACACACTGCCGGGTATCCCCTGGAAATACTGGCACACTGACCGGGACCCCCTGTAAATACTGACACACACCCCGGGGAGTCCCTGTAAATACCGACACACTCCCCGGGGACCCCCTGTAAATACTGACAGATTCCCAGGGGACTCCCTGTAAATACTGACACACATCCCGGGGACCTCCTGTAAATACTGACTCACTCCCCGGGGACTCCCAGTAAATACTGACACACTCCCGGGGGACTCCCTGTAAATACTGACTCACTCCCCGGGTCCCCCTGTAAATACTGACACACTCCCGGGGGACCCCCTGAAACTAATGACACACTCCCAGGATTCCCCTGTAAATACTGACACACTCCCGCGGACCCCCTGCAAATACTGACACACTCCCCGGGGACCTCCTGTAAATACTGACTCACTCCCCGGGGAGTCCCTGTAAATACTGACACACTCCCGGGGACCCCCGTAAATACTGACACACTCCCCGGGGACCTCCTGTAAATACTGACTCACTCCCCGGGGACTCCCAGTAAACACTGACACACTCCCCGGGGAACCCACTGCAAATACTGACTCACTCCCCGGGGACTCCCTGGAAATACTGACACACTCCCCGGGGACCACCAGTAAACACCGACAGACTCCCCGGGGACTCCCTGTAAATAATGACACACTCCCAGGGTTCCCCTGTAAATACTGACACACTCCCCGGGGACACTCTGTAAATAATGACACACTCCCAGGGTTCCACTGTAAATACTGACACACTCCCCGGGACCCCCTGTAAATACTGACACACTCCCCGGGGACTCCCTGTAAATACTGACACACTCCCCCGGGACTCCCTGTAAATACTGACACACTCCCCGGGACCCCCTGTGAAAACTGACACACTCCCCGGGGACCCCCTGTAAATACTGACACACTCCCCGGGGACTCCCTGTAAATACTGACACACTCCCCGGGGACCCCCTGTAAATACTGACACACTCCCCGGGGACCTGCTGTAAATACCGACACACTCCCCGTGACCCCCTGTAAAAACTGACACACTCCCCGGGGACTCCCTGTAAATACTGACACACTCCCCGGGGACGCCCTGTAAATACTGACATACTCCCGGGGACGCCCTGTAAATACTGACACACTCCCCGTCGACTCCCTGTAAATACTGACATACTCCCCGGGGACCTGCTGTAAATACCGACACACTCCCCGAGACCCCCTGTAAATACATACACACTCCCCGAGACCCCCTGTAAATACTGACACACTCCCCGGGGACTCCCTGTAAATACTGACACACTCCCGGGGACTCCCTGTAAATACTGACACACTCTCCGGGGAACCCCTGTAAATACTGACACACTCCCCGAGGAGCCCCTGTAAATACTGACACCTTCCCGGGGATCCGCTGTAATTAATGACACACTCCCCGGGGACGCCCTGTAAATACTGACACCTTCCCGGGGATCCGCTGTAAATAATGACACACTCCCCGGGGACTCCCTGTAAATACTGACACCTTCCCGGGGATCCGCTGTAAATAACGACACACTCCCGGGGACTCCCTGTAAATACTGACACACTCCCCGGGGACCCCCTGCAAATACTGACACACTCCCCGGTGACACTTTGTAAATAATGACACACTCCCAGGGTTCCCCTGGAAATACCGACACACTGCCGGGTATCCCCTGGAAATACTGGCACACTGACCGGGACCCCCTGTAAATACTGACACACACCCCGGGGAGTCCCTGTAAATACCGACACACTCCCCGGGGACCCCCTGTAAATACTGACAGATTCCCAGGGGACTCCCTGTAAATACTGACACACATCCCGGGGACCTCCTGTAAATACTGACTCACTCCCCGGGGACTCCCAGTAAATACTGACACACTCCCGGGGGACTCCCTGTAAATACTGACTCACTCCCCGGGTCCCCCTGTAAATACTGACACACTCCCGGGGGACCCCCTGAAACTAATGACACACTCCCAGGATTCCCCTGTAAATACTGACACACTCCCGCGGACCCCCTGCAAATACTGACACACTCCCCGGTGACATTCTGTAAATAATGACACACTCCCAGGGTTCCCCTGTAAATACCGACACACTGACCGGGACCCCCTGTAAATACTGACACACTCCCCGGGGAGTCCCTGTAAATACTGACACACTCCCGGGACCCCCTGTAAATACTGACACACTCCCCGGGGAGTCCCTGTAAATACTGACACACTCCCGGGGACCCCCTGTAAATACTGACACACTCCCCGGGGAGTCCCTGTAAATACTGACACACTCCCCGGGGACCTCCTGTAAATACTGACTCACTCCCCGGGGAGTCCCTGTAAATACTGACACACTGCCGGGTATCCCCTGGAAATACTGGCACACTGACCGGGACCCCCTGTAAATACTGACACACACCCCGGGGAGTCCCTGTAAATACCGACACACTCCCCGGGGACCCCCTGTAAATACTGACAGATTCCCAGGGGACTCCCTGTAAATACTGACACACATCCCGGGGACCTCCTGTAAATACTGACTCACTCCCCGGGGACTCCCAGTAAATACTGACACACTCCCGGGGGACTCCCTGTAAATACTGACTCACTCCCCGGGTCCCCCTGTAAATACTGACACACTCCCGGGGGACCCCCTGAAACTAATGACACACTCCCAGGATTCCCCTGTAAATACTGACACACTCCCGCGGACCCCCTGCAAATACTGACACACTCCCCGGTGACATTCTGTAAATAATGACACACTCCCAGGGTTCCCCTGTAAATACCGACACACTGACCGGGACCCCCTGTAAATACTGACACACTCCCCGGGGAGTCCCTGTAAATACTGACACACTCCCGGGACCCCCTGTAAATACTGACACACTCCCCGGGGAGTCCCTGTAAATACTGACACACTCCCGGGGACCCCCTGTAAATACTGACACACTCCCCGGGGAGTCCCTGTAAATACTGACACACTCCCCGGGGACCTCCTGTAAATACTGACTCACTCCCCGGGGAGTCCCTGTAAATACTGACACACTCCCGGGGTCCCCCGTAAATACTGACACACTCCCCGGGGAACCCCCTGTAAATACTGACACACTCCCCGGGGAGTCCCTGTAAATACTGACACACTCCCGGGGACCCCCTGTAAATACTGACACACTCCCCGGGGACCTCCTGTAAATACTGACTCACTCCCCGGGGAGTCCCTGTAAATACTGACACACTCCCCGGGGACCCCCTGTAAATACTGACACACTCCCCGGGGACCTGCTGTAAATACCGACACACTCCCCGTGACCCCCTGTAAAAACTGACACACTCCCCGGGGACTCCCTGTAAATACTGACACACTCCCCGGGGACCCCCTGTAAATACTGACATACTCCCGGGGACGCCCTGTAAATACTGACACACTCCCCGTCGACTCCCTGTAAATACTGACATACTCCCCGGGGACCTGCTGTAAATACCGACACACTCCCCGAGACCCCCTGTAAATACATACACACTCCCCGAGACCCCCTGTAAATACTGACACACTCCCCGGGGACTCCCTGTAAATACTGACACACTCCCGGGGACTCCCTGTAAATACTGACACACTCTCCGGGGAACCCCTGTAAATACTGACACACTCCCCGAGGAGCCCCTGTAAATACTGACACCTTCCCGGGGATCCGCTGTAATTAATGACACACTCCCCGGGGACGCCCTGTAAATACTGACACCTTCCCGGGGATCCGCTGTAAATAATGACACACTCCCCGGGGACTCCCTGTAAATACTGACACCTTCCCGGGGATCCGCTGTAAATAACGACACACTCCCGGGGACTCCCTGTAAATACTGACACACTCCCCGGGGACCCCCTGCAAATACTGACACACTCCCCGGTGACACTTTGTAAATAATGACACACTCCCAGGGTTCCCCTGGAAATACCGACACACTGCCGGGTATCCCCTGGAAATACTGGCACACTGACCGGGACCCCCTGTAAATACTGACACACACCCCGGGGAGTCCCTGTAAATACCGACACACTCCCCGGGGACCCCCTGTAAATACTGACAGATTCCCAGGGGACTCCCTGTAAATACTGACACACATCCCGGGGACCTCCTGTAAATACTGACTCACTCCCCGGGGACTCCCAGTAAATACTGACACACTCCCGGGGGACTCCCTGTAAATACTGACTCACTCCCCGGGTCCCCCTGTAAATACTGACACACTCCCGGGGGACCCCCTGAAACTAATGACACACTCCCAGGATTCCCCTGTAAATACTGACACACTCCCGCGGACCCCCTGCAAATACTGACACACTCCCCGGGGACCTCCTGTAAATACTGACTCACTCCCCGGGGAGTCCCTGTAAATACTGACACACTCCCGGGGACCCCCGTAAATACTGACACACTCCCCGGGGACCTCCTGTAAATACTGACTCACTCCCCGGGGAGTCCCAGTAAACACTGACACACTCCCCGGGGAACCCACTGCAAATACTGACTCACTCCCCGGGGACTCCCTGTAAATACTGACACACTCCCCGGGGACCACCAGTAAACACCGACAGACTCCCCGGGGACTCCCTGTAAATAATGACACACTCCCAGGGTTCCCCTGTAAATACTGACACACTCCCCGGGGACACTCTGTAAATAATGACACACTCCCAGGGTTCCACTGTAAATACTGACACACTCCCCGGGACCCCCTGTAAATACTGACACACTCCCCGGGGACTCCCTGTAAATACTGACACACTCCCCCGGGACTCCCTGTAAATACTGACACACTCCCCGGGACCCCCTGTGAAAACTGACACACTCCCCGGGGACCCCCTGTAAATACTGACACACTCCCCGGGGACTCCCTGTAAATACTGACACACTCCCCGGGGACCCCCTGTAAATACTGACACACTCCCCGGGGACCTGCTGTAAATACCGACACACTCCCCGTGACCCCCTGTAAAAACTGACACACTCCCCGGGGACTCCCTGTAAATACTGACACACTCCCCGGGGACCCCCTGTAAATACTGACATACTCCCGGGGACGCCCTGTAAATACTGACACACTCCCCGTCGACTCCCTGTAAATACTGACATACTCCCCGGGGACCTGCTGTAAATACCGACACACTCCCCGAGACCCCCTGTAAATACATACACACTCCCCGAGACCCCCTGTAAATACTGACACACTCCCCGGGGACTCCCTGTAAATACTGACACACTCCCGGGGACTCCCTGTAAATACTGACACACTCTCCGGGGAACCCCTGTAAATACTGACACACTCCCCGAGGAGCCCCTGTAAATACTGACACCTTCCCGGGGATCCGCTGTAATTAATGACACACTCCCCGGGGACGCCCTGTAAATACTGACACCTTCCCGGGGATCCGCTGTAAATAATGACACACTCCCCGGGGACTCCCTGTAAATACTGACACCTTCCCGGGGATCCGCTGTAAATAACGACACACTCCCGGGGACTCCCTGTAAATACTGACACACTCCCCGGGGACCCCCTGCAAATACTGACACACTCCCCGGTGACACTTTGTAAATAATGACACACTCCCAGGGTTCCCCTGGAAATACCGACACACTGCCGGGTATCCCCTGGAAATACTGGCACACTGACCGGGACCCCCTGTAAATACTGACACACACCCCGGGGAGTCCCTGTAAATACCGACACACTCCCCGGGGACCCCCTGTAAATACTGACAGATTCCCAGGGGACTCCCTGTAAATACTGACACACATCCCGGGGACCTCCTGTAAATACTGACTCACTCCCCGGGGACTCCCAGTAAATACTGACGCACTCCCGGGGGACTCCCTGTAAATACTGACTCACTCCCCGGGTCCCCCTGTAAATACTGACACACTCCCGGGGGACCCCCTGAAACTAATGACACACTCCCAGGATTCCCCTGTAAATACTGACACACTCCCGCGGACCCCCTGCAAATACTGACACACTCCCCGGTGACATTCTGTAAATAATGACACACTCCCAGGGTTCCCCTGTAAATACTGACACACTCCCCGGGGACCCCCTGCAAATACTGACACACTCCCCGGTGACACTTTGTAAATAATGACACACTCCCAGGGTTCCCCTGGAAATACCGACACACTGCCGGGTATCCCCTGGAAATACTGGCACACTGACCGGGACCCCCTGTAAATACCGACACACTGACCGGGACCCCCTGTAAATACTGACACACTCCCCGGGGAGTCCCTGTAAATACTGACACACTCCCGGGACCCCCTGTAAATACTGACACACTCCCCGGGGAGTCCCTGTAAATACTGACACACTCCCGGGGACCCCCTGTAAATACTGACACACTCCCCGGGGAGTCCCTGTAAATACTGACACACTCCCCGGGGACCTCCTGTAAATACTGACTCACTCCCCGGGGAGTCCCTGTAAATACTGACACACTCCCGGGGTCCCACGTAAATACTGACACACTCCCCGGGGAACCCCCTGTAAATACTGACACACTCCCCGGGGAGTCCCTGTAAATACTGACACACTCCCGGGGACCCCCTGTAAATACTGACACACTCCCCGGGGACCTCCTGTAAATACTGACTCACTCCCCGGGGAGTCCCTGTAAATACTGACACACTCCCGGGGACCCCCGTAAATACTGACACACTCCCCGGGGACTCCCTGTAAATACTGACACACTCCCCGGGGACCAACAGAAAACATCGACAGACTCCCCGGGGACTCCCTGTAAATAATGACACACTCCCCGGGGACCCCCTGTAAATACTGACACACTCCCAGGGTTCCCCTGTAAATACTGACACACTCCCCGGGGACACTCTGTAAATAATGACACACTCCCAGGGTTCCACTGTAAATACTGACACACTCCCCGGGGACCAACAGAAAACATCGACAGACTCCCCGGGGACCCCCTGTAAATACTGACACACTCCCCGGGACCCCCTGTAAATACTGACACACTCCCCGGGGACTCCCTGTAAATACTGACACACTCCCCGAGGACTCTCTGTAAATACTGACACACTCCCCGGGGACCCCCTGTAAATAATGACACACTCCTCCGAGACTCCCTGTAAACACTGGCACACTCCCCGTGGACCCCCTGTAAATACTGACACAATCCCAGGGACCCCCTGTAAATACTGACACACTCCCCGGGGACTCCCTGTAAATACTGACACACTCCCCGGGGACTCCCTGTAAATACTGACACACTCCCCGGGGACCCCCTGTAAATACTGACACAACCCCCGGGGACCCCCTGTAAATACAGACATACTGCCGGGGACCACCTGTAAATACTGACACACTCCCCGGGGACCACATGTAAATACTGACACACTCCCCGGGGATCACGTGTAAATACTGACACACTCCCTGGGGAACCTCTGTAAATACTGACACACTCCCCGGGGACCTGCTGTAAATACCGACACACTGCCCGAGACCCGCTGTAAAAACTGACACGCTCCCTGGGGACTCCCTATAAATACTGACACACTCCCCGGGACCCCCTGTAAATACAGACACACTCCCCGGGGAGTCCCTGTAAATACAGACACACTCCCCGGGACCCCCTGTAAATACAGACACACTCCCCGGGACCCCCTGTAAATACAGACACACTCCCCGGGACCCCCTGTAAATACTGACACACTCCCCGTCGACTCTCTGTAAATACTGACACACTCCCCGGGACCCTCTATAAATACTGACACACTCCCCGGGACCCTCTATAAATATTGACACACTCCCCGGGACCCCCTGTAAATAATGACACACTCTCCGGGACCCTCTATAAATATTGACACACTCCCCGGGACCCCCTGTAAATAATGACACACTCTCCGGGGAACCCCTGTAAATACTGACTCACTCCCCGGGGACCCCCTGTAAATATTGACACACTCCCGGGGACTCCCTGTAAATAATGACACACTCTCCGGGGAACCCCTGTAAATACTGACTCACTCCTCGAGGAGCCCCTGTAAATACTGACACCTTCCCGGGGATCCGCTGTAAATAATGACACACTCCCCGGGGACTCCTTGTAAATACTGACACACTCCCCGGGGACTCCCTGCAAATACTGACCCACTCCCCGAGAAATCGCTGTAAATATTGACACACTTCCGGGGACTCCCTGTAAATACTGACACACTCCAGGGGACCCCCTGCAAATACTGACACACTCCCCGGGACCCCCTGTAAATACTGATACACTCCCCGGGGACTCCCTGTAAATACTGACATACTCCCCGGTGACACTTTGTAAATAATGACACACTCCCAGGGTTCCCCTGGAAATACCGACACACTGCCGGGTATCCCCTGGAAATACTGGCACACTGACCGGGACCCCCTGTAAATACTGACACACACCCCGGGGAGTCCCTGTAAATACCGACACACTCCCCGGGGACCCCCTGTAAATACTGACACACTCCCCGGGGACCCCCTGTAAATACCGACACACTCCCCGGGGACCCCCTGTAAATACTGACAGATTCCCAGGGGACTCCCTGTAAATACTGACAAACTTCCCGGGGACCTCCTGTAAATACTGACTCACTCCCCGGGCACTCCCAGTAAATACTGACACACTCCCCGCGGACCCCCTGTAAATACTGACTCACTCCCCGGGTCCCCCTGTAAATACTGACACACTCCTGGGGGACCCGCTGAAACTAATGACACACTCCCAGGGTTCCCCTGTAAATACTGACTCACTCACCGGGGACTCCCAGTAAATACTGACACACTCCCGGGGGACTCCCTGTAAATACTGACACACTCCCAGGGTTCCCCTGTAAATACTGACACACTCCCGCGGACCCCCTGCAAATACTGACACACTCCCCGGTGACATTCTGTAAATAATGACACACTCCCAGGGTTCCCCTGTAAATACCGACACGCTGACCGGGACCCCCTGTAAATACTGACACACTCCCCGGGGAGTCCCTATAAATACTGACACACTCCCGGGGACCCCCATAAATACTGACACACTCCCCGGGGACCTCCTGTAAATACTGACTCACTCCCCGGGGACTCCCAGTAAACACTGACACACTCCCCGGGGAACCTACTGCAAATACTGACACACTCCCCGAGGACTCCCAGTAAATACTGACTCACTCCCCGGGGACTCCCTGTAAATACTGACACACTCCCCGGGGACTCCCTGTAAATACTGACACACTCCCCGGGGACTCCCTGTAAATACTGACACACTCCCCGGGGACCTCCTGTAAATACTGACTCACTCCCCGGGGACTCCCTGTAAATACTGACACACTCCCCGGGGACTTCCTGTAAATACTGACTCACTCCCCGGGGACCCCCTGTAAATAATAACACACTCCTCTGGGACTCCCTGTAAATACTGACACGCTCCCGGTGACATCCTGTAAATACGGACACACTCCCGGGGGACCCCCTGTAAATACTGACACACTCCCGGGGACACCCTGTAAATACTGACACATTCCCCGGGGACCTCCTGTAAATACTGACACACTCCCCAGGGGACCCCCTGTAAATTCCGGCACACTCCCCGGGACCCCCTGTAAATACTGACACACTCCCCGGGACCCCCTGTAAATACTGACACACTTCCCGGGGAGTCCCTGCAAATACCGGCACACTCCCCGGGACCCCCTGTAAATACTGACACACTTCCCGGGGACTCCCTGTAAATACTGACACACTCCCCGGGACCCCCTGTGAATACTGACACACTCCCCGGGGAGTCCCTGTAAATACTGACACACTCCCCGGGGACTCCCTGTAAATACTGACACACTCCCAGGGACCCCCTTTAAAAACTGACACACTCCCCGTGGATTCACTGTAAATACTGACACACTCCCCGGGGACTCCCAGTAAATACTGACACACTCCCGGGGGACTCCCTGTAAATACTGACACACTCCCAGGGTTCCCCTGTAAATACTGACACACTCCCGCGGACCCCCTGCAAATACTGACACACTCCCCGGTGACATTCTGTAAATAATGACACACTCCCAGGGTTCCCCTGTAAATACCGACACACTCCCGCGGACCCCCTGCAAATACTGACACACTCCCCGGTGACATTCTGTAAATAATGACACACTCCCAGGGTTCCCCTGTAAATACCGACACGCTGACCGGGACCCCCTGTAAATACTGACACACTCCCCGGGGAGTCCCTATAAATACTGACACACTCCCGGGGACCCCCATAAATACTGACACACTCCCCGGGGACCTCCTGTAAATACTGACTCACTCCCCGGGGACTCCCAGTAAACACTGACACACTCCCCGGGGAACCTACTGCAAATACTGACACACTCCCCGAGGACTCCCAGTAAATACTGACTCACTCCCCGGGGACTCCCTGTAAATACTGACACACTCCCCGGGGACTCCCTGTAAATACTGACACACTCCCCGGGGACTCCCTGTAAATACTGACACACTCCCCGGGGACCTCCTGTAAATACTGACTCACTCCCCGGGGACTCCCTGTAAATACTGACACACTCCCCGGGGACTTCCTGTAAATACTGACTCACTCCCCGGGGACCCCCTGTAAATAATAACACACTCCTCTGGGACTCCCTGTAAATACTGACACGCTCCCGGTGACATCCTGTAAATACGGACACACTCCCGGGGGACCCCCTGTAAATACTGACACACTTCCGGGGACACCCTGTAAATACTGACACATTCCCCGGGGACCTCCTGTAAATACTGACACACTCCCCAGGGGACCCCCTGTAAATACCGGCACACTCCCCGGGACCCCCTGTAAATACTGACACACTCCCCGGGACCCCCTGTAAATACTGACACACTTCCCGGGGAGTCCCTGCAAATACCGGCACACTCCCCGGGACCCCCTGTAAATACTGACACACTTCCCGGGGACTCCCTGTAAATACTGACACACTCCCCGGGACCCCCTGTGAATACTGACACACTCCCCGGGGAGTCCCTGTAAATACTGACACACTCCCCGGGGACTCCCTGTAAATACTGACACACTCCCAGGGACCCCCTGTAAAAACTGACACACTCCCCGTGGATTCACTGTAAATACTGACACACTCCCCGGGCACTCCCTGTAAATACTGACACACTCCCCGGGGACTCCCTGTAAATACTGACACACTCCCCGGGGACTCCCTGCAAATACTGACACACTCCAGGGGATCCCCTGCAAATACTGACACACTCCCCGGTGACACTTTGTAAATAATGACACACTCCCAGGGTTCCCCTGGAAATACCGACACACTGCCGGGTATCCCCTGGAAATACTGGCACACTGACCGGGACCCCCTGTAAATACTGACACACACCCCGGGGAGTCCCTGTAAATACCGACACACTCCCCGGGGACCCCCTGTAAATACTGACAGATTCCCAGGGGACCCCCTGTAAATACTGACACACATCCCGGGGACCTCCTGTAAATACTGACTCACTCCCCGGGGACTCCCAGTAAATACTGACACACTCCCGGGGGACTCCCTGTAAATACTGACTCACTCCCCGGGGACTCCCAGTAAATACTGACACACTCCCGGGGGACTCCCTGTAAATACTGACTCACTCCCCGGGTCCCCCTGTAAATACTGACACACTCCCGGGGGACCCCCTGAAACTAATGACACACTCCAGGGGATCCCCTGCAAATACTGACACACTCCCCGGTGACACTTTGTAAATAATGACACACTCCCAGGGTTCCCCTGGAAATACCGACACACTGCCGGGTATCCCCTGGAAATACTGGCACACTGACCGGGACCCCCTGTAAATACTGACACACACCCCGGGGAGTCCCTGTAAATACCGACACACTCCCCGGGGACCCCCTGTAAATACTGACAGATTCCCAGGGGACTCCCTGTAAATACTGACACACATCCCGGGGACCTCCTGTAAATACTGACTCACTCCCCGGGGACTCCCAGTAAATACTGACACACTCCCGGGGCACTCCCTGTAAATACTGACTCACTCCCCGGGTCCCCCTGTAAATACTGACACACTCCCGGGGGACCCCCTGAAACTAATGACACACTCCCAGGATTCCCCTGTAAATACTGACACACTCCCGCGGACCCCCTGCAAATACTGACACACTCCCCGGTGACATTCTGTAAATACTGACACACTCCCAGGGTTCCCCTGTAAATACCGACACACTGACCGGGACCCCCTGTAAATACTGACACACCCCCGGGGACCCCCTGTAAATACTGACACACTCCCCGGGGACCTCCTGTAAATACTGACTCACTCCCCGGGGAGTCCCTGTAAATACTGACACACTCCCGGGGACCCCCGTAAATACTGACACACTCCCCGGGGACCTCCTGTAAATACTGACTCACTCCCCGGGGACTCCCAGTAAACACTGACACACTCCCCGGGGAACCCACTGCAAATACTGACACACTCCCCGAGGACTCCCTGTAAATACCGACAGACTCCCCGGGGACTCCCTGTAAATAATGACACACTCCCAGGGTTCCCCTGTAAATACTGACACACTCCCCGGGGACACTCTGTAAATAATGACACACTCCCAGGGTTCCACTGTAAATACTGACACACTCCCCGGGACCCCCTGTAAATACTGACACACTCCCCGGGGACTCCCTGTAAATACTGACACACTCCCCCGGGACTCCCTGTAAATACTCACACACTCCCCGGGACCCCCTGTGAAAACTGACACACTCCCCGGGGACCCCCTGTAAATACTGACACACTCCCCGGGGACTCCCTGTAAATACTGACACACTCCCCGGGGACCCCCTGTAAATAATGACACACTCCTCCGAGACTCCCTGTAAATACTGACACAATCCCCGGGGACCCGCTGTAAATACTGACACACTCCCCGGGGACTCCCTGTAAATACTGACACACTCCCCGGGGACCCCCTGTAAATACTGACACACTCCCCGGGGACCCCCTGTAAATACTGACACAATCCCCGGGGAACCCCTGTAAATACAGACATACTGCCGGGGACCACCTGTAAATACTGACACACTCCTGGGGACCTCCTGTAAATACTGACATACTCCCGGGGACCCCCTGTAAATGATGACACACTCCCGGGGACCCTCTGTAAATACTGACACACTCCCCAGAACCCCCTGTAAATACTGACACACTCCCCGGGGACCCCCTGTAAATACTGACATACTGCCGGGGACCCCCTGTAAATACTGACACACTCCCCGGGGACCCCCTGTAAATACTGACACACTCCCCGGGGACCCCCTGTAAATACTGACACAATCCCAGGGACCCCCTGTAAATACTGACACACTCCCCGGGGACCCCCTGTAAATACTGACACACTCCCGGGGACCCCCTGTAAATACGGACACATTCCCAGAGACCCCCTGTAAATACTGACACACTCCCGGGGACCTCCTGTAAATACAGACACACTCCCGGGGACCCCCTGTAATTACTGACACACGCCCGGGGACCCCCTGTAAATAATGACACACTCCCCGGGGACCCCCTGTAAATACTGACACACTCCCGGGGACACCCTGTAAATACTGACACACTCCCCGGGGACTCCCTGTAAATACTGACACACTCCCCGGGGACCCCCTGTCAATACTGACACACTCCCGGGGACCTCCTGTAAATACTGACACACTCCCCGGGGACTCCCTGTAAATACTGACACACTCCCGGGGACCCCCTGTAAATACTGACACACTCCCCGGGGACTCCCTGTAAATACTGACACACTCCCGGTGACACCCTGTAAATACGGACACACTCCCAGGGTTCCACTGTAAATACTAACACACTCCCCGGGACACCCTGTAAATACTGACACATTCCCCGGGGACCTCCTGTAAATACTGACACACTCCCCAGGGGACCCCCTGTAAATACCGGCACACTCCCCGGGACCCCCTGTAAACACTGACACACTTCCCGGGGAGTCCCTGCAAATACCGGCACACTCCCCGGGACCCCCTGTAAATACTGACACACTTCCCGGGGACCCCCTGTAAATACTGACACACTCCCCGGGGACTCCCTGTAAATACTGACACACTCCCCGGGGACTCCCTGTAAATACTGACACACTCCCCGGGACACCCTGTAAATACTGACACATTCCCCGGGGACCTCCTGTAAATACTGACACACTCCCGGGGGAGTCCCTGTAAATACTGACACACTCCCCGGGGACTCCCTGTAAATACTGACACACTCCCAGGGACCCCCTGTAAAAACTGACACACTCCCCGTGGATTCACTGTAAATACTGACACACTCCCCGGGCGCTCCCTGTAAATACTGACACACTCCCCGGGGACTCCCTGCAAATACTGACACACTCCAGGGGATCCCCTGCAAATACTGACACACTCCCCGGTGACACTTTGTAAATAATGACACACTCCCAGGGTTCCCCTGGAAATACCGACACACTGCCGGGTATCCCCTGGAAATACTGGCACACTGACCGGGACCCCCTGTAAATACTGACACACACCCCGGGGAGTCCCTGTAAATACCGACACACTCCCCGGGGACCCCCTGTAAATACTGACAGATTCCCAGGGGACTCCCTGTAAATACTGACACACATCCCGGGGACCTCCTGTAAATACTGACTCACTCCCCGGGGACTCCCAGTAAATACTGACACACTCCCGGGGGACTCCCTGTAAATACTGACTCACTCCCCGGGTCCCCCTGTAAATACTGACACACTCCCGGGGGACCCCCTGAAACTAATGACACACTCCCAGGATTCCCCTGTAAATACTGACACACTCCCCGGGGACCTCCTGTAAATACTGACTCACTCCCCGGGGAGTCCCTGTAAATACTGACACACTCCCGGGGATCCCCGTAAATACTGACACACTCCCCGGGGACCTCCTGTAAATACTGACTCACTCCCCGGGGACTCCCAGTAAACACTGACACACTCCCCGGGGAACCCACTGCAAATACTGACTCACTCCCCGGGGACTCCCTGGAAATACTGACACACTCCCCGGTGACATTCTGTAAATACTGACACACTCCCAGGGTTCCCCTGTAAATACCGACACACTGACCGGGACCCCCTGTAAATACTGACACACTCCCCGGGGAGTCCCTGTAAATACTGACACACCCCCGGGGACCTCCTGTAAATACTGACACACTCCCCGGGGACCTCCTGTAAATACTGACTCACTCCCCGGGGAGTCCCTGTAAATACTGACACACTCCCGGGGACCCCCGTAAATACTGACACACTCCCCGGGGACCTCCTGTAAATACTGACTCACTCCCCGGGGACTCCCAGTAAACACTGACACACTCCCCGGGGAACCCACTGCAAATACTGACACACTCCCCGAGGACTCCCTGTAAATACTGACTCACTCCCCGGGGACTCATTGGAAATACTGACACACTCCCCGGGGACCACCAGTAAACACCGACAGACTCCCCGGGGACTCCCTGTAAATAATGACACACTCCCAGGGTTCCCCTGTAAATACTGACGCACTCCCCGGGGACACTCTGTAAATAATGACACACTCCCAGGGTTCCACTGTAAATACTGACACACTCCCCGGGACCCCCTGTAAATACTGACACACTCCCCGGGGACTCCCTGTAAATACTGACACACTCCCCCGGGACTCCCTGTAAATACTGACACACTCCCCGGGACCCCCTGTGAAAACTGACACACTCCCCGGGGACCCCCTGTAAATACTGACACACTCCCCGGGGACTCCCTGTAAATACTGACACACTCCCCGGGGACCCCCTGTAAATAATGACACACTCCTCCGAGACTCCCTGTAAATACTGACACAATCCCCGGGGACCCCCTGTAAATACTGACACACTCCCCGGGTACCCCCTGTAAATACTGACACAATCCCCGGGGACCCCCTGTAAATACAGACATACTGCCGGGGACCACCTGTAAATACTGACACACTCCTGGGGACCTCCTGTAAATACTGACATACTCCCGGGGACCCCCTGTAAATGATGACACACTCCCGGGGACCCTCTGTAAATACTGACACACTCCCCAGAACCCCCTGTAAATACTGACACACTCCCCGGGGACCCCCTGTAAATACTGACATACTGCCGGGGACCCCCTGTAAATACTGACACACTCCCCGGGGACCCCCTGTAAATACTGACACACTCCCCGGGGACCCCCTGTAAATACTGACACAATCCCAGGGACCCCCTGTAAATACTGACACACTCCCCGGGGACCCCCTGTAAATACTGACACACTCCCCGGGGACCCCCTGTAAATACTGACACAATCCCAGGGACCCCCTCAAAATACTGACACACTCCCCGGGGACCCCCTGTAAATAATGACATAATCCCGGGGACCCATTGTAAAGATTGACACACTCCCCGAGGACCCCCTGTAAATACTGACACACTCCCGGGGACCCCCTGTAAATACGGACACATTCCCAGAGACCCCCTGTAAATACTGACACACTCCCGGGGACCCCCTGTAAATACAGACACACTCCCGGGGACCCCCTGTAATTACTGACACACGCCCGGGGACCCCCTGTAAATAATGACACACTCCCCGGGGACCCCCTGTAAATACTGACACACTCCCGGGGACCCCCTGTAAATACTGACACACTCCCCGGGGACTCCCTGTAAATACTGACACACTCCCCGGGGACCCCCTGTCAATACTGACACACTCCCGGGGACCTCCTGTAAATACTGACACACTCCCCGGGGACTCCCTGTAAATACTGACACACTCCCCGGGGACCTCCTGTAAATACTGACTCACTCCCCGGGGAGTCCCTGTAAATACTGACACACTCCCCGGGGAACCCACTGCAAATACTGACTCACTCCCCGGGGACTCCCTGGAAATACTGACACACTCCCCGGTGACATTCTGTAAATACTGACACACTCCCAGGGTTCCCCTGTAAATACCGACACACTGACCGGGACCCCCTGTAAATACTGACACACTCACCGGGGAGTCCCTGTAAATACTGACACACCCCCGGGGACCTCCTGTAAATACTGACACACTCCCCGGGGACCTCCTGTAAATACTGACACACTCCCCGGGGAGTCCCTGTAAATACTGACACACTCCCGGGGACCCCCGTAAATACTGACACACTCCCCGGGGACCTCCTGTAAATACTGACTCACTCCCCGGGGACTCCCAGTAAACACTGACACACTCCCCGGGGAACCCACTGCAAATACTGACACACTCCCCGAGGACTCCCTGTAAATACTGACTCACTCCCCGGGGACTCATTGGAAATACTGACACACTCCCCGGGGACCACCAGTAAACACCGACAGACTCCCCGGGGACTCCCTGTAAATAATGACACACTCCCAGGGTTCCCCTGTAAATACTGACGCACTCCCCGGGGACACTCTGTAAATAATGACACACTCCCAGGGTTCCACTGTAAATACTGACACACTCCCCGGGACCCCCTGTAAATACTGACACACTCCCCGGGGACTCCCTGTAAATACTGACACACTCCCCCGGGACTCCCTGTAAATACTGACACACTCCCCGGGACTCCCTGTGAAAACTGACACACTCCCGGGGACTCCCTGTAAATACTGACACACTCCCCGGGGACCCCCTGTAAATAATGACACACTCCTCCGAGACTCCCTGTAAATACTGACACAATCCCCGGGGACCCCCTGTAAATACTGACACACTCCCCGGGTACCCCCTGTAAATACTGACACAATCCCCGGGGACCCCCTGTAAATACAGACATACTGCCGGGGACCACCTGTAAATACTGACACACTCCTGGGGACCTCCTGTAAATACTGACATACTCCCGGGGACCCCCTGTAAATGATGACACACTCCCGGGGACCCTCTGTAAATACTGACACACTCCCCAGAACCCCCTGTAAATACTGACACACTCCCCGGGGACCCCCTATAAATACTGACATACTGCCGGGGACCCCCTGTAAATACTGACACACTCCCCGGGGACCCCCTGTAAATACTGACACACTCCCCGGGGACCCCCTGTAAATACTGACACAATCCCAGGGACCCCCTGTAAATACTGACACACTCCCCGGGGACCCCCTGTAAATACTGACACACTCCCCGGGGACCCCCTGTAAATACTGACACAATCCCAGGGACCCCCTCAAAATACTGACACACTCCCCGGGGACCCCCTGTAAATACAGACATACTGCCGGGGACCCCCTGTAAATAATGACATAATCCCGGGGACCCATTGTAAAGATTGACACACTCCCCGAGGACCCCCTGTAAATACTGACACACTCCCGGGGACCCCCTGTAAATACGGACACATTCCCAGAGACCCCCTGTAAATACTGACACACTCCCGGGGACCCCCTGTAAATACAGACACACTCCCGGGGACCCCCTGTAATTACTGACACACGCCCGGGGACCCCCTGTAAATAATGACACACTCCCCGGGGACCCCCTGTAAATACTGACACACTCCCGGGGACCCCCTGTAAATACTGACACACTCCCCGGGGACTCCCTGTAAATACTGACACACTCCCCGGGGACCCCCTGTCAATACTGACACACTCCCGGGGACCTCCTGTAAATACTGACACACTCCCCGGGGACTCCCTGTAAATACTGACACACTCCCCGGGGACCCCCTGTAAATACTGACACACTCTCCGGGGACCCCCTGTAAATAATGACACACTCCCCGGGGACCCCCTGTCAATACTGACACTCTCCCGGGGACCTCCTGTAAATACTGACACACTCCCCGGGGACTCCCTGTCAATACTGACACTCTCCCGGGGACCTCCTGTAAATACAGACACACTCCCGGGGACCCCCTGTAAATACTGACACACTCCCCGGGGACTCCCTGTAAATACTGACACACTCCCCGGGGACCCCCTGTAAATAATGACACACTCCTCCGAGACTCCCTGTAAATACTGACACAATCCCCGGGGACCCCCTGTAAATACTGACACACTCCCCGGGTACCCCCTGTAAATACTGACACAATCCCCGGGGACCCCCTGTAAATACAGACATACTGCCGGGGACCACCTGTAAATACTGACACACTCCTGGGGACCTCCTGTAAATACTGACATACTCCCGGGGACCCCCTGTAAATGATGACACACTCCCGGGGACACTCTGTAAATACTGACACACTCCCCAGAACCCCCTGTAAATACTGACACACTCCCCGGGGACCCCCTGTAAATACTGACATACTGCCGGGGACCCCCTGTAAATACTGACACACTCCCCGGGGACCCCCTGTAAATACTGACACACTCCCCGGGGACCCCCTGTAAATACTGACACAATCCCAGGGACCCCCTGTAAATACTGACACACTCTCCGGGGACCCCCTGTAAATAATGACACACTCCCCGGGGACCCCCTGTCAATACTGACACTCTCCCGGGGACCTCCTGTAAATACTGACACACTCCTCGGGGAACCCCTGTCAATACTGACACACTCCCGGGGACTCCCTGTAAAAACTGACACACACCCCGGGGACCTCCTGTAAATACTGACACACTCCCGGGGACCCCCTGTAAATACTGAAACACTCCCCGGGGACCCCCTGTAAATACCGACACACTCCCGGGGACCCCCTGTAAAGACTGACACACTCCCCGTGGACTCCCTGTAAATACTAACACACTCTCCGGGGACCCCCTGTAAATACTGACACACTCCCGGGACTCCCTGTAAATACTGACACGCTCCCCAGTGACTCCCTGTAAATACTGACACACTCCACTGGGACCCCCTTTAAATACTGACACACTCGCGGGGACTCCCTGTAAATACTGACACATTCCCCGGGGAACCCCTGTAAATACTGTCACACTCCCTGGGGACCCCCTGTAAACACTGACACAATCCCCAGGGACCCCCTGTAAATAATGACATACTCCCGGGGACTCCGTTTAAATACTGACACACACCCCGGGGACAACCTGTAAATACTGACATACTCCCGGGGACTCCGTTTAAATACTGACACACACCCCGGGGACAACCTGTAAATACTGACATACTCCCGGGGACTCCCTGTAAATACTGACATACTCCCGGGGACTCCCTGTAAATACTGACACACTCCCCGGGGACTCCCTGTAAATACTGACACACTCCCCGGGGACCCCCTGTAAATACTGACACACTCCCCGGGGACCCCCTGTAAATACTGACACACTCCCCGGGGACCTGCTGTAAATACCGACACACTCCCCGTGACCCCCTGTAAAAACTGACACACTCCCCGGGGACTCCCTGTAAATACTGACACACTCCCCGGGGACGCCCTGTAAATACTGACACACTCCCCGGGGACTCCCTGTCAATACTGACACTCTCCCGGGGACCTTCTGTAAATACAGACACACTCCCGGGGACCCCCTGTAAATACTGACACACTCCCCGGGGACTCCCTGTAAATACTGACACACTCTCCGGGGAGCCCCTGTAAATACTGACACACTCCTCGGGGAACCCCTGTCAATACTGACACACTCCCGGGGACTCCCTGTAAAAACTGACACACACCCCGGGGACCTCCTGTAAATACTGACACACTCCCGGGGACCCCCTGTAAATACTGAAACACTCCCCGGGGACCCCCTGTAAATACCGACACACTCCCGGGGACCCCCTGTAAAGACTGACACACTCCCCGTGGACTCCCTGTAAATACTAACACACTCTCCGGGGACCCCCTGTAAATACTGACACACTCCCGGGACTCCCTGTAAATACTGACACGCTCCCCAGTGACTCCCTGTAAATACTGACACACTCCACTGGGACCCCCTTTAAATACTGACACACTCGCGGGGACTCCCTGTAAATACTGACACATTCCCCGGGGAACCCCTGTAAATACTGTCACACTCCCTGGGGACCCCCTGTAAACACTGACACAATCCCCAGGGACCCCCTGTAAATAATGACATACTCCCGGGGACTCCGTTTAAATACTGACACACACCCCGGGGACAACCTGTAAATGCTGACATACTCCCGGGGACTCCGTTTAAATACTGACACACACCACGGGGACAACCTGTAAATACTGACATACTCCCGGGGACTCCCTGTAAATACTGACACACTCCTGGGGACTCCCTGTAAATACTGACACACTCCCCGGGGACTCCCTGTAAATACTGACACACTCCCCGGGGACCCCCTGTAAATACTGACACACTCCCCGGGGACCCCCTGTAAATACTGACACACTCCCCGGGGACCTGCTGTAAATACCGACACACTCCCCGTGACCCCCTGTAAAAACTGACACACTCCCCGGGGACTCCCTGTAAATACTGACACACTCCCCGGGGACCCCCTGTAAATACTGACATACTCCCGGGGACGCCCTGTAAATACTGACACACTCCCTGGGGACTCCCTGTAAATACTGACACACTCCCCGGGGACCCCCTGTAAATACTGACACACTCCCCGGGGACCCCCTGTAAATACTGACACAATCCCAGGGACCCCCTCAAAATACTGACACACTCCCCGGGGACCCCCTGTAAATACAGACATACTGCCGGGGACCCCCTGTAAATAATGACATAATCCCGGGGACCCATTGTAAAGATTGACACACTCCCCGAGGACCCCCTGTAAATACTGACACACTCCCCGGGGACCCCCTGTAAATACGGACACATTCCCGGGGACCCCCTGTAAACACTGACACACTCCCGGGGACCCCCTGTAAATACAGACACACTCCCGGGGACCCACTGTAATTACTGACACACGTCCGGGGACCCCCTGTAAATACTGACACACTCCCCGGGGACCCCCTGTAAATACTGACACACTCCCGGGGACCCCCTGTAAATACTGACACACTCCCCGGGGACTCCCTGTAAATACTGACACACTCCCCGGGGACCCCCTGTCAATACTGACACACTCCCGGGGACCTCCTGTAAATACTGACACACTCCCCGGGGACTCCCTGTAAATACTGACACACTCCCGGGGACCCCCTGTAAATATTGACACACTCCCCGGGGACTCCCTGTAAATACTGACACACTCGTCAGGGACCCCCTGTTAATACTGCCACACGCCCGGGGACCCCCTGTAAATAATGAATCACTCCCCGGGGACCCCCTGTAAATACCGACACACTCCCGGGGACCCCCTGTAAACACTGACACACTCCCCGTGGACTCCCTGTAAATACTGACACACTCTCCGGGGACCCCCTGTAAATACTGACACACTCCCCGGGCACCCCCTTTAAATACTGACACACTCCCGGGACTCCCTGTAAATACTGACACACTCCCCAGTGACTCCCTGTAAATACTGACACACTCCCCGGGCACCCCCTTTAAATACTGACACACTCCCGGGACTCCCTGTAAATACTGACACACTCCCCAGTGACTCCCTGTAAATACTGACACACTCCCCGGGGACTCCCTGTAAATACTTACACACTCCCCGGGGACCCCCTGTAAATATTGACACACTCCACTGTGACCCCCTTTAAATACTGACACACTCCCGGGGACCCGCTGCAAATAACGACACACTGCCGGGGTCCCCCTGTAAATACTGACACACTCCCGGGGACTCCCTGTAAATACTGACATACTGCCGGGGACCCCCTGTAAATACTGTCACACTCCTGGGGACCCCCTGTAAATACTGACACACTCCCCGGGGACCCCCTGTAAATACTGACACACTCTCCGGGGACCCCCTGTAAATAATGACACACTCCCCGGGGACCCCCTGTCAATACTGACACTCTCCCGGGGACCTCCTGTAAATACTGACACACTCCCCGGGGACTCCCTGTCAATACTGACACTCTCCCGGGGACCTCCTGTAAATACAGACACACTCCCGGGGACCCCCTGTAAATACTGACACACTCCCCGGGGACTCCCTGTAAATACTGACACACTCTCCGGGGAGCCCCTGTAAATACTGACACACTCCTCGGGGACCCCCTGTAAATACCGACACACTCCCGGGGACCCCCTGTAAAGACTGACACACTCCCCGTGGACTCCCTGTAAATACTAACACACTCTCCGGGGACCCCCTGTAAATACTGACACACTCCCGGGACTCCCTGTAAATACTGACACGCTCCCCAGTGACTCCCTGTAAATACTGACACACTCCACTGGGACCCCCTTTAAATACTGACACACTCGCGGGGACTCCCTGTAAATACTGACACATTCCCCGGGGAACCCCTGTAAATACTGTCACACTCCCTGGGGACCCCCTGTAAACACTGACACAATCCCCAGGGACCCCCTGTAAATAATGACATACTCCCGGGGACTCCGTTTAAATACTGACACACACCCCGGGGACAACCTGTAAATACTGACATACTCCCGGGGACTCCGTTTAAATACTGACACACACCCCGGGGACAACCTGTAAATACTGACATACTCCCGGGGACTCCCTGTAAATACTGACATACTCCCGGGGACTCCCTGTAAATACTGACACACTCCCCGGGGACTCCCTGTAAATACTGACACACTCCCCGGGGACCGCCTGTAAATACTGACACACTCCCCGGGGACCCCCTGTAAATACTGACACACTCCCCGGGGACCTGCTGTAAATACCGACACACTCCCCGTGACCCCCTGTAAAAACTGACACACTCCCCGGGGACTCCCTGTAAATACTGACACACTCCCCGGGGACCCCCTGTAAATACTGACATACTCCCGGGGACGCCCTGTAAATACTGACACACTCCCTGGGGACTTCCTGTAAATACTGACACACTCCCCGGGGACCCCCTGTAAATACTGACACACTCCCCGGGGACCCCCTGTAAATACTGACACAATCCCAGGGACCCCCTCAAAATACTGACACACTCCCCGGGGACCCCCTGTAAATACAGACATACTGCCGGGGACCCCCTGTAAATAATGACATAATCCCGGGGACCCATTGTAAAGATTGACACACTCCCCGAGGACCCCCTGTAAATACTGACACACTCCCCGGGGACCCCCTGTAAATACGGACACATTCCCGGGGACCCCCTGTAAACACTGACACACTCCCGGGGACCCCCTGTAAATACAGACACACTCCCGGGGACCCACTGTAATTACTGACACACGTCCGGGGACCCCCTGTAAATACTGACACACTCCCCGGGGACACCCTGTAAATACTGACACACTCCCGGGGACCCCCTGTAAATACTGACACACTCCCCGGGGACTCCCTGTAAATACTGACACACTCCCCGGGGACCCCCTGTCAATACTGACACACTCCCGGGGACCTCCTGTAAATACTGACACACTCCCCGGGGACTCCCTGTAAATACTGACACACTCCCGGGGACCCCCTGTAAATACTGACACACTCCCCGGGGACTCCCTGTAAATACTGACACACTCGTCAGGGACCCCCTGTTAATACTGCCACACGCCCGGGGACCCCCTGTAAATAATGAATCACTCCCCGGGGACCCCCTATAAATACCGACACACTCCCGGGGACCCCCTGTAAACACTGACACACTCCCCGTGGACTCCCTGTAAATACTGACACACTCTCCGGGGACCCCCTGTAAATACTGACACACTCCCCGGGCACCCCCTTTAAATACTGACACACTCCCGGGACTCCCTGTAAATACTGACACACTCCCCAGTGACTCCCTGTAAATACTGACACACTCCCCGGGCACCCCCTTTAAATACTGACACACTCCCGGGACTCCCTGTAAATACTTACACACTCCCCGGGGACCCCCTGTAAATATTGACACACTCCCCGGGGACTCCCTGTAAATACTTACACACTCCCCGGGGACCCCCTGTAAATATTGACACACTCCACTGTGACCCCCTTTAAATACTGACACACTCCCGGGGACCCGCTGCAAATAACGACACACTGCCGGGGTCCCCCTGTAAATACTGACACACTCCCGGGGACTCCCTGTAAATACTGACATACTGCCGGGGACCCCCTGTAAATACTGTCACACTCCTGGGGACCCCCTGTAAATACTGACACACTCCCCGGGGACCCCCTGTAAATACTGACACAATCCCCGGGGACCCCCTGTAAATATAGACATACTGCCGGGGACCACCTGTAAATACTGACACACTCCTGGGGACCCCCTGTAAATACTGACATACTCCCGGGGACCCCCTGTAAATAATGACACACTCCCCAGAACCCCCTGTAAATACTGACACACTCACCGGGGACCCCCTGTAAATACTGACACACTCCCGGGGACCCCCTGTAAATACTGACACAATCCCAGGGACCCCCTGTAAATACTGACACACTCCCCGGGAACCCCCTGTAAATACTGACACACTCCCCGGGGACCCCCTGTAAATACTGACACAATCCCAGGGACCCCCTCAAAATACTGACACAATCCCCGGGGACCCCTTGTAAATACAGACATACTGCCGGGGACCCCCTGTATATAATGACACACTCCCGGGGACCCCCTGTAAATACTGACACAATCCCAGGGACCCCCTGTAAATACTGACACACTCCCCGAGGACCCCCTGTAAATACTGACACACTCCCGGGGACCCCCTGTAAATACGGACACATGCCCAGAGACCCCTGTAAATACTGACACACTCCCGGGGACCCCCTGTAAATACAGACACACTCCCGGGGACCCCCTGTAAATACTGACACACGCCCGGGGACCCCCTGTAAATAATGACACACTCCCCGGGGACCCCCTGTAAATACTGACACACTCCCGGGGACCCCCTGTAAATACTGACACACTCCCCGGAGACTCCCTGTAAATACTGACACACTCTCCGGGGACCCCCTGTAAATAATGACACACTCCCCGGGGACCCCCTGTAAATACTGACACACTCCTCGGGGAACCCCTGTCAATACTGACACACTCCCGGGGACTCCCTGTAAAAACTGACACACACCCCGGGGACCTCCTGTAAATACTGACACACTCCCGGGGACCCCCTGTAAATACTGAAACACTCGTCAGGGACCCCCTGTTAATACTGCCACACGCCCGGGGACCCCCTGTAAATAATGACACACTCCCCGGGGACCCCCTGTAAATACCGACACACTCCCGGGGACCCCCTGTAAATACTGACACACTCCCCGTGGACTCCCTGTAAATACTGACACACTCTCCGGGGACCCCCTGTAAATACTGACACACTCCCCGGGCACCCCCTTTAAATACTGACACACTCCCGGGACTCCCTGTAAATACTGACACGCTCCCCAGTGATTCCCTGTAAATACTGACACACTCCACTGGGACCTTCTTTAAATACTGACACACTCTCCGGGGACCCCCTGTAAATACTGACACACTCCTGGGGACCCGCTGCAAATAACGACACACTGCCGGGGACCCCCTGTAAATACTGACATAATCCCGAGGACTCCCTGTAAATACTGACACATTCCCCGGGGATCCCCTGTAAATACTGTCACACTCCCCGGGGACCCACTGTAAACACTGACACAATCCCCAGGGACCCCTGTAAATAATGACATACACCCGGGGACTCCGTTTAAATACTGACACACACCCCGGGGACAACCTGTAAATACTGACATACTCCCGGGGACTCCCTGTAAATACTGACATACTCCCGGGGACCCCCTGTAAATACTGACACACTCCCCGAGGACCCCCTGTAAATACTGACACACTCCCGGGGACCCCCTGTAAATACGGACACACGCCCAGAGACCCCCTGTAAATACTGACACACTCCCGGGGACCCCCTGTAAATACAGACACACTCCCGGGGACCCCCTGTAAATATTGACACACGCCCGGGGACCCCCTGTAAATAATGACACACTCCCCGGGGACCCCCTGTAAATACTGACACACTCCCGGGGACCCCCTGTAAATACTGACACACGCCCCGGGGACTCCCTGTAAATACTGACACACTCCCCGGGGACCACCTGTAAATACTGACACACTCCCGTGGACCCCCTGTAAATACTGACACACTCCCCGGGGACTCCCTGTAAATACTGACACACTCTCCGGGGAGCCCCTGTAAATACTGACACACTCCTCGGGGAACCCCTGTCAATACTGACACACTCCCGGGGACTCCCTGTAAAAACTGACACACACCCCGGGGACCTCCTGTAAATACTGACACACTCCCGGGGACCCCCTGTATATACTGAAACACTCGTCAGGGACCCGCTGTTAATACTGCCACACGCCCGGGGACCCCCTGTAAATAATGACACACTCCCCGTCGACTCCCTGTAAATACTGACACACTCCCTGGGGACCTGCTGTAAATACCGACACACTCCCCGAGACCCCCTGTAAATACCGACACACTCCCCGAGACCCCCTGTAAACACTGACACAATCCCCAGGGACCCCCTGTAAATAATGACATACTCCCGGGGACTCCGTTTAAATACTGACACACACCCCGGGGACAACCTGTAAATACTGACATACTCCCGGGGACTCCCTGTAAATACTGACATACTCCCGGGGACTCCCTGTAAATACTGACACACTCCCCGGGGACTCCCTGTAAATACTGACACACTCCCCGGGGACCCCCTGTAAATACTGACACACTCCCCGGGGACTCCCTGTAAATACTGACACACTCCCCGGGGACCCCCTGTAAATACTGACACACTCCCCGGGGACCCCCTGTAAATACTGACACACTCCCCGGGGACCTGCTGTAAATACCGACACACTCCCCGTGACCCCCTGTAAAAACTGACACACTCCCCGGGGACTCCCTGTAAATACTGACACACTCCCCGGGGACCCCCTGTAAATACTGACATACTCCCGGGGACGCCCTGTAAATACTGACACACTCCCCGTCGACTCCCTGTAAATACTGACACACTCCCTGGGGACCTGCTGTAAATACCGACACACTCCCCGAGACCCCCTGTAAATACCGACACACTCCCCGAGACCCCCTGTAAATACTGACACACTCCCCGGGGACTCCCTGTAAATACTGACACACTCCCGGGGACTCCCTGTAAATACTGACACACTCTCCGGGGAACCCCTGTAAATACTGACACACTCCCCGAGGAGCCCCTGTAAATACTGACACCTTCCCGGGGATCCGCTGTAAATAATGACACACTCCCCGGGGACTCCCTGTAAATACTGACACCTTCCCGGGGATCCGCTGTAAATAACGACACACTCCCGGAGACTCCCTGTAAATACTGACACCTTCCCGGGGATCCGCTGTAAATAACGACACACTCCCGGGGACTCCCTGTAAATACTGACACACTCCCCGGGGACCCCCTGCAAATACTGACACACTCCCCGGTGACACTTTGTAAATAATGACACACTCCCAGGGTTCCCCTGGAAATACCGACACACTGCCGGGTATCCCCTGGAAATACTGGCACACTGACCGGGACCCCCTGTAAATACTGACACACACCCCGGGGAGTCCCTGTAAATACCGACACACTCCCCGGGGACCCGCTGTAAATACTGACACACTCCCAGGGGACTCCCTGTAAATACTGACACACTTCCCGGGGACTCCCTGTAAATACTGACTCACTCCCCGGGGACTCCCAGTAAATACTGACACACTCCCGGGGGACTCCCTGTAAATACTGACACACTCCCAGGGTTCCCCTGTAAATACTGACACACTCCCCGGGGACACTCTGTAAATAATGACACACTCCCAGGGTTCCACTGTAAATACTGACACACTCCCCGGGGACCCCCTGTAAATACTGACACACTCCCCGGGACCCCCTGTAAATACTGACACACTCCCCGGGACCCCCTGTAAATACTGACACACTCCCCGGGACCCCCTGTAAATACTGACACACTCCCCGGGACCCCCTGTAAATACTGACACACTCCCGGGGACTCCCTGGAAATACTGACACACTCCCCGGGGACTCCCTGTAAATACTGACACACTCCCCGGGGACACCCTGTAAATACTGACACACTACCTGGGGACTCCCTGTAAATACTGACACACTCCCCGAGAAATCGCTGTAAATATTGACACACTCCCGGGGACTCCCTGTAAATACTGACACACTCCAGGGGACCCCCTGCAAATACTGACACACTCCCCGGGACCCCCTGTAAATACTGACACACTCCCCGGGACCCCCTGTAAATACTGACACACTCCCGGGGACCCCCTGTAAATACTGACACACTCCCCGGGACCCCCTGTAAATACTGACACACTCCCCGGGACCCCCTGTAAATCCTGACACACTCCCCGGGACCCCCTGTAAATACTGACACACTCCCCGGGACCCCCTGTAAATACTGACACACTCCCGGGGACTCCCTGTAAATACTGACACACTCCCAGGGGACTCCCTGTAAATACTGACACACTCCCCGGGGACTCCCTGTAAATACTGACACACTCCCCGGGGACTCCCTGTAAATACTGACACACTCCCCGGGGACTCCCTGTAAATACTGACACACTCCCCGAGAAATCGCTGTAAATATTGACACACTCCCGGGGACTCCCTGTAAATACTGACACACTCCAGGGGACCCCCTGCAAATACTGACACACTCCCCGGTGACACTTTGTAAATAATGACACACTCCCAGGGTTCCCCTGGAAATACCGACACACTGCCGGGTATCCCCTGGAAATACTGGCACACTGACCGGGACCCCCTGTAAATACTGACACACACCCCGGGGACCCCCTGTAAATATTGACACACTCCCCGGGGACCCCCTGTAAATACTGAAACACTCGTCAGGGACCCCCTGTAAATACTGACACACTCCCGGGGACCCCCTGTAAATACTGACACACTCCCCGTGGACTCCCTGTAAATACTGACACACTCCCGGGGACCCCCTGTAAATACTGACACACTCCCGGGGACTCCCTGTAAATACTGACACACTCCCGGGGACCCCCTATAAATATTGACACACTCCCCGTGGACTCCCTGTAAATACTGACACACTCCCCGGGGACCCCCTGTCAATACTGACACACTCCCGGGGACCCCCTGTCAATACTGACACACTCCCGGGGACTCCCTGTAAATACTGACACACTCCCGGGGACTCCCTGTAAATACTGACACACTCCCCGGGGACCCCCTGTAAATGCTGACACACTCTCCGGGGACCCCCTGTAAATAATGACACACTCCCCGGGGACCCCCTGTCAATACTGACACACTCCTGGGGACCTCCTGTAAATACTGACACACTCCCGGGGACCCCCTGTAAATACTGAAACACTCGTCAGGGACCCCCTGTAAACACTGACACACTCCCCGTGGACTCCCTGAAAATACTGACACACTCTCCGGGGACCCCCTGTAAATACCGACACACTCCCGGGGACCCCCTGTAAACACTGACACACTCCCCGTGGACTCCCTGAAAATACTGACACACTCCCCGGTGACATTCTGTAAATAATGACACACTCCCAGGGTTCCCCTGTAAATACCGACACGCTGACCGGGACCCCCTGTAAATACTGACACACTCCCCGGGGAGTCCCTATAAATACTGACACACTCCCGGGGACCCCCATAAATACTGACACACTCCCCGGGGACCTCCTGTAAATACTGACTCACTCCCCGGGGACTCCCAGTAAACACTGACACACTCCCCGGGGAACCTACTGCAAATACTGACACACTCCCCGAGGACTCCCAGTAAATACTGACTCACTCCCCGGGGACTCCCTGTAAATACTGACACACTCCCCGGGGACTCCCTGTAAATACTGACACACTCCCCGGGGACTCCCTGTAAATACTGACACACTCCCCGGGGACCTCCTGTAAATACTGACTCACTCCCCGGGGACTCCCTGTAAATACTGACACACTCCCCGGGGACTTCCTGTAAATACTGACTCACTCCCCGGGGACCCCCTGTAAATAATAACACACTCCTCTGGGACTCCCTGTAAATACTGACACGCTCCCGGTGACATCCTGTAAATACGGACACACTCCCGGGGGACCCCCTGTAAATACTGACACACTCCCGGGGACACCCTGTAAATACTGACACATTCCCCGGGGACCTCCTGTAAATACTGACACACTCCCCAGGGGACCCCCTGTAAATTCCGGCACACTCCCCGGGACCCCCTGTAAATACTGACACACTCCCCGGGTCCCCTGTAAATACTGACACACTTCCCGGGGAGTCCCTGCAAATACCGGCACACTCCCCGGGACCCCCTGTAAATACTGACACACTTCCCGGGGACTCCCTGTAAATACTGACACACTCCCCGGGACCCCCTGTGAATACTGACACACTCCCCGGGGAGTCCCTGTAAATACTGACACACTCCCCGGGGACTCCCTGTAAATACTGACACACTCCCAGGGACCCCCTGTAAAAACTGACACACTCCCCGTGGATTCACTGTAAATACTGACACACTCCCCGGGGACTCCCAGTAAATACTGACACACTCCCGGGGGACTCCCTGTAAATACTGACACACTCCCAGGGTTCCCCTGTAAATACTGACACACTCCCGCGGACCCCCTGCAAATACTGACACACTCCCCGGTGACATTCTGTAAATAATGACACACTCCCAGGGTTCCCCTGTAAATACCGACACGCTGACCGGGACCCCCTGTAAATACTGACACACTCCCCGGGGAGTCCCTATAAATACTGACACACTCCCGGGGACCCCCATAAATACTGACACACTCCCCGGGGACCTCCTGTAAATACTGACTCACTCCCCGGGGACTCCCAGTAAACACTGACACACTCCCCGGGGAACCTACTGCAAATACTGACACACTCCCCGAGGACTCCCAGTAAATACTGACTCACTCCCCGGGGACTCCCTGTAAATACTGACACACTCCCCGGGGACTCCCTGTAAATACTGACACACTCCCCGGGGACTCCCTGTAAATACTGACACACTCCCCAGGGACCTCCTGTAAATACTGACTCACTCCCCGGGGACTCCCTGTAAATACTGACACACTCCCCGGGGACTTCCTGTAAATACTGACTCACTCCCCGGGGACCCCCTGTAAAT
This sequence comes from Pristiophorus japonicus, assembly GCF_044704955.1. Classification (NCBI taxonomy): domain Eukaryota; kingdom Metazoa; phylum Chordata; class Chondrichthyes; family Pristiophoridae; genus Pristiophorus; species Pristiophorus japonicus. Next base: position 543,027 of record NW_027252101.1, on the reverse strand, counting down.
AATAACACACTCCTCTGGGACTCCCTGTAAATACTGACACGCTCCCGGTGACATCCTGTAAATACGGACACACTCCCGGGGGACCCCCTGTAAATACTGACACACTCCCGGGGACACCCTGTAAATACTGACACATTCCCCGGGGACCTCCTGTAAATACTGACACTCTCCCCAGGGGACCCCCTGTAAATACCGGCACACTCCCCGGGACCCCCTGTAAATACTGACACACTCCCCGGGACCCCCTGTAAATACTGACACACTTCCCGGGGAGTCCCTGCAAATACCGGCACACTCCCCGGGACCCCCTGTAAATACTGACACACTTCCCGGGGACTCCCTGTAAATACTGACACACTCCCCGGGACCCCCTGTGAATACTGACACACTCCCCGGGGAGTCCCTGTAAATACTGACACACTCCCGGGGACTTCCTGTAAATACTGACACACTCCCCGGGGAACCCCTGCAAATACTGACACACTCCCCGGGGACTCCCTGCAAATACTGACACACTCCCCGGTGACACTTTGTAAATAATGACACACTCCCAGGGTTCCCCTGGAAATACCGACACACTGCCGGGTATCCCCTGGAAATACTGGCACACTGACCGGGACCCCCTGTAAATACTGACACACACCCCGGGGAGTCCCTGTAAATACCGACACACTCCCCGGGGACCCCCTGTAAATACTGACAGATTCCCAGGGGACCCCCTGTAAATACTGACACACATCCCGGGGACCTCCTGTAAATACTGACTCACTCCCCGGGGACTCCCAGTAAATACTGACACACTCCCGGGGGACTCCCTGTAAATACTGACTCACTCCCCGGGTCCCCCTGTAAATACTGACACACTCCCCGGGGACCCCCTGAAACTAATGACACACTCCCAGGATTCCCCTGCAAATACTGACACACTCCCCGGTGACATTCTGTAAATACTGACACACTCCCAGGGTTCCCCTGTAAATACCGACACACTGACCGGGACCCCCTGTAAATACTGACACACTCCCCGGGGACCTGCTGTAAATACCGACACACTCCCCGAGACCCGCTGTAAAAACTGACACGCTCCCCGGGGACTCCCTATAAATACTGACACACTCCCCGGGACCCCCTGTAAATACAGACACACTCCCCGGGGAGTCCCTGTAAATACAGACACACTCCCCGGGACCCCCTGTAAATACAGACACACTCCCCGGGACCCCCTGTAAATACAGACACACTCCCCGGGACCCCCTGTAAATACTGACACACTCCCCGTCGACTCCCTGTAAATACTGACACACTCCCCGGGACCCTCTATAAATACTGACACACTCCCCGGGACCCTCTATAAATATTGACACACTCCCCGGGACCCCCTGTAAATAATGACACACTCTCCGGGACCCTCTATAAATATTGACACACTCCCCGGGACCCCCTGTAAATAATGACACACTCTCCGGGGAACCCCTGTAAATACTGACTCACTCCCCGGGGACCCCCTGTAAATATTGACACACTCCCGGGGACTCCCTGTAAATAATGACACACTCTCCGGGGAACCCCTGTAAATACTGACTCACTCCCCGAGGAGCCCCTGTAAATACTGACACCTTCCCGGGGATCCGCTGTAAATAATGACACACTCCCCGGGGACTCCTTGTAAATACTGACACACTCCCCGGGGATCCGCTGTAAATAATGACACACTCCCCGGGGACTCCTTGTCAATACTGACACACTCCCCGGGGACTCCCTGCAAATACTGACCCACTCCCCGAGAAATCGCTGTAAATATTGACACACTTCCGGGGACTCCCTGTAAATACTGACACACTCCAGGGGACCCCCTGCAAATACTGACACACTCCCCGAGACCCCCTGTAAATACTGACACACTCCCCGGGGACTCCCTGTAAATACTGACACACTCCCCGGTGACATAACATAAGAACATAACAAATAGGAACAGGAGTAGGCCATACGGCCCCTCGAGCCTGCTCCGCCATTCAATAAGATCATGGCTGATCTGAAATGTGCCCCGTATATACAGGTCCAGGTTCATCATTAAACATCAACAAGAGCAGTGGTCCTAATACCGAGCCCTGGGGAACACCACGTATACTATCCTCCAGTCTGAAAAACAACCGTTCACCACTATTCTCTGCTTTCTGTCCCTCAGACGATTTTCTATCCACGCTGCCACTGTCCCTTTTCATAGAAACACAGAAAATCGGTTCAGGAGTAGGCCATTCGGCCCTTCGAGCCTGCACCACCATTCAACAAGACCATGGCTGATCATTCACCTCAGTGTCTGTTTCCTGCTTTCTCTCCATACCCCTTGATAACTTTAGCCGTAAAGGCCATATCTAACTCCCTCTTGAATATATACAATGAACTGGCATCAACAACTCTCTGCGATAGAGAATTCCACATGTTAACACTCTCTGAGTGAAAAAGAAGTTTCTCCTCATCTTGGTCCTAAATGGCTTACCCCTTATCCTTATACTGTGTCCCCTGGTTCTGGACTTCCCCAACATCGGGAACATTCTTCCTGCATTTAACCTGTCCAGTCCTGTCAGAATTTTATATGTTTCAATGAGATCCCCTCTCATCCTTCTAAATTTCAGTGAATACAGGCCCAGTCGATCCAGTCTCTCCTCATATGTTAGTCCTGCCATCTCGGGAATCAATCTGGTGAACCTTCGTTGCACTCCCTCAATAGCAAGAACGTCCTTCCTCAGATTAGGAGACCAAAACTGAACACAATATTCGAGGCGAGGCCTCACCAAGGCCCTGTACAACTGCAGTAAGACCTCCCTGCTCCTATTCTCAAATCCCCTAGCTATGAAGGCCAACATATAATTTGCTTTATTCACCGACTGCGTGCCAACTTTCAATGACTGATGTACCATGACATCCAGGTCTCGTTGCACCTTCCCTTTTCCGAATCTGCCGCCATTCAGATAATATTCTGCCTTTGTGTTTTTGAATGGATAACCTCACATTTATTCACATTATACTGCATCTGCCATGCATTTACGCAATCACCTAACCTGTCCAAGTCACCCTGCAGCGTCTTAGTATCCCCCTCACAGCTCACACCGCCACCCAGCTTAGTGTCATCTGGAAACTTGGAGATATTACACTCAATTCCTTCATCTAAATCATTGATGTATATTGTAAATAGCTGGAGTCCCAGCACTGAGCCCTGCAGCACTCCACTAGTCACTGCCTGCCATTCTGAAAAGGATCCTTTTATCCCGACTCTCTGCTTCCTGTCTGCCAACTAGTTCTCTATCCACGTTAGCACATTACCCCCAATACCATGTACTTTAATTTTGCACACCAATCTCTTGTGTGGGACCTTGTCAAAAGCCTTTTGAAAGTTCAAATACACCATATCCACTGGTTCTCCCTTGTCCACTCTACTAGTTACATCCTCAAAAAATTCTAGAAGATTTGTCAAGCATGATTTCCCTTTCATAAATCCATGCTGACTTGGACCAATCCTGTCATTGCTTTCCAAATGTGCTGCTATTTTATCTTTAATAATTGATTCCAACATTTTCCCCGCTACTGATGTCAGGCTAACCGGTCTATAATTACCCATTTTCTCTCCCCCTCCTTTTTAAAAAAGTGGTATTACATTAGCTACCTTCCAGTCCATAGGAACTGATCCAGAGTCAATAGACTGTTGGAAAATGATCACCAATACATCCATTATTTCTAGGGCCACTTGCTTAAGTACTCTGGGATGCAGACTATCAGACACTTTGTAAATAATGACACACTCCCAGGGTTCCCCTGGAAATACCGACACACTGCTGGGTATCCCCTGGAAATACTGGCACACTGACCGGGACCCCCTGTAAATAGCGACACACTCCCCGGGGACCCCCTGTAAATACTGACAGATTCCTAAGGGACTCCCTGTAAATACTGACAAACTTCCCGGGGACCTCCTGTAAATACTGACTCACTCCCCGGGCACTCCCAGTAAATACTGACACACTCCCCGCGGACCCCCTGTAAATACTGACTCACTCCCCGGGTCCCCCTGTAAATACTGACACACTCCTGGGGGACCCGCTGAAACTAATGACACACTCCCAGGGTTCCCCTGTAAATACTGACTCACTCACCGGGGACTCCCAGTAAATACTGACACACTCCCGGGGGACTCCCTGTAAATACTGACACACTCCCAGGGTTCCCCTGTAAATACTGACACACTCCCCGGGGAGTCCCTGTAAATACTGACACACTCCCGGGGACCCCCATAAATACTGACACACTCCCCGGGGACCTCCTGTAAATACTGACTCACTCCCCGGGGACTCCCAGTAAACACTGACACACTCCCCGGGGAACCTACTGCAAATACTGACACACTCCCCGAGGACTCCCAGTAAATACTGACACACTCCCCGGGGAACCCACTGCAAATACTGACACACTCCCCGAGGACTCCCTGTAAATACTGACTCACTCCCCGGGGACCCCCTGTAAATAATAACACACTCCTCTGGGACTCCCTGTAAATACTGACACGCTCCCGGTGACACCCTGTAAATACGGACACACTCCCGGGGGACCCCCTGTAAATACTGACACACTCCCGGGGACACCCTGTAAATACTGACACATTCCCCGGGGACCTCCTGTAAATACTGACACACTCCCTGGGGACCCCCTGTAAATACCGGCACACTCCTCGGGACCCCCTGTAAATACTGACACACTTCCCGGGGACCCCCTGTAAATACTGACACACTCCCCGGGGAGTCACTGTAAATACTGACACACTCCCCGGGGACTCCCTGTAAATACTGACACACTCCCCGGGACCCCCTGTGAATACTGACACACTCACCGGGGACCCCCTGTAAATACTGACACACTCCCCGGGGACTCCCTGTAAATACTGACACACTCCCCGGGACCCCCTGTGAATACTGACACACTCCCCGGGGAGTCCCTGTAAATACTGACACACTCCCCGGGGACTCCCCGTAAATACTGACACACTCCGAGGGACCCCCTGTAAAAACTGACACACTCCCCGTGGATTCACTGTAAATACTGACACACTCCCCGGGCACTCCCTGTAAATACTGACACACTCCCCGGGGACTCCCTGTAAATACTGACACACTCCCCGGGGACTCCCTGCAAATACTGACACACTCCAGGGGATCCCCTGCAAATACTGACACACTCCCCGGTGACACTTTGTAAATAATGACACACTCCCAGGGTTCCCCTGGAAATACCGACACACTGCCGGGTATCCCCTGGAAATACTGGCACACTGACCGGGACCCCCTGTAAATACTGACACACACCCCGGGGAGTCCCTGTAAATACCGACACACTCCCCGGGGACCCCCTGTAAATACTGACAGATTCCCAGGGGACTCCCTGTAAATACTGACACACATCCCGGGGACCTCCTGTAAATACTGACTCACTCCCCGGGGACTCCCAGTAAATACTGACACACTCCCGGGGCACTCCCTGTAAATACTGACTCACTCCCCGGGTCCCCCTGTAAATACTGACACACTCCCGGGGGACCCCCTGAAACTAATGACACACTCCCAGGATTCCCCTGTAAATACTGACACACTCCCGCGGACCCCCTGCAAATACTGACACACTCCCCGGTGACATTCTGTAAATACTGACACACTCCCAGGGTTCCCCTGTAAATACCGACACACTGACCGGGACCCCCTGTAAATACTGACACACCCCCGGGGACCCCCTGTAAATACTGACACACTCCCCGGGGACCTCCTGTAAATACTGACTCACTCCCCGCGGAGTCCCTGTAAACACTGACACACTCCCGGGGACCCCCGTAAATACTGACACACTCCCCGGGGACCTCCTGTAAATACTGACTCACTCCCCGGGGACTCCCAGTAAACACTGACACACTCCCCGGGGAACCCACTGCAAATACTGACACACTCCCCGAGGACTCCCTGTAAATACCGACAGACTCCCCGGGGACTCCCTGTAAATAATGACACACTCCCAGGGTTCCCCTGTAAATACTGACACACTCCCCGGGGACACTCTGTAAATAATGACACACTCCCAGGGTTCCACTGTAAATACTGACACACTCCCCGGGACCCCCTGTAAATACTGACACACTCCCCGGGGACTCCCTGTAAATACTGACACACTCCCCCGGGACTCCCTGTAAATACTCACACACTCCCCGGGACCCCCTGTGAAAACTGACACACTCCCCGGGGACCCCCTGTAAATACTGACACACTCCCCGGGGACTCCCTGTAAATACTGACACACTCCCCGGGGACCCCCTGTAAATAATGACACACTCCTCCGAGACTCCCTGTAAATACTGACACAATCCCCGGGGACCCGCTGTAAATACTGACACACTCCCCGGGGACTCCCTGTAAATACTGACACACTCCCCGGGGACCCCCTGTAAATACTGACACACTCCCCGGGGACCCCCTGTAAATACTGACACAATCCCCGGGGAACCCCTGTAAATACAGACATACTGCCGGGGACCACCTGTAAATACTGACACACTCCTGGGGACCTCCTGTAAATACTGACATACTCCCGGGGACCCCCTGTAAATGATGACACACTCCCGGGGACCCTCTGTAAATACTGACACACTCCCCAGAACCCCCTGTAAATACTGACACACTCCCCGGGGACCCCCTGTAAATACTGACATACTGCCGGGGACCCCCTGTAAATACTGACACACTCCCCGGGGACCCCCTGTAAATACTGACACACTCCCCGGGGACCCCCTGTAAATACTGACACAATCCCAGGGACCCCCTGTAAATACTGACACACTCCCCGGGGACCCCCTGTAAATACTGACACACTCCCCGGGGACTCCCTGTAAATACTGACACACTCCCCGGTGACATAACATAAGAACATAACAAATAGGAACAGGAGTAGGCCATACGGCCCCTCGAGCCTGCTCCGCCATTCAATAAGATCATGGCTGATCTGAAATGTGCCCCGTATATACAGGTCCAGGTTCATCATTAAACATCAACAAGAGCAGTGGTCCTAATACCGAGCCCTGGGGAACACCACGTATACTATCCTCCAGTCTGAAAAACAACCGTTCACCACTATTCTCTGCTTTCTGTCCCTCAGACGATTTTCTATCCACGCTGCCACTGTCCCTTTTCATAGAAACACAGAAAATCGGTTCAGGAGTAGGCCATTCGGCCCTTCGAGCCTGCACCACCATTCAACAAGACCATGGCTGATCATTCACCTCAGTGTCTGTTTCCTGCTTTCTCTCCATACCCCTTGATAACTTTAGCCGTAAAGGCCATATCTAACTCCCTCTTGAATATATACAATGAACTGGCATCAACAACTCTCTGCGATAGAGAATTCCACATGTTAACACTCTCTGAGTGAAAAAGAAGTTTCTCCTCATCTTGGTCCTAAATGGCTTACCCCTTATCCTTATACTGTGTCCCCTGGTTCTGGACTTCCCCAACATCGGGAACATTCTTCCTGCATTTAACCTGTCCAGTCCTGTCAGAATTTTATATGTTTCAATGAGATCCCCTCTCATCCTTCTAAATTTCAGTGAATACAGGCCCAGTCGATCCAGTCTCTCCTCATATGTTAGTCCTGCCATCTCGGGAATCAATCTGGTGAACCTTCGTTGCACTCCCTCAATAGCAAGAACGTCCTTCCTCAGATTAGGAGACCAAAACTGAACACAATATTCGAGGCGAGGCCTCACCAAGGCCCTGTACAACTGCAGTAAGACCTCCCTGCTCCTATTCTCAAATCCCCTAGCTATGAAGGCCAACATATAATTTGCTTTATTCACCGACTGCGTGCCAACTTTCAATGACTGATGTACCATGACATCCAGGTCTCGTTGCACCTTCCCTTTTCCGAATCTGCCGCCATTCAGATAATATTCTGCCTTTGTGTTTTTGAATGGATAACCTCACATTTATTCACATTATACTGCATCTGCCATGCATTTACGCAATCACCTAACCTGTCCAAGTCACCCTGCAGCGTCTTAGTATCCCCCTCACAGCTCACACCGCCACCCAGCTTAGTGTCATCTGGAAACTTGGAGATATTACACTCAATTCCTTCATCTAAATCATTGATGTATATTGTAAATAGCTGGAGTCCCAGCACTGAGCCCTGCAGCACTCCACTAGTCACTGCCTGCCATTCTGAAAAGGATCCTTTTATCCCGACTCTCTGCTTCCTGTCTGCCAACTAGTTCTCTATCCACGTTAGCACATTACCCCCAATACCATGTACTTTAATTTTGCACACCAATCTCTTGTGTGGGACCTTGTCAAAAGCCTTTTGAAAGTTCAAATACACCATATCCACTGGTTCTCCCTTGTCCACTCTACTAGTTACATCCTCAAAAAATTCTAGAAGATTTGTCAAGCATGATTTCCCTTTCATAAATCCATGCTGACTTGGACCAATCCTGTCATTGCTTTCCAAATGTGCTGCTATTTTATCTTTAATAATTGATTCCAACATTTTCCCCGCTACTGATGTCAGGCTAACCGGTCTATAATTACCCATTTTCTCTCCCCCTCCTTTTTAAAAAAGTGGTATTACATTAGCTACCTTCCAGTCCATAGGAACTGATCCAGAGTCAATAGACTGTTGGAAAATGATCACCAATACATCCATTATTTCTAGGGCCACTTGCTTAAGTACTCTGGGATGCAGACTATCAGACACTTTGTAAATAATGACACACTCCCAGGGTTCCCCTGGAAATACCGACACACTGCTGGGTATCCCCTGGAAATACTGGCACACTGACCGGGACCCCCTGTAAATAGCGACACACTCCCCGGGGACCCCCTGTAAATACTGACAGATTCCTAAGGGACTCCCTGTAAATACTGACAAACTTCCCGGGGACCTCCTGTAAATACTGACTCACTCCCCGGGCACTCCCAGTAAATACTGACACACTCCCCGCGGACCCCCTGTAAATACTGACTCACTCCCCGGGTCCCCCTGTAAATACTGACACACTCCTGGGGGACCCGCTGAAACTAATGACACACTCCCAGGGTTCCCCTGTAAATACTGACTCACTCACCGGGGACTCCCAGTAAATACTGACACACTCCCGGGGGACTCCCTGTAAATACTGACACACTCCCAGGGTTCCCCTGTAAATACTGACACACTCCCCGGGGAGTCCCTGTAAATACTGACACACTCCCGGGGACCCCCATAAATACTGACACACTCCCCGGGGACCTCCTGTAAATACTGACTCACTCCCCGGGGACTCCCAGTAAACACTGACACACTCCCCGGGGAACCTACTGCAAATACTGACACACTCCCCGAGGACTCCCAGTAAATACTGACACACTCCCCGGGGAACCCACTGCAAATACTGACACACTCCCCGAGGACTCCCTGTAAATACTGACTCACTCCCCGGGAACCCCCTGTAAATAATAACACACTCCTCTGGGACTCCCTGTAAATACTGACACGCTCCCGGTGACACCCTGTAAATACGGACACACTCCCGGGGGACCCCCTGTAAATACTGACACACTCCCGGGGACACCCTGTAAATACTGACACATTCCCCGGGGACCTCCTGTAAATACTGACACACTCCCTGGGGACCCCCTGTAAATACCGGCACACTCCTCGGGACCCCCTGTAAATACTGACACACTTCCCGGGGACCCCCTGTAAATACTGACACACTCCCCGGGGAGTCACTGTAAATACTGACACACTCCCCGGGGACTCCCTGTAAATACTGACACACTCCCCGGGACCCCCTGTGAATACTGACACACTCACCGGGGACCCCCTGTAAATACTGACACACTCCCCGGGGACTCCCTGTAAATACTGACACACTCCCCGGGACCCCCTGTGAATACTGACACACTCCCCGGGGAGTCCCTGTAAATACTGACACACTCCCCGGGGACTCCCCGTAAATACTGACACACTCCGAGGGACCCCCTGTAAAAACTGACACACTCCCCGTGGATTCACTGTAAATACTGACACACTCCCCGGGCACTCCCTGTAAATACTGACACACTCCCCGGGGACTCCCTGTAAATACTGACACACTCCCCGGGGACTCCCTGCAAATACTGACACACTCCAGGGGATCCCCTGCAAATACTGACACACTCCCCGGTGACACTTTGTAAATAATGACACACTCCCAGGGTTCCCCTGGAAATACCGACACACTGCCGGGTATCCCCTGGAAATACTGGCACACTGACCGGGACCCCCTGTAAATACTGACACACACCCCGGGGAGTCCCTGTAAATACCGACACACTCCCCGGGGACCCCCTGTAAATACTGACAGATTCCCAGGGGACTCCCTGTAAATACTGACACACATCCCGGGGACCTCCTGTAAATACTGACTCACTCCCCGGGGACTCCCAGTAAATACTGACACACTCCCGGGGCACTCCCTGTAAATACTGACTCACTCCCCGGGTCCCCCTGTAAATACTGACACACTCCCGGGGGACCCCCTGAAACTAATGACACACTCCCAGGATTCCCCTGTAAATACTGACACACTCCCCGGGGACCCCCTGCAAATACTGACACACTCCCCGGTGACATTCTGTAAATACTGACACACTCCCAGGGTTCCCCTGTAAATACCGACACACTGACCGGGACCCCCTGTAAATACTGACACACCCCCGGGGACCCCCTGTAAATACTGACACACTCCCCGGGGACCTCCTGTAAATACTGACTCACTCCCCGCGGAGTCCCTGTAAACACTGACACACTCCCGGGGACCCCCGTAAATACTGACACACTCCCCGGGGACCTCCTGTAAATACTGACTCACTCCCCGGGGACTCCCAGTAAACACTGACACACTCCCCGGGGAACCCACTGCAAATACTGACACACTCCCCGAGGACTCCCTGTAAATACCGACAGACTCCCCGGGGACTCCCTGTAAATAATGACACACTCCCAGGGTTCCCCTGTAAATACTGACACACTCCCCGGGGACACTCTGTAAATAATGACACACTCCCAGGGTTCCACTGTAAATACTGACACACTCCCCGGGACCCCCTGTAAATACTGACACACTCCCCGGGGACTCCCTGTAAATACTGACACACTCCCCCGGGACTCCCTGTAAATACTCACACACTCCCCGGGACCCCCTGTGAAAACTGACACACTCCCCGGGGACCCCCTGTAAATACTGACACACTCCCCGGGGACTCCCTGTAAATACTGACACACTCCCCGGGGACCCCCTGTAAATAATGACACACTCCTCCGAGACTCCCTGTAAATACTGACACAATCCCCGGGGACCCGCTGTAAATACTGACACACTCCCCGGGGACTCCCTGTAAATACTGACACACTCCCCGGGGACCCCCTGTAAATACTGACACACTCCCCGGGGACCCCCTGTAAATACTGACACAATCCCCGGGGAACCCCTGTAAATACAGACATACTGCCGGGGACCACCTGTAAATACTGACACACTCCTGGGGACCTCCTGTAAATACTGACATACTCCCGGGGACCCCCTGTAAATGATGACACACTCCCGGGGACCCTCTGTAAATACTGACACACTCCCCAGAACCCCCTGTAAATACTGACACACTCCCCGGGGACCCCCTGTAAATACTGACATACTGCCGGGGACCCCCTGTAAATACTGACACACTCCCCGGGGACCCCCTGTAAATACTGACACACTCCCCGGGGACCCCCTGTAAATACTGACACAATCCCAGGGACCCCCTGTAAATACTGACACACTCCCCGGGGACCCCCTGTAAATACTGACACACTCCCGGGGACCCCCTGTAAATACTGACACACTCCCCGGGGACCCCCTGTAAATACTGACACAATCCCAGGGACCCCCTCAAAATACTGACACACTCCCCGGGGACCCCCTGTAAATACAGACATACTGCCGGGGACCCCCTGTAAATAATGACATAATCCCGGGGACCCATTGTAAAGATTGACACACTCCCCGAGGACCCCCTGTAAATACTGACACACTCCCGGGGACCCCCTGTAAATACGGACACATTCCCAGAGACCCCCTGTAAATACTGACACACTCCCGGGGACCTCCTGTAAATACAGACACACTCCCGGGGACCCCCTGTAATTACTGACACACGCCCGGGGACCCCCTGTAAATAATGACACACTCCCCGGGGACCCCCTGTAAATACTGACACACTCCCGGGGACACCCTGTAAATACTGACACACTCCCCGGGGACTCCCTGTAAATACTGACACACTCCCCGGGGACCCCCTGTCAATACTGACACACTCCCGGGGACCTCCTGTAAATACTGACACACTCCCCGGGGACTCCCTGTAAATACTGACACACTCCCGGGGACCCCCTGTAAATACTGACACACTCCCCGGGGACTCCCTGTAAATACTGACACACTCCCGGTGACACCCTGTAAATACGGACACACTCCCAGGGTTCCACTGTAAATACTAACACACTCCCCGGGACACCCTGTAAATACTGACACATTCCCCGGGGACCTCCTGTAAATACTGACACACTCCCCAGGGGACCCCCTGTAAATACCGGCACACTCCCCGGGACCCCCTGTAAACACTGACACACTTCCCGGGGAGTCCCTGCAAATACCGGCACACTCCCCGGGACCCCCTGTAAATACTGACACACTTCCCGGGGACCCCCTGTAAATACTGACACACTCCCCGGGGAGTCACTGTAAATACTGACACACTCCCCGGGGACTCCCTGTAAATACTGACACACTCCCCGGGACACCCTGTAAATACTGACACATTCCCCGGGGACCTCCTGTAAATACTGACACACTCCCGGGGGAGTCCCTGTAAATACTGACACACTCCCGGGGACCCCCTGTAAATACTGACACACTCCCCGGGGACCCCCTGTAAATACTGACACAATCCCAGGGACCCCCTCAAAATACTGACACACTCCCCGGGGACCCCCTGTAAATACAGACATACTGCCGGGGACCCCCTGTAAATAATGACATAATCCCGGGGACCCATTGTAAAGATTGACACACTCCCCGAGGACCCCCTGTAAATACTGACACACTCCCGGGGACCCCCTGTAAATACGGACACATTCCCAGAGACCCCCTGTAAATACTGACACACTCCCGGGGACCTCCTGTAAATACAGACACACTCCCGGGGACCCCCTGTAATTACTGACACACGCCCGGGGACCCCCTGTAAATAATGACACACTCCCCGGGGACCCCCTGTAAATACTGACACACTCCCGGGGACACCCTGTAAATACTGACACACTCCCCGGGGACTCCCTGTAAATACTGACACACTCCCCGGGGACCCCCTGTCAATACTGACACACTCCCGGGGACCTCCTGTAAATACTGACACACTCCCCGGGGACTCCCTGTAAATACTGACACACTCCCGGGGACCCCCTGTAAATACTGACACACTCCCCGGGGACTCCCTGTAAATACTGACACACTCCCGGTGACACCCTGTAAATACGGACACACTCCCAGGGTTCCACTGTAAATACTAACACACTCCCCGGGACACCCTGTAAATACTGACACATTCCCCGGGGACCTCCTGTAAATACTGACACACTCCCCAGGGGACCCCCTGTAAATACCGGCACACTCCCCGGGACCCCCTGTAAACACTGACACACTTCCCGGGGAGTCCCTGCAAATACCGGCACACTCCCCGGGACCCCCTGTAAATACTGACACACTTCCCGGGGACCCCCTGTAAATACTGACACACTCCCCGGGGAGTCACTGTAAATACTGACACACTCCCCGGGGACTCCCTGTAAATACTGACACACTCCCCGGGACACCCTGTAAATACTGACACATTCCCCGGGGACCTCCTGTAAATACTGACACACTCCCGGGGAGTCCCTGTAAATACTGACACACTCCCCGGGGACTCCCTGTAAATACTGACACACTCCCAGGGACCCCCTGTAAAAACTGACACACTCCCCGTGGATTCACTGTAAATACTGACACACTCCCCGGGCGCTCCCTGTAAATACTGACACACTCCCCGGGGACTCCCTGCAAATACTGACACACTCCAGGGGATCCCCTGCAAATACTGACACACTCCCCGGTGACACTTTGTAAATAATGACACACTCCCAGGGTTCCCCTGGAAATACCGACACACTGCCGGGTATCCCCTGGAAATACTGGCACACTGACCGGGCCCCCCTGTAAATACTGACACACACCCCGGGGAGTCCCTGTAAATACCGACACACTCCCCGGGGACCCCCTGTAAATACTGACAGATTCCCAGGGGACTCCCTGTAAATACTGACACACATCCCGGGGACCTCCTGTAAATACTGACTCACTCCCCGGGGACCCCCTGTAAATACTGACATACTGCCGGGGACCCCCTGTAAATACTGACACACTCCCCGGGGACCCCCTGTAAATACTGACACACTCCCCGGGGACCCCCTGTAAATACTGACACAATCCCAGGGACCCCCTGTAAATACTGACACACTCCCCGGGGACCCCCTGTAAATACTGACACACTCCCGGGGACCCCCTGTAAATACTGACACACTCCCCGGGGACCCCCTGTAAATACTGACACAATCCCAGGGACCCCCTCAAAATACTGACACACTCCCCGGGGACCCCCTGTAAATACAGACATACTGCCGGGGACCCCCTGTAAATAATGACATAATCCCGGGGACCCATTGTAAAGATTGACACACTCCCCGAGGACCCCCTGTAAATACTGACACACTCCCGGGGACCCCCTGTAAATACGGACACATTCCCAGAGACCCCCTGTAAATACTGACACACTCCCGGGGACCTCCTGTAAATACAGACACACTCCCGGGGACCCCCTGTAATTACTGACACACGCCCGGGGACCCCCTGTAAATAATGACACACTCCCCGGGGACCCCTGTAAATACTGACACACTCCCGGGGACACCCTGTAAATACTGACACACTCCCCGGGGACTCCCTGTAAATACTGACACACTCCCCGGGGACCCCCTGTCAATACTGACACACTCCCGGGGACCTCCTGTAAATACTGACACACTCCCCGGGGACTCCCTGTAAATACTGACACACTCCCGGGGACCCCCTGTAAATACTGACACACTCCCCGGGGACTCCCTGTAAATACTGACACACTCCCGGTGACACCCTGTAAATACGGACACACTCCCAGGGTTCCACTGTAAATACTAACACACTCCCCGGGACACCCTGTAAATACTGACACATTCCCCGGGGACCTCCTGTAAATACTGACACACTCCCCAGGGGACCCCCTGTAAATACCGGCACACTCCCCGGGACCCCCTGTAAACACTGACACACTTCCCGGGGAGTCCCTGCAAATACCGGCACACTCCCCGGGACCCCCTGTAAATACTGACACACTTCCCGGGGACCCCCTGTAAATACTGACACACTCCCCGGGGAGTCACTGTAAATACTGACACACTCCCCGGGGACTCCCTGTAAATACTGACACACTCCCCGGGACACCCTGTAAATACTGACACATTCCCCGGGGACCTCCTGTAAATACTGACACACTCCCGGGGGAGTCCCTGTAAATACTGACACACTCCCGGGGACCCCCTGTAAATACTGACACACTCCCCGGGGACCCCCTGTAAATACTGACACAATCCCAGGGACCCCCTCAAAATACTGACACACTCCCCGGGGACCCCCTGTAAATACAGACATACTGCCGGGGACCCCCTGTAAATAATGACATAATCCCGGGGACCCATTGTAAAGATTGACACACTCCCCGAGGACCCCCTGTAAATACTGACACACTCCCGGGGACCCCCTGTAAATACGGACACATTCCCAGAGACCCCCTGTAAATACTGACACACTCCCGGGGACCTCCTGTAAATACAGACACACTCCCGGGGACCCCCTGTAATTACTGACACACGCCCGGGGACCCCCTGTAAATAATGACACACTCCCCGGGGACCCCCTGTAAATACTGACACACTCCCGGGGACACCCTGTAAATACTGACACACTCCCCGGGGACTCCCTGTAAATACTGACACACTCCCCGGGGACCCCCTGTCAATACTGACACACTCCCGGGGACCTCCTGTAAATACTGACACACTCCCCGGGGACTCCCTGTAAATACTGACACACTCCCGGGGACCCCCTGTAAATACTGACACACTCCCCGGGGACTCCCTGTAAATACTGACACACTCCCGGTGACACCCTGTAAATACGGACACACTCCCAGGGTTCCACTGTAAATACTAACACACTCCCCGGGACACCCTGTAAATACTGACACATTCCCCGGGGACCTCCTGTAAATACTGACACACTCCCCAGGGGACCCCCTGTAAATACCGGCACACTCCCCGGGACCCCCTGTAAACACTGACACACTTCCCGGGGAGTCCCTGCAAATACCGGCACACTCCCCGGGACCCCCTGTAAATACTGACACACTTCCCGGGGACCCCCTGTAAATACTGACACACTCCCCGGGGAGTCACTGTAAATACTGACACACTCCCCGGGGACTCCCTGTAAATACTGACACACTCCCCGGGACACCCTGTAAATACTGACACATTCCCCGGGGACCTCCTGTAAATACTGACACACTCCCGGGGGAGTCCCTGTAAATACTGACACACTCCCGGGGACCCCCTGTAAATACTGACACACTCCCCGGGGACCCCCTGTAAAAACTGACACACTCCCCGTGGATTCACTGTAAATACTGACACACTCCCCGGGCGCTCCCTGTAAATACTGACACACTCCCCGGGGACTCCCTGCAAATACTGACACACTCCAGGGGATCCCCTGCAAATACTGACACACTCCCCGGTGACACTTTGTAAATAATGACACACTCCCAGGGTTCCCCTGGAAATACCGACACACTGCCGGGTATCCCCTGGAAATACTGGCACACTGACCGGGACCCCCTGTAAATACTGACACACACCCCGGGGAGTCCCTGTAAATACCGACACACTCCCCGGGGACCCCCTGTAAATACTGACAGATTCCCAGGGGACTCCCTGTAAATACTGACACACATCCCGGGGACCTCCTGTAAATACTGACTCACTCCCCGGGGACTCCCAGTAAATACTGACACACTCCCGGGGGACTCCCTGTAAATACTGACTCACTCCCCGGGTCCCCCTGTAAATACTGACACACTCCCGGGGGACCCCCTGAAACTAATGACACACTCCCAGGATTCCCCTGTAAATACTGACACACTCCCCGGGGACCTCCTGTAAATACTGACTCACTCCCCGGGGAGTCCCTGTAAATACTGACACACTCCCGGGGATCCCCGTAAATACTGACACACTCCCCGGGGACCTCCTGTAAATACTGACTCACTCCCCGGGGACTCCCAGTAAACACTGACACACTCCCCGGGGAACCCACTGCAAATACTGACTCACTCCCCGGGGACTCCCTGGAAATACTGACACACTCCCCGGGGACCACCAGTAAACACCGACAGACTCCCCGGGGACTCCCTGTAAATAATGACACACTCCCAGGGTTCCCCTGGAAATACCGACACACTGACCGGGACCCCCTGTAAATACTGACACACTCCCCGGGGAGTCCCTGTAAATACTGACACACCCCCGGGCACCTCCTGTAAATACTGACACACTCCCCGGGGACCTCCTGTAAATACTGACTCACTCCCCGGGGAGTCCCTGTAAATACTGACACACTCCCGGGGACCCCCGTAAATACTGACACACTTCCCGGGGACCTCCTGTAAATACTGACTCACTCCCCGGGGACTCCCAGTAAACACTGACACACTCCCCGGGGAACCCACTGCAAATACTGACACACTCCCCGAGGACTCCCTGTAAATACTGACTCACTCCCCGGGGACTCATTGGAAATACTGACACACTCCCCGGGGACCACCAGTAAACACCGACAGACTCCCCGGGGACTCCCTGTAAATAATGACACACTCCCAGGGTTCCCCTGTAAATACTGACGCACTCCCCGGGGACACTCTGTAAATAATGACACACTCCCAGGGTTCCACTGTAAATACTGACACACTCCCCGGGACCCCCTGTAAATACTGACACACTCCCCGGGGACTCCCTGTAAATACTGACACACTCCCCCGGGACTCCCTGTAAATACTGACACACTCCCCGGGACCCCCTGTGAAAACTGACACACTCCCCGGGGACCCCCTGTAAATACTGACACACTCCCCGGGGACTCCCTGTAAATACTGACACACTCCCCGGGGACCCCCTGTAAATAATGACACACTCCTCCGAGACTCCCTGTAAATACTGACACAATCCCCGGGGACCCCCTGTAAATACTGACACACTCCCCGGGTACCCCCTGTAAATACTGACACAATCCCCGGGGACCCCCTGTAAATACAGACATACTGCCGGGGACCACCTGTAAATACTGACACACTCCTGGGGACCTCCTGTAAATACTGACATACTCCCGGGGACCCCCTGTAAATGATGACACACTCCCGGGGACCCTCTGTAAATACTGACACACTCCCCAGAACCCCCTGTAAATACTGACACACTCCCCGGGGACCCCCTGTAAATACTGACATACTGCCGGGGACCCCCTGTAAATACTGACACACTCCCCGGGGACCCCCTGTAAATACTGACACACTCCCCGGGGACCCCCTGTAAATACTGACACAATCCCAGGGACCCCCTGTAAATACTGACACACTCCCCGGGGACCCCCTGTAAATACTGACACACTCCCCGGGGACCCCCTGTAAATACTGACACAATCCCAGGGACCCCCTCAAAATACTGACACACTCCCCGGGGACCCCCTGTAAATACAGACATACTGCCGGGGACCCCCTGTAAATAATGACATAATCCCGGGGACCCATTGTAAAGATTGACACACTCCCCGAGGACCCCCTGTAAATACTGACACACTCCCGGGGACCCCCTGTAAATACGGACACATTCCCAGAGACCCCCTGTAAATACTGACACACTCCCGGGGACCCCCTGTAAATACAGACACACTCCCGGGGACCCCCTGTAATTACTGACACACGCCCGGGGACCCCCTGTAAATAATGACACACTCCCCGGGGACCCCCTGTAAATACTGACACACTCCCGGGGACCCCCTGTAAATACTGACACACTCCCCGGGGACTCCCTGTAAATACTGACACACTCCCCGGGGACCCCCTGTCAATACTGACACACTCCCGGGGACCTCCTGTAAATACTGACACACTCCCCGGGGACTCCCTGTAAATACTGACACACTCCCCGGGGACCCCCTGTAAATACTGACACACTCTCCGGGGACCCCCTGTAAATAATGACACACTCCCCGGGGACCCCCTGTCAATACTGACACTCTCCCGGGGACCTCCTGTAAATACTGACACACTCCCCGGGGACTCCCTGTCAATACTGACACTCTCCCGGGGACCTCCTGTAAATACAGACACACTCCCGGGGACCCCCTGTAAATACTGACACACTCCCCGGGGACTCCCTGTAAATACTGACACACTCTCCGGGGAGCCCCTGTAAATACTGACACACTCCTCGGGGAACCCCTGTCAATACTGACACACTCCCGGGGACTCCCTGTAAAAACTGACACACACCCCGGGGACCTCCTGTAAATACTGACACACTCCCGGGGACCCCCTGTAAATACTGAAACACTCCCCGGGGACCCCCTGTAAATACCGACACACTCCCGGGGACCCCCTGTAAAGACTGACACACTCCCCGTGGACTCCCTGTAAATACTAACACACTCTCCGGGGACCCCCTGTAAATACTGACACACTCCCGGGACTCCCTGTAAATACTGACACGCTCCCCAGTGACTCCCTGTAAATACTGACACACTCCACTGGGACCCCCTTTAAATACTGACACACTCGCGGGGACTCCCTGTAAATACTGACACATTCCCCGGGGAACCCCTGTAAATACTGTCACACTCCCTGGGGACCCCCTGTAAACACTGACACAATCCCCAGGGACCCCCTGTAAATAATGACATACTCCCGGGGACTCCGTTTAAATACTGACACACACCCCGGGGACAACCTGTAAATACTGACATACTCCCGGGGACTCCGTTTAAATACTGACACACACCCCGGGGACAACCTGTAAATACTGACATACTCCCGGGGACTCCCTGTAAATACTGACATACTCCCGGGGACTCCCTGTAAATACTGACACACTCCCCGGGGACTCCCTGTAAATACTGACACACTCCCCGGGGACCCCCTGTAAATACTGACACACTCCCCGGGGACCCCCTGTAAATACTGACACACTCCCCGGGGACCTGCTGTAAATACCGACACACTCCCCGTGACCCCCTGTAAAAACTGACACACTCCCCGGGGACTCCCTGTAAATACTGACACACTCCCCGGGGACGCCCTGTAAATACTGACACACTCCCCGGGGACTCCCTGTCAATACTGACACTCTCCCGGGGACCTCCTGTAAATACAGACACACTCCCGGGGACCCCCTGTAAATACTGACACACTCCCCGGGGACTCCCTGTAAATACTGACACACTCTCCGGGGAGCCCCTGTAAATACTGACACACTCCTCGGGGAACCCCTGTCAATACTGACACACTCCCGGGGACTCCCTGTAAAAACTGACACACACCCCGGGGACCTCCTGTAAATACTGACACACTCCCGGGGACCCCCTGTAAATACTGAAACACTCCCCGGGGACCCCCTGTAAATACCGACACACTCCCGGGGACCCCCTGTAAAGACTGACACACTCCCCGTGGACTCCCTGTAAATACTAACACACTCTCAAGGGACCCCCTGTAAATACTGACACACTCCCGGGACTCCCTGTAAATACTGACACGCTCCCCAGTGACTCCCTGTAAATACTGACACACTCCACTGGGACCCCCTTTAAATACTGACACACTCGCGGGGACTCCCTGTAAATACTGACACATTCCCCGGGGAACCCCTGTAAATACTGTCACACTCCCTGGGGACCCCCTGTAAACACTGACACAATCCCCAGGGACCCCCTGTAAATAATGACATACTCCCGGGGACTCCGTTTAAATACTGACACACACCCCGGGGACAACCTGTAAATACTGACATACTCCCGGGGACTCCGTTTAAATACTGACACACACCCCGGGGACAACCTGTAAATACTGACATACTCCCGGGGACTCCCTGTAAATACTGACATACTCCCGGGGACTCCCTGTAAATACTGACACACTCCCCGGGGACTCCCTGTAAATACTGACACACTCCCCGGGGACCCCCTGTAAATACTGACACACTCCCCGGGGACCCCCTGTAAATACTGACACACTCCCCGGGGACCTGCTGTAAATACCGACACACTCCCCGTGACCCCCTGTAAAAACTGACACACTCCCCGGGGACTCCCTGTAAATACTGACACACTCCCCGGGGACCCCCTGTAAATACTGACATACTCCCGGGGACGCCCTGTAAATACTGACACACTCCCTGGGGACTCCCTGTAAATACTGACACACTCCCCGGGGACCCCCTGTAAATACTGACACACTCCCCGGGGACCCCCTGTAAATACTGACACAATCCCAGGGACCCCCTCAAAATACTGACACACTCCCCGGGGACCCCCTGTAAATACAGACATACTGCCGGGGACCCCCTGTAAATAATGACATAATCCCGGGGACCCATTGTAAAGATTGACACACTCCCCGAGGACCCCCTGTAAATACTGACACACTCCCCGGGGACCCCCTGTAAATACGGACACATTCCCGGGGACCCCCTGTAAACACTGACACACTCCCGGGGACCCCCTGTAAATACAGACACACTCCCGGGGACCCACTGTAATTACTGACACACGTCCGGGGACCCCCTGTAAATACTGACACACTCCCCGGGGACCCCCTGTAAATACTGACACACTCCCGGGGACCCCCTGTAAATACTGACACACTCCCCGGGGACTCCCTGTAAATACTGACACACTCCCCGGGGACCCCCTGTCAATACTGACACACTCCCGGGGACCTCCTGTAAATACTGACACACTCCCCGGGGACTCCCTGTAAATACTGACACACTCCCGGGGACCCCCTGTAAATACTGACACACTCCCCGGGGACTCCCTGTAAATACTGACACACTCGTCAGGGACCCCCTGTTAATACTGCCACACGCCCGGGGACCCCCTGTAAATAATGAATCACTCCCCGGGGACCCCCTGTAAATACCGACACACTCCCGGGGACCCCCTGTAAACACTGACACACTCCCCGTGGACTCCCTGTAAATACTGACACACTCTCCGGGGACCCCCTGTAAATACTGACACACTCCCCGGGCACCGCCTTTAAATACTGACACACTCCCGGGACTCCCTGTAAATACTGACACACTCCCCAGTGACTCCCTGTAAATACTGACACACTCCCCGGGCACCCCCTTTAAATACTGACACACTCCCGGGACTCCCTGTAAATACTGACACACTCCCCAGTGACTCCCTGTAAATACTGACACACTCCCCGGGGACTCCCTGTAAATACTTACACACTCCCCGGGGACCCCCTGTAAATATTGACACACTCCACTGTGACCCCCTTTAAATACTGACACACTCCCGGGGACCCGCTGCAAATAACGACACACTGCCGGGGTCCCCCTGTAAATACTGACACACTCCCGGGGACTCCCTGTAAATACTGACATACTGCCGGGGACCCCCTGTAAATACTGTCACACTCCTGGGGACCCCCTGTAAATACTGACACACTCCCCGGGGACCCCCTGTAAATACTGACACAATCCCCGGGGACCCCCTGTAAATATAGACATACTGCCGGGGACCACCTGTAAATACTGACACACTCCTGGGGACCCCCTGTAAATAATGACACACTCCCCAGAACCCCCTGTAAATACTGACATACTCCCGGGGACCCCCTGTAAATAATGACACACTCCCCAGAACCCCCTGTAAATACTGACACACTCACCGGGGACCCCCTGTAAATACTGACACACTCCCGGGGACCCCCTGTAAATACTGACACAATCCCAGGGACCCCCTGTAAATACTGACACACTCCCCGGGAACCCCCTGTAAATACTGACACACTCCCCGGGGACCCCCTGTAAATACTGACACAATCCCAGGGACCCCCTCAAAATACTGACACAATCCCCGGGGACCCCCTGTAAATACAGACATACTGCCGGGGACCCCCTGTATATAATGATACACTCCCGGGGACCCCCTGTAAATACTGACACAATCCCAGGGACCCCCTGTAAATACTGACACACTCCCCGAGGACCCCCTGTAAATACTGACACACTCCCGGGGACCCCCTGTAAATACGGACACATGCCCAGAGACCCCTGTAAATACTGACACACTCCCGGGGACCCCCTGTAAATACAGACACACTCCCGGGGACCCCCTGTAAATACTGACACACGCCCGGGGACCCCCTGTAAATAATGACACACTCCCCGGGGACCCCCTGTAAATACTGACACACTCCCGGGGACCCCCTGTAAATACTGACACACTCCCCGGAGACTCCCTGTAAATACTGACACACTCTCCGGGGACCCCCTGTAAATAATGACACACTCCCCGGGGACCCCCTGTAAATACTGACACACTCCTCGGGGAACCCCTGTCAATACTGACACACTCCCGGGGACTCCCTGTAAAAACTGACACACACCCCGGGGACCTCCTGTAAATACTGACACACTCCCGGGGACCCCCTGTAAATACTGAAACACTCGTCAGGGACCCCCTGTTAATACTGCCACACGCCCGGGGACCCCCTGTAAATAATGACACACTCCCCGGGGACCCCCTGTAAATACCGACACACTCCCGGGGACCCCCTGTAAATACTGACACACTCCCCGTGGACTCCCTGTAAATACTGACACACTCTCCGGGGACCCCCTGTAAATACTGACACACTCCCCGGGCACCCCCTTTAAATACTGACACACTCCCGGGACTCCCTGTAAATACTGACACGCTCCCCAGTGATTCCCTGTAAATACTGACACACTCCACTGGGACCTTCTTTAAATACTGACACACTCCCGGGACTCCCTGTAAATACTGACACGCTCCCCAGTGATTCCCTGTAAATACTGACACACTCCACTGGGACCTTCTTTAAATACTGACACACTCTCCGGGGACCCCCTGTAAATACTGACACACTCCTGGGGACCCGCTGCAAATAACGACACACTGCCGGGGACCCCCTGTAAATACTGACATAATCCCGAGGACTCCCTGTAAATACTGACACATTCCCCGGGGATCCCCTGTAAATACTGTCACACTCCCCGGGGACCCACTGTAAACACTGACACAATCCCCAGGGACCCCTGTAAATAATGACATACACCCGGGGACTCCGTTTAAATACTGACACACACCCCGGGGACAACCTGTAAATACTGACATACTCCCGGGGACTCCCTGTAAATACTGACATACTCCCGGGGACCCCCTGTAAATACTGACACACTCCCCGAGGACCCCCTGTAAATACTGACACACTCCCGGGGACCCCCTGTAAATACGGACACACGCCCAGAGACCCCCTGTAAATACTGACACACTCCCGGGGACCCCCTGTAAATACAGACACACTCCCGGGGACCCCCTGTAAATATTGACACACGCCCGGGGACCCCCTGTAAATAATGACACACTCCCCGGGGACCCCCTGTAAATACTGACACACTCCCGGGGACCCCCTGTAAATACTGACACACGCCCCGGGGACTCCCTGTAAATACTGACACACTCCCCGGGGACCCCCTGTAAATACTGACACACTCCCGTGGACCCCCTGTAAATACTGACACACTCCCCGGGGACTCCCTGTAAATACTGACACACTCTCCGGGGAGCCCCTGTAAATACTGACACACTCCTCGGGGAACCCCTGTCAATACTGACACACTCCCGGGGACTCCCTGTAAAAACTGACACACACCCCGGGGACCTCCTGTAAATACTGACACACTCCCGGGGACCCCCTGTAAATACTGAAACACTCGTCAGGGACCCGCTGTTAATACTGCCACACGCCCGGGGACCCCCTGTAAATAATGACACACTCCCCGTCGACTCCCTGTAAATACTGACACACTCCCTGGGGACCTGCTGTAAATACCGACACACTCCCCGAGACCCCCTGTAAATACCGACACACTCCCCGAGACCCCCTGTAAACACTGACACAATCCCCAGGGACCCCCTGTAAATAATGACATACTCCCGGGGACTCCGTTTAAATACTGACACACACCCCGGGGACAACCTGTAAATACTGACATACTCCCGGGGACTCCCTGTAAATACTGACATACTCCCGGGGACTCCCTGTAAATACTGACACACTCCCCGGGGACTCCCTGTAAATACTGACACACTCCCCGGGGACCCCCTGTAAATACTGACACACTCCCCGGGGACCCCCTGTAAATACTGACACACTCCCCGGGGACCTGCTGTAAATACCGACACACTCCCCGTGACCCCCTGTAAAAACTGACACACTCCCCGGGGACTCCCTGTAAATACTGACACACTCCCCGGGGACCCCCTGTAAATACTGACATACTCCCGGGGATGCCCTGTAAATACTGACACACTCCCCGTCGACTCCCTGTAAATACTGACACACTCCCTGGGGACCTGCTGTAAATACCGACACACTCCCCGAGACCCCCTGTAAATACCGACACACTCCCCGAGACCCCCTGTAAATACTGACACACTCCCCGGGGACTCCCTGTAAATACTGACACACTCCCGGGGACTCCCTGTAAATACTGACACACTCTCCGGGGAACCCCTGTAAATACTGACACACTCCCCGAGGAGCCCCTGTAAATACTGACACCTTCCCGGGGATCCGCTGTAAATAATGACACACTCCCCGGGGACTCCCTGTAAATACTGACACCTTCCCGGGGATCCGCTGTAAATAACGACACACTCCCGGGGACTCCCTGTAAATACTGACACCTTCCCGGGGATCCGCTGTAAATAACGACACACTCCCGGGGACTCCCTGTAAATACTGACACACTCCCCGGGGAGTCCCTGTAAATACCGACACACTTCCCGGGGACCCGCTGTAAATACTGACACACTCCCAGGGGACTCCCTGTAAATACTGATACACTTCCCGGGGACTCCCTGTAAATACTGACTCACTCCCCGGGGACTCCCAGTAAATACTGACACACTCCCGGGGGACTCCCTGTAAATACTGACACACTCCCAGGGTTCCCCTGTAAATACTGACACACTCCCCGGGGACACTCTGTAAATAATGACACACTCCCAGGGTTCCACTGTAAATACTGACACACTCCCCGGGGACCCCCTGTAAATACTGACACACTCCCCGGGACCCCCTGTAAATACTGACACACTCCCCGGGACCCCCTGTAAATACTGACACACTCCCCGGGACCCCCTGTAAATACTGACACACTCCCCGGGACCCCCTGTAAATACTGACACACTCCCGGGGACTCCCTGGAAATACTGACACACTCCCCGGGGACTCCCTGTAAATACTGACGCACTCCCCGGGGACACCCTGTAAATACTGACACACTCCCTGGGGACTCCCTGTAAATACTGACACACTCCCCGAGAAATCGCTGTAAATATTGACACACTCCCGGGGACTCCCTGTAATACTGACACACTCCAGGGGACCCCCTGCAAATACTGACACACTCCCCGGGACCCCCTGTAAATACTGACACACTCCCCGGGACCCCCTGTAAATCCTGACACACTCCCCGGGACCCCCTGTAAATACTGACACACTCCCCGGGACCCCCTGTAAATACAGACACACTCCCGGGGACTCCCTGTAAATACTGACACACTCCCCGGGGACTCCCTGTAAATACTGACACACTCCCCGGGGACTCCCTGTAAATACTGACACACTCCCCGGGGACTCCCTGTAAATACTGACACACTCCCCGGGGACTCCCTGTAAATACTGACACACTCCCCGAGAAATCGCTGTAAATATTGACACACTCCCGGGGACTCCCTGTAAATACTGACACACTCCAGGGGACCCCCTGCAAATACTGACACACTCCCCGGTGACACTTTGTAAATAATGACACACTCCCAGGGTTCCCCTGGAAATACCGACACACTGCCGGGTATCCCCTGGAAATACTGGCACACTGACCGGGACCCCCTGTAAATACTGACACACACCCCGGGGACCCCCTGTAAATACTGACACACTCCCCGGGGACCCCCTGTAAATACTGAAACACTCGTCAGGGACCCCCTGTAAATACTGACACACTCCCGGGGACCCCCTGTAAATACTGACACACTCCCCGTGGACTCCCTGTAAATACTGACACACTCCCCGGGGACTCCCTGTAAATACTGACACACTCCCCGGGGACTCCCTGTAAATACTGACACACTCCCCGGGGACTCCCTGTAAATACTGACACACTCCCCGAGAAATCGCTGTAAATATTGACACACTCCCGGGGACTCCCTGTAAATACTGACACACTCCAGGGGACCCCCTGCAAATACTGACACACTCCCCGGTGACACTTTGTAAATAATGACACACTCCCAGGGTTCCCCTGGAAATACCGACACACTGCCGGGTATCCCCTGGAAATACTGGCACACTGACCGGGACCCCCTGTAAATACTGACACACACCCCGGGGACCCCCTGTAAATACTGACACACTCCCCGGGGACCCCCTGTAAATACTGAAACACTCGTCAGGGACCCCCTGTAAATACTGACACACTCCCGGGGACCCCCTGTAAATACTGACACACTCCCCGTGGACTCCCTGTAAATACTGACACACTCCCGGGGACCCCCTGTAAATACCGACACACTCCCGGGGACTCCCTGTAAATACTGACACACTCCCGGGGACCCCCTATAAATATTGACACACTCCCCGTGGACTCCCTGTAAATACTGACACACTCCCCGGGGACCCCCTGTCAATACTGACACACTCCCGGGGACCCCCTGTCAATACTGACACACTCCCGGGGACTCCCTGTAAATACTGACACACTCCCGGGGACTCCCTGTAAATACTGACACACTCCCCGGGGACCCCCTGTAAATGCTGACACACTCTCCGGGGACCCCCTGTAAATAATGACACACTCCCCGGGGACCCCCTGTCAATACTGACACACTCCTGGGGACCTCCTGTAAATACTGACACACTCCCGGGGACCCCCTGTAAATACTGAAACACTCGTCAGGGACCCCCTGTAAACACTGACACACTCCCCGTGGACTCCCTGAAAATACTGACACACTCTCCGGGGACCCCCTGTAAATACCGACACACTCCCGGGGACCCCCTGTAAACACTGACACACTCCCCGTGGACTCCCTGAAAATACTGACACACTCTCCGGGGACCCCCTGTAAATACTGACACACTCCCCGGGCACCCCCTTTAAATACTGACACACTCCCGGGACTCCCTGTAAATACTGACACACTCCCCAGTGACTCTCTGTAAATACTGACACACTCCACTGGGACCACCTTTAAATACTGACACACTCCCGGGGACTCCCTGTAAATACTGACATACTGCCGGGGACCACCTGTAAATACTGACACACTCCTGGGGACCCCCTGTAAATACTGACATACTCCCGGGGACCCCCTGTAAATAATGACACACTCCCCAGAACCCCCTGTAAATACTGACACACTCCCCGGGGACCCCCTGTAAATACTGACATACTGCCGGGGACCCCCTGTAAATACTGACACACTCCCGGGGACCCCCTGTAAATACTGACACAATCCCAGGGACCCCCTCAAAATACTGACACACTCCCCGGGGACCCCCTGTAAATACTGACACAATCCCAGGGACCCCCTCAAAATACTGACACAATCCCCGGGGACCCCCTGTAAATACTGACATACTGCCGGGGACCCCCTGTAAATAATGTCACACTCCCGGGGACCCCCTGTAAATACGGACACACGCCCCGGGGACCCCCTGTAAATACTGACACACTCCCCGGGGACTCCCTGTAAATACTGACACACTCCACTGGGACCTTCTTTAAATACTGACACACTCCCGGGGACCCGCTGCAAGTAACGACACACTGCCGGGGACCCCCTGTAAATACTGACATACTCCCGAGGACTCCCTGTAAATACTGACACATTCCTCGGGGATCCCCTGTCAATACTGTCACACTCCCTGGGGACCCCCTGTAAACACTGACACAATCCCCAGGGACCCCCTGTAAATAATGACATACACCCGGGGACTCCGTTTAAATACTGACACACACCCCGGGGACAACCTGTCAATACTGACATACTCCCGGGGACTCCCTGTAAATACTGACATACTCCCGGGGACCCCCTGTAAATACTGACACACTCCCCGAGGACCCCCTGTAAAGACTGACACACTCCCGGGGACCCCCTGTAAATACGGACACACGCCCAGAGACCCCCTGTAAATACTGACACACTCCCGGGGACCCCCTGTAAATACAGACACACTCCCGGGGACGCCCTGTAAATACTGACACACGCCCGGGGACCCCCTGTAAATAATTACACACTCCCCGGGGACCCCCTGTAAATACTGACACACTCCCGGGGACCCCCTGTAAATACTGACACACTCCCCGGGGACTCCCTGTAAATACTGACACACTCTCCGGGGACCCCCTGTAAATAATGACACACTCCCCGGGGACCCCCTGTAAATACTGACACACTCCCGGGGACCCCCTGTAAATACTGACACACTCCCCGGGGACTCCCTGTAAATACTGACACACTCTCCGGGGAGCCCCTGTAAATACTGACACACTCCTCGGGGAACCCCTGTCAATACTGACACACTCCCGGGGACTCCCTGTAAAAACTGACACACACCCCGGGGACCTCCTGTAAATACTGACACACTCCCGGGGACCCCCTGTAAATACTGAAACACTCGTCAGGGACCCCCTGTTAATACTGCCACACGCCCGGGGACCCCCTGTAAATAATGACACACTCCCCGTGGACTCCCTGTAAATACTGACACACTCTCCGGGGACCTCCTGTAAATACTGACACACTCCCCGGGCACCCCCTTTAAATACTGACACACTCCCGGGACTCCCTGTAAATACTGACACGCTTCCCAGGGACCCCCGGTAAATAATGACATACTCCCGGGGACTCCCTGTAAATACTGACACATTCCCCGGGGATCCCCTGTAAATACTGTCACACTCCCTGGGGACCCCCTGTAAACACTGACACAATCCCCAGGGACCCCCGGTAAATAATGACATACTCCCGGGGACTCCGTTTAAATACTGACACACACCCCGGGGACAACCTGTAAATACTGACATACTCCCGGGGACTCCCTGTAAATACTGACATACTCCCGGGGACTCCCTGTAAATACTGACACACTCCCCGGGGACGCCCTGTAAATACTGACACACTCCCCGGGGACCCCCTGTAAATACTGACACACTCCCCGGGGACCCCCTGTAAATACTGACACACTCCCCGGGGACCTGCTGTAAATACCGACACACTCCCCGTGACCCCCTGTAAAAACTGACACACTCCCCGGGGACTCCCTGTAAATACTGACACACTCCCCGGGGACCCCCTGTAAATACTGACATACTCCCGGGGACGCCCTGTAAATACTGACACACTCCCCGTCAACTCCCTGTAAATACTGACACACTCCCGGGGACCCGCTGCAAATAACGACACACTGCCGGGGACCCCCTGTAAATACTGACATACTCCCGAGGACTCCCTGTAAATACTGACACATTCCCCGAGACCCCCTGTAAATACTGACACACTCCCCGGGGACTCCCTGTAAATACTGACACACTCCCGGGGACTCCCTGTAAATACTGACACACTCCCCGGTGACCTCCTGTAAATACTGACACACTTCCCGAGGAGCCCCTGTAAATACTGACACCTTCCCGGGGATCCGCTGTAATTAATGACACACTCCCCGGGGACGCCCTGTAAATACTGACACCTTCCCGGGGATCCGCTGTAAATAATGACACACTCCCCGGGGACTCCCTGTAAATACTGACACACTCCCCGGGTACTCCCTGTAAATACTGAGACACTCCCGGGGACCCCCTGTAAATACTGACACCTTCCCGGGGATCCGCTGTAAATAACGACACACTCCCGGGGACTCCCTGTAAATACTGACACACTCCCCGGGGACCCCCTGCAAATACTGACACACTCCCCGGTGACACTTTGTAAATAATGACACACTCCCAGGGTTCCCCTGGAAATACCGACACACTGCCGGGTATCCCCTGGAAATACTGGCACACTGACCGGGACCCCCTGTAAATACTGACACACACCCCGGGGAGTCCCTGTAAATACCGACACACTCCCCGGGGACCCCCTGTAAATACTGACACACTCCCAGGGGACTCCCTGTAAATACTGACACACTTCCCGGGGACTCCCTGTAAATACCGACTCACTCCCCGGGGACCCCCTGTAAATACTGACACACTCCCGGGGGACTCCCTGTAAATACTGACACACTCCCAGGGTTCCCCTGTAAATACTGACACACTCCCCGGGGACCCCCTGTAAATACTGACACACTCCCCGAGACCCCCTGTAAATACTGACACACTCCCCGGGACCCCCTGTAAATACTGACACACTCCCCGGGACCCCCTGTAAATACTGACACACTCCCCGGGACCCCCTGTAAATACTGACACACTCCCGGGGACTCCCTGGAAATACTGACACACTCCCCGGGGACCCCCTGTAAATACTGACACACTCACCGGGACCCCCTGTAAATACTGACACACTCCCCGGGACCCCCTGTAAATACTGACACACTCCCCAGGACCCCCTGTAAATACTGACACACTCCCCGGGACCCCCTGTAAATACAGACACACTCCCGGGGACTCCCTGTAAATACTGACACACTCCCCGGGGACTCCCTGTAAATACTGACACACTCCCCGGGGACTCCCTGTAAATACTGACACACTCCCCGAGAAATCGCTGTAAATATTGACACACTCCCGGGGACTCCCTGTAAATACTGACACACTCCAGGGGACCCCCTGCAAATACTGACACACTCCCCGGTGACACTTTGTAAATAATGACACACTCCCAGGGTTCCCCTGGAAATACCGACACACTGGCGGGTATCCCCTGGAAATACTGGCACACTGACCGGGACCCCCTGTAAATACTGACACACACCCCGGGGAGTCCCTGTAAATACCGACACACTCCCCGGGGACCCCCTGTAAATACTGACAGATTCACAGGGGACTCCCTGTAAATACTGACACACTCCCCGGGGACCCCCTGTCAATACTGACACTCTCCCGGGGACCTCCTGTAAATACTGACACACTCCCGGGGACCCCCTGTAAATACTGACACACTCCCGGGGACCTCCTGTAAATACTGACACACACCCCGGGGACCTCCTGTAAATACTGACACACTCCCGGGGACCCCCTGTAAATACTGACACACTCCCGGGGACCCCCTGTAAATACTGACACTCTCCCGGGGACCTCCTGTAAATACTGACACACTCCCGGGGACCCCCTGTAAATACTGAAACACTCGTCAGGGACCCCCTGTCAATACTGACACACGCCCGGGGACCCCCTGTAAATACTGACACACTCCCAGGGACCCCCTGTAAATACTGACACACTCTCCGGGGACCACCTGCAAATACTGACACACTCCGGGGACCCCCTGTAAATACTGACACACTCCCCGGGGACCCCCTGTAAATACTGACACACTCCCCGGGGACCTGCTGTAAATACTGACACACTCCCCGGGGACTCCCTGTAAATACTGACACACTCCGCGGGGACCCCCTGTAAATACTGACACACTCTCCGGGGACCCCCTGTAAATACTGACACACTCCCGGGGACCCCCTGTAAATATTGACACAATCCCGTGCACACCCTGTACATACTGTCACACTCCACGGGGACCCCATGTAAATACTGACACACTCCGGGGAACCCCTGTAAATACTGACACACTTCCCGGGGACCCCCTGTAAATACTGACACACTCCCCGGGACCCCCTGTAATTACTGGCACACTCGCCAGGGACTCCCTGTAAATACTGACACACTCCACGGTACTCCCTGTAAATACTGACACACTCCCCGGGGACCCCTGTAAATACTGACACACTCCCGAGGACCCCCTGTAAATACTGACACACTCTCCGTGGACCACTTGCAAATACTGACACACTCCGGGGAACCCCTGTAAATACTGACACACTTCCCCGGGGACCACCTGCAAATACTGACACACTCCGGGGACCCCCTGTAAATACTGACACACTCCCCAGGGACCACCTGTAATTACTGACACACTCCCCGGGGACCCCCTGTAAATACTGACACACTCCCCGGGGCCCACCTGCAAATACTGACACACTCCGGGGACCCCCTGTAAATACTGACGCACTCCCTGGGGACTCCCTGTAAATACTGACACACTCCCCGGGGACCCCCTGTAAATACTGACATACTCCCCGGGGACCCCCTGCCAATATTGACACACTCCGGGGACCCCCTGTAAATACTGACACACTGCCCGGGGACTCCCTGTAGTTACTGACACACTCCCCGGGGACTCCCTGTAAATACTGACACACTCCCCGGGACCACCTGCAAATACTGACACACTCCGGGGACCCCCTGTAAATACTGACGCACTCCCCGGAACTCCCTGTAAATACTGACACACTCCCCGGGGACCCCCTGTAAATATTGACACACTACCCGGGGACCCCTGTAATTACTGACACACTCCCCGGGGACCCCCTGTTAATACTGACACACTCCCCGGGGACCCCCTGTAAATACTGACACACTCCCCAGGGACCCCCTTTAATTACTGACACACTCCCCGGGGACCCCCTGCAAATACTGACACACTCCCCAGGGACCCCCTTTAATTACTGACACACTCCCCGGGGACCCCCTGCAAATACTGACACACTCCGGGGACCCCCTGTAAATACTGACGCACTCCCCGGGGACTCCCTGTAAATACTGACACACTCCTCCGAGACTCCCTGTAAATACTGACACACTCCCCGGGGAACCCCTGCAAATACTGACACACTCCTCCGAGACTCCCTGTAAATACTGACACACTCCCCGGGGAACCCCTGTAAATACTGACACACTCCCCGGGGACACCCTGTAAATACTGACACAATCCCCGGGGACCTTCTGTAAATACTGACTCACTCCCCGGGGACTCCCTGTAAATACTGACACACTCCCCGGGACCCCCTGTAAATACTGACACAATACCGGGGACCCCTGTAAATACTGACACACTCCTCGGGGAACCCCTGTAAATACTGACACACTCCCGGGACCCCCTGTAAATATTGACACACTCCCGCGGACCCCTTGTAAATACTGACAAACTCCCCGGGGATCCCTTGTAAATACTGACACACTCCCCGGGGATCCCCTGTAAATACTGACACACTCCCCGGGGACCCCCTGTAAATACTGACACACTCCCGGGGACCCCCTGTAAATACTGAAACACTCGTCAGGGACCCCCTGTCAATACTGACACACGCCCGGGGACCCCCTGTAAATATTGACACACTCCCGGGGTCCCCCTGTAAATACTGACACACTCTCCGGGTACTCCCTATAAATACTGACACACTCTCCGGTGACCCCCTGTAAATACTGACACACTCCCCGGGGACCCCCTGTAAATACTGACACACTCCCCGGGGACTCCCTGTAAATACTGACACATTCCCTGGGGACCACCTGCAAATACTGACACACTCCCCGGGGACTCCCTGTAAATACTGACACATTCCCTGGGGACCACCTGCCAATATTGACACTCCCCGGGGAACCCCTGCAAATACTGACACACTCCCCGGGGACCAACTGCAAATACTGACACACTCCGGGGACCCCCTGTAAATACTGACGCACTCCCCGGAACTCCCTGTAAATACTGACACACTCCCCAGGGACCCCCTGTAAATACTGACACACTCCCCGGGGACCCCCTGTAATTACTGACACACTCCCCGGGGACCCCCTGTAAATACTGACACACTCCCCGGGGACCCACTTTAATTACTGACACACTCCCCGGGGACCCCCTGCAAATACTGACACACTCCGGGGACCCCCTGTAAATACTGACGCACTCCCCGGGGACTCCCTGTAAATACTGACACACTCCTCCGAGACTCCCTGTAAATACTGACACACTCCCCGGGGAACCCCTGCAAATACTGACACACTCCTCCGAGACTCCCTGTAAATACTGACACACTCCCCGGGGACCCCCTGTAAATACTGACACACTCCCGAGGACACCCTGTAAATACTGACACAATCCCCGGGGACCTTCTGTAAATACTGACTCACTCCCCGGGGACTCCCTGTAAGTACTGACACACTCCCCGGGGACCCCTGTAAATACTGACACACTCACAGGGACCCCCTGTAAATACTGACACAATCCCGGGGACCCCTGTAAATACTGACACACTCCTCGGGGAACCCCTGTAAATACTGACACACTCCCGGGACCCCCTGTAAATACTGACACAATCCCGGGGACCCCTGTAAATACTGACTCACTCCCCGGGGACTCCCTGTAAATACTGACACACTCCCCGGGGACCCCTGTAAATACTGACACACTCACAGGGACCCCCTGTAAATACTGACACAATCCCGGAGACCCCTGTAAATACTGACACACTCCTCGGGGAACCCCTGTAAATACTGACTCACTCCCCGAGGACCCCCTGTAAATACTGACACACTCCCGCGGACCCCTTGTAAATACTGACTCACTCCCCGAGGACACCCTGTAAATACTGACACACTCCCCGGGGATCCCTTGTAAATAACTACACACTCCCGGGGATCCCCTGTAAATACTGACACACTCCCCGGTGACCCCCTGTAAATACTGACACACTCTCCGGGAACCCACTGTAAATACTGACACACTCCCGGGGACTCCCTGTAAATACTGACACACACCCCGGGGACCCCCTGTAAATACTGACACACTCCCCGGGGACCCCCTGTAAATACTGACACACTCCCGGGGAACCCCTGTAAATACTGACACACTCCCGGGGAACCCCTGTAAATACTGACACACTCCCCGGGGACCCCCTGTAAATACTGACACACTCCCCGGGGACCCCCTGTCAATACTGACACACGCCCGGGGACCCCCTGTAAATACTGACACACTCCCAGGGACCCCCTGTAAATACTGGCACACTCTCCGGGGACCACCTGCAAATACTGACACACACCCCGGGGACCCCCTGTAAATACTGACACACTCCCCGGGGACCCCCTGTAAATACTGACACACTCCCGGGGACCCCCTGTAAATACTGAAACACTCGTCAGGGACCCCCTGTCAATACTGACACACTCCCAGGGACCCCCTGTAAATACTGGCACACTCTCCGGGGACCACCTGCAAATACTGACACACTCCGGGGACCCCCTGTAAATACTGACACACTCCCCGGGGACCCCCTGTAAATACTGACACACTCCCCAAGACCTGCTGTAAATACTGACACACTCCCCGGGGACTCCCTGTAAATACTGACACACTCCCCGGGGACCCCCTGTAAATACTGACACACTCTCCGGGGACCCCCTGTAAATGCTGACACACTCCCGGGGACCCCCTGTAAATATTGACACACTCCCGTGGACCCCCTGTACATACTGTCACACTCCACGGGAACCCCATGTAAATACTGACACACTCCGGGGAACCCCTGTAAATACTGACACACTTCCCCGGGGACCACCTGCAAATACTGACACACTCCGGGGACCCCCTGTAAATACTGACACACTCCCCAGGGACCACCTGTAATTACTGACACACTCCCCGGGGACCCCCTGTAAATACTGACACACTCCCCGGGGCCCACCTGCAAATACTGACACACTCCGGGGACCCCCTGTAAATACTGACACACTGCCCGGGGACTCCCTGTAGTTACTGACACACTCCCCGGGGACTCCCTGTAAATACTGACACACTCCCCTGGACCACCTGCAAATACTGACACACTCCGGGGACCCCCTGTAAATACTGACGCACTCCCCGGAACTCCCTGTAAATACTGACACACTCCCCTGGGACCCCCTGTAAATATTGACACACTACCCGGGGACCCCCTGTAATTACTGACACACTCCCCGGGGACCCCCTGTAAATACTGACACACTCCCCAGGGACCCCCTTTAATTACTGACACACTCCCCGGGGACCCCCTGCAAATACTGACACACTCCGGGGACCCCCTGTAAATACTGACGCACTCCCCGGGGACTCCCTGTAAATACTGACACACTCCTCCGAGACCCCCTGTAAATACTGACACACTCCCCGGGGAACCCCTGCAAATACTGACACACTCCTCCGAGACTCCCTGTAAATACTGACACACTCCCCGGGGACCCCCTGTAAATACTGACACACTCCCCGGGGACACCCTGTAAATACTGACACAATCCCCGGGGACCTTCTGTAAATACTGACTCACTCCCCGGGGACTCCCTGTAAATACTGACATACTCCCCGGGGACCCCTGTAAATACTGACACACTCCCAGGGACCCCCTGTAAATACTGACACAATCCCGGGGACCCCTGTAAATACTGACACACTCCTCGGGGAACCCCCTGTAAATACTGACACACTCCCGGGACCCCCTGTAAATATTGACACACTCCCGCGGACCCCTTGTAAATACTGACACACTCCCCGGGGATCCCTTGTAAATAACGACACACTCCCGGGGATCCCTGCAAATACTGACACACTCCCGGGGACCCCCTGTAAATACTGAAACACTCGTTAGGGACCCCCTGTTAATACTGACACACTCCCGGGACCCCCTGTAAATACTGACACACTCCCCTGGGACCCCCTGTAAATAATGACACACTCCCCGGGGACCCCGTGTAAATACTGACACACTCCCCGGGGACTCCCTATAAATACTGACACACTCTCCGGGAACCCACTGTAAATACTGACACACTCCCGGGGGCTCCCTGTAAAAACTGACACACTCCCCGGGGACTCCCTGTCAATACTGACACACGCCCGGGGACCCCCTGTAAATACTGACACACTCCCGGGGACCCCCTGTAAATACTGACACACACTCCGGGTACTCCCTGTAAATACTGACACACTCTCCGGGGACCCACTTTAATTACTGACACACTCCCCGGGGACCCCCTGCAAATACTGACACACTCCGGGGACCCCCTGTAAATACTGACGCACTCCCCGGGGACTCCCTGTAAATACTGACACACTCCTCCGAGACTCCCTGCAAATACTGACACACTCCCCGGGGAACCCCTGCAAATACTGACACACTCCTCCGAGACTCCCTGTAAATACTGATACACTCCCTGGGGACCCCCTGTAAATACTGACACACTCCCGAGGACACCCTGTAAATACTGACACAATCCCCGGGGACCTTCTGTAAATACTGACTCACTCCCCGGGGACTCCCTGTAAGTACTGACACACTCCCCGGGGACCCCTGTAAATACTGACACACTCACAGGGACCCCCTGTAAATACTGACACAATCCCGGGGACCCCTGTAAATACTGACACACTCCTCGGGGAACCCCTGTAAATACTGACACACTCCCGGGACCCCCTGTAAATACTGACACAATCCCGGGGACCCCTGTAAATACTGACTCACTCCCCGGGGACTCCCTGTAAATACTGACACACTCCCCGGGGACCCCTGTAAATACTGACACACTCACAGGGACCCCCTGTAAATACTGACACAATCCCGGGGACCCCTGTAAATACTGACACACTCCTCGGGGAACCCCTGTAAATACTGACTCACTCCCCGAGGACCCCCTGTAAATACTGACACACTCCCGCGGACCCCTTGTAAATACTGACTCACTCCCCGAGGACACCCTGTAAATACTGACACACTCCCCGGGGATCCCTTGTAAATAACTACACACTCCCGGGGATCCCCTGTAAATACTGACAAACTCCCCGGTGACCCCCTGTAAATACTGACACACTCTCCGGGAACCCACTGTAAATACTGACACACTCCCGGGGACTCCCTGTAAATACTGACACACACCCCGGGGACCCCCTGTAAATACTGACACACTCCCCGGGGACCCCCTGTAAATACTGACACACTCCCGGGGAACCCCTGTAAATACTGACACACTCCCGGGGAACCCCTGTAAATACTGACACACTCCCCGGGGACCCCCTGTAAATACTGACACACTCCCAGGGACCCCCTGTAAATACTGGCACACTCTCCGGGGACCACCTGCAAATACTGACACACACCCCGGGGACCCCCTGTAAATACTGACACACTCCCCGGGGACCCCCTGTAAATACTGACACACTCCCGGGGACCCCCTGTAAATACTGAAACACTCGTCAGGGACCCCCTGTCAATACTGACACACGCCCGGGGACCCCCTGTAAATACTGACACACTCCCAGGGACCCCCTGTCAATACTGACACACGCCCGGGGACCCCCTGTAAATACTGACACACTCCCAGGGACCCCCTGTAAATACTGGCACACTCTCCGGGGACCACCTGCAAATACTGACACACTCCGGGGACCCCCTGTAAATACTGACACACTCCCCGGGGACCCCCTGTAAATACTGACACACTCCCCGGGGACCTGCTGTAAATACTGACACACTCCCCGGGGACTCCCTGTAAATACTGACACACTCCCCGGGGACCCCCTGTAAATACTGACACACTCTCCGGGGACCCCCTGTAAATGCTGACACACTCCCGGGGACCCCCTGTAAATATTGACACACTCCCGTGGACCCCCTGTACATACTGTCACACTCCACGGGAACCCCATGTAAATACTGACACACTCCGGGGAACCCCTGTAAATACTGACACACTTCCCCGGGGACCACCTGCAAATACTGACACACTCCGGGGACCCCCTGTAAATACTGACACACTCCCCAGGGACCACCTGTAATTACTGACACACTCCCCGGGGACCCCCTGTAAATACTGACACACTCCCCGGGGCCCACCTGCAAATACTGACACACTCCGGGGACCCCCTGTAAATACTGACGCACTCCCTGGGGACTCCCTGTAAATACTGATACACTCCCCGGGGACCCCCTGTAAATACTGACATACTCCCCGGGGACCCCCTGTAATTACTGACACACTCCCCGGGGACCCCTGCAAATACTGACACACTCCCCGGGGACCCCCCTGTAAATACTGACACACTCCCTGGGGACCACCTGGCAATATTGACACACTCCGGGGACCCCCTGTAAATACTGACACACTGCCCGGGG
Source organism: Pristiophorus japonicus (assembly GCF_044704955.1). Lineage (NCBI taxonomy): Eukaryota > Metazoa > Chordata > Chondrichthyes > Pristiophoridae > Pristiophorus > Pristiophorus japonicus. Next base: position 502,234 of record NW_027252101.1, on the reverse strand, counting down.
ACTCCCTGTAGTTACTGACACACTCCCCGGGGACTCCCTGTAAATACTGACACACTCCCCGGGACCACCTGCAAATACTGACACACTCCGGGGACCCCCTGTAAATACTGACGCACTCCCCGGGGACTCCCTGTAAATACTGACACACTCCTCCGAGACCCCCTGTAAATACTGACACACTCCCCGGGGAACCCCTGCAAATACTGACACACTCCTCCGAGACTCCCTGTAAATACTGACACACTCCCCGGGGACCCCCTGTAAATACTGACACACTCCCCGGGGACACCCTGTAAATACTGACACAATCCCCGGGGACCTTCTGTAAATACTGACTCACTCCCCGGGGACTCCCTGTAAATACTGACACACTCCCCGGGGACCCCTGTAAATACTGACACACTCCCAGGGACCCCCTGTAAATACTGACACAATCCCGGGGACCCCTGTAAATACTGACACACTCCTCGGGGAACCCCCTGTAAATACTGACACACTCCCGGGACCCCCTGTAAATATTGACACACTCCTGCGGACCCCTTGTAAATACTGACACACTCCCCGGGGATCCCTTGTAAATAACGACACACTCCCGGGGATCCCTGCAAATACTGACACACTCCCGGGGACCCCCTGTAAATACTGAAACACTCGTCAGGGACCCCCTGTTAATACTGACACACTCCCGGGACCCCCTGTAAATACTGACACACTCCCCTGGGACCCCCTGTAAATAATGACACACTCCCCGGGGACCCCGTGTAAATACTGACACACTCCCCGGGGACTCCCTATAAATACTGACACACTCTCCGGGAACCCACTGTAAATACTGACACACTCCCGGGGGCTCCCTGTAAAAACTGACACACTCCCCGGGGACTCCCTGTCAATACTGACACACGCCCGGGGACCCCCTGTAAATACTGACACACTCCCGGGGACCCCCTGTAAATACTGACACACACTCCGGGTACTCCCTGTAAATACTGACACACTCTCCGGGGACCCCCTGTAAATACTGACACACTCCCCGGGGACCCCCTGTAAATACTGACACACTCCCCGGGGACTCCCTGTAAATACTGACACACTCCCGGGGACTCGCTGTAAATACTGACATACTCCTGGGGACTCCCTGTAAATAACGACACACTGCCGGGGACCCCCTGTAAACAATGACATACTCCCCGGGGACTCCGTGCAAATACTGTCACACTCCCCAGGAACCCCCTGTAAATACTGACTCAATCCCCAGGGAACCCCTGCAAATACTGACACACTCCTCCGAGACTCCCTGTAAATACTGACACACTCCCCGGGGACCCCCTGTAAATACTGACACACTCCCCGGGGACACCCTGTAAATACTGACACAATCCCCGGGGACCTTCTGTAAATACTGACTCACTCCCCGGGGACTCCCTGTAAATACTGACACACTCCCCGGGGACCCCTGTAAATACTGACACACTCCCAGGGACCCCCTGTAAATACTGACACAATCCCGGGGACCCCTGTAAATACTGACACACTCCTCGGGGAACCCCCTGTAAATACTGACACACTCCCGGGACCCCCTGTAAATATTGACACACTCCCGCGGACCCCTTGTAAATACTGACACACTCCCCGGGGATCCCTTGTAAATAACGACACACTCCCGGGGATCCCTGCAAATACTGACACACTCCCGGGGACCCCCTGTAAATACTGAAACACTCGTTAGGGACCCCCTGTTAATACTGACACACTCCCGGGACCCCCTGTAAATACTGACACACTCCCCTGGGACCCCCTGTAAATAATGACACACTCCCCGGGGACCCCGTGTAAATACTGACACACTCCCCGGGGACTCCCTATAAATACTGACACACTCTCCGGGAACCCACTGTAAATACTGACACACTCCCGGGGGCTCCCTGTAAAAACTGACACACTCCCCGGGGACTCCCTGTCAATACTGACACACGCCCGGGGACCCCCTGTAAATACTGACACACTCCCGGGGACCCCCTGTAAATACTGACACACACTCCGGGTACTCCCTGTAAATACTGACACACTCTCCGGGGACCCACTTTAATTACTGACACACTCCCCGGGGACCCCCTGCAAATACTGACACACTCCGGGGACCCCCTGTAAATACTGACGCACTCCCCGGGGACTCCCTGTAAATACTGACACACTCCTCCGAGACTCCCTGTAAATACTGACACACTCCCCGGGGAACCCCTGCAAATACTGACACACTCCTCCGAGACTCCCTGTAAATACTGACACACTCCCCGGGGACCCCCTGTAAATACTGACACACTCCCGAGGACACCCTGTAAATACTGACACAATCCCCGGGGACCTTCTGTAAATACTGACTCACTCCCCGGGGACTCCCTGTAAGTACTGACACACTCCCCGGGGACCCCTGTAAATACTGACACACTCACAGGGACCCCCTGTAAATACTGACACAATCCCGGGGACCCCTGTAAATACTGACACACTCCTCGGGGAACCCCTGTAAATACTGACACACTCCCGGGACCCCCTGTAAATACTGACACAATCCCGGGGACCCCTGTAAATACTGACTCACTCCCCGGGGACTCCCTGTAAATACTGACACACTCCCCGGGGACCCCTGTAAATACTGACACACTCACAGGGACCCCCTGTAAATACTGACACAATCTCGGGGACCCCTGTAAATACTGACACACTCCTCGGGGAACCCCTGTAAATACTGACTCACTCCCCGAGGACCCCCTGTAAATACTGACACACTCCCGCGGACCCCTTGTAAATACTGACTCACTCCCCGAGGACACCCTGTAAATACTGACACACTCCCCGGGGATCCCTTGTAAATAACTACACACTCCCGGGGATCCCCTGTAAATACTGACACACTCCCCGGTGACCCCCTGTAAATACTGACACACTCTCCGGGAACCCACTGTAAATACTGACACACTCCCGGGGACTCCCTGTAAATACTGACACACACCCCGGGGACCCCCTGTAAATACTGACACACGCCCGGGGACCCCCTGTAAATACTGAAACACTCGTCAGGGACCCCCTGTCAATACTGACACACGCCCGGGGACCCCCTGTAAATACTGACACACTCCCAGGGACCCCCTGTCAATACTGACACACGCCCGGGGACCCCCTGTAAATACTGACACACTCCCAGGGACCCCCTGTAAATACTGGCACACTCTCCGGGGACCACCTGCAAATACTGACACACTCCGGGGACCCCCTGTAAATACTGACACACTCCCCGGGGACCCCCTGTAAATACTGACACACTCCCCGGGGACCTGCTGTAAATACTGACACACTCCCCGGGGACTCCCTGTAAATACTGACACACTCCCCGGGGACCCCCTGTAAATACTGACACACTCTCCGGGGACCCCCTGTAAATGCTGACACACTCCCGGGGACCCCCTGTAAATATTGACACACTCCCGTGGACCCCCTGTACATACTGTCACACTCCACGGGAACCCCATGTAAATACTGACACACTCCGGGGAACCCCTGTAAATACTGACACACTTCCCCGGGGACCACCTGCAAATACTGACACACTCCGGGGACCCCCTGTAAATACTGACACACTCCCCAGGGACCACCTGTAATTACTGACACACTCCCCGGGGACCCCCTGTAAATACTGACACACTCCCCGGGGCCCACCTGCAAATACTGACACACTCCGGGGACCCCCTGTAAATACTGACGCACTCCCTGGGGACTCCCTGTAAATACTGATACACTCCCCGGGGACCCCCTGTAAATACTGACATACTCCCCGGGGACCCCCTGTAATTACTGACACACTCCCCGGGGACCCCTGCAAATACTGACACACTCCCCGGGGACCCCCCTGTAAATACTGACACACTCCCTGGGGACCACCTGGCAATATTGACACACTCCGGGGACCCCCTGTAAATACTGACACACTGCCCGGGGACTCCCTGTAGTTACTGACACACTCCCCGGGGACTCCCTGTAAATACTGACACACTCCCCGGGACCACCTGCAAATACTGACACACTCCGGGGACCCCCTGTAAATACTGACGCACTCCCCGGGGACTCCCTGTAAATACTGACACACTCCTCCGAGACCCCCTGTAAATACTGACACACTCCCCGGGGAACCCCTGCAAATACTGACACACTCCTCCGAGACTCCCTGTAAATACTGACACACTCCCCGGGGACCCCCTGTAAATACTGACACACTCCCCGGGGACACCCTGTAAATACTGACACAATCCCCGGGGACCTTCTGTAAATACTGACTCACTCCCCGGGGACTCCCTGTAAATACTGACACACTCCCCGGGGACCCCTGTAAATACTGACACACTCCCAGGGACCCCCTGTAAATACTGACACAATCCCGGGGACCCCTGTAAATACTGACACACTCCTCGGGGAACCCCCTGTAAATACTGACACACTCCTGGGACCCCCTGTAAATATTGACACACTCCCGCGGACCCCTTGTAAATACTGACACACTCCCCGGGGATCCCTTGTAAATAACGACACACTCCCGGGGATCCCTGCAAATACTGACACACTCCCGGGGACCCCCTGTAAATACTGAAACACTCGTCAGGGACCCCCTGTTAATACTGACACACTCCCGGGACCCCCTGTAAATACTGACACACTCCCCTGGGACCCCCTGTAAATAATGACACATTCCCCGGGGACCCCGTGTAAATACTGACACACTCCCCGGGGACTCCCTATAAATACTGACACACTCTCCGGGAACCCACTGTAAATACTGACACACTCCCGGGGGCTCCCTGTAAAAACTGACACACTCCCCGGGGACTCCCTGTCAATACTGACACACGCCCGGGGACCCCCTGTAAATACTGACACACTCCCGGGGACCCCCTGTAAATACTGACACACACTCCGGGTACTCCCTGTAAATACTGACACACTCTCCGGGGACCCCCTGTAAATACTGACACACTCCCCGGGGACCCCCTGTAAATACTGACACACTCCCCGGGGACTCCCTGTAAATACTGACACACTCCCGGGGACTCGCTGTAAATACTGACATACTCCTGGGGACTCCCTGTAAATAACGACACACTGCCGGGGACCCCCTGTAAACAATGACATACTCCCCGGGGACTCCGTGCAAATACTGTCACACTCCCCAGGAACCCCCTGTAAATACTGACTCAATCCCCAGGGACCCCCTGTAAATACTGACATACTCCCCGGGGACTCCGTGTAAATACTGACACACTCCTGGGGACCCCCTGTAAATACTGACGCACTCCCGGGTCCCCCTGTAAATACTGACACACTCCCGGGACTCCCTGTAAATATCGACACACTCCCCGGGGTCCCCCTGTAAATACTGACACACTCCCCATGGACTCCCTGTAAATAGTGACACACTCCCCGGGGACCCCCTGTAAATATTGACACACTCCCCGGGGAATCCCTGTAAATACTGACACACTCCCCGGGGACTCCCTGTAAATACTGACACACTCCCCGGGGACCCCCTGTAAATACTGACACACTCTCCGGGGACCCCCTGTAAATACTGACACACTCCCCGGGGACCCCCTGTAAATAATGACACACTCCCGAGGACTCCCTGTAAATACTGACACACTCTCCGGGGACCACTTGCAAATACTGGCACACTGCCGGGGATCCCCTGTAAATACTGACACACTCCCCGGGGACCACCTGCAAATACTGACACACTCCGGGGACCCCCTGTAAATACTGACACACTCCCCGGGGACCCCCTGTAATTACTGACACACTCCCTGTAAATAATGACACACTTCCAGTGTTCCCCTGTAAATACTGACAGACTCCCTGTAAATACTGACACACTCCTGGGGACACTCTGTAAATAATGACACACTCCCGGGGACCCCCTGTAAATACTGACACACTCCCCGGGGACCCCCTGTAAAGACTGACACACTCCCCGGGGACCCCCTGTAAATACTGACACACTCCTCGGGGACCCCCTGTAAATACTGACACACTCCCCGGCGACTCCCTGTAAATACTGACACACTCCCCGGGGACCGCCTGTAAATACTGACACACTCCCCGGGGACCCCCTGTAAATACTGACACACTCCCCGGGGACCCCCTGTAAACACCGACACAATCCCCGGGGACTCCCCGTAACTAATGACACACTCCAGGGGTTCCCCTGTAAATAATGACACACTCCCAGGGTTCCCCTGTAAATACTGACACTCCATTTAAATACCGACACACTGCCGGGGACTCCCTGTAAATACTGACACACTCCCGGGGACCCCCTGTAAATACAGACACACTCCCCACGGACCCCCTGTAAATAATGACACACTTCCAGGGTTCCCCTGTAAATACTGACACACTCGCCGGGGACCCCCTGTAAAGACTGACACACTCCCCGGGGACCCCCTGTAAATACTGACACACTCCCCGGGGACCCCCTGTAAATACTGACACATTTCCTGGGGACACCCTGTAAATACGGACACACTGCCGGGGACGCCCTGTAAATACTGACACACTCCCGGGGATCACCTATAAATACTGACACACTCCCCGAGGACCCTCTGTAAATACTGACACACTCACCGGGACCCCCTGTAAAAACCGACACACTCCCCGGGGACCCACTGTAAATACTGACACACTCCCCTGGACCTCCTGTAAATACTGACACACTCCCCGGGACACTCTGTAAATACTGACACACTCCCCGGGACCCCCTGTAAACACTGACACACTCCCGGGACCCCCGGTAAATAATGACACACTCCCCGGGACCCAATGTAATTGCTGACACACTCCCCGGGGAATCCTTGTAAATACTGACACACTCCCCGGGGAATCCCTGTAAATACTGACACACGCCCCGGGGAATCCCTGTAAATATTGACACACTCCCCGGGGACTCCCTATAAATACTGACACACTCCCCGGGGAACCCCTGTAAATACTGACACACTACCCGAGGACACCCTGTAATTACTGACACACTCCTAGGGGACCCCCTGTAAATACTGACACACTCCCCGGGGACTCCCTGTAAATACTGACACACACCCCGGGGACCCCCTGTAAATACCGACACACTCCCGGGGGACCCCCTGTTATTACCAACACACTCACCGGGGACCCCCTGTAAATACTGACACTCTCCCCATGGACTCCCTGTAAATACTGACACACTCCCGTAGACCCTTTGAAAATACTGACACACTCCCGGGGACCCCCTGAAAATTCTGACACACTCTTTGGGGACCCCCTGTAAATACTGACACACTCCCCGGGGACCCCCTGTAAATACTGACACACTCCCCGGGGACTCCCTGTAAATACAGACAGACTCCTCGGTGAGTCCCTGTAAATACTGACGCACTCCGGGGACACCCTGTTAATACTGACACACTCCCCGGGGACCCCCTGTAATTACTGACACACTCCCCAGGGACTCCCTGAAAATACTGACACACTCCACGGGACCCCCTGTAAATACTGACACACTCCCCGGGGACCTCCTGTAAATAATGACACACTCCCGAGGACCCCCTGTAAATACTGACACACTCCCCGGGGACACCCTGTAATTACTGATACACTCCCCGGGGACCCCCTGTAAATACTGACACACTCCCCGGGGACCACCTGCAAATACTGACAATCTCCGGGGACCCCCTGTAAATACTGACACACTCCCCGGGGACCCCCTGTAAATACTGACACACTCTACGGGGACCACCTGCAAATACTGACACACTCCGGGGACCCCCTGTAAATACTGACGCACTCCCCGGGGACTCCCAGTAAATACTACACTCCGGGGAACCCCTGTAAATACTGACACACTCCCCGGGGACCCCCTGTAATTACTGACACACCCCCCGGGGACCCCCTGTAAATACTGACACACTCCCCGGGGACCACCTGCAAATACTGACACACTCCGGGGACCCCCTGTAAATACTGACACACTCCCCGGGGACCCCCTGTAAATAATGACACACTCCCGAGGACTCCCTGTAAATACTGACACACTCTCCGGGGACCACTTGCAAATACTGGCACACTGCCGGGGATCCCCTGTAAATACTGACACACTCCCCGGGGACCACCTGCAAATACTGACACACTCCGGGGACCCCCTGTAAATACTGACACACTCCCCGGGGACCCCCTGTAATTACTGACACACTCCCTGTAAATAATGACACACTTCCAGTGTTCCCCTGTAAATACTGACACACTCCTGGGGACACTCTGTAAATAATGACACACTCCCGCGGACCCCCTGTAAATACTGACACACTCCCCGGGGACCCCCTGTAAAGACTGACACACTCCCCGGTGACCCCCTGTAAATACTGACACACTCCCCGGGGACTCCCTGTAAATACTGACACACTCCTCCGAGACTCCCTGTAAATACTGACACACTCCTCCGAGACTCCCTGTAAATACTGACACACTCCCCGGGGACTCCCTGTAAATACTGACACACTCCCCGGGGACTCCCTGTAAATACTGACACACTCCTCCGAGACTCCCTGTAAATACTGACACACTCCTCCGAGACTCCCTGTAAATACTGACACACTCCCCGGGGACCCCCTGTAAATACTGACACAATCCCCGGGGACCTTCTGTAAATACTGACACACTCCTCGGGGACCCCCTGTAAATACTGACACACTCCCGAGGACACCCTGTAAATACTGACACAATCCCCGGGGACCTTCTGTAAATACTGACACACTCCTCGGGGACCCCCTGTAAATACTGACACACTCCTCGGGGACCCCCTGTAAATACTGACACACTACCAGGGACGCCCTGTTAATACTGACACACTCCCCGGGGACTCCCTGTAAATACTGACACACTCCCCGGGGACTCCCTGTAAATACTGACACACTCCCCGGGGACCGCCTGTAAATACTGACACACTCCCCGGGGACCGCCTGTAAATACTGACACACTCCCCGGGGACCCCCTGTAAACACCGACACAATCCCCGGGGACTCCCCGTAACTAATGACACACTCCAGGGGTTCCCCTGTAAATAATGACACACTCCCAGGGTTCCCCTGTAAATACTGACACTCCATTTAAATACCGACACACTGCCGGGGACTCCCTGTAAATACTGACACACTCCCGTAGACCCTTTGAAAATACTGACACACTCCCGGGGACCCCCTGAAAATTCTGACACACTCTTTGGGGACCCCCTGTAAATACTGACACACTCCCCGGGGACCCCCTGTAAATACTGACACACTCCCCGGGGACTCCCTGTAAATACAGACAGACTCCCCGGTGAGTCCCTGTAAATACTGACGCACTCCGGGGACACCCTGTTAATACTGACACACTCCCCGGGGACCCCCTGTAATTACTGACACACTCCCCAGGGACTCCCTGTAAATACTGACACACTCCCCGGGGACCTCCTGTAAATAATGACACACTCCCGAGGACCCCCTGTAAATACTGACACACTCCCCGGGGACACCCTGTAATTACTGATACACTCCCCGGGGACCCCCTGTAAATACTGACACACTCCCCGGGGACCACCTGCAAATACTGACAATCTCCGGGGACCCCCTGTAAATACTGACACACTCCCCGGGGACCCCCTGTAAATACTGACACACTCTACGGGGACCACCTGCAAATACTGACACACTCCGGGGACCCCCTGTAAATACTGACGCACTCCCCGGGGACTCCCAGTAAATACTACACTCCGGGGAACCCCTGTAAATACTGACACACCCCCCGGGGACCCCCTGTAAATACTGACACACTCCCCGGGGACCACCTGCAAATACTGACACACTCCGGGGATCCCCTGTAAATACTGACACGCTCCCCGGGTACCCCCTGTAAATACTGACACAATCCCTGGGGACCACCTGCAAATACTGACACACTCCGGGGACCCACTGTAAATACTGACGCACTCCCCGGGGACTCCCTGTAAATACTACACTCCGGGGACCCCCTGTAAATACTGACACACTCCCCGGGGACCCCCTGTAATTACTGACACACTCCCCAGGGACCCCCTGTAAATACTGACACACTCCCCGGGGACCACCTCCAAATACTGACACACTCCGGGACCCCCTGTAAATGCTGACACACTCCCCGGGGACCCCCTGTAAATACTGACACACTCCCCGGAGACCACCTGCAAATACTGACACACTCCCCGGGGAACCCCTGTAATTACTGACACACTCCCCGGTGATCCCCTGTAAATACTGACACACTCCCAGGGACCCCCTGTAAATATTGACACACTCCCCGGGGACCTCCTGTAAATACTGACACACTCCCCGGGGACTCCCTGTAAATACTGACACACTTCTGGGGACCTTCTGTAAATACTGTCGCACTCCCGGGTCCCCCTGTAATTACTGACACACTCCCCGGTGATCCCCTGTAAATACTGACACGCTCCCCGGGGACCCCCTGTAAATACTGACACACTCCCTGGGGACCACCTTCAAATACTGACACACTCCGGGGACCCACTGTAAATACTGACGCACTCCCCGGGGACTCCCTGTAAATACTACACTCCGGGGACCCCCTGTAAATACTGACACACTCCCCGGGGACCCCCTGTAATTACTGACACACTCCCCGGGGACCCCCTGTAAATACTGACACACTCCCCGGGGACCACCTCCAAATACTGACACACTCCGGGGACCCCCTGTAAATGCTGACACACTCCCCGGGGACCCCCTGTAATTACTGACACACTCCCCGGGGACCCCCTGTAAATACTGACACACTCCCCGGGGACCACCTCCAAATACTGACACACTCCGGGGACCCCCTGTAAATACTGACACACTCCCCGGGGACCACCTGCAAATACTGACACACTCCCTGGGGAACCCCTGTAATTACTGACACACTCCCCGGTGATCCCCTGTAAATACTGACACACTCCGGGTACCCCCTGTAAATACTGACACACTCCCAGGGACCCCCTGTAAATATTGACACACTCCCCGGGGACCTCCTGTAAATACTGACACACTCCCCGGGGACTCCCTGTAAATACTGTCGCACTCCCGGGTCCCCCTGTAAATACTGACACACTCCCCGGGGACTCCCTGTAAATACTGACACACTCCCCGGGGTCCCCCTGTAAAGACTGACACACTCCCGGGGAACCCCTGTAAATACTGACGCACTCCCCGGGTTCCCCCTGTAAAGACTGACACACTCCCCGGGGTCCCCCTGTAAATACTGACACACTCCCCATGGACTCCCTGTAAATACTGACACACTCCCAGGGACCCCCTGTAAATATTGACACACTCCCCGGGGACCCCCTGTAAATACTGACACACTCCCCTGGAACTCCCTGTAAATACTGACACACTCCCCGGGGACCCCCATTAAATACTGACACACTCTCCGGGGACCCACTGTAAATATTGACACTCTCCCGTGGACCCCCTGTAAATACTGTCACAGTCCACGGGGACCCCATGTAAATACTGACACACTCCCCGGGACCCCCTGTAATTACTGGCACACTCGCCAGGGACTCCCTGTAAATACTGACACACTCCACGGTACCCCCTGTAAATACTGACACACTCCCCGGGACCCCCTGTAATTACTGGCACACTCGCCAGGGACTCCCTGTAAATACTGACACACTCCACGGTACCCCCTGTAAATACTGACACACTCCCCGGGGACCCACTGTAAATAATGACACACTCCCGAGGACTCCCTGTAAATACTGACACACTCTCCGGGGACCACTTGCAAATACTGGCACACTGCCGGGGACCTCCTTAAAATACTGACACACTCCCCGGGGACCACCTGCAAATACTGACACACTCCGGGGACCCCCTGTAAATACTGACACACTCCCCGGGGACCCCCTGTAATTACTGACACACTCCCCGGGGACCCCCTGTAAATACTGACACACTCCCCGGACACCACCTGCAAATACTGACACACTCCGGGGACCCCCTGTAAATACTGACGCACTCCCTGGGGACTCCCTGTAAATACTGACACACTCCCCGGGGACCCCCTGTAAATACTGACACACTCCCCGGGGACCCCCTGTAATTACTGACACACTCCCGGGGACCCCCTGTAAATAATGACACACTCCCCGAGGACCCCGTGTAAATACTGACACATGCCTGGGGACCCCCTGTAAATACTGACACACTCCCGGGGACCCCCTGTAAATACTGACACACTCTCCGGGTACTCCCTGTAAATACTGACACACTCTCCGGGGACCCCCTGTAAATACTGACACACTCCCTGGGGACCCCCTGTAAATATTGACACACTCCCCGGGGACTCCCTGTAAATACTGACACACTCCCTGGGGACCACCTGCCAATATTGACACACTCCGGGGACCCCCTGTAGATACTGACACACTGCCCGGGGACTCCCTGTAGTTACTGACACACTCCCCGGGGACCCCCTGTAAATACTGACACACTCCCCGGGGACCACCAGCAAATACTGACACACTCCGGGGACCCCCTGTAAATACTGACGCACTCCCAGGAACTCCCTGTAAATACTGACACACTCCCCAGGGACCCCCTGTAAATACTGACACACTCCCCGGGGACCCCCTGTAATTACTGACACACTCGCCGGGGACCCCCTTTAATTACTGACACACTCCCCGGGGACCACCTGTAAATACTGACACACTCCCCGGGGACCCCCTGCAAATACTGACACACTCCGGGGACCCCCTGTAAATACTGACGCACTCCCCGGGGACTCCCTGTAAATACTGACACACTCCTCCGAGACTCCCTGTAAATACTGACACACTCCCCGGGGACCCCCTGTAAATACTGACACACTCCCGAGGACACCCTGTAAATACTGACACAATCCCCGGGGACCTTCTGTAAATACTGACTCACTCCCCGGGGACTCCCTGTAAATACTGACACACTCCCCGAGGACCCCTGTAAATACTGACACACTCCCAGGGACCCCCTGTAAATACTGACACAATCCCGGGGACCCCTGTAAATACTGACACACTCCTCGGGGAACCCCTGTAAATACTGACACACTCCCGGGACCCCCTGTAAATATTGACACACTCCCCGGGGATCCCTTGTAAATAACGACACACTCCCGGGGATACCCTGTAAATACTGACACACTCCCGGGGACCCGCTGTGAATACTGAAACACTCGTCAGGGACCCCCTGTTAATACTGACACACCTCCGGGGACCCCCTGTAAATAATGACACACTCCCCGGGGACCCCGTGTAAATACTGACACACTCCCCGGGGACTCCCTATAAATACTGACACACTCCCCGGGGACTCCCTGTAAATACTGACACACTCCCCGGGGACTCCCTGTAAATACTGACACACTCCCCGGGGACTCCCTGTAAATACTGATACACTCCCCGGGGACTCCCTGTAAATACTGACACACTCCCCGGGGACTCCCTGTAAATACTGACACACTCCCCGGGGACCCCCTGTAAATACTGACACACTCCCCGGGGACTCCCTGTAAATACTGACACACTCCCCTGGACCACCTGCAAATACTGACACACTCCGGGGACGCCCTGTAAATACTGACGCACTCCCCGGAACTCCCTGTAAATACAGACACACTCCCCGGGGACCCCCTGTAAATACTGACAAACTACCCGGGGACCCCATGTAATTACTGACACACTCCTCCGAGACTCCCTGTAAATACTGACACACTCCCCGGGGAGCCTCTGTAAATACTGACACACTCCCCGGGGACTCCCTGTAATAACTGACACACTCCCCGTGGACTCCCTGTAAATACTGACACACTCCTCCGAGACTCCCTGTAAATACTGACACACTCCCCGGGGAGCCCCTGTAAATACTGACACACTCCCGAGGACACCCTGCAAATACTGACACAATCCCCGGGGACCTTCTGTAAATACTGACTCACTCCCCGGGGACTCCCTGTAAATACTGACACACTCCCCGGGGACGCCCTGTAAATACTGACACACTCCCCGGGGACGCCCTGTAAATACTGACATACTGCCGGGGACCCCCTGTAAATACTGACAAACTCCCCGGGGACCCCCTGTAAATACTGACACACTTCCCGGGGACTCCCTGTAAGTACTGACACACTCCACGGGACCCCCTGTAAATACTGACACACTCCTCGGGGACCCACTGTAAATAATGACACACTCCCGAGGACTTCCTGTAAATACTGACACACTCTCCGGGGACCACTTGCAAATACTGACACACTCCGGGGACCCCCTGTAAATACTGACACACTCCGGGGACCCCCTGTAAATACTGAGACACTCCCCGGGGACCACCTGCAAATACTGACACACTCCGGTGACCCCCTGTAAATACTGACACCCTCCCCAGGGACCCCCTGTAATTACTGACACACTCCCCGGGGACCCCCTGTAAATACTGACACACTCCCGGGGATCCCCTGTAAATACTGACACACTCCCGGGGACCCCCTGTAAATACTGAAACACTCGTCAGGGACCCCCTGTCAATACTGACACACGCCCGGGGACCCCCTGTAAATACTGACACACTCCCAGGGACCCCCTGTCAATACTGACACACGCCCGGGGACCCCCTGTAAATACTGACACACTCCCAGGAACCCCCTGTAAATACTGGCACACTCTCCGGGGACCACCTGCAAATACTGACACACTCCGGGGACCCCTGTAAATACTGACACACTCCCCGGGGACCCCCTGTAAATACTGACACACTCCCCGGGGACCTGCTGTAAATACTGACACACTCCCCGGGGACTCCCTGTAAATACTGACACACTCCCCGGGGACCCCCTGTAAATACTGACACACTCTCCGGGGACCCCCTGTAAATGCTGACACACTCCCGGGGACCCCCTGTAAATATTGACACACTCCCGTGGACCCCCTGTACATACTGTCACACTCCACGGGAACCCCATGTAAATACTGACACACTCCGGGGAACCCCTGTAAATACTGACACACTTCCCCGGGGACCACCTGCAAATACTGACACACTCCGGGGACCCCCTGTAAATACTGACACACTCCCCAGGGACCACCTGTAATTACTGACACACTCCCCGGGGACCCCCTGTAAATACTGACACACTCCCCGGGGCCCACCTGCAAATACTGACACACTCCGGGGACCCCCTGTAAATACTGACGCACTCCCTGGGGACTCCCTGTAAATACTGATACACTCCCCGGGGACCCCCTGTAAATACTGACATACTCCCCGGGGACCCCCTGTAATTACTGACACACTCCCCGGGGACCCCTGCAAATACTGACACACTCCCCGGGGACCCCCCTGTAAATACTGACACACTCCCTGGGGACCACCTGGCAATATTGACACACTCCGGGGACCCCCTGTAAATACTGACACACTGCCCGGGGACTCCCTGTAGTTACTGACACACTCCCCGGGGACTCCCTGTAAATACTGACACACTCCCCGGGACCACCTGCAAATACTGACACACTCCGGGGACCCCCTGTAAATACTGACGCACTCCCCGGGGACTCCCTGTAAATACTGACACACTCCTCCGAGACCCCCTGTAAATACTGACACACTCCCCGGGGAACCCCTGCAAATACTGACACACTCCTCCGAGACTCCCTGTAAATACTGACACACTCCCCGGGGACCCCCTGTAAATACTGACACACTCCCCGGGGACACCCTGTAAATACTGACACAATCCCCGGGGACCTTCTGTAAATACTGACTCACTCCCCGGGGACTCCCTGTAAATACTGACACACTCCCCGGGGACCCCTGTAAATACTGACACACTCCCAGGGACCCCCTGTAAATACTGACACAATCCCGGGGACCCCTGTAAATACTGACACACTCCTCGGGGAACCCCCTGTAAATACTGACACACTCCTGGGACCCCCTGTAAATATTGACACACTCCCGCGGACCCCTTGTAAATACTGACACACTCCCCGGGGATCCCTTGTAAATAACGACACACTCCCGGGGATCCCTGCAAATACTGACACACTCCCGGGGACCCCCTGTAAATACTGAAACACTCGTCAGGGACCCCCTGTTAATACTGACACACTCCCGGGACCCCCTGTAAATACTGACACACTCCCCTGGGACCCCCTGTAAATAATGACACATTCCCCGGGGACCCCGTGTAAATACTGACACACTCCCCGGGGACTCCCTATAAATACTGACACACTCTCCGGGAACCCACTGTAAATACTGACACACTCCCGGGGGCTCCCTGTAAAAACTGACACACTCCCCGGGGACTCCCTGTCAATACTGACACACGCCCGGGGACCCCCTGTAAATACTGACACACTCCCGGGGACCCCCTGTAAATACTGACACACACTCCGGGTACTCCCTGTAAATACTGACACACTCTCCGGGGACCCCCTGTAAATACTGACACACTCCCCGGGGACCCCCTGTAAATACTGACACACTCCCCGGGGACTCCCTGTAAATACTGACACACTCCCGGGGACTCGCTGTAAATACTGACATACTCCTGGGGACTCCCTGTAAATAACGACACACTGCCGGGGACCCCCTGTAAACAATGACATACTCCCCGGGGACTCCGTGCAAATACTGTCACACTCCCCAGGAACCCCCTGTAAATACTGACATACTCCCCGGGGACTCCGTGTAAATACTGACACACTCCTGGGGACCCCCTGTAAATACTGACACACTCCCGGGACTCCCTGTAAATATCGACACACTCCCCGGGGTCCCCCTGTAAATACTGACACACTCCCCATGGACTCCCTGTAAATAGTGACACACTCCCCGGGGACCCCCTGTAAATATTGACACACTCCCCGGGGAATCCCTGTAAATACTGACACACTCCCCGGGGACTCCCTGTAAATACTGACACACTCCCCGGGGACCCCCTGTAAATACTGACACACTCTCCGGGGACCCCCTGTAAATACTGACACACTCCCCGGGGACCCCCTGTAAATAATGACACACTCCCGAGGACTCCCTGTAAATACTGACACACTCTCCGGGGACCACTTGCAAATACTGGCACACTGCCGGGGATCCCCTGTAAATACTGACACACTCCCCGGGGACCACCTGCAAATACTGACACACTCCGGGGACCCCCTGTAAATACTGACACACTCCCCGGGGACCCCCTGTAATTACTGACACACTCCCTGTAAATAATGACACACTTCCAGTGTTCCCCTGTAAATACTGACAGACTCCCTGTAAATACTGACACACTCCTGGGGACACTCTGTAAATAATGACACACTCCCGGGGACCCCCTGTAAATACTGACACACTCCCCGGGGACCCCCTGTAAAGACTGACACACTCCCCGGGGACCCCCTGTAAATACTGACACACTCCCCGGGGACTCCCTGTAAATACTGACACACTCCTCCGAGACTCCCTGTAAATACTGACACACTCCCTGGGGAGCCCCTGTAAATACTGACACACTCCCGAGGACACCCTGTAAATACTGACACAATCCCCGGGGACCTTCTGTAAATACTGACACACTCCTCGGGGACCCCCTGTAAATACTGACACACTCCCCGGCGACTCCCTGTAAATACTGACACACTCCCCGGGGACCGCCTGTAAATACTGACACACTCCCCGGGGACCCCCTGTAAATACTGACACGCTCCCCGGGGACCCCCTGTAAACACCGACACAATCCCCGGGGACTCCCCGTAACTAATGACACACTCCAGGGGTTCCCCTGTAAATAATGACACACTCCCAGGGTTCCCCTGTAAATACTGACACTCCATTTAAATACCGACACACTGCCGGGGACTCCCTGTAAATACTGACACAGTCCCGGGGACCCCCTGTAAATACAGACACACTCCCCACGGACCCCCTGTAAATAATGACACACTTCCAGGGTTCCCCTGTAAATACTGACACACTCGCCGGGGACCCCCTGTAAAGACTGACACACTCCCCGGGGACCCCCTGTAAATACTGACACACTCCCCGGGGACCCCCTGTAAATACTGACACATTTCCTGGGGACACCCTGTAAATACGGACACACTGCCGGGGACGCCCTGTAAATACTGACACACTCCCGGGGATCACCTATAAATACTGACACACTCCCCGAGGACCCTCTGTAAATACTGACACACTCACCGGGACCCCCTGTAAAAACCGACACACTCCCCGGGGACCCACTGTAAATACTGACACACTCCCCTGGACCTCCTGTAAATACTGACACACTCCCCGGGACACTCTGTAAATACTGACACACTCCCCGGGACCCCCTGTAAACACTGACACACTCCCGGGACCCCCGGTAAATAATGACACACTCCCCGGGACCCAATGTAATTGCTGACACACTCCCCGGGGAATCCTTGTAAATACTGACACACTCCCCGGGGAATCCCTGTAAATACTGACACACGCCCCGGGGAATCCCTGTAAATATTGACACACTCCCCGGGGACTCCCTATAAATACTGACACACTCCCCGGGGAACCCCTGTAAATACTGACACACTACCCGAGGACACCCTGTAATTACTGACACACTCCTAGGGGACCCCCTGTAAATACTGACACACTCCCCGGGGACTCCCTGTAAATACTGACACACACCCCGGGGACCCCCTGTAAATACCGACACACTCCCGGGGGACCCCCTGTTATTACCAACACACTCACCGGGGACCCCCTGTAAATACTGACACTCTCCCCATGGACTCCCTGTAAATACTGACACACTCCCGTAGACCCTTTGAAAATACTGACACACTCCCGGGGACCCCCTGAAAATTCTGACACACTCTTTGGGGACCCCCTGTAAATACTGACACACTCCCCGGGGACCCCCTGTAAATACTGACACACTCCCCGGGGACTCCCTGTAAATACAGACAGACTCCTCGGTGAGTCCCTGTAAATACTGACGCACTCCGGGGACACCCTGTTAATACTGACACACTGCCCGGGGACCCCCTGTAATTACTGACACACTCCCCAGGGACTCCCTGAAAATACTGACACACTCCACGGGACCCCCTGTAAATACTGACACACTCCCCGGGGACCTCCTGTAAATAATGACACACTCCCGAGGACCCCCTGTAAATACTGACACACTCCCCGGGGACACCCTGTAATTACTGATACACTCCCCGGGGACCCCCTGTAAATACTGACACACTCCCCGGGGACCACCTGCAAATACTGACAATCTCCGGGGACCCCCTGTAAATACTGACACACTCCCCGGGGACCCCCTGTAAATACTGACACACTCTACGGGGACCACCTGCAAATACTGACACACTCCGGGGACCCCCTGTAAATACTGACGCACTCCCCGGGGACTCCCAGTAAATATTACACTCCGGGGAACCCCTGTAAATACTGACACACTCCCCGGGGACCCCCTGTAATTACTGACACACCCCCCGGGGACCCCCTGTAAATACTGACACACTCCCCGGGGACCACCTGCAAATACTGACACACTCCGGGGACCCCCTGTAAATACTGACACACTCCCCGGGGACCCCCTGTAAATAATGACACACTCCCGAGGACTCCCTGTAAATACTGACACACTCCTCCGAGACTCCCTGTAAATACTGACACACTCCTCCGAGACTCCCTGTAAATACTGACACACTCCCCGGGGACTCCCTGTAAATACTGACACACTCCTCCGAGACTCCCTGTAAATACTGACACACACCCCGGGGACCCCCTGTAAATACTGACACAATCCCCGGGGACCTTCTGTAAATACTGACACACTCCTCGGGGACCCCCTGTAAATACTGACACACTCCCGAGGACACCCTGTAAATACTGACACAATCCCCGGGGACCTTCTGTAAATACTGACACACTCCTCGGGGACCCCCTGTAAATACTGACACACTCCTCGGGGACCCCCTGTAAATACTGACACACTACCAGGGACGCCCTGTTAATACTGACACACTCCCCGGGGACTCCCTGTAAATACTGACACACTCCCCGGGGACTCCCTGTAAATACTGACACACTCCCCGGGGACCGCCTGTAAATACTGACACACTCCCCGGGGACCGCCTGTAAATACTGACACACTCCCCGGGGACCCCCTGTAAACACCGACACAATCCCCGGGGACTCCCCGTAACTAATGACACACTCCAGGGGTTCCCCTGTAAATAATGACACTCCATTTAAATACCGACACACTGCCGGGGACTCCCTGTAAATACTGACACACTCCCGTAGACCCTTTGAAAATTCTGACACACTCTTTGGGGACCCCCTGTAAATACTGACACACTCCCCGGGGACCCCCTGTAAATACTGACACACTCCCCGGGGACTCCCTGTAAATACAGACAGACTCCCCGGTGAGTCCCTGTAAATACTGACGCACTCCGGGGACACCCTGTTAATACTGACACACTCCCCGGGGACCCCCTGTAATTACTGACACACTCCCCAGGGACTCCCTGTAAATACTGACACACTCCCCGGGGACCTCCTGTAAATAATGACACACTCCCGAGGACCCCCTGTAAATACTGACACACTCCCCGGGGACACCCTGTAATTACTGATACACTCCCCGGGGACCCCCTGTAAATACTGACACACTCCCCGGGGACCACCTGCAAATACTGACAATCTCCGGGGACCCCCTGTAAATACTGACACACTCCCCGGGGACCCCCTGTAAATACTGACACACTCTACGGGGACCACCTGCAAATACTGACACACTCCGGGGACCCCCTGTAAATACTGACGCACTCCCCGGGGACTCCCAGTAAATACTACACTCCGGGGAACCCCTGTAAATACTGACACACCCCCCGGGGACCCCCTGTAAATACTGACACACTCCCCGGGGACCACCTGCAAATACTGACACACTCCGGGGATCCCCTGTAAATACTGACACGCTCCCCGGGGACCCCCTGTAAATACTGACACAATCCCTGGGGACCACCTGCAAATACTGACACACTCCGGGGACCCACTGTAAATACTGACGCACTCCCCGGGGACTCCCTGTAAATACTACACTCCGGGGACCCCCTGTAAATACTGACACACTCCCCGGGGACCCCCTGTAATTACTGACACACTCCCCAGGGACCCCCTGTAAATACTGACACACTCCCCGGGGACCACCTCCAAATACTGACACACTCCGGGACCCCCTGTAAATGCTGACACACTCCCCGGGGACCCCCTGTAAATACTGACACACTCCCCGGGGACCACCTGCAAATACTGACACACTCCCCGGGGAACCCCTGTAATTACTGACACACTCCCCGGTGATCCCCTGTAAATACTGACACACTCCCAGGGACCCCCTGTAAATATTGACACACTCCCCGGGGACCTCCTGTAAATACTGACACACTCCCCGGGGACTCCCTGTAAATACTGACACACTTCTGGGGACCTTCTGTAAATACTGTCGCACTCCCGGGTCCCCCTGTAATTACTGACACACTCCCCGGTGATCCCCTGTAAATACTGACACGCTCCCCGGGGACCCCCTGTAAATACTGACACACTCCCTGGGGACCACCTTCAAATACTGACACACTCCGGGGACCCACTGTAAATACTGACGCACTCCCCGGGGACTCCCTGTAAATACTACACTCCGGGGACCCCCTGTAAATACTGACACACTCCCCGGGGACCCCCTGTAATTACTGACACACTCCCCGGGGACCCCCTGTAAATACTGACACACTCCCCGGGGACCACCTCCAAATACTGACACACTCCGGGGACCCCCTGTAAATGCTGACACACTCCCCGGGGACCCCCTGTAAATACTGACACACTCCCCGGGGACCACCTGCAAATACTGACACACTCCCCGGGGAACCCCTGTAATTACTGACACACTCCCCGGTGATCCCCTGTAAATACTGACACACTCCGGGTACCCCCTGTAAATACTGACACACTCCCCGGGGACTCCCTGTAAATACTGACACACTCCCCGGGGTCCCCCTGTAAAGACTGACACACTCCCGGGGAACCCCTGTAAATACTGACGCACTCCCCGGGTTCCCCCTGTAAAGACTGACACACTCCCCGGGGTCCCCCTGTAAATACTGACACACTCCCCATGGACTCCCTGTAAATACTGACACACTCCCAGGGACCCCCTGTAAATATTGACACACTCCCCGGGGACCCCCTGTAAATACTGACACACTCCCCGGGGACTCCCTGTAAATACTGACACAATCCTGAGGACCCCCTGTAAATACTGACGCACTCCCCGGGGAATCCCTGTAAATACTGACACACTCCCCTGGAACTCCCTGTAAATACTGACACACTCCCCGGGGACCCCCATTAAATACTGACACACTCTCCGGGGACCCACTGTAAATATTGACACTCTCCCGTGGACCCCCTGTAAATACTGTCACAGTCCACGGGGACCCCATGTAAATACTGACACACTCCCCGGGACCCCCTGTAATTACTGGCACACTCGCCAGGGACTCCCTGTAAATACTGACACACTCCACGGTACCCCCTGTAAATACTGACACACTCCCCGGGACCCCCTATAATTACTGGCACACTCGCCAGGGACTCCCTGTAAATACTGACACACTCCACGGTACCCCCTGTAAATACTGACACACTCCCCGGGGACCCACTGTAAATAATGACACACTCCCGAGGACTCCCTGTAAATACTGACACACTCTCCGGGGACCACTTGCAAATACTGGCACACTGCCGGGGACCTCCTTAAAATACTGACACACTCCCCGGGGACCACCTGCAAATACTGACACACTCCGGGGACCCCCTGTAAATACTGACACACTCCCCGGGGACCCCCTGTAATTACTGACACACTCCCCGGGGACCCCCTGTAAATACTGACACACTCCCCGGACACCACCTGCAAATACTGACACACTCCGGGGACCCCCTGTAAATACTGACGCACTCCCTGGGGACTCCCTGTAAATACTGACACACTCCCCGGGGACCCCCTGTAAATACTGACACACTCCGGGGACCCCCTGTAAATACTGACGCACTCCCTGGGGACTCCCTGTAAATACTGACACACTCCCCGGGGACCCCCTGTAAATACTGACACACTCCCCGGGGACCCCCTGTAATTACTGACACACTCCCGGGGACCCCCTGTAAATAATGACACACTCCCCGAGGACCCCGTGTAAATACTGACACATGCCTGGGGACCCCCTGTAAATACTGACACACTCCCGGGGACCCCCTGTAAATACTGACACACTCTCCGGGTACTCCCTGTAAATACTGACACACTCTCCGGGGACCCCCTGTAAATACTGACACACTCCCTGGGGACCCCCTGTAAATATTGACACACTCCCCGGGGACTCCCTGTAAATACTGACACACTCCCTGGGGACCACCTGCCAATATTGACACACTCCGGGGACCCCCTGTAGATACTGACACACTGCCCGGGGACTCCCTGTAGTTACTGACACACTCCCCGGGGACCCCCTGTAAATACTGACACACTCCCCGGGGACCACCAGCAAATACTGACACACTCCGGGGACCCCCTGTAAATACTGACGCACTCCCAGGAACTCCCTGTAAATACTGACACACTCCCCAGGGACCCCCTGTAAATACTGACACACTCCCCGGGGACCCCCTGTAATTACTGACACACTCGCCGGGGACCCCCTTTAATTACTGACACACTCCCCGGGGACCACCTGTAAATACTGACACACTCCCCGGGGACCCCCTGCAAATACTGACACACTCCGGGGACCCCCTGTAAATACTGACGCACTCCCCGGGGACTCCCTGTAAATACTGACACACTCCTCCGAGACTCCCTGTAAATACTGACACACTCCCCGGGGACCCCCTGTAAATACTGACACACTCCCGAGGACACCCTGTAAATACTGACTCACTCCCCGGGGACTCCCTGTAAATATTGACACACTCCCGGGACCCCCTGTAAATATTGACACACTCCCCGGGGATCCCTTGTAAATAACGACACACTCCCGAGGACACCCTGTAAATACTGACTCACTCCCCGGGGACTCCCTGTAAATATTGACACACTCCCGGGACCCCCTGTAAATATTGACACACTCCCCGGGGATCCCCTGTAAATACTGACACACTCCCGGGGACCCCCTGTGAATACTGAAACACTCGTCAGGGACCCCCTGTTAATACTGACACACCTCCGGGGACCCCCTGTAAATAATGACACACTCCCCGGGGACCCCGTGTAAATACTGACACACTCCCCGGGGACTCCCTATAAATACTGACACACTCCCGGGGACCCCCTGTAAATACCGACACACTCCCCGGGGACCCCCTGTAAATACCGACACACTCCCCGGGGACCCCCTGTAAATACTGACAAACTACCCGGGGACCTCCTGTAAATACTGACACACTCCACGGGACCCCCTGTAAATACTGACAAACTACCCGGGGACCCCCTGTAAATACTGACACACTCCCCTGGACCACCTGCAAATACTGACGCACTCCCCGGGACCCCCTGTAAATACAGACACACTCCCCGGGGACCCCCTGTAAATACTGACAAACTACCCGGGGACCCCATGTAATTACTGACACACTCCTCCGAGACTCCCTGTAAATACTGACACACTCCCCGGGGAGCCTCTGTAAATACTGACACACTCCCCGGGGACTCCCTGTAATAACTGACACACTCCCCGTGGACTCCCTGTAAATACTGACACACTCCCCGGGGAGCCCCTGTAAATACTGACACACTCCTCCGAGACTCCCTGTAAATACTGACACACTCCCCGGGGAGCCCCTGTAAATACTGACACACTCCCGAGGACACCCTGCAAATACTGACACAATCCCCGGGGACCTTCTGTAAATACTGACTCACTCCCGAGGACACCCTGCAAATACTGACACACTCCCCGGGGACCCCCTGTAAATACTGACTCACTCCCCGGGGACTCCCTGTAAATACTGACACACTCCCCGGGGACGCCCTGTAAATACTGACATACTGCCGGGGACCCCCTGTAAATACTGACAAACTCCCCGGGGACCCCCTGTAAATACTGACACACTTCCCGGGGACTCCCTGTAAGTACTGACACACTCCACGGGACCCCCTGTAAATACTGACACACTCCTCGGGGACCCACTGTAAATAATGACACACTCCCGAGGACTTCCTGTAAATACTGACACACTCTCCGGGGACCACTTGCAAATACTGACACACTCCGGGGACCCCCTGTAAATACTGAGACACTCCCCGGGGACCACCTGCAAATACTGACACACTCCGGGGACCCCCTGTAAATACTGACGCACTCCCTGGGGACTCCCTGTAAATACTGACACACTTCCCGGGGACCCCCTGTAAATACTGACACACTCCCCGGGGACCCCCTGTAATTACTGACACACTCCCCAGGGACCAATTGCAAATACTGACACACTCCGGGGACCCCCTGTAAATACTGAGACACTCCCCGGGGACCACCTGCAAATACTGACACACTCCGGTGACCCCCTGTAAATACTGACACACTCCCCAGGGACCCCCTGTAATTACTGACACACTCCCCGGGGACCACCTGCAAATACTGACAATCTCCGGGGACCCCCTGTAAATACTGACACACTCCCCGGGGACCCCCTGTAAATACTGACACACTCTACGGGGACCACCTGCAAATACTGACACACTCCGGGGACCCCCTGTAAATACTGACGCACTCCCCGGGGACTCCCAGTAAATACTACACTCCGGGGAATCCCTGTAAATACTGACACACTCCCCGGGGACCCCCTGTAAATACTGACACGCTCCCCGGGGACCCCCTGTAAATACTGACACACTCCCTGGGGACCACCTGCAAATACTGACACACTCCGGGGACCCACTGTAAATACTGACGCACTCCCCGGGGACTCCCTGTAAATACTACACTCCGGGGACCCCCTGTAAATACTGACACACTCCCCGGGGACCCCCTGTAATTACTGACACACTCCCCGGGGACCCCCTGTAAATACTGACACACTCCCCGGGGACCACCTCCAAATACTGACACACTCCGGGGACCCCCTGTAAATGCTGACACACTCCCCGGGGACCCCCTGTAAATACTGACACACTCCCCGGGGACCACCTGCAAATACTGACACACTCCCCGGGGAACCCCTGTAATTACTGATACACTCCCCGGTGATCCCCTGTAAATACTGACACACTCCGGCTACCCCCTGTAAATACTGACACACTCCCCGGGGACCCCCTGTAAATACTGACACACTCCCAGGGACCCCCTGTAAATATTGACACACTCCCCGGGGACCTCCTGTAAATACTGACACACTCCCCGGGGACTCCCTGTAAATACTGACACACTCCCGGGTCCCCCTGTAAATACTGACACACTCCCGGGGACTCCCTGTAAATATCGACTCACTCCCGGGGACCCCCTGTAAATACTGACGCACTCCCCGGTGTCCCCCTGTAAATACTGACACGCTCCCCGGGGACCCCCTGTAAATACTGACACACTCCCTGGGGACCACCTGCAAATACTGACACACTCCCCGGGGACCCCCTGTAAATACTGACGCACTCCCCGGGGACCCCCTGTAAATACTGACACACTCCGGGGACCCACTGTAAATACTGACGCACTCCCCGGGGACCCCCTGTAAATACTGACACACTCCCGGGGACCACCTGCAAATACTGACACACTCCGGGGACCCCCTGTAAATACTGACACACTCCCCGGGGACCCCCTGTAATTACTGACACACTCCCCGGGGACCCCCTGTAAATACTGACATACTCCCCGGGGACCACCTCCAAATACTGACACACTCCGGGGACCCCCTGTAAATGCTGACACACTCCCCGGGGACCCCCTGTAAATACTGACACACTCCCCGGGGACCACCTGCAAATACTGACACACTCCCCGGGGACCCCCTGTAAATACTGACACACTCCCCGGGGACCCCCTGTAAATACTGACACACTCCCCGGGGACTCCCTGTAAATACTGACACAATCCTGAGGACCCCCTGTAAATATCGACACACTCCCCGGGGTCCCCCTGTAAATAGTGACACACTCCCCATGGACTCCCTGTAAATACTGACACACTCCCCGGGGACCCCCTGTAAATATTGACACACTCCCCGGGGAATCCCTGTAAATACTGACACACTCCCCTGGAACTCCCTGTAAATACTGACACACTCCCCGGGGACCCCCATTAAATAATGACACACTCTCCGGGGACCCACTGTAAATATTGACACTCTCCCGTGGACCCCCTGTAAATACTGTCACAGTCCACGGGGACCCCATGTAAATACTGACACACTCCCCGGGACCCCCTGTAATTACTAGCACACTCGCCAGGGACTCCCTGTAAATACTGACACACTCCACGGTACCCCCTGTAAATACTGACACACTCCCCGGGGACCCACTGTAAATAATGACACACTCCCGAGGACTCCCTGTAAATACTGACACACTCTCCGGGGACCACTTGCAAATACTGGCACACTGCCGGGGACCTCCTTAAAATACTGACACACTCCCCGGGGACCACCTGCAAATACTGACACACTCCGGGGACCCCCTGTAAATACTGACACACTCCCCGGGGACCCCCTGTAATTACTGACACACTCCCCGGGGACCCCCTGTAAATACTGACACACTCCCCGGACACCACCTGCAAATACTGACACACTCCGGGGACCCCCTGTAAATACTGACGCACTCCCTGGGGGCTCCCTGTAAATACTGACACACTCCCCGGGGACCCCCTGTAAATACTGACACACTCCGGGGACCCCCTGTAAATACTGACGCACTCCCTGGGGACTCCCTGTAAATACTGACACACTCCCCGGGGACCCCCTGTAAATACTGACACACTCCCCGGGGACCCCCTGTAATTACTGACACACTCCCGGGGACCCCCTGTAAATAATGACACACTCCCGGGGACCCCCTGTAAATACTGACACACTCCCTGGGGACCCCCTGTAAATATTGACACACTCCCCGGGGACTCCCTGTAAATACTGACACACTCCCTGGGGACCACCTGCCAATATTGACACACTCCGGGGACTCCCTGTAGTTACTGACACACTCCCCGGGGACCCCATGTAAATACTGACACACTCCCCGGGGACCACCAGCAAATACTGACACACTCCGGGGACCCCCTGTAAATACTGACGCACTCCCCGGAACTCCCTGTAAATACTGACACACTCCTCCGAGACTCCCTGTAAATACTGACACACTCCCCGGGGACCCCCTGTAAATACTGACACACTCCCGAGGACACCCTGTAAATACTGACACACTCCCTGGGGACCCCCTGTAAATATTGACACACTCCCCGGGGACTCCCTGTAAATACTGACACACTCCCTGGGGACCACCTGCCAATATTGACACACTCCGGGGACCCCCTGTAGTTACTGACACACTCCCCGGGGACCCCATGTAAATACTGACACACTCCCCGGGGACCACCAGCAAATACTGACACACTCCGGGGACCCCCTGTAAATACTGACGCACTCCCCGGAACTCCCTGTAAATACTGACACACTCCCCAGGGACCCCCTGTAAATACTGACACACTCCCCGGGGACCCCCTGTAATTACTGACACACTCGCCGGGGACCCCCTTTAATTACTAACACACTCCCCGGGGACCACCTGTAAATACTGACACACTCGCCGGGGACCCCCAGTAAATACTGACACACTCCCTGGGAACCCCCTGTAAATATTGACACACTCCCCGGGGACTCCCTGTAAATACTGACACACTCCCTGGGGACCACCTGCCAATATTGACACACTCCGGGGACCCCCTGTAGTTACTGACACACTCCCCGGGGACCCCATGTAAATACTGACACACTCCCCGGGGACCACCAGCAAATACTGACACACTCCGGGGACCCCCTGTAAATACTGACGCACTCCCCGGAACTCCCTGTAAATACTGACACACTCCCCAGGGACCCCCTGTAAATACTGACACACTCCCCGGGGACCCCCTGTAATTACTGACACACTCGCCGGGGACCCCCTTTAATTACTAACACACTCCCCGGGGACCACCTGTAAATACTGACACACTCCCCGGGGACCCCCTGTAAATACTGACGCACTCCCCGGGGACTCCCTTTAAATACTGACACACTCCTCCGAGACTCCCTGTAAATACTGACACACTCCCCGGGGACCCCCTGTAAATACTGACACACTCCCGAGGACACCCTGTAAATACTGACACAATCCCCGGGGACCTTCTGTAAATACTGACTCACTCCCCGGGGACTCCCTGTAAATACTGACACACTCCCAGGGACCCCCTGTAAATACTGACACAATCCCGGGGACCCCTGTAAATACTGACACACTCCTCGGGGAACCCCTGTAAATACTGACACACTCCCGGGACCCCCTGTAAATATTGACACACTCCCGCGGACCCCTTGTAAATACTGACACATTCCCCGGGGATCCCTTGTAAATAACGACACACTCCCGGGGATCCCCTGTAAATACTGACACACTCCCGGGGACCCCCTGTGAATACTGAAACACTCGTCAGGGACCCCCTGTTAATACTGACACACTCCCGGGGACCCCCTGTAAATAATGACACACTCCCCGGGGACCCCGTGTAAATACTGACACACTCCCCGGGGACTCCCTGTAAATACTGACACACTCCCTGGGGACCACCTGCCAATATTGACACACTCCCGGGGACCCGCTGTGAATACTGAAACACTCGTCAGGGACCCCCTGTTAATACTGACACACGCCCGTGGACCCCCTGTAATTACTGACACACTCCCCGGGGACCCCCTGTAAATACTGACACACTCCCCGGGGACCCCCTGTAAATACTGACACACTCCCTGGGGACCACCTGCCAATATTGACACACTCCGGGGACCCCCTGTAAATACTGACACACTCCCCGGGGACTCCCTGTAAATACTGACACACTCCCCTGGACCACCTGCAAATACTGACACACTCCGGGGACGCCCTGTAAATACTGACGCACTCCCCGGAACTCCCTGTAAATACAGACACACTCCCCGGGGACCCCCTGTAAATACTGACATACTACCCGGGGACCCCCTGTAATTACTGACACACTCCTCCGAGACTCCCTGTAAATACTGACACACTCCCCGGGGAGCCTCTGTAAATACTGACACACTCCCCGGGGACTCCCTGTAAAAACTGACACACTCCCCGTGGACTCCCTGTAAATACTGACACACTCCTCCGAGACTCCCTGTAAATACTGACACACTCCCCAGGGACCCCCTGTAAATACTGACACACTCCCGAGGACACCCTGCAAATACTGACACAATCCCCGGGGACCTTCTGTAAATACTGACTCACTCCCCGGGGACTCCCTGTAAATACTGACACACTCCCCGGGGACGCCCTGTAAATACTGACATACTGCCGGGGACCCCCTGTAAATACTGACAAACTCCCCGGGGACCCCCTGTAAATACTGACACACTTCCCGGGGACTCCCTGTAAGTACTGACACACTCCACGGGACCCCCTGTAAATACTGACACACTCCTCGGGGACCCACTGTAAATAATGACACACTCCCGAGGACTTCCTGTAAATACTGACACACTCTCCGGGGACCACTTGCAAATACTGACACACTCCGGGGACCCCCTGTAAAAACTGAGACACTCCCCGGGGACCACCTGCAAATACTGACACACTCCGGTGACCCCCTGTAAATACTGACACACTCCCCAGGGACCCCCTGTAATTACTGACACACTCCCCGGGGACCCCCTGTAAATACTGACACACTCCCCGGGGACCACCTGCAAATACTGACACACTCCGGTGACCCCCTGTAAATACTGACACACTCCCCAGGGACCCCCTGTAATTACTGACACACTCCCCGGGGAACCCCTGTAAATACTGACACACTCCCCGGGGACCACCTGCAAATACTGACACACTCCGGGGACCCCCTGTAAATACTGACGCACTCCCTGGGAACTCCCTGTAAATACTGACACACTCCCCGGGGACCCCCTGTAAATACTGACACACTCCCCGGGGACCCCCTGTAATTACTGACACACTCCCCGGGGACCCCCTGTAAATACTGACACACTCCCCGGGGACCACCTGCAAATACTGACACACTCCGGGGACCCCCTGTAAATACTGACGCACTCCCTGGGAACTCCCTGTAAATACTGACACACTCCCCGGGGACCCCCTGTAAATACTGACACACTCCCTGGGGAACACCTGCCAATATTGACACACTCCGGGGACCCCCTGTAAATACTGACACACTGCCCGGGGACTCCCTGTAGTTACTGACACACTCCCCGGGGACTCCCTGTAAATACTGACACACTGCCCGGGACCACCTGCAAATACTGACACACTCCGGGGACCCCCTGTAAATACTGACGCACTCCCCGGAACTCCCTGTAAATACTGACACACTCCCCGGGGACCCCCTGTAAATACTGACATACTACCCGGGGACCCCCTGTAATTACTAACACACTCTCCGGGGACCCCATGTAAATACTGACACACTCCCCGGGGACCCCCTTTAATTACTGACACACTCCCCGGGGACCCCTGCAAATACTGACACACTCCGGGGAACCCCTGTAAATACTGACGCACTCCCCGGGGACTCCCTGTAAATACTGACACACTCCTCCGAGACTGCCTGTAAATACTGACACACTCCCCGGGGAACCCCTGCAAATACTGACACAGTCCTCCGAGTCTCCCTGTAAATACTGACACACTCCCCGGGGACCCCCTGTAAATAATGACACACTCCCCGGGGACCCCGTGTAAATACTGACACACTCCCCGGGAACTCCCTATAAATACTGACACACTCTCCGGGAACCCACTGTAAATACTGACACACTCCCGGGGACCCCTGTAAATACTGACACACTCCCGGGGACCCCCTGTAAATACTGAAACACTCGTCAGGGACCCCCTGTCAATACTGACACACGCCCGGGGACCCCCTGTAAATACTGACACACTCCCGGGGACCCCCTGTAAATACTGACACACACTCCGGGTACTCCCTGTAAATACTGACACACTCTCCGGGGACCCCCTGTAAATACTGACACACTCCCCGGGGACCCCCTGTAAATACTGACACACTCCCGGGGACCCCCTGTAAATACTGACACACACTCCGGGTACTCCCTGTAAATACTGACACACTCTCCGGGGACCCCCTGTAAATACTGACACACTCCCCGGGGACCCCCTGTAAATACTGACACACTCCCCGGGGACTCCCTGTAAATACTGACACACTCTCCGGGGACCCCCTGTAAATACTAACACACTCCCCTGGGACCCACTTTAAATACTGACACACTCCCGGGACTCCCTGTAAATACTGACACACTCCCCGGGGACTCCCTGTAAATAACGACACACTGCCGGGGACCCCCTGTAAACAATTACATACTCCCCGGGGACTCCGTGTAAATACTGTCACACTCCCCGGGAACCCCCTGTAAATACTGACTCAATCCCCAGGGACCCCCTGTAAATACTGACATACTCCCCGGGGACTCCGTGTAAATACTGACACACTCCTGGGGACCCCCTGTAAATACTGACGCACTCCCGGGTCCCCTTGTAAATACTGACACACTCCCCGGGGACTCCCTGTAAATACTGACACAATCCTGAGGACCCCCTGTAAATACTGACACACTCCCGGGGACTCCCTGTAAATATCGACACTCTCCCCGGAGTCCCCCTGTAAATACTGACACACTCCCCATGGACTCCCTGTAAATACTGACACACTCCCCGGTGACCCCCTGTAAATATTGACACACTCCCCGGGGAATCCCTGTAAATACTGACACACTCCCCGGGGACTCCCTGTCAATACTGAGACACTCCCCGGGATCTCCCTGTAAATACTGACACACTCCCCGGGGACCCCCTGTAAATACTGACACACTCCCGGGGACCCCCTGTAAATATTGACACACTCCCGTGGACCCCCTGTAAATACTGTCACACTCCACGGGGACCCCATGTAAATACTGACACACTCCGGGGAACCCCTGTAAATACTGACACAATCCCGGGGACCCCTGTAAATACTGACACACTCCTCGGGGAACCCCTGTAAATACTGACACACTCCCGGGACCCCCTGTAAATATTGACACACTCCCGCGGACCCCTTGTAAATACTGACACACTCCCCGGGGATCCCTTGTAAATAATGACATACTCCCGGGGATCCCTGCAAATACTGACACACTCCCGGGGACCCCCTGTAAATACTGAAACACTCGTCAGGGACCCCCTGTTAATACTGACACACTCCCGGGGTCCCCCTGTAAATAATGACACACTCCCCGAGGACCCCGTGTAAATACTGACACACGCCTGGGGACCCCCTGTAAATACTGACACACTCCCGGGGACCCCCTGTAAATACTGACACACTCTCCGGGTACTCCCTGTAACTACTGACACACTCTCCGGGGACCCCCTGTAAATACTGACACACTCCCTGGGGACCCCCTGTAAATACTGACACACTCCCCGGGGACTCCCTGTAAATACTGACACACTCCCTGGGGAGCACCTGCCAATATTGACACACTCAGGGGAC
The DNA here is from genome assembly GCF_044704955.1 of Pristiophorus japonicus. NCBI lineage: Eukaryota > Metazoa > Chordata > Chondrichthyes > Pristiophoridae > Pristiophorus > Pristiophorus japonicus. Next base: position 468,261 of record NW_027252101.1, on the reverse strand, counting down.
CCCCTGTAGATACTGACACACTGCCCGGGGACCCCCTGTAATTACTGACACACTCTCCGGGGACCCCCTGTAAATACTGACACACTCCCCGGGGACCACCAGCAAATACTGACACACTCCGGGGACTCCCTGTAAATACTGACGCACTCCCCGGAACTCCCTGTAAATACTGACACACTCCCCAGGGACCCCCTGTAAATACTGACACACTCCCCGGGGACCCCCTGTACATACTGACACACTCGCCGGGGACCCCCTGCAAATACTGACACACTCCGGGGACCCCCTGTAAATACTGACGCACTCCCCGGGGACTCCCTGTAAATACTGACACACTCCTCCGAGACTCCCTGTAAATACTGACACACTCCCCGGGGACCCCCTGTAAATACTGACACACTCCCGAGGACACCCTGTAAATACTGACACAATCCCCGGGGACCTTCTGTAAATACTGACTCACTCCCCGGGGACTCCCTGTAAATACTGACACACTCCCGAGGACACCCTGTAAATACTGACACACTCCCCGAGGACCCCTGTAAATACTGACACACTCCCAGGGACCCCCTGTAAATACTGACACAATCCCGGGGACCCCTGTAAATACTGACACACTCCTCGGGGAACCCCTGTAAATACTGACACACTCCCGGGACCCCCTGTAAATATTGACACACTCCCGCGGACCCCTTGTAAATACTGACACACTCCCCGGGGATCCCTTGTAAATAACGACACACTCCCGGGGATCCCCTGTAAATACTGACACACTCCCAGGGACCCCCTGTGAATACTGAAACACTCGTCAGGGACCCCCTGTTAATACTGACACACTCACGGGGAGCCCCTGTAAATACTGACACACTCCCCGGGGACCCCATGTAAATACTGACACACTCCCCGGGGACCTCCTGTAAATACTGACACACTCCCGGGGACCCCCTGTAAATACTGACACACTCCCGGGGACCCCCTGTAAATACTGAAACACTCGTCGGGGACCCCCTGTCAATACTGACACACTCCCCGGGGACCTCCTGTAAATATTGACACACTCCCCTGGACCACCTGTAAATACTGACGCACTCCCCGGAACTCCCTGTAAATACTGACACACTCCCCGGGGACCCCCTGTAAATACTGACACACTCCCCGGGACCCCCTGTAAATACTGACACACTCCCCGGGGACCCCCTGTAAATACTGACACACTCCCCGGGACCCCCTGTAAATACTGACACACTCCCCGAGACCCCCTGTAAATACCGACACACTCCCCGGGGACCCCCTGTAAATACTGACACACTCCCCGGGACCCCCTGTAAATACTGACACACTCCCCGGGGACCCCCTGTAAATACTGACATACTACCCGGGGACCCCCTGTAATTACTGACACACTCCTCCGAGACTCCCTGTAAATACTGACACACTTCCCGGGGAGCCTCTGTAAATACTGACACACTCCCCGGGGACTCCCTGTAAAAACTGACACACTCCCCGGGGACTCCCTGTAAATACTGACACACTCCTCCGAGACTCCCTGTAAATACTGACACACTTCCCGGGGAGCCTCTGTAAATACTGACACACTCCCCGGGGACTCCCTGTAAATACTGACACACTCCCCGGGGAGCCCCTGTAAATACTGACACACTCCCGAGGACACCCTGCAAATACTGACACAATCCCCGGGGACCTTCTGTAAATACTGACTCACTCCCCGGGGACTCCCTGTAAATACTGACACACTCCCCGGGGACGCCCTGTAAATACTGACATACTGCCGGGGACCCCCTGTAAATACTGACAAACTCCCCGGGGACCCCCTGTAAATACTGACACACTTCCCGGGGACCCCCTGTAAGTACTGACACACTCCACGGGACCCCCTGTAAATACTGACACACTCCTCAGGGACCCACTGTAAATAATGACACACTCCCGAGGACTTCCTGTAAATACTGACACACTCTCCGGGGACCACTTGCAAATACTGACACACTCCGGGGACCCCCTGTAAATACTGAGACACTCCCCGGGGACCACCTGCAAATACTGACACACTCCGGTGACCCCCTGTAAATAGTGACACACTCCCCAGGGACCCCCTGTAATTACTGACACACTCCCCGGGGACCCCCTGTAAATACTGACACACTCCCCGGGGACCACCTGCAAATACTGACACACTCCGGGGACCCCCTGTAAATACTGACGCACTCCCTGGGGACTCCCTGTAAATACTGACACACTCCCCGGGGACCCCCTATAATTACTGACACACTCCCCAGGGACCAATTGCAAATACTGACACACTCCGGGGACCCCCTGTAAATACTGAGACACTCCCCGGGGACCACCTGCAAATACTGACACACTCCGGTGACCCCCTGTAAATACTGACACACTCCCCAGGGACCCCCTGTAATTACTGACACACTCCCCGGGGACCCCCTGTAAATACTGACACACTCCCCGGGGACCACCTGCAAATACTGACACACTCCGGGGACCCCCTGTAAATACTGACGCACTCCCTGGGAACTCCCTGTAAATACTGACACACTCCCCGGGGACCCCCTGTAAATACTGACACACTCCCTGGGGACCCCCTGTAATTACTGACACACTCCCCGGGGACCCCCTGTAAATACTGACACACTCCCCGGGGACCCCCTGTAAATACTGACACACTCCCTGGGGAACACCTGCCAATATTGACACACTGCCCGGGGACTCCCTGTAAATACTGACACACTGCCCGGGGATCCCCTGTAAATACTGACACATTCTGCGGAGACTCCCTGTAAATACTGACACACTCCCTGTAAATACCGACACACTGCCAGGGACCCCCTGTAAATACTGACACACTCCCCGGGGTTCCCCTGCAAATACTGACACACTCCCCGGGGACCTCCTGTAAATACTGACACACTCCCCGGGGACCCCCTGCAAATACTCACACGCTGCCGGGGACCCACTGTAATTACTGACACATTCCCCGGGAACCCCCTGTAAATACCGACACACTCCCCGGGGACTCCCTGTAAATACTGACAGACTCCCGGGGACCCGCTGTAAATCCTGACTAACTCCCCGGGGACCCCCTGTAATTACCAACACACTCACCGGGGACCCCCTGTAAATACTGACAGACTCCCCGGGGACTCCCTGTAAATACTGACACACTCCCGGGTACCCCCTGAAAATACTGACACACTCCCTGGGGACCCCCTGTAAATACTGACACATTCCCCGAGGAACCCCTGTAAATACTGACACACTCCCCGGGGACTCCCTGTAAATATTGACACACTCCCGTGGACCCCCTGTAAATACTGACACACTCCACGGTGGACCCCATGTACATATTGACACACTCCGGGGACCCCCTGTAAATACTGACACACTTCCCGGGGACCCCCTGTAAATACTGACACACTCCCCGGGGACCCTCTGTAAATACTGACACACTTCCCGGGGACCCCCTGTAAATACTGACACACTCCCCGGGGACACCCTGTAATTACTGACACACTCCCCAGGGACTCCCTGAAAATACTGACACACTCCACGGGACCCCGTGTAAAAACTGACACACTCCCCGGGGACCTCCTGTAATACTGACACACTCCCGGGGACACCCTGTTAATACTGACACACTCCCCGGGGACTCCCTGTAAATACTGACACACTCCCGGGGACCCCCTGTAAATACTGACACACTACCAGGGACCCCTGTAAATACTGAAACACTCGTCAGGGACGCCCTGTTAATACTGACACACTCCCCGGGGACTCCCTGTTAATACTGACACACTCCTCGGGGACCCCCTGTAAATACTGACACACTACCAGGGACCCCCTGTAAATACTGAAACACTCGTCAGGGACGCCCTGTTAATACTGACACACTCCCCGGGGACTCCCTGTAAATACTGACACACTCCTCGGGGACCCCCTGTAAATACTGACACACTCCCCGGGGACCCCCTGTAAATACCGACACACTGCCGGGGACCCCCTGAAAACACCGACACGCTACCCGGGGACTCCCTGTAACTAATGACACACTCCCAGGGTTCCCCTGTAAATACTGACACACTGCCGGGGACCCCCTGTAAATACTGACACACTCACGGGGACCCCCTGTTTATACTGACACACTCCCCGGGGACTCCCTGTAACTAATGACACACTCCCAGGGTTCCCCTGTAAATACTGACACACTGCCGGGGACCCCCTGTAAATACTGACACACTCCCGGGAACCCCCTGTAAATACTGACACACTCCCCACGGACCCCCTGTAAATAATGAAACACTCCCAGGTTTCCCCTGTAAATACTGACAGACTCCCCGGGGACCCCCTGTAAATACTGACACACTGCCGGGGACCCCCTGTAAATACTGACACACTCCCCACGGTCCCCCTTTAAATAATGACACTTCCCAGTGTTCCCCTGTAAATGCAGACAGACTCCCTGTAAATACTACACTCCGGGGACCCCCTGTAAATACCGACACACTCCCCGGGGACCCGCTGTAAATACTGACACACTCCCCGGGGACCCCCTGTAAATACTGACACACTCCCCGGGGACCCCCTGTAAATACTGACACACTCCCCGGGGACCCCCTGTAAAGACTGACACACTCCCCGGGGACCCCCTGTAAATACTGACACACTCCCCGGGGACCCCCTGTAAATACTGACACACTCCCGGGGACCCCCTGTAAATACTGACACACTCCCCGGGGACCTCCTGTAAATACTGACACACTCCCCGGGGACTACCTGCAAATACTGACACACTCCCCAGGGGACCCCATGTAAATACCGACACACTGCCGGGGATCCCCTGTAAATACTGACACACTCCCCGGGGACCCCCTGTAAATACTGACACACTCCCTGTAAATACTGACACACTCCCCGGGGATCCCCTGTAAATACTGACACACTGCCCGGGGATCCCCTGTAAATACTGACACACTCCCCGCGGATCCCCTGTAAATACTGACACACTGCCCGGGGACCCCCTGTAAATACTGACACACTCCCCGGGGTTCCCCTGCAAATACTGACACACTCCCCGGGGACCTCCTGTAATTACTGACACACTCCCCGGGGACCCCCTGCAAATACTGACACACTGCCGGGGACCCCCTGTAAATACTGACACACTCCCCTGTGACCCCCTGTAAATACTGACACACTCCGGTGACTCCCTGTAAATACTACACTCCGGGGACCCCCTGTAAATACTGACACACTCCGCGGGGACCCCCTGTAAATACTGACACACTCCGGGGATCCCCTGTAAATACTGACACACTCCCCGGGGATCCCCTGTAAATACTGACACACTCCCGGGGACACCCTGTAAATACTGACACATTCCCCGGGGACACATTGTAAATACTGACACACTCCCCGGGACCCCCTGTAAATACTGACACACTCCCCGGAGACTCCCTGTAAATACTGACACACTCCCCGGGGACCCCCTGTAAATACTGACACATTCCCCGGGGACTCCCTGTAAATACTGACACACTCCCCGGGGATCCCCTGTAAATACTGACACATTCCCCGGGGACCCCCTGTAAATACTGACACACTCCCCGGGAATCCCCTGTAAATAACGACACACTCCCGGGGACCCCTGTAAATACTGACACACTCCCCGGAGATCCCCTGTAAATAACGACACACTACCGGGGACCCCTGTAAATACTGACATACTGCCTGGGACCCCCTGTAAATACTGACACACTCCTCGGGGACCCCCTGTAAATACTGACACACTACCAGGGACCCCCTGTAAATACTGAAACACTCGTCAGGGACGCCCTGTTAATACTGACACACTCCCCGGGGACTCCCTGTAAATACTGACACACTCCTCGGGGACCCCCTGTAAATACTGACACACTCCCCGGGGACCCCCTGTAAATACCGACACACTGCCGGGGACCCCCTGAAAACACCGACACGCTACCCGGGGACTCCCTGTAACTAATGACACACTCCAGGGGTTCCCCTGTAAATAATGACACACACCCAGGGTTCCCCTGTAAATACTGACACACTCACGGGGACCCCCTGTTTATACTGACACACTCCCCGGGGACTCCCTGTAACTAATGACACACTCCCAGGGTTCCCCTGTAAATACTGACACACTGCCGGGGACCCCCTGTAAATACTGACACACTCCCGGGAACCCCCTGTAAATACTGACACACTCCCCACGGACCCCCTGTAAATAATGAAACACTCCCAGGTTTCCCCTGTAAATACTGACAGACTCCCCGGGGACCCCCTGTAAATACTGACACACTGCCGGGGACCCCCTGTAAATACTGACACACTCCCCACGGTCCCCCTTTAAATAATGACACTTCCCAGTGTTCCCCTGTAAATGCAGACAGACTCCCTGTAAATACTACACTCCGGGGACCCCCTGTAAATACTGACACACTCCCCGGGGACCCGCTGTAAATACTGACACACTCCCCGGGGACCCCCTGTAAATACTGACACACTCCCCGGGGACCCCCTGTAAATACTGACACACTCCCCGGGGACCCCCTGTAAAGACTGACACACTCCCCGGGGACCCCCTGTAAATACTGACACACTCCCCGGGGACCCCCTGTAAATACTGACACACTCCCGGGGACCCCCTGTAAATACTGACACACTCCCCGGGGACCTCCTGTAAATACTGACACACTCCCCGGGGACTACCTGCAAATACTGACACACTCCCCAGGGGACCCCCTGTAAATACCGACACACTGCCGGGGATCCCCTGTAAATACTGACACACTCCCCGGGGACCCCCTGTAAATACTGACACACTGCCCGGGGATCCCCTGTAAATACTGACACACTCCCCGCGGATCCCCTGTAAATACTGACACACTGCCCGGGGACCCCCTGTAAATACTGACACACTCCCCGGGGTTCCCCTGCAAATACTGACACACTCCCCGGGGACCTCCTGTAATTACTGACACACTCCCCGGGGACCCCCTGCAAATACTGACACACTGCCGGGGACCCCCTGTAAATACTGACACACTCCCCTGGGACCCCCTGTAAATACTGACACACTCCGGTGACTCCCTGTAAATACTACACTCCGGGGACCCCCTGTAAATACTGACACACTCCCCGGGGACCCCCTGTAATTACTGACACACTCCGCGGGGACCCCCTGTAAATACTGACACACTCCGGGGATCCCCTGTAAATACTGACACACTCCCCGGGGATCCCCTGTAAATACTGACACACTGCCCGGGGATCCCCTGTAAATACTGACACACTCCCCGCGGATCCCCTGTAAATACTGACACACTCCCCGGTGTTCCCCTGCAAATACTGACACACTCCCCGGGGACCTCCTGTAATTACTGACACACTCCCCGGGGACACCCTGTAAATACTGACACACTCCCCGGGGTTCCCCTGTAAATACTGACACACTCCCCGGGGACACCCTGTAAATACTGACACATTCCCCGGGGACACATTGTAAATACTGACACACTCCCCGGGACCCCCTGTAAATACTGACACACTCCCCGGAGACTCCCTGTAAATACTGACACACTCCCCGGGGACTCCCTGTAAATACTGACACACTCCCCGGGGACTCTCTGTAAATACTGACACATTCTCCGGAGACTCCCTGTAAATACTGACACACTCCCCGGGGACCCCCTGTAAATACTGACACACTCCCCGGGGACCCGCTGTAAATACCGACACACTCCCCGGGACCCCGTGTAAAAACTGACACACTCCCCGGGGACCTCCTGTAATAATGACACACTTCCCGGGATCCCCTGTAAATACTGACACACTCCCCGGGACCCTCTGTAAAAACTGACACACTTCCCGGGGACCCCCTGTAATTACCAACACACGCACCGGGGACCCCCTGTAAATACTAACACACTCCCCGGGGACTCCCTGTAAATACTGACACACTCCCCGGGGATCCCCTGTAAATACTGACACACTCCCCGGGGATCCCCTGTAAATACTGACACACTCCCGGGGACACCCTGTAAATACTGACACACTCCGGGGACCCCCTGTAATTACTGACACACTCACCGGGAACCCCCTGTAAATACTGACACACTCCGGGGACTCCCTGTAAATACTACACTCCGGGGACCCCCTGTAAATACTGACACACTACCGGGGGACCCCCTGTAATTACCAACACACGCACCGGGGACCCCCTGTAAATACTGACACACTCCCCGGGGACTCCCTGTAAATACTGACACACTCCCCGGGGATCCCCTGTAAATACTGACACACTCTCTGGGGACCTGCTGTAAATAATGACACTCTCCCCGGGGACCACCTGCAAATACTGGCACACTGCCAGGGACCCCCTGTAAATACTGACACATTCCCCGGGGACCCCCTGTAATTACCAACACACGCACCGGGGACCCCCTGTAAATACTGACACACTCCCCGGGAATCCCCTGTAAATACTGACACACTCCCCGGGGATCCCCTGTAAATACTGACACACTCCCCGGGGACACCCTGTAAATACTGACACACTCCGGGGACCCCCTGTAATTACTGACACACTCCCCGGGAACCACCTGTAAATACTGACACAATCCGGGGACTCCCTGTAAATACTACACTCCGGGGACCCCCTGTAAATACTGACACACTCCCCGGGGACCCCCTGTAATTACTGACACACTCCGCGGGGACCCCCTGTAAATACTGACACACTCCGGGGACCACCTTTAAATACTGACACACTCCCAGGGACCGCCTGTAAATACCGACACACTCCCCGGGGACCCGCTGTAAATACCGACACACTCCCCGGGACCCCGTGTAAAAACTGACACACTCCCCGGGGACCTCCTGTAATAATGACACACTTCCCGGGACCCCCTGTAAATACTGACACACTCCCCGGGACCCTCTGTAAAAACTGACACACTCCCCGGGGATTCCCTGTAAATACTGACATGCTCCTCCGAGACTCCCTGTAAATACTGACACACTCCCCGGGGATCCCCTGTAAATACTGACACACTCCTCCGAGACTCCCTGTAAATACTGACACTCTCCCCGGGGACCCCCTGTAAATACTGACACATTCCCCGGGGACCCCCTGTAATTACCAACACACGCACCGGGGACCCCCTGTAAATACTGACACACTCCCCGGGGACGCCCTGTAAATACTGACACACTCCCGGCGACCTCCTGAAAATACTGACACACTCCCCGGAGACCCCCTGTAATTATCAACACACTCACCGGGTACCTCCTGTAAATACTGACACACTCCCCGGGGACTCCCTGTAAATACTGACACACTCCCCGGGGACCCCCTGTAAATACAGACATACTACCGGGGACCCCCTGTAAATACTGACATACTCCCGGGGACCCCCTGTAAATACTGACACACTCCCCGGGGACCCCCAGTAAATACTGACACACTCCCCGAGGACCCCCAGTAAATACTGACACAATGCCCGGGACCCCCTGTAAATAACGACACACTTCCCGGGGACCCACTGTAAATACTGACACACTCCCCGAGGACCCCCTGTAAATACTGACGCACTCCCCGGGACCCCCTGTAAATAACGACACACTTCCCGGGGACCCACTGTAAATACTGACACACTCCCCGGGACCCCTGTAAATACTGACACACTCCCTGGGACCCCCTGCAAATAATGACACACTCCCCGGGACCCAATGTAATTATTGACATACTCCCCGTGGAATCCTTGTAAATACTGACACACTCCCCGGGGAATCCCTGTAAATACTGACACACTCCCCGGGGAATCCCTGTAAATACTGACACACTCCGGGGACCCCCTGAAAATACTGACACAATTCCCGGGGACCCCCTGTAAAAACTGACACACTCCCCGGGGACCCCCTGAAAATACTGACGCACTCCACGGGACCCACTGTAAAATACTGACACACTTCCCGGGGAACCCCTGTAAATAATGACACACTCCCGAGGACACCCTGTAAATACTGACACACTCCCCGGGGACCCCCTGTAAATAATGACACACTCCCCGGGGAGCACCTGCAAATACTGGCACACTGCCGGGGACCCCCTGTAAATACTGACACACTCCCCGGGTACCCCCTGTAAATACTGACTCACTCCGGGGACCCCCTGTAAATACTGACACACTCCCAGGGACCCCCTGTAAATATTGACACACTCCCCGGGGACCCCCCGTAAATACTGACACACTCCCAGGGGACCCCCTGTAAAAACTGACACACTCCCCGAGGACATCCTGTAAATACTGACACACACCCCGGGACCCCCTGTAAATACTGACACACTCCCCGGGACCCCCTGTAAATACTGACACACTCCCCGGGACCCCCTGTAAATACTGACACACTCCCCGGGACCCCCTGTAAATAATGACACACTCCCCGGGACCCCCTGTAAATACTGACACACTCCCCGTGGAATCCTTGTAAATACTGACACACTCCGCGGGGAATACCTGTAAATACTGACACACTCCCCAGGGACCGCCTGTAAATACTGCCACACACCGGGGACCCCTTGTAAATACTGACACACTCCCCGGGGACCCCCTGTAATTACTGACACACTCCCCGGGGACCCCCTGTAAATACTGACACACTCCCGGGGACCCCCTGTAAATACTGACACAATTCCCGGGGACCCCCTGTAAATACTGACACACTCCCCGGGGACCCCCTGAAAATACTGAAGCACTCCACGGGACCCACTGTAAAATACTGACACACTTCCCGGGGAACCCCTGTAAATAATGACACACTCCCGAGGACACCCTGTAAATACTGACACACTCCCCGGGGACCCCCTGTAAATAATGACACACTCCCCGGGGAGCACCTGCAAATACTGGCACACTGCCGGGGACCCCCTGTAAATACTGACACACTCCCCGGGGACCCACTGTAAATACTGACATACTCCGGGGACCCCCTGTAAATACTGACGCACTACCCGGGGACTCCCTGTAAATACTACACTCCGGGGACCCCCTGTAAATACTGACACACTCCCCGGGGACCCCCTGTAATTACTGACACACTCCCCGGGTACCCCCTGTAAATACTGACTCACTCCGGGGACCCCCTGTAAATACTGACACACTCCCAGGGACCCCCTGTAAATATTGACACACTCTCCGGGGACCCCCCGTAAATACTGACACACTCCCAGGGGACCCCCTGTAAAAACTGACACACTCCCCGAGGACATCCTGTAAATACTGACACACACCCCGGGACCCCCTGTAAATACTGACACACTCCCCGGGACCCCCTGTAAATACTGACACACTCCCCGGGACCCCCTGTAAATACTGACACACTCCCCGGGACCCCCTGTAAATAATGACACACTCCCCGGGACCCCCTGTAAATACTGACACACTCCCCGTGGAATGCTTGTAAATACTGACACACTCCCCAGGGACCGCCTGTAAATACTGCCACACACCGGGGACCCCTTGTAAATACTGACACACTCCCCGGGGACCCCTTGTAAATACTGACACACTCCCCGGGGACCCCCTGTAAATACTGACATACTCCGGGGACCCCCTGTAAATACTGACAGACTCCCCGGGGACCCCCTGTAAATACTGACATACTCCGGGGACCCCCTGTAAATAATGACACACTCCCCGGGGACCCCCTGTAAATACTGACACACTCCACGGGGACTCCCGATAAATACTGACACACTCCCCGGGGACCCCCTGTAAATAATGACACACTCCCCAGGGACCCCCTGTAAATACTGACACACTCCACGGGGACTCCCGATAAATACTGACACACTCCCCGGGGACTCCCTGTAAATACTGACACACTCCCCGGGGACTCCCTGTAAATACTGACACACTCCCCGGGGACTCCCTGTAAATACTGACACACTCCCCGGGGACTCCCTGTAAATACTGACACACTCCCCGGGGACTCCCTGTAAATACTACACTCCGGGGACCCCCTGTAAATACTGACACACTCCCCGGGGACCCCCTGTAATTACTGACACACTCCCCGGGGACCCCCTGTAAATATTGACACACTCCCCGGGGACCCCCTGTAAATATTGACACACTCCCCGGGGACCCCCTCTAAATACTGACACACTCCCGGGGACCCCCTCTAAATAATGACACACTCCCGAGGACTCCCTGTAAATACTGACACACTCCGGGGACCCCCTGTAAATACTGACACACTCCCCGGGGACCCCCTGTAAATACTGACACACTCCCCGGGGACCCCCTGTAAATACTGACGAACTCCCCGGGGACTCCCTGTAAATACTACACTCCAGGGACCCCCTGTAAATACTGACACACTCCCCGGGGACCCCCTGTAATTACTGACACACTCCCAGGGACCCCCTGTAAATAATGACACACTCCCCGGGGACCCCCTGTAAATACTGACACACTCCCCGGGGACTCCCTGTAAATACTACACTCCGGGGACCCCCTGTAAATACTGACACACTCCCCGGGGACCCCCTGTAATTACTGACACACTCCCCGGGGACCCCCTGTAAATATTGACACACTCCCCGGGGACCCCCTGTAAATATTGACACACTCCCCGGGGACCCCCTCTAAATACTGACACACTCCCGGGGACCCCCTCTAAATAATGACACACTCCCGAGGACTCCCTGTAAATACTGACACACTCCGGGGACCCCCTGTAAATACTGACACACTCCCCGGGGACCCCCTGTAAATACTGACACACTCCCCGGGGACCCCCCGTAAATACTGACACACTCCCAGGGGACCCCCTGTAAAAACTGACACACTCCCCGAGGACATCCTGTAAATACTGACACACACCCCGGGACCCCCTGTAAATACTGACACACTCCCCGGGACCCCCTGTAAATACTGACACACTCCACGGGGACTCCCAATAAATACTGACACACTCCACGGGGACTCCCTGTAAATACTGACACACTCCCCGGGGACCCCCTGTAAATACTGACACACTCCGGGGACCCCCTGAAAATACTGACACAATTCCCGGGGACCCCCTTTAAATACTGACACACTCCCCGGGGACCCCCTGAAAATACTGACACACTCCACGGGACCCACTGTAAAATACTGACACACTCCCCGGGGACCCCCTGTAAATAATGACACACTCCCCGGGGACCACCTGCAAATACTGGCACACTGCCGGGGACCCCCTGTAAATACTGACACACTCCCCGGGGACCCCCTGTAAATACTGACAAACTCCGGGGACCCCCTGTAAATACTGACGCACTCCCCGGGGACTCCCTGTAAATACTACACTACGGGGACCCCCTGTAAATACTGACACACTCCCCGGGGACCCCCTGTAATTATTGACACACTCCCCAGGGACTCCCTGAAAATACTGCAACACTCCGGGGACCCCCTGTAAATAATGACACACTCCCCGGGGACCCCCTGTAATTATTGACACACTCCCCAGGGACTCCCTGAAAATACTGACACACTCCCGAGGACACCCTGTAAATACTGACACACTACCAGGGACCCCCTGTAAATACTGACACACTCCCCGGGGACCACCTGCAAATATTGACACACTCCCCGGGAACCCCCTGTAAATACTGACACACTACCAGGGACCCCCTGTAAATACTGACACACTCCCCGGGGACCCCCTGTAAATACTGACACACTCCCCGGGGACCACCTGCAAATATTGACACACTCCCCGGGAACCCCCTGTAAATACTGACACACTACCAGGGACCCCCTGTAAATACTGACACACTCCGGGTCCCCCTGTAAATACTGACGAACTCCCCGGGGACTCCCTGTAAATACTACACTCCGGGGATCCCCTGTAAATACTGACACACTCCCCGGGGACCCCCTGTAATTACTGACACACTCCCAGGGACCCCCTGTAAATACTGACATACTCCGGGGATCTCCTGTAAATACTGACACACTCCCCGGGGACCCCCTGTAAATAATGACACACTCCCCAGGGACCCCCTGTAAATACTGACACACTCCACGGGGACTCCCGATAAATACTGACACACTCCCCGGGGACTCCCTGTAAATACTGACACACTCCCCGGGGACTCCCTGTAAATACTGACACACTCCCCGGGGACTCCCTGTAAATACTGACACACTCCCCGGGGACTCCCTGTAAATACTGACACACTCCCCGGGGACTCCCTGTAAATACTACACTCCGGGGACCCCCTGTAAATACTGACACACTCCCCGGGGACCCCCTGTAATTACTGACACACTCCCCGGGGACCCCCTGTAAATATTGACACACTCCCCGGGGACCCCCTGTAAATATTGACACACTCCCCGGGGACCCCCTCTAAATACTGACACACTCCCGGGGACCCCCTCTAAATAATGACACACTCCCGAGGACTCCCTGTAAATACTGACACACTCCGGGGACCCCCTGTAAATACTGACACACTCCCCGGGGACCCCCTGTAAATACTGACACACTCCCCGGGGACCCCCTGTAAATACTGACGAACTCCCCGGGGACTCCCTGTAAATACTACACTCCGGGGACCCCCTGTAAATACTGACACACTCCCCGGGGACCCCCTGTAATTACTGACACACTCCCAGGGACCCCCTGTAAATAATGACACACTCCCCGGGGACCCCCTGTAAATACTGACACACTCCCCGGGGACCCCCTGTAAATACTGACACACTCCACGGGGACTCCCGATAAATACTGACGCACTCCACGGGACCCACTGTAAAATACTGACACACTCCCCGGGCACCCCCTGTAAATAATGACACACTCCCGAGGACACCCTGTAAATACAGACACACTCCCCGGGGACCCCCTGTAAATAATGACACTCTCCCCGAGGACCACCTGCAAATACTGGCACACTGCCGGGGACCCCCTGTAAATACTGACACACTCCCCGGGGACCCACTGTAAATACTGACATACTCCGGGGACGCCCTGTAAATACTGACGCACTACCTGGGGACTCCCTGTAAATACTACACTCCGGGGACCCCCTGTAAATACTGACACACTCCCCGGGGACCCCCTGTAATTACTGACACACTTCCCGTGGACCCCCTGTAAATACTGACTCACTCCGGGGACCCCCTGTAAATACTGACACACTCCCAGGGACCCCCTGTAAATATTGACACACTCCCCGGGGACCCCCAGTAAATACTGACACACTCCCAGGGGACCCCCTGTAAAAACTGACACACTCCCCGAGGACATCCTGTAAATACTGACACACTCCCCGGGGACCCCCTGTAATGACTGACACACTCCCCGGGGACCCCCTGTAAATACTGACTCACTCCGGGGACACCCTGCAAATACTGACACACTCCAAGGGACCTCCTGTAAATATTGACACACTCCCCGGGGACCCCCAGTAAATACTGACACACTCCCAGGGGACCCCCTGTAAAAACTGACACACTCCCCGAGGACATCCTGTAAATACTGACACACATCCCGGGACCCCCTGTAAATACTGACACACTCCCCGGGACCCCCTGTAAATACTGACACACTCCCGGGACCCACTGTAAATACTGACACACTCCCCGGGACCCCCTGTAAATAATGACACACTCCCCGGGACCCAATGTAATGACTGACACACTCCCCGTGGAATCCTTGTAAATACTGACACACTCCCCGGGGAATCCCTGTAAATACTGACACACTCCCCGGGGACCCCCTGTAATTACTGACACACTCCCCAGGGACTCCCTGAAAATACTGACACACTCCACGGGACCCCTTGTAAATACTGACACACTCCCCGGGGACCCCCTTTAAATACTGACACACTCCTCGGGGACCCCCTTTAAATAATGACACACTCCCGAGGACACCCTGTAAATACTGACACACTCCCCGGGGACCCCCTGTAAATACTGACACACTCCCCGGGGACCCCCTGTAAATACTGACATACTCCGGGGACCCCCTGTAAATACTGACGCACTCCCCGGGGACTCCCTGTAAATACTACACTCCGGGGACCCCCTGTAAATATTGACACACTCCCCGGGGACCCCCTGTAACTACTGACACACTCCCAGGGACCCCCTGTAAATATTGACACACTCCCCGGGGACCCCCTGTAAATGCCGACACACTCCCGGGTCCCCCTGTAAATACTGACACACTCCCGGGGACTCCCTGTAATTACCGACACACTCACCGGGGACCCCCTGTAAATACTGACACACTCCCCGGGGACTCCCTGTAATTACTGACACACTCCCGGGGACCCCCTGAAAATACTGACACACTCCCTGGGGACCCACTGTAATTACCAACACACTCACCGGGGACCCCCTGTAAATACTGACACACTCCCCGGGGACCCCTTGTAAATAATGACACACTCCCCGGGGACCCCCTGTAAATACTGACACACTCCACGGGGACTCCCAATAAATACTGACACACTCCACGGGGACTCCCTGTAAATACTGACACACTCCCCGGGGACCCCCTGTAAATACTGACACACTCCGGGGACCCCCTGAAAATACTGACACAATTCCCGGGGACCCCCTTTAAATACTGACACACTCCCCGGGGACCCCCTGAAAATACTGACACACTCCACGGGACCCACTGTAAAATACTGACACACTCCCCGGGGACCCCCTGTAAATAATGACACACTCCCCGGGGACCACCTGCAAATACTGGCACACTGCCGGGGACCCCCTGTAAATACTGACACACTCCCCGGGGACCCCCTGTAAATACTGACAAACTCCGGGGACCCCCTGTAAATACTGACGCACTCCCCGGGGACTCCCTGTAAATACTACACTACGGGGACCCCCTGTAAATACTGACACACTCCCCGGGGACCCCCTGTAATTATTGACACACTCCCCAGGGACTCCCTGAAAATACTGCAACACTCCGGGGACCCCCTGTAAATAATGACACACTCCCCGGGGACCCCCTGTAATTATTGACACACTCCCCAGGGACTCCCTGAAAATACTGACACACTCCCGAGGACACCCTGTAAATACTGACACACTACCAGGGACCCCCTGTAAATACTGACACACTCCCGGGGACCCCCTGTAAATACTGACACACTCCCCGGGGACCACCTGCAAATATTGACACACTCCCCGGGAACCCCCTGTAAATACTGACACACTACCAGGGACCCCCTGTAAATACTGACACACTCCGGGTCCCCCTGTAAATACTGACGAACTCCCCGGGGACTCCCTGTAAATACTACACTCCGGGGATCCCCTGTAAATACTGACACACTCCCCGGGGACCCCCTGTAATTACTGACACACTCCCAGGGACCCCCTGTAAATACTGACATACTCCGGGGATCTCCTGTAAATACTGACGCACTCCCCGGGGACTCCCTGTAAATGCTACACTCCGGGGACCCCCTGTAATTACTGACACACTCCCAGGGACCGCCTGTAAATATTGACACACTCCCCGGGGACACCCTGTAAATACTGACACACTCCCCGGGGACTCCCTGTAAATATTGACACACTCCCCGGGGACCCCCTGTAAATACTGACACACTCCCGGGGACTCCCTGAAAATACTGATACACTCCCTGGGGACCCCCTGTAAATACTGACACACTCCCCGGGGACCCCCTGTAAATACTGACACACTCCCCGGGGACCCCCTGTAATTACTGACATACTCCGGGGACCCCCTGTAAATACTGACGCACTCCCCGGGGACTCCCTGTAAATGCTACACTCCGGGGACACCCTGTAAATACTGACACACTCCCCGGGGACCCCCTGTAATTACTGACACACTCCCAGGGACCGCCTGTAAATATTGACACACTCCCCGGGGACACCCTGTAAATACTGACACACTCCCCGGGGACTCCCTGTAAATATTGACACACTCCCCGGGGACCCCCTGTAAATACTGACACACTCCCGGGGACTCCCTGAAAATACTGATACACTCCCTGGGGAACCCCTGTAAATACTGACACACTCCCCGGGGACCCCCTGTAAATACTGACACACGCCCCGGGGACCCCCTGTAAATACTGACACACTCCGGGGACTCCCGATAAATACAGACACACTCCACGGGGACTCCCGATAAATACTGACACACTCCCCGGGGACCCCCTGTAAATAATGACACACTCCCCGGGGACCCCCTGTAAATACTGAACACACTCCACGGGGACTCCCGATAAATACTGACACACTCCACGGGGACTCCCTGTAAATACTGACACACTCCCCGGGGACTCCCTGTAAATACTGACACACTCCCCGGGGACCCCCTGTAAATACTGACACACTCCGGGGACCCCCTAAAAATACTGACACAATTCCCGGGGACCCCCTGTAAATACTGACACACTCCCCGGGGACCCCCTGAAAATACTGACGCACTCCACGGGACCCACTGTAAAATACTGACACACTCCCCAGGGACTCCCTGTAAATACTGATACACTCCCGGGTACCCCCTGAAAATACTGACACACTCCCCGGGGACCCCCTGTAAATACCGACACACTCCCCGGGGACTCCCTGTAAAGACTGACACACTCCCGGGGACCCCCTGTAAATCCTGACCTACTCCCCGGGGACCCCCTGTAATTACCAACACACTCACCGGGGACCCCCTGTAAATACTGACAGACTCCCCGGGGACTCCCTGTAAATACTGACACACTCCCGGGTACCCCCTGAAAATACTGACACACTCCCTGAGGACCCCCTGTAAATACTGACACATTCCCCGGGGACCCCCTGTAAATACTGACACACTCCCCGGGGACTCCCTGTAAATATTGACACACTCCCGTGGACCCCCTGTAAATACTGACACACTCCACGGTGGACCCCATGTACATATTGACACACTCCGGGGACCCCCTGTAAATACTGACACACTTCCCGGGGACCCCCTGTAAATACTGACACACTCCCGGGGACCCCCTGTAAATCCTGACCTACTCCCCGGGGACCCCCTGTAATTACCAACACACTCACCGGGGACCCCCTGTAAATACTGACAGACTCCCCGGGGACTCCCTGTAAATACTGACACACTCCCGGGTACCCCCTGAAAATACTGACACACTCCCTGGGGACCCCCTGTAAATACTGACACATTCCCCGGGGACCCCCTGTAAATACTGACACACTCCCCGGGGACTCCCTGTAAATATTGACACACTCCCGTGGACCCCCTGTAAATACTGACACACTCCACGGTGCACCCCATGTACATATTGACACACTCCGGGGACCCCCTGTAAATACTGACACACTTCCCGGGGACCCCCTGTAAATAGTGACACACTCCACGGTGGACCCCATGTACATATTGACACACTCCGGGGACCCCCTGTAAATACTGACACACTTCTCGGGGACCCCCTGTAAATACTGACACACTCCCCGGGGACCCTCTGTAAATACTGACACACTTCCCGGGGACCCCCTGTAAATACTGAACACTCCCAGGGACCCCCTGTAAATATTGACACACTCCCCGGGGACCACCAGTAAATACTGACACACTCCCAGGGGACCCCCTGTAAAAACTGACACACTCCCCGAGGACATCCTGTAAATACTGACACACTCCCCGGGGACCCCCTGTAATTACTGACACACTCCCTGGGGACCCCCTGTAAATACTGACTCACTCCGGGGACCCCCTTTAAATACTGACACACTCCAATGGACCTCCTGTAAATATTGACACACTCCCCGGGGACCCCCAGTAAAAACTGACACACTCCCAGGGGACCCCCTGTAAAAACTGACACACTCCCCGAGGACATCCTGTAAATATTGACACACTCCCCGGGGACCCCGTAAATACTCACACACTGCCGGGGACCCACTGTAATTACTGACACATTCCCCGGGAACCCCCTGTAAATACCGACACACTCCCCGGGGACTCCCTGTAAATACTGACACACTCCCGGGGACCCGCTGTAAATCCTGACATACTCCCCGGGGACCCCCTGTAATTACCAACACACTCACCGGGGACCCCCTGTAAATACTGACAGACTCCCCGGGGACTCCCTGTAAATACTGACACACTCCCGGGTACCCCCTGAAAATACTGACACACTCCCTGGGGACCCCCTGTAAATACTGACACATTCCCCGGGGACCCCCTGTAAATACTGACACACTCCCCGGGGACTCCCTGTAAATATTGACACACTCCCGTGGACCCCCTGTAAATACTGACACACTCCACGGTGGACCCCATGTACATATTGACACACTCCGGGGACCCCCTGTAAATACTGACACACTTCCCGGGGACCCCCTGTAAATACTGACACACTCCACGGTGGACCCCATGTACATATTGACACACTCCGGGGACCCCCTGTAAATACTGACACACTTCTCGGGGACCCCCTGTAAATACTGACACACTCCCCGGGGACCCTCTGTAAATACTGACACACTTCCCGGGGACCCCCTGTAAATACTGACACACTCCCAGGGACCCCCTGTAAATATTGACACACTCCCCGGGGACCCCCAGTAAATACTGACACACTCCCAGGGGACCCCCTGTAAAAACTGACACACTCCCCGAGGACATCCTGTAAATACTGACACACTCCCCGGGGACCCCCTGTAATTACTGACACACTCCCTGGGGACCCCCTGTAAATACTGACTCACTCCGGGGACCCCCTGTAAATACTGACACACTCCAATGGACCTCCTGTAAATATTGACACACTCCCCGGGGACCCCCAGTAAATACTGACACACTCCCAGGGGACCCCCTGTAAAAACTGACACACTCCCCGAGGACATCCTGTAAATATTGACACACTCCCCGGGGACCCCGTAAATACTCACACACTGCCGGGGACCCACTGTAATTACTGACACATTCCCCGGGAACCCCCTGTAAATACCGACACACTCCCCGGGGACTCCCTGTAAATACTGACAGACTCCCGGGGACCCGCTGTAAATCCTGACATACTCCCCGGGGACCCCCTGTAATTACCAACACACTCACCGGGGACCCCCTGTAAATACTGACAGACTCCCCGGGGACTCCCTGTAAATACTGACACACTCCCGGGTACCCCCTGAAAATACTGACACATTCCCTGGGGACCCCCTGTAAATACTGACACATTCCCCGGGGACCCCCTGTAAATACTGACACACTCCCCGGGGACTCCCTGTAAATATTGACACACTCCCGTGGACCCCCTGTAAATACTGACACACTCCCTGGGGACCCCCTGTAAATACTGACTCACTCCGGGGACCCCCTGTAAATACTGACACACTTCCCGGGGACCCCCTGTAAATACTGACACACTCCACGGTGGACCCCATGTACATATTGACACACTCCGGGGACCCCCTGTAAATACTGACACACTTCCCGGGGACCCCCTGTAAATACTGACACACTCCACGGTGGACCCCATGTACATATTGACACACTCCGGGGACCCCCTGTAAATACTGACACACTTCTCGGGGACCCCCTGTAAATACTGACTCACTCCGGGGACCCCCTGTAAATACTGACACACTTCCCGGGGACCCCCTGTAAATACTGACACACTCCACGGTGGACCCCATGTACATATTGACACACTCCGGGGACCCCCTGTAAATACTGACACACTTCCCGGGGACCCCCTGTAAATACTGACACACTCCACGGTGGACCCCATTTATATATTGACACACTCCGGGGACCCCCTGTAAATACTGACACACTTCTCGGGGACCCCCTGTAAATACTGACACACTCCCCGGGGACCCTCTGTAAATACTGACACACTTCCCGGGGACCCCCTGTAAATACTGACACACTCCCAGGGACCCCCTGTAAATATTGACACACTCCCCGGGGACCCCCAGTAAATACTGACACACTCCCAGGGGACCCCCTGTAAAAACTGACACACTCCCCGAGGACATCCTGTAAATACTGACACACTCCCCGGGGACCCCCTGTAATTACTGACACACTCCCTGGGGACCCCCTGTAAATACTGACTCACTCCGGGGACCCCCTGTAAATACTGACACACTCCAATGGACCTCCTGTAAATATTGACACACTCCCCGGAGACCCCCAGTAAATACTGACACACTCCCAGGGGACCCCCTGTAAAAACTGACACACTCCCCGAGGACATCCTGTAAATATTGACACACTCCCCGGGGACCCCGTAAATACTCACACACTGCCGGGGACCCACTGTAATTACTGACACATTCCCCGGGAACCCCCTGTAAATACCGACACACTCCCCGGGGACTCCCTGTTAATACTGACAGACTCCCGGGGACCCGCTGTAAATCCTGACATACTCCCCGGGGACCCCCTGTAATTACCAACACACTCACCGGGGACCCCCTGTAAATACTGACAGACTCCCCGGGGACTCCCTGTAAATACTGACACACTCCCGGGTACCCCCTGAAAATACTGACACACTCCCTGGGGACCCCCTGTAAATACTGACACATTCCCCGAGGACCCCCTGTAAATACTGACACACTCCCCGGGGACTCCCTGTAAATATTGACACACTCCCGTGGACCCCCTGTAAATACTGACACACTCCACGGTGGACCCCATGTACATATTGACACACTCCGGGGACCCCCTGTAAATACTGACACACTTCCCGGGGACCCCCTGTAAATACTGACACACTCCCCGGGGACCCTCTGTAAATACTGACACACTTCCCGGGGACCCCCTGTAAATACTGACACACTCCCCGGGGACACCCTGTAATTACTGACATACTCCCCAGGGACTCCCTGAAAATACTGACACACTCCACGGGACCCCCTGTAAATACTGACACACTCCTCGTGGACCCCCTGTAAATAATGACATACTCCCGAGGACACCCTGTAAATACTGACACACTCCCGGGGACCCCCTCTAAATAATGACACACTCCCGAGGACCCCCTGTAAATGCTGACACACTCCCCGGGGACCACCTGCAAATACTGGCACACTCCCCGGTGACCCCCTGTAATTACTGACACACTCCCTGGGGAACCCCTGTAATTACTGACACACTCCCTGGGGACCCCCTGTAAATACTGACACACTCCCCGGGGACCACCTGCAAATACTGACACACTCGGGTGACCCCCTGTAAATACTGACACACTCCCCGGGGACCCCCTGTAATTACTGACACACTCCCTGGGGACCCCCTGTAAATACTGACACACTCCCCGGGGACCACCTGCAAATACTGGCACACTGCCCGGGACCCCCTGAAAATACTGACACACTCCCCGGGGACCAACTGTAAATACTGACATACTCCGGGGACCCCCTGAAAATACTGACGCACTCCCCGGGGACTCCCTGTAAATACTGACACACTCCCCGGTGACCTCCTGTAAATACTGACACTCTCCCCATGGACTCCCTGTAAATACTGACACACTCCCCGGGGAATCTCTGTAAATACTGACACACTCCCCGGTGACCTCCTGTAAATACTGACACTCTCCCCATGGACTCCCTGTAAATACTGACACTCTCCCCATGGACTCCCTGTAAATACTGACACACTCCCCGGGGACCCCCTGTAATTACTGACACACTCCCCGGGGACTCCCTGAAAATACTGACACACTCCACGGGACCCCCTGTAAATAATGACACACTCCCGAGGACTCCCTGTAAATACTGGCACACTGCCTGGAATCCCCTGTAAATACTGACACACTCCCCGGGGACCCCCTGTAAATACTGACACACTCCCCGGTGACCCCCTGTAATTACTGACACACTCTCTGGGGACCCCATGTAATTACTGACACACTCCCTGGGGACCCCCTGTAAATAATGACACACTCCCCGGGGACCACCTGCAAATCCTGACACACTCGGGTGACCCCCTGTAAATACTGACACACTCCCTGGGGACCCCCTGTAAATAATGACACACTCACCGGGGACTCCCTGTAAATACTGACACACTCCCGGGGACCCCCTGTAAATACTGACACACTCCCCGGGGACCCCCTGTAAATAATGACACACTCCCCGGGGACCCCCTGTAAATACTGACAGACTCCCCGGGGACTCCCTGTAAATACTGGCACACTCCCGGGTACCCCCTGAAAATACTGACACACTCCCTGGGGACCCCCTGTAAATACTGACACATTCCCCGGGGACCCCCTGTAAATACTGACACACTCCCCGGGGACTCCCTGTAAATATTGACACACTCCCGTGGACCCCCTGTAAATACTGACACACTCCACGGTGGACCCCATGTACATATTGACACACTCCGGGGACCCCCTGTAAATACTGACACACTTCCCGGGGACCCCCTGTAAATACTGACACACTCCACGGTGGACCCCATGTACATATTGACACACTCCGGGGACCCCCTGTAAATACTGACACACTTCTCGGGGACCCCCTGTAAATACTGACACACTCCCCGGGGACCCTCTGTAAATACTGACACACTTCCCGGGGACCCCCTGTAAATACTGAACACTGCCAGGGACCCCCTGTAAATATTGACACACTCCCCGGGGACCCCCAGTAAATACTGACACACTCCCAGGGGACCCCCTGTAAAAACTGACACACTCCCCGAGGACATCCTGTAAATACTGACACACTCCCCGGGGACCTCCTGTAATTACTGACACACTCCCTGGGGACCCCCTGTAAATACTGACTCACTCCGGGGACCCCCTGTAAATACTGACACACTCCAATGGACCTCCTGTAAATATTGACACACTCCCCGGGGACCCCCAGTAAATACTGACACACTCCCAGGGGACCCCCTGTAAAAACTGACACACTCCCCGAGGACATCCTGTAAATATTGACACACTCCCCGGGGACCCCGTAAATACTCACACACTGCCGGGGACCCACTGTAATTACTGACACATTCCCCGGGAACCCCCTGTAAATACCGACACACTCCCCGGGGACTCCCTGTAAATACTGACACACTCCCGGGGACCCGCTGTAAATCCTGACATACTCCCCGGGGACCCCCTGTAATTACCAACACACTCACCGGGGACCCCCTGTAAATACTGACAGACTCCCCGGGGACTCCCTGTAAATACTGACACACTCCCGGGTACCCCCTGAAAATACTGACACACTCCCTGGGGACCCCCTGTAAATACTGACACATTCCCCGGGGACCCCCTGTAAATACTGACACACTCCCCGGGGACTCCCTGTAAATATTGACACACTCCCGTGGACCCCCTGTAAATACTGACACACTCCACGGTGGACCCCATGTACATATTGACACACTCCGGGGACCCCCTGTAAATACTGACACACTTCCCGGGGACCCCCTGTAAATACTGACACACTCCACGGTGGACCCCATGTACATATTGACACACTCCGGGGACCCCCTGTAAATACTGACACACTTCTCGGGGACCCCCTGTAAATACTGACACACTCCCCGGGGACCCTCTGTAAATACTGACACACTTCCCGGGGACCCCCTGTAAATACTGACACACTCCCAGGGACCCCCTGTAAATATTGACACACTCCCCGGGGACGCCCAGTAAATACTGACACACTCCCAGGGGACCCCCTGTAAAAACTGACACACTCCCCGAGGACATCCTGTAAATACTGACACACTCCCCGGGGACCCCCTGTAATTACTGACACACTCCCTGGGGACCCCCTGTAAATACTGACTCACTCCGGGGACCCCCTGTAAATACTGACACACTCCAATGGACCTCCTGTAAATATTGACACACTCCCCGGGGACCCCCAGTAAATACTGACACACTCCCCGAGGACATCCTGTAAATACTGACACACTCCCCGGGGACCCCCTGTAATTACTGACACACTCCCTGGGGACCCCCTGTAAATACTGACTCACTCCGGGGACCCCCTGTAAATACTGACACACTCCAATGGACCTCCTGTAAATATTGACACACTCCCCGGGGACCCCCAGTAAATACTGACACACTCCCAGGGGACCCCCTGTAAAAACTGACACACTCCCCGAGGACATCCTGTAAATATTGACACACTCCCCGGGGACCCCGTAAATACTCACACACTGCCGGGGACCCACTGTAATTACTGACACATTCCCCGGGAACCCCCTGTAAATACCGACACACTCCCCGGGGACTCCCTGTAAATACTGACAGACTCCCGGGGACCCGCTGTAAATCCTGACATACTCCCCGGGGACCCCCTGTAATTACCAACACACTCACCGGGGACCCCCTGTAAATACTGACAGACTCCCCGGGGACTCCCTGTAAATACTGACACACTCCCGGGTACCCCCTGAAAATACTGACACACTCCCTGGGGACCCCCTGTAAATACTGACACATTCCCCGGGGACCCCCTGTAAATACTGACACACTCCCCGGGGACTCCCTGTAAATATTGACACACTCCCGTGGACCCCCTGTAAATACTGACACACTCCCTGGGGACCCCCTGTAAATACTGACTCACTCCGGGGACCCCCTGTAAATACTGACACACTTCCCGGGGACCCCCTGTAAATACTGACACACTCCACGGTGGACCCCATGTACATATTGACACACTCCGGGGACCCCCTGTAAATACTGACACACTTCCCGGGGTACCCCTGTAAATACTGACACACTCCACGGTGGACCCCATGTACATATTGACACACTCCGGGGACCCCCTGTAAATACTGACACACTTCTCGGGGACCCCCTGTAAATACTGACTCACTCCGGGGACCCCCTGTAAATACTGACACACTTCCCGGGGACCCCCTGTAAATACTGACACACTCCACGGTGGACCCCATGTACATATTGACACACTCCGGGGACCCCCTGTAAATACTGACACACTTCCCGGGGACCCCCTGTAAATACTGACACACTCCACGGTGGACCCCATGTACATATTGACACACTCCGGGGACCCCCTGTAAATACTGACACACTTCTCGGGGACCCCCTGTAAATACTGACACACTCCCCGGGGACCCTCTGTAAATACTGACACACTTCCCGGGGACCCCCTGTAAATACTGACACACTCCCAGGGACCCCCTGTAAATATTGACACACTCCCCGGGGACCCCCAGTAAATACTGACACACTCCCAGGGGACCCCCTGTAAAAACTGACACACTCCCCGAGGACATCCTGTAAATACTGACACACTCCCCGGGGACCCCCTGTAATTACTGACACACTCCCTGGGGACCCCCTGTAAATACTGACTCACTCCGGGGACCCCCTGTAAATACTGACACACTCCAATGGACCTCCTGTAAATATTGACACACTCCCCGGGGACCCCCAGTAAATACTGACACACTCCCAGGGGACCCCCTGTAAAAACTGACACACTCCCCGAGGACATCCTGTAAATATTGACACACTCCCCGGGGACCCCGTAAATACTCACACACTGCCGGGGACCCACTGTAATTACTGACACATTCCCCGGGAACCCCCTGTAAATACCGACACACTCCCCGGGGACTCCCTGTTAATACTGACAGACTCCCGGGGACCCGCTGTAAATCCTGACATACTCCCCGGGGACCCCCTGTAATTACCAACACACTCACCGGGGACCCCCTGTAAATACTGACAGACTCCCCGGGGACTCCCTGTAAATACTGACACACTCCCGGGTACCCCCTGAAAATACTGACACACTCCCTGGGGACCCCCTGTAAATACTGACACATTCCCCGAGGACCCCCTGAAAATACTGACACACTCCCCGGGGACTCCCTGTAAATATTGACACACTCCCGTGGACCCCCTGTAAATACTGACACACTCCACGGTGGACCCCATGTACATATTGACACACTCCGGGGACCCCCTGTAAATACTGACACACTTCCCGGGGACCCCCTGTAAATACTGACACACTCCCCGGGGACCCTCTGTAAATACTGACACACTTCCCGGGGACCCCCTGTAAATACTGACACACTCCCCGGGGACACCCTGTAATTACTGACACACTCCCCAGGGACTCCCTGAAAATACTGACACACTCCACGGGACCCCCTGTAAATACTGACACACTCCTCGTGGACCCCCTGTAAATAATGACATACTCCCGAGGACACCCTGTAAATACTGACACACTCCCGGGGACCCCCTCTAAATAATGACACACTCCCGAGGACTCCCTGTAAATACTGACACACTCCCCGGGGACCACCTGCAAATACTGGCACACTGCCTGGGACCCCCTGTAAATACTGACACACTCCCCGGGGACGCCCTGTAAATACTGACACACTCCCCGGTGACCCCCTGTAATTACTGACACACTCCCTGGGGAACCCTTGTAATTACTGACACACTCCCTGGGGACCCCCTGTAAATACTGACACACTCCCCGGGGACCACCTGCAAATACTGACACACTCGGGTGACCCCCTGTAAATACTGACACACTCCCCGGGGACCCCCTGTAATTACTGACACACTCCCTGGGGACCCCCTGTAAATACTGACACACTCCCCGGGGACCACCTGCAAATACTGGCACACTGCCCGGGACCCCCTGAAAATACTGACACACTCCCCGGGGACCAACTGTAAATACTGACATACTCCGGGGACCCCCTGAAAATACTGACGCACTCCCCGGGGACTCCCTGTAAATACTGACACACTCCCCGGTGACCTCCTGTAAATACTGACACTCTCCCCATGGACTCCCTGTAAATACTGACACACTCCCCGGGGAATCTCTGTAAATACTGACACACTCCCCGGTGACCTCCTGTAAATACTGACACTCTCCCCATGGACTCCCTGTAAATACTGACACTCTCCCCATGGACTCCCTGTAAATACTGACACACTCCCCGGGGACCCCCTGTAATTACTGACACACTCCCCGGGGACTCCCTGAAAATACTGACACACTCCACGGGACCCCCTGTAAATAATGACACACTCCCGAGGACTCCCTGTAAATACTGGCACACTGCCTGGAACCCCCTGTAAATACTGACACACTCCCCGGGGACCCCCTGTAAATACTGACACACTCCCCGGTGACCCCCTGTAATTACTGACACACTCTCTGGGGACCCCATGTAATTACTGACACACTCCCTGGGGACCCCCTGTAAATAATGACACACTCCCCGGGGACCACCTGCAAATCCTGACACACTCGGGTGACCCCCTGTAAATACTGACACACTCCCTGGGGACCCCCTGTAAATAATGACACACTCACCGGGGACTCCCTGTAAATACTGACACACTCCCGGGGACCCCCTGTAAATACTGACACACTCCCCGGGGACCCCCTGTAAATAATGACACACTCCCCGGGGACCACCTGCAATTACTGACACACTCCCTGGGGACCCCCTGTAAATACTGACACACTCCCCGGGGACTCCCTGTAAATATTGACACACTCCCGTGGACCCCCTGTAAATACTGACACACTCCACGGTGGACCCCATGTAAATACTGACACACTTCCCGGGGACCCCCTGTAAATACTGACACACTCCCCGGGGACACCCTGTAATTACTGACACATTCCCCGAGGACTCCCTGAAAATACTGACACACTCCACGGGACCCCCTGTAAATACTGACACACTCCTCGTGGACCCCCTGTAAATAATGACATACTCCCGAGGACACCCTGTAAATACTGACACACTCCCGGGGACCCCCTCTAAATAATGACACACTCCCGAGGACTCCCTGTAAATACTGACACACTCCCCGGGGACCACCTGCAAATACTGGCACACTGCCTGGGACCCCCTGTAAATACTGACACACTCCCCGGGGACGCCCTGTAAATACTGACACACTCCCCGGTGACCCCCTGTAATTACTGACACACTCCCTGGGGAACCCTTGTAATTACTGACACACTCCCTGGGGACCCCCTGTAAATACTGACACACTCCCCGGGGACCACCTGCAAATACTGACACACTCGGGTGACCCCCTGTAAATACTGACACACTCCCCGGGGACCCCCTGTAATTACTGACACACTCCCTGGGGACCCCCTGTAAATACTGACACACTCCCCGGGGACCACCTGCAAATACTGGCACACTGCCCGGGACCCCCTGAAAATACTGACACACTCCCCGGGGACCAACTGTAAATACTGACATACTCCGGGGACCCCCTGAAAATACTGACGCACTCCCCGGGGACTCCCTGTAAATACTGACACACTCCCCGGTGACCTCCTGTAAATACTGACACTCTCCCCATGGACTCCCTGTAAATACTGACACACTCCCCGGGGAATCTCTGTAAATACTGACACACTCCCCGGTGACCTCCTGTAAATACTGACACTCTCCCCATGGACTCCCTGTAAATACTGACACTCTCCCCATGGACTCCCTGTAAATACTGACACACTCCCCGGGGACCCCCTGTAATTACTGACACACTCCCCGGGGACTCCCTGAAAATACTGACACACTCCACGGGACCCCCTGTAAATAATGACACACTCCCGAGGACTCCCTGTAAATACTGGCACACTGCCTGGAACCCCCTGTAAATACTGACACACTCCCCGGGGACCCCCTGTAAATACTGACACACTCCCCGGTGACCCCCTGTAATTACTGACACACTCTCTGGGGACCCCATGTAATTACTGACACACTCCCTGGGGACCCCCTGTAAATAATGACACACTCCCCGGGGACCACCTGCAAATCCTGACACACTCGGGTGACCCCCTGTAAATACTGACACACTCCCTGGGGACCCCCTGTAAATAATGACACACTCACCGGGGACTCCCTGTAAATACTGACACACTCCCGGGGACCCCCTGTAAATACTGACACACTCCCCGGGGACCCCCTGTAAATAATGACACACTCCCCGGGGACCACCTGCAATTACTGACACACTCCCCGGGGACCCCGTAAATACTCACACACTGCCGGGGACCCACTGTAATTACTGACACATTCCCCGGGAACCCCCTGTAAATACCGACACACTCCCCGGGGACTCCCTGTAAATACTGACAGACTCCCGGGGACCCGCTGTAAATCCTGACATACTCCCCGGGGACCCCCTGTAATTACCAACACACTCACCGGGGACCCCCTGTAAATACTGACAGACTCCCCGGGGACTCCCTGTAAATACTGACACACTCCCGGGTACCCCCTGAAAATACTGACACACTCCCTGGGGACCCCCTGTAAATACTGACACATTCCCGGGGACCCCCTGTAAATACTGACACACTCCCCGGGGACTCCCTGTAAATATTGACACACTCCCGTGGACCCCCTGTAAATACTGACACACTCCCTGGGGACCCCCTGTAAATACTGACTCACTCCGGGGACCCCCTGTAAATACTGACACACTTCCCGGGGACCCCCTGTAAATACTGACACACTCCACGGTGGACCCCATGTACATATTGACACACTCCGGGGACCCCCTGTAAATACTGACACACTTCCCGGGGACCCCCTGTAAATACTGACACACTTCACGGTGGACCCCATGTACATATTGACACACTCCGGGGACCCCCTGTAAATACTGACACACTTCTCGGGGACCCCCTGTAAATACTGACTCACTCCGGGGACCCCCTGTAAATACTGACACACTTCCCGGGGACCCCCTGTAAATACTGACACACTCCACGGTGGACCCCATGTACATATTGACACACTCCGGGGACCCCCTGTAAATACTGACACACTTCCCGGGGACCCCCTGTAAATACTGACACACTCCACGGTGGACCCCATGTACATATTGACACACTCCGGGGACCCCCTGTAAATACTGACACACTTCTCGGGGACCCCCTGTAAATACTGACACACTCCCCGGGGACCCTCTGTAAATACTGACACACTTCCCGGGGACCCCCTGTAAATACTGACACACTCCCAGGGACCCCCTGTAAATATTGACACACTCCCCGGGGACCCCCAGTAAATACTGACACACTCCCAGGGGACCCCCTGTAAAAACTGACACACTCCCCGAGGACATCCTGTAAATACTGACACACTCCCCGGGGACCCCCTGTAATTACTGACACACTCCCTGGGGACCCCCTGTAAATACTGACTCACTCCGGGGACCCCCTGTAAATACTGACACACTCCAATGGACCTCCTGTAAATATTGACACACTCCCCGGGGACCCCAGTAAATACTGACACACTCCCAGGGGACCCCCTGTAAAAACTGACACACTCCCCGAGGACATCCTGTAAATATTGACACACTCCCCGGGGACCCCGTAAATACTCACACACTGCCGGGGACCCACTGTAATTACTGACACATTCCCCGGGAACCCCCTGTAAATACCGACACACTCCCCGGGGACTCCCTGTTAATACTGACAGACTCCCGGGGACCCGCTGTAAATCCTGACATACTCCCCGGGGACCCCCTGTAATTACCAACACACTCACCGGGGACCCCCTGTAAATACTGACAGACTCCCCGGGGACTCCCTGTAAATACTGACACACTCCCGGGTACCCCCTGAAAATACTGACACACTCCCTGGGGACCCCCTGTAAATACTGACACATTCCCCGAGGACCCCCTGTAAATACTGACACACTCCCCGGGGACTCCCTGTAAATATTGACACACTCCCGTGGACCCCCTGTAAATACTGACACACTCCACGGTGGACCCCATGTACATATTGACACACTCCGGGGACCCCCTGTAAATACTGACACACTTCCCGGGGACCCCCTGTAAATACTGACACACTCCCCGGGGACCCTCTGTAAATACTGACACACTTCCCGGGGACCCCCTGTAAATACTGACACACTCCCCGGGGACACCCTGTAATTACTGACACACTCCCCAGGGACTCCCTGAAAATACTGACACACTCCACGGGACCCCCTGTAAATACTGACACACTCCTCGTGGACCCCCTGTAAATAATGACATACTCCCGAGGACACCCTGTAAATACTGACACACTCCCGGGGACCCCCTCTAAATAATGACACACTCCCGAGGACTCCCTGTAAATACTGACACACTCCCCGGGGACCACCTGCAAATACTGGCACACTGCCTGGGACCCCCTGTAAATACTGACACACTCCCCGGGGACGCCCTGTAAATACTGACACACTCCCCGGTGACCCCCTGTAATTACTGACACACTCCCTGGGGAACCCTTGTAATTACTGACACACTCCCTGGGGACTCCCTGTAAATACTGACACACTCCCCGGGGACCACCTGCAAATACTGACACACTCGGGTGACCCCCTGTAAATACTGACACACTCCCCGGGGACCCCCTGTAATTACTGACACACTCCCTGGGGACCCCCTGTAAATACTGACACACTCCCCGGGGACCACCTGCAAATACTGGCACACTGCCCGGGACCCCCTGAAAATACTGACACACTCCCCGGGGACCAACTGTAAATACTGACATACTCCGGGGACCCCCTGAAAATACTGACGCACTCCCCGGGGACTCCCTGTAAATACTGACACACTCCCCGGTGACCTCCTGTAAATACTGACACTCTCCCCATGGACTCCCTGTAAATACTGACACACTCCCCGGGGAATCTCTGTAAATACTGACACACTCCCCGGTGACCTCCTGTAAATACTGACACTCTCCCCATGGACTCCCTGTAAATACTGACACTCTCCCCATGGACTCCCTGTAAATACTGACACACTCCCCGGGGACCCCCTGTAATTACTGACACACTCCCCGGGGACTCCCTGAAAATACTGACACACTCCACGGGACCCCCTGTAAATAATGACACACTCCCGAGGACTCCCTGTAAATACTGGCACACTGCCTGGAACCCCCTGTAAATACTGACACACTCCCCGGGGACCCCCTGTAAATACTGACACACTCCCCGGTGACCCCCTGTAATTACTGACACACTCTCTGGGGACCCCATGTAATTACTGACACACTCCCTGGGGACCCCCTGTAAATAATGACACACTCCCCGGGGACCACCTGCAAATCCTGACACACTCGGGTGACCCCCTGTAAATACTGACACACTCCCTGGGGACCCCCTGTAAATAATGACACACTCACCGGGGACTCCCTGTAAATACTGACACACTCCCGGGGATCCCCTGTAAATACTGACACACTCCCCGGGGACCCCCTGTAAATAATGACACACTCCCCGGGGACCACCTGCAATTACTGACACACTCCCCGGGGACCCCCTGTAAATACTGACACACTCCCCGGGGACCCCCTGTAAATACCGACACACTCCCGGGTCCCCCTGTAAATACTGACACACTCCCGGGGACTCCCTGTAAATATCGGCACACTCCCCGGGGACCCCCTGTAAATACTGACACTCTCCCCATGGACTCCCTGTAAATACTAACACACTCCCCGGGGACCCCCTGTAAATACTGACACACTCCCCGGGGACCCCCTGTAATTACTGACACACTCCCCAGGGTCTCCCTGAAAATACTAACACACTCCACGGGACCCCCTGTAA
Organism: Pristiophorus japonicus; assembly: GCF_044704955.1. Taxonomy (NCBI): domain Eukaryota; kingdom Metazoa; phylum Chordata; class Chondrichthyes; family Pristiophoridae; genus Pristiophorus; species Pristiophorus japonicus. The sequence goes on along the minus strand of NW_027252101.1, from coordinate 433,539 downwards.
ATACTGACACACTCCCCGGGGATCCCCTGTAAATACTGACACACTCCCCGGGGACCAGCTGCAAATACTGGCACACTGCCGGGGACCCCCTGTAAATACTGACACACTCTCCGGGGACCCCCTGTAAATACTGACACACTCCCCGGGGACCCCCTGTAAATACTGACACACTCCCCGGGGACCCCCTGTAAATAATGACCCATTGGTTGTTCCTTTACTCATTGGAGTTTAGAAGAATGAGAGGTGATCTTACTGAAACGTATAAGGTTCTGAGGGGGCTGGACAGGGTAGATGCAGTGAGGGTGTTTCCCCTCGAACGGGAATCTAGAACTTGGGGGCACAGTCTCAGAATAAGGGGTCGTACAGTTAAGACGGAGTTAAGGAGGAATTTCTTCTGGTGAATCTGTGGAATTCCCTGTCCCAGAGAGCTGTGGGGGCTGTGTCACTGAATATATTTAAGGCGGGGATAGACAGATTTTTGAGTGATAAGGGAGTGAAAGGGTTATGGGGAGCAGGCGGGGAAGTGGAGCTGAGACCATGATCAGATCAGCCACGATGGTATTAAATGGCGGAGCAGGCTCGAGGGACCGTATGGCCCACTCCTGCTCCTATTTCTTATGTTCTTACCAGGGAATAAACACCGGCTTTTCCTGATCAGCTTTTCTGGCCATTCCTCCAAGATCAGTAAGTTTCTTGACACGTGCAGGTGAAGCGTTTGTTGATTTATTGAGCAGTACAGATCATGCAGTAGCGTTTAAACACACAGTAAAAAGACAGGGCTTACAGACACAGCCGATGTTGAAGGGGGCTCAAGGGGCCTTACAGTTCTGAGCTCAGTTTACAGGCCCCTACAAACCCCTTTGCAATGTCAATCCTCATTCCGGTCCGTCACTTTATTGCTACATCGCTGAGCTCCAGGTTCCTCCCTTGTCCAAATCTCCATCAGTGGAAGGTACAACTGCCCTGACCATGTCTGGCTCACCTCTCCAGGTTTCCACCGTCACACCACAGAACGGGGAACCAACCACTGGCTCATTTCCACAAGCCGCCTGTTGACTGACGTGGGTCAGGATGCAATCCTTCGGCTTCTCCACTTCCTCAGGAATAAAACTCCGTGTCAGGAGAATCTCACCGGACCCGCCCGTGACCAGTAACTTCGACTAATAAAGCTGACACCCTCACTTATTTCACACTGCGCTCATGAGCTCAGTATAACTCCGGTCCTCCCTCATCTTATCAAAACGTTGAGCTTTTATCGCGTATAATTGCTGTTCTACCAAAGAATATCTTGACTTATAAGTCTGTAATTAATTCTGTAAGAAACATAGAAACATAGACAATAGGTTCAGGAGTGGGCCATTCGGCCCTTCGAGCCTGCACCACCATTCAATAAGATCATGGCTGATCATTCCCTCAGTACCCCTTTCCTGCTTTCTCTCCATACCCCTTGATCCCTTTAGCCGTAAGGGCCATATCTAACTCCCTCTGGAATATATCCAACGAACTGGCCCCAACAACTCTCTGCGGCAGGGAATTCCACAGGTTCACTACTCTCTGGGTGAAAGAGGTTCTCTTCATCTCGGTCCTAAATGGCCTACCCCTTATCCTTAGACTGTGTCCCTGGTTCTGGACTTCCCCAACATCGGGAACATTCTTCCTGCATCTAACCTGTCCAGTCCCGACAGAATTTTATGTGTTTCTCTGAGATCCCCTCTCATCCTTCTAAACTCCAGTGGGACAACAACCAACTAATTCCACCCCCGCCCCCACACACACACACACACTCGAGAAACCCTACTTAAAATCAAGATATCGACCCAGAGGCTCGCCTTTCGACAGGACTATAAAAAGATAGGAAACACGAGCAGGAGTCGGTCATTCGGCCCCTTGAACCTGCTCCACCATTCAATAAGATCATGGCTGATCTGATCTCGGCTTACCTGCCCGCTCCCCATCATCCTTCACTCCCTTATCCACCAAAATTCTGTCTATCTCCCCCTTCAGTATGTTCAATGACCCAGCCTCCACAGCTCTCTGGGGCAGAGAATTCCAAACATTCACCAGAAGAAATGTCTCCTCCTCTCCGTTCTCAATGGGGTCCACTTCTGCTTAACCTAAGCCCCCTGGTTCTCGATTCCCCCGCGGGGGGAAAACATCCTCTCTGCATCTGCCCTGTCCAGCCCCCTCAGTACCTGATATGTTTCAATCAGATCCCCTCTCATTCTCCTAAACTCCAATGTGTACAGATAGAACCAGCTCACCGCTTCTGATCATAATTCCTGTCCCTTCATCACCTCAACAAAAGGTTTCGTTTTGTCTCACATAACTGCTGTTCTACCAAAGAATATATTTACTGATAAGTCTATAATTAATTGTGTGTGGACCAAAACCAGCGCATTCCCTCCCCGCTCTCGAGAAAGCCCAATTACAATGATGACCTCCATCCAGAGGTTGTCCTTTGGCCAGGAGTACCCGCCCGCCCGCCCAGTGTCAGCACTGACTGACAGCTCCCTGACTCTCAGCAACCTCTGCACAATGCTGGGTGGCTGGCTCTATGCTGAGGTTCTCTTACTGAGCAGGAGGTCCCCTCAGCCTCAAACAGGCCCCAGCTGGAGGCTCGGTCTCACACTTCAACAGTCCAGTGGTCACTACTTCAATATGGGATGGTGTTTCCCACGGCTAATGCTCAAAGCTCCCGCGCCCTTGCAGTAGGAAGAGGCATCAATAGCGATACAAGAACAGCACGCGTCTCGTTGGAGATGGACCTTTGGCGGAGAGTTGCCCTGGGTTGAACGAGACGACTGTCGGTCAGGCAGAGCCGGAATCTCGGCAGGCTGTCACACACACAGACGTGGAGACAGTGTCACGGGCTCTGACTGACGGGCTCGCTCGGTCAATTCTCATCCGAAGACTCAACGTCCTCCGCTTTGAAATTGAATTTCTCGTTCGGGCACTGTTCGTTCAACATCTTATTCATCTGCATCGCAGAAAGGAGAACGGGTGAGTGTTGCAGCAAGGGTGGGAGTGCAGGGGCAGAGAGGGGCTAGAGAGAGAGAGAGACAGAGAGAGAGGGAAGGGAGGAGAGAGAGAGAGACAGAGATAGAGAGAGAGGGGATAGAGAGAGAGGGAGACAGAGAGGGAAGGGAGGAGACAGAGAGAGAGGGGATAGAGAGAGGGAGACAGAGAGGGAAGGGAGGAGAGAGAGAGAGAGAGACAGAGAGAGGGAGACAGAGTGGGAAGGGAGGAGAGAGAGAGAGAGGGGATAGAGAGAGGGAGACAGAGTGGGAAGGGAGGAGAGAGAGAGAGACAGAGACAGAGAGAGAGGGGATAGAGAGAGGGAGACAGAGTGGGAAGGGAGGAGAGAGAGAGAGAGAGACAGACAGAGACAGAGACAGAGAGAGAGGGGATAGAGAGAGGGAGACAGAGTGGGAAGGGAGGAGAGAGAGAGAGAGAGAGACAGAGACAGAGAGAGAGGGGATAGAGAGAGGGAGACAGAGAGGGAAGGGAGGAGAGAGAGAGAGAGACAGAGACAGAGAGAGAGGGGATAGAGAGAGGGAGACAGAGTGGGAAGGGAGGAGAGAGAGAGAGAGAGAGAGAGAGGGGATAGAGAGAGGGAGAGAGAGTGGAAAGGGAGGAGAGAGAGAGAGAGAGAGAGAGACAGAGACAGAGAGAGAGGGGATAGAGAGAGGGAGACAGAGAGGGAAGGGAGGAGAGAGAGAGAGAGAGACAGAGACAGAGAGAGAGGGGATAGAGAGAGGGAGACAGAGAGGGAAGGGAGGAGAGAGAGAGAGAGACAGAGACAGAGAGAGAGGGGATAGAGAGAGGGAGACAGAGAGGGAAGGGAGGAGAGAGAGAGAGAGAGGGGATAGAGAGAGGGAGAGAGAGGGGATAGAGAGACAGACTGAGAGAGTCAGAGAGAGAGAGAGAGTGACAGTGATAGATAGAAAGAGAAACGAGGATAGATAGAGTGACAGTGATCAAGAGAGACAGGGGTGATAGAGAGAGAGCGGGGGCAGGGGCGGGGGGAGAGAGAGACACAGAGAGAGAGAGAGGGGGTGGTAGATATTGAGACAGAGAGAGTGATAGAGATCGAGAGAGAGAGTGACAGTGACAGAGAGAAAGGGGGGGATAGAGGGAGAGAGAGAGAGAGAGAAAGAGGGAGAAAGAGAGAGGGGGAGAAAGTGATAATGGCAGAGAGAGAGACAGAGATAAACAGTGACAGAGAGAGAGCGAGATGGGGATAGAGAGAGTTACAGTGACAGAGAGCGTGGAGAGATAGATAGATAGTTCGAGACAGTGTGAGAGAGACACAGACAGTGTGTGAGAGAGACAGACAATGAGATCGATAGCGATAGTGGCAGAGAGAGGAAGACAGCAGGTGAGAGAGAGAAAGAGATAGTGGCTGCGAAATAGAGAGAGAGACAGACACTGAGAGATAGAATGAGAGAGAAAGAGACACAGATGGAGATAGAATGAAAGAGAAAGTGAGAGAGACAGAAAGAGAGAGAGAGAGAGAGAGAAAACAGAGCAACAAAGAGAAATGATCCTACCATCAGGAGGCCCATTCTGTCCCTCGAGTCTGTTACACAGGACCAGGAGGAGGCCCATTCAGCCCCTCGAGCCTGTTACACATGACCAGGAGGAGGCCCATTCAGCCCCTCGAGTCTGTTACACAGGAACAGGAGGAGGCCCATTCAGCCCCTCGAGCCTGTTACACAGGAACAGGAGGAGGCCCATTCAGCCCCTCGAGCCTGTTACACAGGACCAGGAGGAGGCCCATTCAGCCCCTCGAGCCTGTTACACAGGAACAGGAGGAGGACCATTCAGCCCCTCGAGCCTGTTACACAGGAACAGGAGGAGGCCCATTCAGCCCCTCGAGCCTGTTACACAGGAACAGGAGGAGGCCCATTCAGCCCCTCGAGCCTGTTACACAGGACCAGGAGGAGGCCCATTCAGCCCCTCGAGCCTGTTACACAGGAACAGGAGGAGGCCCATTCAGCCCCTCGAGCCTGTTACACAGGAACAGGAGGAGGCCCATTCAGCCCCTCGAGCCTGTTACACAGGAACAGGAGGAGGCCCATTCAGCCCCTCGAGCCTGTTACACAGGAACAGGAGGTAGCCCATTCAGCCCCTCGAGCCTGTTACACAGGACCAGGAGGAGGCCCATTCAGCCCCTCGAGCATGTTACACAGGAACAGGAGGAGGCCCATTCAGCCCCTCGAGCCTGTTACACAGGAACAGGAGGTAGCCCATTCAGCCTCTCGAGCCTGTTACACAGGACCAGGAGGCCCATTCAGCCCCTCGAGCCTGTTACACAGGAACAGGAGGCCCATTCAGCCCCTCGAGCCTGTTACACAGGACCAGGAGGCCCATTCAGCCCCTGGAGCCTGTTACACAGGAACAGGAGGTAGCCCATTCAGCCCCTCGAGCCTGTTACACAGGAACAGGAGGCCCATTCAGCCCCTCGAGCCTGTTACACAGGAACAGGAGGAGCCCATTCAGCCCCTCGAGCCTGTTACACAGGAACAGGAGGAGGCCCATTCAGCCCCTCGAGCCTGTTACACAGGAACAGGAGGAGGCCCATTCAGCCCCTCGAGCCTGTTACACAGGAACAGGAGGAGGCCCATTCAGCCCCTCGAGCCTGTTACACAGCTCCATGAATGTTGTGTTGGAGGGGACAGGACGATACCCAGAGGGGGAAGTGGAACTGGTGAGGTGTCTGAGGTGAATTCAGACGGTGAGGGAGGGGGATGTGGTGTGGTGTGGCCCAGTGTTGGCCCTCAGTGCCGTGCTGTCTCTCACCTGATCAGCAACGATCTGTTTCTTCGTTTCACCGTCGAGCTTGGTCGACGAAGTAAGCTGCACGTGAATACACCGCTCCTTGGGATCTAAAAACAACAGTCACAACTTCAAAAGGCTAAACAGGGCGAGAGTTCAGCGCAGGTCAAAGGGCTGGATTCAGAATTCTTGCTCATCTCTAGTTCCTGCTCTCCTTCCTCTGTTTTTGCATTCTCTCTCTCTCCTTCCCCTCCCTTTTATTCACTTTCTAGCTCACCCCGTCTTGTCTCCATTCTATTCTCTCTCGATTTGCATTCTGGGCCTTCGTTTGGAAAGCAGTGACAGGATCGGTCCAAGTCAGCAATGATTTATGAAAGGGAATTCCTGCTTGACAAATCTACTGGAATTTTTTGAGGATGTAACTAGTAGAGTGGACAAGAGAGAACCAGTGGATGTGGTGTATTTGGACTTTCAAAAGGCTTTTGACAAGGTCCCGCACAAGAGATTGGTGTAAAATTAAGGCACATGGTATTGGGGGTAATGTACTGACGGGTATAGAGAACTGGTTCCAGACAGGAAGCAGAGAGTCGGGATAAACGGGTCCTTTTCAGAATGGCAGGCAGTGACTAGTGGGGTGCCGCAGGGCTCAGTGCTGGGACCCCAACTCTTTACAATATACATTAACAATTTAGATGAAGGAATTGAGTGTAATAGCTCCAAGTTTGCAGATGACACTAAGCTGGGTGGCGGTGTGAGCTGTGAGGAGGATGCTAAGAGGCTGCAGGGTGACTTGGACAGGTTAGGTGAGTGGGCAAATGCATGGCAGGTGAAGTATAATGTGGATAAATGTGAGGTTATCCACTTTGGGGGCAAAAACAGGAAGGCAGAATATTATCTGAATGGCGGCAGATGAGGAAAAGGGGAGGTACAACGAGACCTGGGTGTCATAGTACATCAGTCATTGAAGGTTGGCCATGCAGGTACAGCAGGCGGTGAAGAAGGAAAATGGTATGTGGGCCTTCATAGCTAGGAGATTTGAGTACAGGAGCAGGGAGGTCTTACTGCAGTTGTACAGGGCCTTGGTGAGGCCTCACCTGGAATATTGTGTTCAGTTTTGGTCCCCTAATCTGAGGAAGGACGTTCTTGCTATTGAGGGAGTGCAGCGAAGGTTCACCAGACTGATTCCCGGGATGGCAGGACTGACATATGAAGAAAGACTGGATCGACTGGGCCTGTATTCACTGGAGTTTAGAAGGATGAGAGGGGATCGAATAGAAACATATAAAATTCTAACGGGACGGGACAGGTTAGATGCAGGAAGAATGTTCCCGATGTTGGGGAAGTCCAGAACCAGGGGTCACAGTCTAAGGATAAGGGGTAAGCCATTTAGGACCGAGATGAGGAGAAACTTCTTCACTCAGAGAGTGGTTAACCTGTGGAATTCCCTACCGCAGAGAGTTGTTGGGGCCAGTTCGTTGGATATATTCCAGAGGGAGTTAGATATGGCCCTTGCAGCTAAAGGGATCAAGGGGTATGGAGAGAAAGCAGGAAAGGGGTACTGAGGGAATGATCAGCCATGATCTTATTGAATGGTGGTGCAGGCTCGAAGGGCCGAATGGTCTATTCCTGCACCTATTTTCTATGTTTCTATTTTTCTACGACTGACAGTGATGGCTCTGCGAGCACACACCTTTTGGGGAGACTCGGTCCCGATCAATTTGCGCCTGACTAAGACACAGGGAGGGATTTCATTTCCCTGAAATGTTCTCACCCTCAACAAAATCCTACTGAAAGTTGGGTGTGGTCAGAGCGTCCACAGATATAAAACAGTCCCGGAGTTCGAGGGTCAAATAAAGACAACCTGAATTTCAGTGGGATTCAAACTGGTTGATGGACTGGAGAGAGGACAGGAGGGAGAGAGAGACATAGAGGACAGGAGGGAGAGAGAGACAGAGAGGACAGGAGGGAGAGAGTGACAGAGGACAGGAGGGAGAGAGAGAGAGACAGAGAAGACAGGAGGGAGAGAGAGACAGAGAGGACAGGAGGGAGAGAGAGATAGAGAGGACAGGAGGGAGAGAGAGACAGAGAGGACAGGAGGGAGAGAGAGACAGAGAGGACAGGAGGGAGAGAGAGATAGAGAGGACAGGAGGGATAGAGAGACAGAGAGGACAGGACGGAGAGAGAGAGAGAGAGGACAGGAGGGAGAGAGAGAGAGAGAGGACAGGAGGGAGAGAGAGACAGACAGAGAGATACAGTTATGATGGTGAACAGTCTGCGTAGAATGGACCCTACACGGCAGATACCCAGTTCGAGTGTTAGAAACCAGACTTTATAGAACCCAGAATCACCAAACCCACTCCCCTCGGTCACTACATCCCACTCCCCTCAGTCACTACATCCCACTCCCCTCGGTCACTACATCCCACTCCCCTCGGTCACTACATCCCACTCCCCTCGGTCACTACATCCCACTCCCCTCGGTCACTACATCCCACTCCCATCGGTCACTACATCCCACTCCCCTCGGTCACTACATCCCACTCCCCTCGGTCACTACATCCCACTCCCCTCGGTCACTGCATCCCACTCCCCTCGGCCACTGCATCCCACTCCCCTCGGTCACTACATCCCACTCCCCTCGGTCACTACATCCCACTCCCCTCGGTCACTACATCCCACTCCCCTCGGTCACTACATCCCACTCCCCTCGGTCACTACATCCCACTCCCCTCGGTCACTACATCCCACTCCCCTCGGTCACTACATCCCACTCCCCTCGGTCACTACATCCCACTCCCCTCAGTAAGAGACCGGAATTAATCTGCGGGACTGAATATTTATGTAGTTACAGTGGGAGCAAGGAACAGTTAGAATGGACCCCACAAGGCAGATACCTGAGTCCTCAGACCCCGCTGGGATAGTGGCTGGACGCTCAGTCGATTCTCGAGTCGATTGTTCCTCGGGCCCCTGAGTTGGGGATGTCTCGGTATCTGTAATAAAGGAAGAGAGACATGGGAGAGTGCAGAGTGGAGAACCCCAGAACAGATCATCAGGCTGGTACTAGATCCCCGGAGATTGTCAGACACCAGTGTTTGTATAACGCAGAATCATCCAATCCCATGTCCCTCAGTCTCTACGTCCCACTCCCCTCACTCACTGTATTATTGTTTTATTCAGTCCCAGCATGTGGGAGTCACTGGAAAGGCCAGATGCGGGAAGAATGTTCCCGATGTTGGGGAAGTCCAGAACCAGGGGTCACAGTCTTAGGATAAGGGGTAAGCCATTTAGGACCGAGATGAGGAGAAACTTCTTCACCCAGAGAGTGGTGAACCTGTGGAATTCCCTGCCGCAGAGAGTTGTTGGGACCAGTTCATTGGATGTATTCCAGAGGGAGTTAGATGTGGCCCTTATGGCTAAAGGGATCACGGGGTATGGAGAGAAAGCAGGAAAGGGGTACTGAGGGAATGATCAGCCATGATCTTATTGAATGGTGGTGCAGGCTCGAAGGGCCGAATAGCCGACTCCTGAACCTATTTTCTATGTTTCTATTTTTCTACGAGTGACAGTGATGGCTCTGCGAGCACTCACCTTTTGGGGAGACTCGGTCCCGATCTATTTGCGCCTGACTAAGACACAGAGAGGGATTTAATTTCCCTGAAATGTTCTCACCCTCAACAAAATCCAACTGAAAGTTGGGTGTGGTCAGAGCGTCCACTGATGTAAAACAGTCCCGGAGTTCGAGGGTCAAATAAAGACAACCTGAATTTCAGTGGGATTCTAACTGGTTGATGGACTGGAGAGAGGTCAGGAGGGAGAGAGAGACATAGAGGACAGGAGGGAGAGAGAGACAGAGAGGACAGGAGGGAGAGAGAGACATAGAGGACAGGAGGGAGAGAGAGACATAGAGGACAGGAGGGAGAGAGAGACAGAGAGGACAGGAGGGAGAGAGAGACATAGAGGACAGGAGGGAGAGAGAGACAGAGAGGACAGGAGGGAGAGAGACAGGGAGGACAGGAGGGAGAGAGACACATAGAGGACAGGAGGGAGAGAGAGCCAGAGATGACAGGACGGAGAGAGAGACGGAGAGGACAGGAGGGAGAGAGAGACAGAGAGGACAGGAGGGAGAGAGAGACGGAGAGGACAGGAGGGAGAGAGAGACAGAGAGGACAGGAGGGCGAGAGAGACATAGAGGACAGGAGGGAGAGAGAGACAGACAGGACAGGAGGGAGAAAGAGACGGAGAGGACAGGAGGGAGAGAGAGACAGAGAGGACAGGAGGGAGAGAGAGACGGAGAGGACAGGAGGGAGAGAGAGACAGAGAGGACAGGAGGGAGAGAGAGACAGAGAGGACAGGAGGGAGAGAGTGACGGAGAGGACAGGAGAGAGAGAGAGACGGAGAGGACAGGAGGGAGAGAGAGAGGGAGAGGACAGGAGGGAGAGAGAGACAGAGAGAGAGAAACAGGCAGGGGCAAGAGAGAAAGAGACATCGTGATAGAAACAGGGACGCAGAGAGAAAACGAGATGGTCAGAGAGAGATACAGTTGTTAGATGAACATAGAAACATAGAAAATGGGTGCAGGAGTAGGCCATTCGGCCCTTCGAGCCTGCACCACCATTCAATGAGTTAATTGCTGAACATTTAACTTCAGTCCCCCATTCCTGCTTTCTCACCATACCCCTTGATCCCCCGAGTAGTGAGGACTACATCTAACTCCTTTTTGAATATATTTAGTGAATTGGCCTCAACAACTTTCTGTGGTAGAAAATTCCACAGGTTCACCACTCTCTGGGTGAAGAAGTTTCTCCTCATCTCGGTCCTAAATGGCTTCCCCCTGATGGTGAACCGTCTGCGTAGAATGGACCCGACACGGCAGATACCCAGGTCGTGTGTTAGAAACCAGACTTTATAGAACCCAGAATCACCAAACCCACTCCCCTCGGTCACTACATCCCACTCCCCTCGGTCACTACATCCCACTCCCCTCGGTCACTGCATCCCACTCCCCTCGGTCACTACATCCCACTCCCCTCGGTCACTGCATCCCACTCCCCTCGGTCACTACATCCCACTCCCCTCGGTCACTACATCCCACTCCCCTCGGTCACTACATCCCACTCCCCTCGGTCACTACATCCCACTCCCCTCGGTCACTACATCCCACTCCCCTCAGTCACAACATCCCACTCCCCTCGGTCACTACATCCCACTCCCCTCGGTCACTACATCCCACTCCCCTCGGTCACTACATCCCACTCCCCTCAGTCACTACATCCCACTCCCCTCAGTCACTACATCCCACTCCCCTCGGTCACTGCATCCCACTCCCCTCGGTCACTGCATCCCACTCCCCTCGGTCACTGCATCCCACTCCCCTCGGTCACTGCATCCCACTCCCCTCGGTAACTGCATCCCACTCCCCTCGGTCACTGCATCCCACTCCCGTCGGTCACTACATCCCACTCCCCTCGGTCACTGCATCCCACTCCCCTCGGTCACTACATCCCACTCCCCTCGGTCACTACATCCCACTCCCCTCGGTCACTACATCCCACTCCCCTCGGTCACTACATCCCACTCCCCTCGGTCACTACATCCCACTCCACATCCCACTCCCCTCAGTCACTACATCCCACTCCCCTCGGTCACTACATCCCACTCCCCTCGGTCACTACATCCCACTCCCCTCGGTCACTACATCCCACTCCCCTCGGTCACTACATCTCACTCCCCTCGGTCACTACATCTCACTCCCCTCGGTCACTACATCCCACTCCCCTCGGTCACTGCATCCCACTCCCCTCGGTCACTACATCCCACTCCCCTCGGTCACTACATCCCACTCCCCTCGGTCACTACAACCCACTCCCCTCGGTCACTACATCCCACTCCCCTCGGTCACTGCATCCCACTCCCCTCGGTCACTACATCCCACTCCCCTCGGTCACTACATCCCACTCCCCTCGGTCACTGCATCCCACTCCCCTCGGTCACTACATCCCACTCCCCTCGGTCACTACATCCCACTCCCCTCGGTCACTACATCCCACTCCCCTCGGTCACTACATCCCACTCCCCTCGGTCACTACATCCCACTCCCCTCGGTCACTACATCCCACTCCCCTCGGTCACTGCATCCCACTCCCCTCGGTCACTACATCCCACTCCCCTCGGTCACTACATCCCACTCCCCTCGGTCACTACATCCCACTCCCCTCGGTCACTACATCCCACTCCCCTCGGTCACTACATCCCACTCCCCTCGGTCACTACATCCCACTCCCCTCGGTCACTACATCCCACTCCCCTCGGTCACTACATCCCACTCCCCTCAGTAAGAGACCGGAATTAATCTGCGGGACTGAATATTTATGTAGTTGCAGTGGGAGCAAGGAACAGTTAGAATGGACCCCACAAGGCAGATACCTGCGTCCTCAGACCCCGCTGGGATAGTGGCTGGACGCTCAGTCGATTCTCGAGTCGATTGTTCCTCGGGCCCCTGAGTTGGGGATGTCTCGGTATCTGTAATAAAGGAAGAGAGACATGGGAGAGTGCAGAGTGGAGAACCCCAGAACAGATCATCAGGCTGGTACTAGATCCCCGGAGATTGTCAGACACCAGTGTTTGTACAACGCAGAATCATCCAATCCCATGTCCCTCAGTCTCTACGTCCCACTCCCCTCACTCACTGTATTATTGTTTTATTCAGTCCCAGCATGTGGGAGTCACTGGCAAGGCCAGATGCGGGAAGAATGTTCCCGATGTTGGGGAAGCCCAGAACCAGGGGTCACAGTCTAAGGATAAGGGGTAAGCCATTTAGGACTGAGATGAGGAGAAACTTCTTCACTCAGAGAGTGGTGAACCTGTGGAATTCCCTGCCGCAGAGAGTTGTTGGGGCCAGTTCATTGGATATATTCCAGAGGGAGTTAGATGTGGTCCTTACAGCTAAAGGGATCGAGGTGTATGGAGAGAAAGCAGGAAAGGGGTACTGAGGGAATGATCAGCCATGATCTTATGGAATGGTGGTGCAGGCTCGAAGGGCCGAATGGCCTACTCCTGAACCTATTTTCTGTGTCTCTATGTTTTTCTCTCGCCCCTTTTCATCTCCTCCTGTCCCCTCTTCCGATATGATTTCTTTTCTCCCTTTGTGACTTTCTCATAAGGACATAAGGAACAGCAGCAGGAGTCGACCATTCGGCCCCTCGAGCCTGCTCCGCCATTCAGCAGGTTCATGGTCAATCATCGGCCTCAACTCCACCTTCCCGCGCTGTCCCCCTGTCCCTCTGTACCCCAAAACTTTCCACCTCTGTCTTCAACGTACTCAGTGACTGAGCTCTCCCACATTTGCCCCATCTTTCAGTGAGAGGGAAAGATAGGCAGAGAGAGAGAGAGAGTTAGAGAGACAGAGGGAGAGCGAGACAGATAGAGAGTCAGAGAGAGACAAGGAGAGGACAGTGAGAGAGAGAGAGAGACAGAGAGAGAGTTAGAGAGATAGAGGGAGAGCTAGACAGATAGAGAGTCAGAGAGAGACAAGGAGAGGGACAGTGAGAGAGATAGACAGAGAGAGAGAGAGAGTTCGAGAGATAGAGGGAGAGCGAGACAGATAGAGCGTCAGAGAGAGATAGTGAGTGAGACAGTGAGAGAGATAGACAGAGAGAGAGAGAGAGTTAGAGAGATAGAGGGAGAGCGAGACAGATAGAGCATCAGAGAGAGACAGTGAGTGAGATAGATAGAGAGAGACAGAGAGAGACAAGGAGAGAGACAGTGAGAGAGAGGCAGAGAGAGATAGAGAGAGACAAGGAGAGAGATAGACAGAGAGAGGCAGAGAGAGATAGAGCTACACACAGAGATAGAGAAAGAGTTGGAGAGACCTGGAGAGATGGAGACAGTGAGAGAAAGGGAGACAGTGCGAGAGGCAGAGAGGACAGGAGGGAGAGAGAGAGAGAGGACAGGAGGGAGAGAGAGACAGAGAGGACATGAGGGAGAGAGAGAGAGAGAGAGGACAGGAGGGAGAGAGAGAGAGAGAGGACAGAAGGGAGAGAGAGAGACAGAGAGGACAGGAGGGAGAGAGAGAGACAGAGAAGACAGGAGGGAGAGAGAGACAGAGAGGACAGGAGGGAGAGAGAGACAGAGAGGACAGGAGGGAGAGAGAGACAGAGAGGACAGGAGGGAGAGAGAGACAGAGAGGACAGGAGGGAGAGAGAGACAGAGAGGACAGGAGGGAGAGAGAGATGGAGAGGACAGGAGGGAGAGAGAGACGGAGAGGACAGGAGGGAGAGAGAGACAGAGAGGACAGGAGGGAGAGAGAGACAGAGAGGACAGGAGGGAGAGAGAGACAGAGAGGACAGGAGGGAGAGAGAGACAGAGAGGACAGGAGGGAGAGAGAGACAGAGAGGACAGGAGGGAGAGAGAGACAGAGAGGACAGGAGGGAGAGAGAGACAGAGAGGACAGGAGGGAGAGAGAGACGGAGAGGACAGGAGGGAGAGAGAGACAGAGAGGACAGGAGGGAGAGAGAGACATAGAGGACAGGAGGGAGAGAGAGACGGAGAGGACAGGAGGGAGAGAGAGACAGAGAGGACAGGAGGGAGAGAGAGACGGAGAGGACAGGAGGGAGAGAGAGACAGAGAGGACAGGAGAGAGAGACACACAGACAGACAGAGAGAGAGACACAGGCAGGGGCACAGAGAGAAAGAGACATTGTGATAGAGACAGGGGCACAGAGAGAAAAAGAGACGGACAGAGAGAGACAGAGATACAGGAAGGGTCGCAGAGGGATGCAGACAGGGCCACAGAGAGACAGAGAGACAGACAGAGAGATACAGTTGTTAGATGAACATAGAAACAGAGAAAATAGGTGCAGGAGTAGGCCATTCGGCCCTTCGAGCCTGCACCGCCATTCAATGAGTTAATTGCTGAACATGTAACTTCAGTCCCCCATTCCTGCTTTCTCACCATACCCCTTGATCCCCGGATTAGTGAGGACCACATTTAACTCCTTTTTGAATATATTTAGTGAATTGGCCTCAACAACTTTCTGTGGTAGAAAATTCCACAGGTTCACCACTCTCTGGGTGAAGAAGTTTCTCCTCATCTCGGTCCTAAATGGCTTCCCCCTGATGCTGAACCGTCTGCGTAGAATGGACCCTACACGGCAGATACCCAGGTCGAGTGTTAGAAACCAGACTTTATAGAACCCAGAATCACCAAACCCACTCCCCTCGGTCACTACATCCCACTCCCCTCGGTCACTACATCCCACTCCCCTCGGTCACTACATCCCACTCCCCTCGGTCACTACATCCCACTCCCCTCGGTCACTACATCCCACTCCCCTCGGTCACTACATCCCACTCCCCTCGGTCACTACATCCCACTCCCCTCGGTCACTACATCCCACTCCCCTCGGTCACTACATCCCAATCCCCTCGGTCACTACATCCCACTCCCCTTGGTCACTACATCCCACTCCCCTCGGTCACTACATCCCACTCCCCTCGGTCACTACATCCCACTCCCCTCGGTCACTACATCCCACTCCCCTCGGTCACTACATCCCACTCCCCTTGGTCACTACATCCCACTCCCCTCGGTCACTACATCCCACTCCCCTCGGTCACAACATCCCACTCCCCTCGGTCACTACATCCCACTCCCCTCGGTCACTACATCCCACTCCCCTCGGTCACTACATCCCCCTCCCCTCGGTCACTAAACCCACTCCCCTCGGTCACTACATCCCACTCCCCTCGGTCACTACATCCCATTCCCCTCGGTCACTACATCCCACTCCCCTCGGTCACTGCATCCCACTCCCCTCGGTCACTACATCCCACTCCCCTCGGTCACTGCATCCCACTCCCCTCGGTCATTACATCCCACTCCCCTCGGTCACTACATCCCACTCCCCTCGGTCACTACATCCCACTCCCCTCGGTCACTACATCCCACTCCCCTCGGTCACTACATCCCACTCCCCTCGGTCACTACATCCCACTCCCCTCGGTCACTACATCCCACTCCCCTCGGTCACTACATCCCACTCCCCTCAGTAAGAGACCGGAATTAATCTGCGGGACTGAATATTTATGTAGTTACAGTGGGAGCAAGGAACAGTTAGAATGGACCCCACAAGGCAGATACCTGAGTCCTCAGACCCCGCTGGGATAGTGGCTGGACGCTCAGTCGATTCTCGAGTCGATTGTTCCTCGGGCCCCTAAGTTGGGGATGTCTCGGTATCTGTAATAAAGGAAGAGAGACATGGGAGAGTGCAGAGTGGAGAACCCCAGAACAGATCATCAGGCTGGTACTAGATCCCCGGAGATTGTCAGACACCAGTGTTTGTATAACGCAGAAACATCCAATCCCATGTCCCTCAGTCTCTACGTCCCACTCCCCTCACTCACTGTATTATTGTTTTATTCAGTCCCAGCATGTGGGAGTCACTGGCAAGGCCAGATGCGTGAAGAATGTTCCCGATGTTGGGGAAGTCCAGAACCCGGTGACACAGTCTAAGGATACGGGGTAAGACATTTAGGACCGAGATGAGGAGAAACTTCTTCACTCAGAGAGTTGTTAACCTGTGGAATTCCCTGCCGCAGAGAGTTGTTGGGGCCAGTTCATTGGATATATTCCAGAGGGAGTTAGATGTGGCCCTTACGGCTAAAGGGATCAAGGGGTATGGAGAGAAAGCAGGAAAGGGGTACTGAGGGAATGATCAGCCATGATCTTATTGAATGGTGGTGCAGGCTCGAAGGGCCGAATGGCCCACTCCTGAACCTATTTTCTATGTTTCTATGTTTTTCTCTCACCCCTTTTCATCTCCTCCTGTCCCCTCTTCCGATATGATTTCTTTTCTCCCTTTGTGACTTGCTCATAAGGACATAAGGAACAGCAGCAGGAGTCGACCATTCGGCCCCTCGAGCCTGCTCCGCCATTCAGCAGGATCATGGTCAATCATCGGCCTCAACTCCACCTTCCCGCGCTGTCCCCTGTCCCTCTGTACCCCAAAACTTTCCACCTCTGTCTTCAACGTACTCAGTGACTGAGCTCTCCCACATTTGCCCCATCTTTCAGTGAGAGGGAAAGATAGGCAGAGAGAGAGAGAGAGTTAGAGAGACAGAGGGAGAGCGAGACAGATAGAGAGTCAGAGAGAGACAAGGAGAGAGACAGTAAGAGAGATAGACAGAGAGAGAGATAGACAGAGAGAGTCAGAGAGAGACAGTGAGTGAGATAGATACAGAGAGAGAGAGAGAGAGAGAGAGAGAGAGAGTTAGAGAGACAGAGGGAGAGCGAGACAGATAGAGAGTCAGAGAGAGACAGTGAGTGAGATAGATAGAGAGAGACAGAGAGAGACAAGGAGAGAGACAGTGAGAGAGAGAGAGACAGAGAGAGGCAGAGAGAGAGAGAGAGAATTAGAGAGACAGAGGGAGAGCGAGACAGATGGAGAGTCAGAGAGAGACAAGGAGAGAGACAGTGAGAGAGAGAGAGACAGAGAGAGGCAGAGAGAGAGAGAGAATTAGAGAGACAGAGGGAGAGCGAGACAGATAGAGAGTCAGAGAGAGACAAGGAGAGAGACAGTGAGAGAGAGAGAGACAGAGAGAGGCAGAGAGAGAGAGAGAGTTAGAGAGACAGAGGGAGAGCGAGACAGATAGAGAGTCAGAGAGAGACAGTGAGAGAGACAGTGAGAGAGAGAGAGACAGAGAGAGGCAGAGAGAGAGAGAGTTAGAGAGACAGAGGGAGAGCGAGACAGATCGAGAGTCAGAGAGATACAAGGAGAGAGACAGTGAGAGAGAGAGAGACAGAGAGAGGCAGAGAGAGAGAGAGAATTAGAGAGACAGAGGGAGAGCGAGACAGATAGAGAGTCAGAGAGAGACAAGGAGAGAGACAGTGAGAGAGAGAGAGACAGAGAGAGGCAGAGAGAGAGAGAGAGAGTTAGAGAGACAGAGGGAGAGCGAGACAGATAGAGAGTCAGAGAGAGACAGTGAGAGAGACAGTGAGAGAGAGAGAGACAGAGAGAGGCAGAGAGAGAGAGAGAGTTAGAGAGACAGAGGGAGAGCGAGACAGATAGAGAGTCAGAGAGAGACAGTGAGAGAGACAGTGAGAGAGAGAGAGACAGAGAGAGGCAGAGAGAGAGAGAGTTAGAGAGACAGAGGGAGAGCGAGACAGATCGAGAGTCAGAGAGATACAAGGAGAGAGACAGTGAGAGAGAGAGAGACAGAGAGAGGCAGAGAGAGTGAGAGTTAGAGACAGAGGGAGAGCGAGACAGATCGAGAGTCAGAGAGAGACAAGGAGAGAGACAGTGAGAGAGAGAGAGACAGAGAGAGGCAGAGAGAGAGAGAGAATTAGAGAGACAGAGGGAGAGCGAGACAGATAGAGAGTCAGAGAGAGACAAGGAGAGAGACAGTGAGAGAGAGAGAGACAGAGAGAGGCAGAGAGAGAGAGAGAGAGTTAGAGAGACAGAGGGAGAGCGAGACAGATAGAGAGTCAGAGAGAGACAGTGAGAGAGACAGTGAGAGAGAGAGAGACAGAGAGAGGCAGAGAGAGAGAGAGAGTTAGAGAGACAGAGGGAGAGCGAGACAGATCGAGAGTCAGAGAGATACAAGGAGAGAGACAGTGAGAGAGAGAGAGACAGAGAGAGGCAGAGAGAGTGAGAGTTAGAGAGACAGAGGGAGAGCGAGACAGATCGAGAGTCAGAGAGAGACAAGGAGAGAGACAGTGAGAGAGAGACAGACAGAGAGAGGCAGAACGAGACAAGGAGAGAGATAGACAGAGAAAGGCAGATAGAGATTGAGCTACACACAGAGATAGAGAAAGAGTTAGAGAGATATAAAGAGATGGAGACAGAGAGAAAGGGAGACAGTGAGAGAGGCAGAGAGATAGACAGAGAGAGGCAGAGAGAGAAAGCTACACACAGAGATAGAGAAAGAGTTAGAGAGACCTGGAGAGATAGAGACAGTGAGAAAGGGAGACGGAGAAAGAGGCAAAGTGATAGACAGAGAGAGAGGGAGAGACAGTGAGAGAGAGAGTTACACACAGAGATAGAGAAACTGTTAGAGAGACCTGGAGCGATAGAGACAGAGAGAGAGGGAGAGGGAGACCGAGACAGGCCGCGAGTCAGGGGGAGACAAATATACAGAGAACGAGAGGTGCGAGAGAGAGAGAGAGAGAGAGAGAGACAGAACGAGAGGTGCAGAGAGAGAGAGAGAGTCAGACACACAGAACGAGAGGTGCAGAGAGAGAGAGAGAGACACACAGAACGAGAGGTGCAGAGAGAGAGAGAGAGACAGACACACAGAACGAGAGGTGCAGAGAGAGAGAGAGAGACACACAGAACGAGAGGTGCAGAGAGAGAGAGAGAGACAGACACACAGAACGAGAGGTGCAGAGAGAGAGAGAGAGAGAGAGACACTCAGAACGAGAGGTGCAGAGAGAGAGAGAGAGTCAGACACACAGAACGAGAGGTGCAGAGAGAGAGAGAGAGACACACAGAACGAGAGGTGCAGAGAGAGAGAGAGAGACAGACACACAGAACGAGAGGTGCAGAGAGAGAGAGAGAGAGACACACAGAACGAGAGGTGCAGAGAGAGAGAGAGAGAGAGAGACACACAGAACGAGAGGTGCAGAGAGAGAGAGAGAGAGAGACACACACACAGAACGAGAGGTGCAGAGAGAGAGAGAGAGACAGACACACAGAACGAGAGGTGCAGAGAGAGAGAGAGAGATAGGCCTGGAGAGAGATAGAGAGACAGAGAGAAATATAAAATGGAGAGAGAGAGAGACGAAGACACAGAATGAGACAGCAGTAGAGAGTGAGAGAGTGAGAAAACATATATAGAGAGAGCGACAAAGAGAACGGGAAAGACAGAGAGAGAGTCAAAAACGTGGAGAGAGAGAGAGAGAGAGAAAGAGAGTGAGAGAGAGAGAGAGTGGGAGAGTGAGAGAGATGTGGAAAGAGACAGACAGAAAGAAAGGGAGATAAACAGAGAGATGACATCAGCGAGAGTGAGGGGGAGTTGTGGGAGCGAGAAGATTCGTGAAGCAGCATATGATATGTTCCCGTGTTGGCCCCAGTGGTGTTACAGTGAACACAAGAGACAGCACCGACCGGGCAAAGTCAGTGACTGACAGAGATGGCTCTGTGAGCACAGACCTTTTGGGGAGACTCGGGCCCGATCTATTTGCACCTGACTAAGACACAGGGAGGGATTTCATTTCCCTGAAATGTTCTCACCCTCAACAAATTCCTACTGAAAGTTGGGTGTGGTCAGAGCGTCCACTGATGTAAAACAGTCCCCGAGTTCGAGGGTCAAATAAAGACAACCTGGGATTCTGTCTGGTTGATGGACTGGAGAGAGGACAGGAGGGAGAGAGAGACGGAGAGGACAAGAGGGAGAGAGACACAGAGAGGACAGGAGGGAGAGAGAGATAGAGAGGACAGGAGGGATAGAGAGAGACAGAGAGGACAGGAGGGAGAGAGAGATAGAGGACAGGAGGGAGAGAGAGACAGAGAGGACAGGAGGGAGAGAGAGACAGACAGAGAGATACAGTTATGATGGTGAACAGTCTGCGTAGAATGGACCCTACACGGCAGATACCCAGGTCGAGTGTTAGAAACCAGACTTTATAGAACCCAGAATCACCAAACCCACTCCCCTCAGTCACTGCATTTTTTATTCGGTCCTGGGTTGTGGGCGACACTGGCAAGCCGGCATTTATTGCCCATCTCTAATTGCCCGAGAGACCTTGGTCGTGAGCCGCCTTCGTGAGTACGACTGAGTGACTGGCTCATTTCAGAGAGCAGTTAAGTTTCCAAGACATTGCTGTGGGTCAGGAGACGTATAAAGTCCAGAGCAGGTCAGGACAGTAGGTTTACTTCCCTGAAGGTCTTAGTATTTATATAACCCATAATAACCCCATCCCACTCCCCTCGGTCACTACATCCCACTCCCCTCGGTCACTGCATCCCACTCCCCTCGGTCACTACATCCCACTCCCCTCGGTCACTGCATCCCACTCCCCTCAGTCACTACATCCCACTCCCCTCGGTCACTACATCCCACTCCCCTCGGTCACTACATCCCACTCCCCTCGGTCACTACATCCCACTCCCCTCGGTCACTGCATCCCACTCCCCTCGGTCACTACATCCCACTCCCCTCGGTCACTACATCCCACTCCCCTCGGTCACGACATCCCACTCCCCTCGGTCACTACATCCCACTCCCCTCGGTCACGACATCCCACTCCCCTCGGTCACGACATCCCACTCCCCTCGGTCACTGCATCCCACTCCCCTCGGTCACTACATCCCACTCCCCTCGGTCACTACATCCCACTCCCCTCGGTCACTACATCCCACTCCCCTCGGTCACTACATCCCACTCCCCTCGGTCACTACATCCCAATCCCCTCGGTCACTACATCCCACTCCCCTCGGTCACTACATCCCACTCCCCTCGGTCACTACATCCCACTCCCCTCGGTCACTGCATCCCACTCCCCTCGGTCACTACATCCCACCCCCCTCGGTCACTACATCCCACTCCCCTCGGTCACTGCATCCCACTCCCCTCGGTCACTACATCCCACTCCCCTCGGTCACGACATCCCACTCCCCTCGGTCACTGCATCCCACTCCCCTCGGTCACTACATCCCACTCCCCTCGGTCACTACATCCCACTCCCCTCGGTCACTGCATCCCACTCCCCTCGGTCACGACATCCCACTCCCCTCGGTCACTACATCCCACTCCCCTCGGTCACTGCATCCCACTCCCCTCGGTCACTGCATCCCACTCCCCTCGGTCACTGCATCCCACTCCCCTCGGTCACTGCATTCCACTCCCCTCGGTCACTGCATCCCACTCCCCTCGGTCACTACATCCCACTCCCCTCGGTCACTACATGCCACTCCCCTCGGTCACTACATCCCACTCCCCTCGGTCACTGCATCCCACTCCCCTCGGTCACTGCATCCCACTCCCCTCGGTCACTACATCCCACTCCCCTCGGTCACTACATCCCACTCCCCTCGGTCACTACATCCCACTCCCCTCGGTCACTACATCCCACTCCCCTCGGTCACTGCATCCCACTCCCCTCGGTCACTGCATCCCACTCCCCTCGGTCACTACATCCCACTCCCCTCGGTCACTGCATCCCACTCCCCTCGGTCACTGCATCCCACTCCCCTCGGTCACTGCATCCCACTCCCCTCGGTCACTGCATCCCACTCCCCTCGGTCACTACATCCCACTCCCCTCGGTCACTTCATCCCACTCCCCTCGGTCACTGCATCCCACTCCCCTCGGTCACTGCATCCCACTCCCCTCGGTCACTACATCCCACTCCCCTCGGTCACTACATCCCACTCCCCTCGGTCAATACATCCCACTACCCTCGGTCACTACATCCCACTCCCCTCGGTCACTACATCCCACTCCCCTCGGTCACTACATCCCACTCCCCTCACTCGGTCACTACATCCCACTCCCCTCAGTCACTACATCCCATTCCCCTCGGTCACTGCATCCCACTCCCCTCGGTCACTACATCCCACTCCCCTCGGTCACGACATCCCACTCCCCTCGGTCACTACATCCCACTCCCCTCGGTCACTACATCCCACTCCCCTCGGTCACTACATCCCACTCCCCTCGGTCACTACATCCCACTCCCCTCGGTCACTACATCCCACTCCCCTCGGTCACTACATCCCACTCCCCTCGGTCACTGCATCCCACTCCCCTCGGTCACTACATCCCACTCCCCTCGGTCACTACATCCCACTCCCCTCGGTCACTGCATCCCACTCCCCTCGGTCACTACATCCCACTCCCCTCGGTCACTACATCCCACTCCCCTCGGTCACTACATCCCACTCCCCTCGGTCACTACATCCCACTCCCCTCGGTCACTACATCCCACTCCCCTCGGTCACTACATCCCACTCCCCTCGGTCACTGCATCCCACTCCCCTCGGTCACTACATCCCACTCCCCTCGGTCACTACATCCCACTCCCCTCGGTCACTACATCCCACTCCCCTCGGTCACTACATCCCACTCCCCTCGGTCACTACATCCCACTCCCCTCGGTCACTGCATCCCACTCCCCTCGGTCACTACATCCCACTCCCCTCGGTCACTACATCCCACTCCCCTCGGTCACTACATCCCACTCCCCTCGGTCACTACATCCCACTCCCCTCGGTCACTACATCCCACTCCCCTCGGTCACTGCATCCCACTCCCCTCGGTCACTGCATCCCACTCCCCTCGGTCACTACATCCCACTCCCCTCGGTCACTACATCCCACTCCCCTCGGTCACTACATACCACTCCCCTCGGTCACTACATCCCACTCCCCTCGGTCACTGCATCCCACTCCCCTCGGTCACTGCATCCCACTCCCCTCGGTCACTGCATCCCACTCCCCTCGGTCACTGCATCCCACTCCCCTCGGTCACTGCATCCCACTCCCCTCGGTCACTACATCCCACTCCCCTCGGTCACTACATCCCACTCCCCTCGGTCACTACATCCCACTCCCCTCGGTCACTACATCCCACTCCCCTCGGTCACTACATCCCACTCCCCTCGGTCACTACATCCCACTCCCCTCGGTCACTACATCCCACTCCCCTCGGTCACTACATCCCACTCCCCTCGGTCACTACATCCCACTCCCCTCGGTCACTGCATCCCACTCCCCTCGGTCACTGCATCCCACTCCCCTCGGTCACTGCATCCCACTCCCCTCGGTCACTACATCCCACTCGCCTCGGTCACTACATCCCACTCCCCTCGGTCACTACATCCCACTCCCCTCGGTCACTACATCCCACTCCCCTCGGTCACTGCATCCCACTCCCCTCGGTCACTACATCCCACTCCCCTCGGTCACTACATCCCACTCCCCTCGGTCACTACATCCCACTCCCCTCGGTCACTGCATCCCACTCCGCTCGGTCACTACATCCCACTCCCCTCGGTCACTACATCCCACTCCCCTCGGTCACTACATCCCACTCCCCTCGGTCACTACATCCCACTCCCCTCGGTCACTACATCCCACTCCCCTCGGTCACTACATCCCACGCCCCTCGGTCACTACATCCCACTCCCCTCGGTCACTACATCCCACTCCCCTCGGTCACTACATCCCACTCCCCTCGGTCACTACATCCCACTCCCCTCGGTCACTACATCCCACTCCCCTCGGTCAATACATCCCACTCCCCTCGGTCACTACATCCCACTCCCCTCGGTCACTGCATCGCACTCCCCTCGGTCACTGCATCCCACTCCCCTCGGTCACTGCATCCCACTCCCCTCGGTCACTACATCCCACTCCCCTCGGTCACTACATCCCACTCCCCTCGGTCACTACATCCCACTCCCCTCGGTCACTGCATCCCACTTCCCTCAGTCACTGCATCCCACTCCCCTCGGTCACTACATCCCACTCCCCTCGGTCACTACATCCCACTCCCCTCGGTCACTACATCCCACTCCCCTCGGTCACTACATCCCACTCCCCTCGGTCACTACATCCCACTCCCCTCGGTCACTACATCCCACTCCCCTCGGTCACTGCATCCCACTCCCCTCGGTCACTACATCCCACTCCCCTCGGTCACTACATCCCACTCCCCTCGGTCACTACATCCCACTCCCCTCGGTCACTGCATCCCACTTCCCTCAGTCACTGCATCCCACTCCCCTCGGTCACTACATCCCACTCCCCTCGGTCACTGCATCCCACTTCCCTCGGTCACTACATCCCACTCCCCTCGGTCACTACATCCCACTCCCCTCGGTCACTACATCCCACTCCCCTCGGTCACTACATCCCACTCCCCTCAGTCACTACATCCCACTCCCCTCGGTCACTACATCCCACTCCCCTCGGTCACTACATCCCACTCCCCTCGGTCACTACATCCCACTTCCCTCAGTCACTGCATCCCACTCCCCTCGGTCACTACATCCCACTCCCCTCGGTCACTACATCCCACTCCCCTCGGTCACTACATCCCACTCCCCTCGGTCACTACATCCCACTCCCCTCGGTCACTACATCCCACTCCCCTCGGTCACTACATCCCACTCCCCTCGGTCACTGCATCCCACTCCCCTCGGTCACTGCATCCCACTCCCCTCGGTCACTGCATCCCACTTCCCTCGGTCACTACATCCCACTCCCCTCGGTCACTACATCCCACTCCCCTCGGTCACTACATCCCACTCCCCTCAGTCACTACATCCCACTCCCCTCGGTCACTGCATCCCACTCCCCTCGGTCACTGCATCCCACTCCCCTCGGTCACTGCATCCCACTCCACTCGGTCACTGCATCCCACTCCCCTCGGTCACTGCATCCCACTCCCCTCGGTCACTGCATCCCACTCCCCTCGGTCACTGCATCCCACTCCCCTCGGTCACTGCATCCCACTCCCCTCGGTCACTACATCCCACTCCCCTCGGTCACTACATCCCACTCCCCTCGGTCACTACATCCCATTCCCCTCGGTCACTACATCCCACTCCCCTCGGTCACTACATCCCACTCCCCTCGGTCACTACATCCCACTCCCCTCGGTCACTACATCCCACTCCCCTCGGTCACTACATCCCACTCCCCTCGGTCACTACATCCCACTCCCCTCGGTCACTGCATCCCACTCCCCTCGGTCACTGCATCCCACACCCCTCGGTCACTGCATCCCACTCCCCTCGGTCACTACATCCCACTCCCCTCGGTCACTACATCCCACTCCCCTCGGTCACTGCATCCCACTCCCCTCGGTCACTGCATCCCACTCCCCTCGGTCACTACATCCCACTCCCCTCGGTCACTACATCCCACTCCCCTCGGTCACTACATCCCACTCCCCTCGGTCACTGCATCCCACTCCCCTCGGTCACTGCATCCCACTCCCCTCGGTCACTACATCCCACTCCCCTCGGTCACTACATCCCACTCCCCTCGGTCACTGCATCCCACTTCCCTCGGTCACTACATCCCACTCCCCTCGGTCACTGCATCCCACTCCCCTCGGTCACTACATCCCACTCCCCTCGGTCACTACATCCCACTCCCATCGGTCACTACATCCCACTCCCCTCGGTCACTACATCCCACTCCCCTCGGTCACTACATCCCACTCCCCTCGGTCACTGCATCCCACTCCCCTCGGTCACTGCATCCCACTCCCCTCGGTCACTGCATCCCACTCCCCTCGGTCACTGCATCCCACTCCCCTCGGTCACTACATCCCACTCCCCTCGGTCACTACATCCCACTCCCCTCGGTCACTACATCCCACTCCCCTCGGTCACTACATCCCACTCCCCTCACTCGGTCACTACATCCCACTCCCCTCAGTCACTACATCCCACTCCCCTCGGTCACTGCATCCCACTCCCCTCGGTCACTGCATCCCACTCCCCTCGGTCACTACATCCCACTCCCCTCGGTCACTACATCCCACTCCCCTCGGTCACTACATCCCACTCCCCTCGGTCACTACATCCCACTCCCCTCGGTCACTGCATCCCACTCCCCTCGGTCACTACATCCCACTCCCCTCGGTCACTACATCCCACTCCCCTCGCTCACTGCATCCCACTCCCCTCGGTCACTACATCCCACTCCCCTCGGTCACTACATCCCACTCCCCTCAGTCACTACATCCCACTCCCCTCGGTCACTACATCCCACTCCCCTCAGTAAGAGACCGGAATTAATCTGCGGGACTGAATAATTATGTAGTTACAGTGGGAGCAAGGAACAGTTAGAATGGACCCCACAAGGCAGATACCTGAGTCCTCAGACCCCGCTGGGATAGTGGTTGGACGCTCAGTCGATTCTCGAGTCGATTGTTCCTCGGGCCCCTGAGTTGGGGATGTCTCGGTATCTGTAATAAAGGAAGAGAGACATGGGAGAGTGCAGAGTGGAGAACCCCAGAACAGATCATCAGGCTGGTACTAGATCCCCGGAGATTGTCAGACACCAGTGTTTGTATAACGCAGAGTCATCCAATCCCATGCCCCTCAGTCTCTACGTCCCACTCCCCTCACTCACTGTATTATTGTTTTATTCAGTCCCAGCAGGTGGGAGTCACTGGCAAGGCCAGATGCGGGAAAATGTTCCCGATGTTGGGGAAGTCCAGAACCAGGGATCACAGTCTGAGGATAAGGGGTCGGCCATTTAGGACCGAGATGAGGAGAAACTTCTTCACCCAGAGAGTGGTGAACCTGTGGAATTCCCTGCCGCAGAGAGTTGTTGGGACCAGTTCATTGGATATATTCCAGAGGGAGTTAGATGTGGCCCTTACGGCTAAAGGGATCATGGGGTATGGAGAGAAAGCAGGAAAGGGGTACTGAGGGAATGATCAGCCATGATCTTATTGAATGTTGGTGCAGGCTCGAAGGGCCGAATGGCCCACTCCTGAACCTATTTTCGATGTTTCTATGTTTTTCTCTCACCCCTTTTCGTCTCCTCCTGTCCGCTCTTCCGATATGATTTCTTTTCTCCCTTTGTGACTTTCTCATAAGGACATAAGGAACAGCAGCAGGAGTCGACCATTCGGCCCCTCGAGCCTGCTCCGCCATTCAGCAGGATCATGGTCAATCATCGGCCTCAACTCCACCTTCCCGTACTGTCCCCCTGTCCCTCTGTACCCCAAAACTTTCCACCTCTGTCTTCAACGTACTCAGTGACTGAGCTCTCCCACATTTGCCCCATCTTTCAGTGAGAGGGAAAGATAGGCAGAGAGAGAGAGAGAGTTAGAGAGACAGAGGGAGAGCGAGACAGATAGAGAGTCAGAGAGAGACAAGGAGAGAGACAGTAAGAGAGATAGACAGAGAGAGAGATAGACAGAGAGAGTCAGAGAGAGACAGTGAGTGAGATAGATACAGAGAGAGAGAGAGAGAGAGAGAGAGAGAGAGAGTTAGAGAGACAGAGGGAGAGCGAGACAGATAGAGTCAGAGAGAGACAAGGAGAGAGACAGTGAAAGAGAGAGAGAGAGAGTTAGAGAGAGACAGAGGGAGAGCGAGACAGATAGAGAGTCAGAGAGAGACAAGGAGAGAGACAGTGAGAGAGAGAGAGAAAGTTAGAGAGAGACAGAGGGAGAGCGAGACAGATAGAGAGTCAGAGAGAGATAAGGAGAGAGACAGAGGGAGAGCGAGACAGATAGAGAGTCAGAGAGAGACAAGGAGAGGGACAGTGAGAGAGAGAGAGAGAGACAAGGAGAGAGACAGAGGGAGAGCGAGACAGATAGAGAGTCAGAGAGAGACAAGGAGAGAGACAGTGAGAGAGATAGACAGAGAGAGAGTTAGAGAGAGACAGAGGGAGAGCGAGACAGATAGAGAGTCAGAGAGAGACAAGGAGAGAGATAGATAGAGAGAGGCAGAGAGAGAGAAGGAGAGAGACAGTGAGAGAGATAGACAGAGAGAGAGATAGAGTTAGAGACAGAGGGAGAGCGAGACAGATAGAGAGTCAGAGAGAGACAGTGAGTGAGACAGTGAGAGAGATAGACAGAGAGAGAGAGAGAGAGAGAGCGAGACAGATAGAGAGTCAGAGAGAGACCGTGAGAGAGAGGCAGAGAGAGATAGATAGAGAGAGAGAGTGCTTCACACAGAGATAGAGAAAGAGTTAGAGAGACTTGGAGAGATAGAGACAGTGTGAGAAAGGGAATCAGTGAGAGAGGCAGAGAGATAGACAGAGAGAAAGAGAGAGTGAGTTCGAGAGATAGAGAGAGAGCGAGACAGATAGAGTCAGAGAGAGACAAGGAGAGAGACAGTGAGAGAGATAGACAGAGAGAGGCAGACAGATCGAGAGCAACACACAGAGATAGAGAAAGAATTAGAGAGACCTGGAGAGATAGAGACAGAGAGAAAGGTAGACAGTGAGAGAGGCAAAGGGAGAGGGAGACCGAGAGAAGCAGAGAGTCAGGGGGAGACAAATATACAGAGCATGAGAAAGCACGAGAGAAAAAGAGGACGAGAGACAGACACTCAGAACGAGAGGTGCAGAGAGAGAGAGAGAGAGAGAGACACTCAGAACGAGAGGTGCAGAGAGGGAGAGAGAGAGAGAGACACACAGAACGAGAGGTGCAGAGAGAGAGAGAGAGAGAGAGACACTCAGAACGAGAGGTGCAGAGAGAGAGAGAGAGACACACACAGAACGAGAGGTGCAGAGAGAGAGAGAGACAGACACACAGAACGAGAGGTGCAGAGAGAGAGAGAGAGAGAGAGAGACACTCAGAACGAGAGGTGCAGAGAGAGAGAGAGAGAGAGAGAGACACTCAGAACGAGAGGTGCAGAGAGAGAGAGAGACAGACACTCAGAACGAGAGGTGCAGAGAGAGAGAGAGACAGACACACAGAACGAGAGGTGCAGAGAGAGAGACAGAGAGAGAGAGAGACACTCAGAACGAGAGGTGCAGAGAGAGAGAGAGAGAGAGAGAGACACTCAGAACGAGAGGTGCAGAGAGAGAGAGAGAGAGAGAGAGACACTCAGAACGAGAGGTGCCGAGAGAGAGAGAGAGAGAGAGAGAGACACTCAGAACGAGAGGTGCAGAGAGAGAGAGAGAGAGAGAGAGACAGAACGAGAGGTGCAGAGAGAGAGAGAGACAGACACTCAGAACGAGAGGTGCAGAGAGAGAGAGATAGAGAGAGACAGACAGACACTCAGAACGAGAGGTGCAGAGAGAGAGAGAGAGAGAGAGAGAGACAGACACACAGAACGAGAGGTGCAGAGAGAGAGAGAGAGAGAGAGAGACACTCAGAACGAGAGGTGCAGAGAGAGAGAGAGAGAGAGAGAGACACTCAGAACGAGAGGTGCAGAGAGAGAGAGAGAGAGAGAGAGACACTCAGAACGAGAGGTGCAGAGAGAGAGAGAGAGAGAGAGAGACACTCAGAACGAGAGGTGCAAGAGAGAGAGAGAGAGAGAGAGAGACACTCAGAACGAGAGGTGCAGAGAGAGAGAGAGAGAGAGACACACAGAACGAGAGGTGCAGAGAGAGAGAGAGAGAGAGAGACACTCAGAATGAGAGGTGCAGAGAGAGAGAGAGAGAGAGAGAGACACTCAGAACGAGAGGTGCAGAGAGAGAGAGAGAGAGAGAGAGACACACAGAACGAGAGGTGCAGAGAGAGAGAGAGAGAGACACACACACAGAACGAGAGGTGCAGAGAGAGAGAGAGAGAGAGAGACAGACACTCAGAACGAGAGGTGCAGAGAGAGAAAGAGAGAGAGAGAGACACTCAGAACGAGAGGTGCAGAGAGAGAGAGAGAGAGAGAGAGACACACAGAACGAGAGGTGCAGAGAGAGAGAGAGAGAGAGAGAGACACTCAGAACGAGAGGTGCAGAGAGAGAGAGAGAGAGAGAGAGACACACAGAACGAGAGGTGCAGAGAGAGAGAGAGAGAGAGAGAGACACTCAGAACGAGAGGTGCAGAGAGAGAGAGAGAGAGAGAGACAGACACACAGAACGAGAGGTGCAGAGAGAGAGAGAGAGAGAGAGATACTCAGAACGAGAGGTGCAGAGAGAGAGAGAGAGAGAGAGAGACACACAGAACGAGAGGTGCAGAGAGAGAGAGAGAGAGAGAGAGACACTCAGAACGAGAGGTGCAGAGAGAGAGAGAGAGAGAGAGAGACAGAACGAGAGGTGCAGAGAGAGAGAGAGAGAGAGAGACACTCAGAACGAGAGGTGCAGAGAGAGAGAGAGACAGAGAGACACACAGAACGAGAGGTGCAGAGAGAGAGAGAGAGAGAGAGAGACACTCAGAACGAGAGGTGCAGAGAGAGAGAGAGAGAGACACTCAGAACGAGAGGTGCAGAGAGAGAGAGAGGGAGAGAGAGACACACAGAACGAGAGGTGTAGAGAGAGAGAGAGAGAGACAGACACTCAGAACGAGAGGTGCAGAGAGAGAGAGAGAGAGAGAGAGACAGAACGAGAGGTGCAGAGAGAGAGAGAGAGAGAGAGACACTCAGAACGAGAGGTGCAGAGAGAGAGAGAGAGATAGGCTTGGAGAGAGATTGAGAGATAGAAAGACAGACAGAAATAGAAAATGGAGAGAGAGAGAGACGAAGACACAGAATGAGACAGTAGTAGAGAGAGAGAGTGAGAAAACATATATAGAGAGAGCGACAAAGAGAACGGGAAAGACAGAGAGAGTCAAAAACACGGAGAGAGACAGAGATAGAGAGAGAGAGAGTGAGAGAGATGTGGAAAGAGACAGACAGAAAGAAAGGGAGATAAACAGAGAGATGACATCAGCGAGAGTGAGGGGGAGTTGTGGGAGCGAGAAGATTAGTGAAGCAGCATATGATATGTTCCCGTGTTGGCCCCAGTGGTGTTACAGTGAACACAAGAGACAGCACCGACCGGGCAAAGTCAGTGACTGACAGAGACAGTTACCGCAGAGAGTTGTTGGGACCAGTTCATTGGATATATTCCAGAGGGAGTTAGATATGGTGCTTGCAGCTAAAGGGATCAAGGGGTATGGAGAGAAAGCAGAAAAAGGGGTACTGAGGAAATGATCAGCCATGATCTTATTGAATGGTGGTGCAGGCTCGAAGGGCCGAATAGCCGACTCCTGAACCTATTT
The DNA here is from genome assembly GCF_044704955.1 of Pristiophorus japonicus. NCBI lineage: Eukaryota > Metazoa > Chordata > Chondrichthyes > Pristiophoridae > Pristiophorus > Pristiophorus japonicus. The sequence goes on along the minus strand of NW_027252101.1, from coordinate 402,147 downwards.
TCTATGTTTCTATTTTTCTACGAGTGACAGTGATGGCTCTGCGAGCACTCACCTTTTGGGGAGACTCGGTCCCGATCTATTTGCGCCTGACTAAGACACAGGGAGGGATTTCATTTCCCTGAAATGTTCTCACCCTCAACAAAATCCTACTGAAAGTTGGGTGTGATCAGAGCGTCCACTGATGTAAAACAGTCCCCGAGTTCGAGGGTCAAATAAAGACAACCTGAATTTCAGTGGGATTCAGACTGGTTGATGGACTGGAGAGAGGACAGGAGGGAGAGAGAGACATAGAGGACAGGAGGGAGAGAGAGACAGAGAGGACAGGAGAGAGAGACACACAGACAGACAGAGAGAGAGTTAAAGGCAGGGGCACAGAGAGAAAAAGACATTGTGATAGAGACAGGGACACAGAGAGAAAAAGAGACGGACAGAGAGAGACAGAGATACAGGAAGGGACGCAGAGGGATACAGACAGGGCCACAGAGAGACAGAGAAACAGAGAGAGAAATACAGTTGTTAGATGAACATAGAAACATAGAAAATAGGTGCAGGAGTAGGCCATTCGGCCCTTCGAGCCTGCACCGCCATTCAATGAGTTCATGGCTAAACATTTAACTTCAGTACCCCATTGCTGTTTTCTCACCATACCCCTTGATTCTCCGAGTAGTGAGGACTTCATCTAACTCCTTTTTGAATATATTTAGTGAATTGGCCTCAACAACTTTCTGTGGTAGAGAATTCCACAGGTTCACCACTCTCTGGGTGAAGAAGTTTCTCCTCATCTCGGTCCTAAATGGCTTCCCCCTGATGGTGAACAGTCTGCGTAGAATGGACCCTACACGGCAGATACCCAGGTCGAGTGTTAGAAACCAGACTTTATAGAACCCAGAATCACCAAACCCACTCCCCTCAGTCACTGCATTTTTTATTCGGTCCTGGGTTGTGGGCGACACTGGCAAGCCGGCATTTATTGCCCATCTCTAATTGCCCGAGAGACGTTGGTCGTGAGCCGCCTTCGTGAGTACGACTGAGTGACTGGCTCATTTCAGAGAGCAGTTAAGTTTCCAAGACATTGCTGTGGGTCAGGAGACGTATAAAGTCCAGAGCAGGTCAGGACAGTAGGTTTACTTCCCTGAAGGTCTTAGTATTTATATAACCCATAATAACCCCATCCCACTCCCCTCGGTCACTACATCCCACTCCCCTCGGTCACTACATCCCACTCCCCTCGGTCACTACATCCCACTCCCCTCGGTCACTACATCCCACTCCCCTCGGTCACTACATCCCACTCCCCTCGGTCACTACATCCCACTCCCCTCGGTCACTACATCCCACTCCCCTCGGTCACTACATCCCACTCCCCTCGGTCACTACATCCCACTCCCCTCAGTCACCACATCCCACTCCCCTCGGTCACTACATCCCACTCCCCTCGGTCACTACATCCCACTCCCCTCGGTCACTACATCCCACTCCCCTCGGTCACTGCATCCCACTCCCCTCGGTCACTACATCCCACTCCCCTCGGTCACTACATCCCACTCCCCTCGGTCACTACATCCCACTCCCCTCGGTCACTACATCCCACTCCCCTCGGTCACTACATCCCACTCCCCTCGGTCACTACGTCCCACTCCCCTCGGTCACTGCATCCCACTCCCCTCGGTCACTGCATCCCACTCCCCTCGGTCACTACATCCCACTCCCCTCGGTCACTACATCCCACTCCCCTCGGTCACTACATCCCACTCCCCTCGGTCACTACATCCCACTCCCCTCGGTCACTACATCCCACTCCCCTCGGTCACTGCATCCCACTCCCCTCGGTCACTGCATCCCACTCCCCTCGGTCACTACATCCCACTCCCCTCGGTCACTACATCCCACTCCCCTCGGTCACTACATCCCACTCCCCTCGGTCACTGCATCCCACTCCCCTCGGTCACTACATCCCACTCCCCTCGGTCACTACATCCCACTCCCCTCGGTCACTACATCCCACTCCCCTCGGTCACTACATCCCACTCCCCTCGGTCACTGCATCCCACTCCCCTCGGTCACTGCATCCCACTCCCCTCGGTCACTGCATCCCACTCCCCTCGGTCACTACATCCCACTCCCCTCGGTCACTACATCCCACTCCCCTCGGTCACTACATCCCACTCCCCTCGGTCACTGCATCCCACTCCCCTCGGTCACTGCATCCCACTCCCCTCGGTCACTACATCCCACTCCCCTCGGTCAATACATCCCACTCCCCTCGGTCACTACATCCCACTCCCCTCGGTCACTACATCCCACTCCCCTCGGTCACTACATCCCACTCCCCTCGGTCACTACATCCCACTCCCCTCGGTCACTACATCCCAATCCCCTCGGTCACTACATCCCACTCCCCTCGGTCACTGCATCCCACTCCCCTCGGTCACTGCATCCCACTCCCCTCGGTCACTGCATCCCACTCCCCTCGGTCACTACATCCCACTCCCCTCGGTCACTGCATCCCACTCCCCTCGGTCACTGCATCCCACTCCCCTCGGTCACTACATCCCACTCCCCTCGGTCACTGCATCCCACTCCCCTCGGTCACTACATCCCACTCCCCTCGGTCACTGCATCCCACTCCCCTCGGTCACTGCATCCCACTCCACTCGGTCACTACATCCCACTCCCCTCGGTCACTACATCCCACTCCCCTCGGTCACTACATCCCACTCCCCTCGGTCACTGCATCCCACTCCCCTCGGTCACTACATCCCACTCCCCTCGGTCACTACATCCCACTCCCCTCGGTCACTACATCCCACTCCCCTCGGTCACTACATCCCACTCCCCTCGGTCACTGCATCCCACTCCCCTCGGTCACTGCATCCCACTCCCCTCGGTCACTACATCCCACTCCCCTCGGTCACTACATCCCACTCCCCTCAGTCACTACATCCCACTCCCCTCGGTCACTACATCCCACTCCCCTCGATCACTACATCCCACTCCCCTCAGTAAGAGACTGGAATTAATCTGCGGGACTGAATATTTATGTAGTTACAGTGGGAGCAAGGAACAGTTAGAATGGACCCCACAAGGCAGATACCTGAGTCCTCAGACCCCGCTGGGATAGTGGATGGACGCTCAGTCGATTCTCGAGTCGATTGTTCCTCGGGCCCCTGAGTTGGGGATGTCTCGGTATCTGTAATAAAGGAAGAGAGACATGGGAGAGTGCAGAGTGGAGAACCCCAGAACAGATCATCAGGCTGGTACTAGATCCCCGGAGATTGTCAGACACCAGTGTTTGTATAACGCAGAATCATCCAATCCCATGTCCCTCAGTCTCTACGTCCCACTCCCCTCACTCACTGTATTATTGTTTTATTCAGTCCCAGCATGTGGGAGTCACTGGCAAGGCCAGATGCGGGAAGAATGTTCCCAATGTTGGGGAAGCCCAGAATCAGGGGTCACAGTCAAAGGATACGGGGAAAGCCATTTAGGACCGAGATGAGGAGAAACTTCTTCACTCAGAGAGTGGTGAACCTGTGGAATTCCCTGCCGCAGAGAGTTGTTGGGACCAGTTCATTGGATGTATTCCAGAGGGAGTTAGATGTGGTCCTTACGGCTAAAGGGATCACGGGGTATGGAGAGAAAGCAGGAAAGGGGTACTGAGGGAATGATCAGCCATGATCTTATGGAATGGTGGTGCAGGCTCGAAGGGCCGAATGGCCTACTCCTGAACCTATTTTCTATGTCTCTATGTTTTTCTCTCGCCCCTTTTCATCTCCTCCTGTCCCCTCTTCCGATATGATTTCTTTTCTCCCTTTGTGACTTTCTCATAAGGACATAAGGAACAGCAGCAGGAGTCGACCATTCGGCCCCTCGAGCCTGCTCCGCCATTCAGCAGGTTCATGGTCAATCATCGGCCTCAACTCCACCTTCCCGCACTGTCCCCCTGTCCCTCTGTACCCCAAAACTTTCCACCTCTGTCTTCAACGTACTCAGTGACTGAGCTCTCCCACATTTGCCCCATCTTTCAGTGAGAGGGAAAGATAGGCAGAGAGAGAGAGAGAGTTAGAGAGACAGAGGGAGAGCGAGACAGATAGAGAGTCAGAGAGAGACAGTGAGTGAGACAGAGAGAGAGATAGACAGAGAGAGAGAGAGAGTTAGAGAGACAGAGGGAGAGCGAGACAGATAGAGAGTCAGAGAGAGACAGTGAGAGAGATAGACAGAGAGAGAGATAGAGTTAGAGAGACAGAGGGAGAGCGAGACAGATAGAGAGTCAGAGAGAGACAAGGAGAGAGACAGTGAGAGAGATAGACAGAGAGAGAGATAGAGTTAGAGAGACAGAGGGAGAGCGAGACAGATAGAGAGTCAGAGAGAGACAAGGAGAGAGACAGTGAGAGAGACAGTGAGAGAGAGAGAGAGAGTTAGAGAGACAGAGGGAGAGCGAGACAGATAGAGAGTCAGAGAGAGACAAGGAGAGAGAGAGAGAGAGAGTTAGAGAGACAGAGGGAGAGCGAGACAGATAGAGAGTCAGAGAGAGAAAAGGAGAGGGACAGTGAGAGAGAGAGAGAGAGACAAGAAGAGAGACAGAGGGAGAGTGAGACAGATAGAGAGTCAGAGAGAGACAAGGAGAGAGACAGAGGGAGAGCGAGACAGATAGAGAGTCAGAGAGAGACAGTGAGTGAGATAGATAGAGAGAGACAGAGAGAGACAAGCAGAGAGACAGTGAGAGAGAGGCAGAGAGAGATAGAGAGAGACAAGGAGAGAGATAGACAGAGAGAGGCAGAGAGAGATAGAGCTACACACAGAGAAAGAGAAAGAGTTGGAGAGACCTGGAGAGATGGAGACAGAGAGAAAGGGAGACAGTGAGAGAGGCAGAGAGGACAGGAGGGAGAGAGAGACAGAGAGGACAGGAGGGAGAGAGAGAGACAGAGAGGACAGGAGGGAGAGAGAGACAGAGAGGACAGGAGGGAGAGAGAGACAGAGAGGACAGGAGGGAGAGAGAGACAGAGAGGACAGGAGGGAGAGAGAGAGACAGAGAGGACAGGAGGGAGAGAGAGACAGAGAGGACAGGAGGGAGAGAGAGACAGAGAGGACAGGAGGGAGAGAGAGACAGAGAGGACAGGAGGGAGAGAGAGACAGAGAGGACAGGAGAGAGAGACAGAGAGGACAGACAGAGAGAGAGACACAGGCAGGGGCACAGAGAGAAAGAGACATTGTAATAGAGACAGGGACACAGAGAGAAAAAGAGACGGACAGAGAGAGACAGAGATACAGGAAGGGACGCAGAGGGATGCAGACAGGGCCACAGAGAGACAGAGAAACAGACAGAGAGATACAGTTGTTAGATGAACATAGAAACATAGAAAATAGATGCAGGAGTAGGCCATTCGGCCCTTCGAGCCTGCACCACCATTCAATGAGTTAATTGCTGAACATGTAACTTCAGTACCCCATTCCTGCTTTCTCACCATACCCCTTGATCCCCCGAGTAGTGAGGACTACATTTAACTCCTTTTTGAATATATTTAGTGAATTGGCCTCAACAACTTTCTGTGGTAGAGAATTCCACAGGTTCACCACTCTCTGGGTGAAGAAGTTTCTCCTCATCTCGGTCCTAAATGGCTTCCCCCTGATGGTGAACCGTCTGCGTAGAATGGACCCGACACGGCAGATACCCAGGTCGTGTGTTAGAAACCAGACTTTATAGAACCCAGAATCACCAAACCCACTCCCCTCGGTCACTACATCCCACTCCCCTCGGTCACTACATCCCACTCCCCTCGGTCACTACATCCCACTCCCCTCGGCCACTACATCCCACTCCCCTCGGACACTACATCCCACTCCCCTCGGTCACTACATCCCACTCCCCTCGGTCACTACATCCCACTCCCCTCGGCCACTACATCCCACTCCCCTCGGTCACTACATCCCACTCCCCTCGGTCACTACATCCCACTCCCCTCAGTCACTACATCCCACTCCCCTCGGTCACTACATCTCACTCCGCTCGGTCACTACATCCCACTCCCCTCGGTCAGTACATCCCACTCCCCTCGGTCACTACATCCCACTCCCCTCGGTCACTACATCCCACTCCCCTCGGTCACTACATCCCACTCCCCTCGGTCACTACATCCCACTCCCCTCGGTCACTACATCCCACTCCCCTCAGTCACTACATCCCACTCCCCTCGGTCACTACATCCCACTCCCCTCGGTCACTACATCCCACTCCCCTCGGTCACTACATCCCACTCCCCTCGGTCACTACATCCCACTCCCCTCGGTCACTACATCCCACTCCCCTCGGTCACTGCATCCCACTCCCCTCGGTCACTACATCCCACTCCCCTCGGTCACTACATCCCACTCCCCTCGGTCACTACATCCCACTCCCCTCGGTCACTACATCCCACTCCCCTCGGTCACTACATCCCACTCCCCTCAGTAAGAGACTGGAATTAATCTGCGGGACTGAATATTTATGTAGTTACAGTGGGAGCAAGGAACAGTTAGAATGGACCCCACAAGGCAGATACCTGAGTCCTCAGACCCCGCTGGGATAGTGGCTGGACGCTCAGTCGATTCTCGAGTCGATTGTTCCTCGGGCCCCTGAGTTGGGGATGTCTCGGTATCTGTAATAAAGGAAGAGAGACATGGGAGAGTGCAGAGTGGAGAACCCCAGAACAGATCATCAGGCTGGTACTAGATCCCCGGAGATTGTCAGACACCAGTGTTTGTATAACGCAGAATCATCCAATCCCATGTCCCTCAGTCTCTACGTCCCACTCCCCTCACTCACTGTATTATTGTTTTATTCAGTCCCAGCATGTGGGAGTCACTGGCAAGGCCAGAATTTGTTGCCCATCCCTAATCGCCATTAAGAAAGGGGTGGGGTGCCATCTTCTTGAATAGAACTGAGTAGATTGCTGGGTAAGTTCAGAGTCAACCACATCGCTGTGGGTCTGGAGTCACATATAGGCCAGAGCGGGTAAGGACGGCAGATTTCCTTCCCTAAAGGACACTAACCCATTATCATCCCATTCCACTCCCCTCAGTCACTACATCCCACTCCCCTCAGTCCCCTCAGCCTACTCCCCTCAGTCTCCCCATCCCACTCCCCTCAGTTTCCACATCCTACTCCCCTCACTCTTTTCATCCCACTCCCCTCAGTCTTTTCATTCCACTCCCCTCAGTCACTACATCCCACTCACTCAGTCCCCTCAGCCTACTCCCCTCAGTCTTTTCATCCCACTCACCTCAGTCCCCTCAGCCTACTCCCCTCAGTCTTTTCATCCCACTCCCCTCAGTCACTACATCCCACTCACTCAGTCCCCTCAGCCTACTCCCCTCAGTCTTTTCATCCCACTCACTCAGTCCCCTCAGCCTACTCCCCTCAGTCTTTTCATCCCACTCCCCTCAGTCACTACATCCCACTCACCTCAGTCCCCTCAGCCTACTCCCCTCAGTCTTTTCATCCCACTCCCCTCAGTCTCCTCATCCCACTCCCCTCAGTAAGAGACTGGATGACTCTGAGGGACTGAGTATTTCAGCAGTTACACTGGGTGAACAGTCTGTGTAGAATGGACCCCACAAGGCAGATACCTGGGGCTGTAGACCCCGCTGGGATAGTGGATGGACGGGCAGTGGATTCGAGAGTCGATTGTTCCTCGGGCCCCTGAGTTGGGGATGTCTCTGGATCTGTAACAAAGGAAGAGAGACATGGGAGAGTGGAGAACACCCGAACAGTTCATCAGGCTGATAATGAAGCCCGGAGATTGTCATTCTATAACCCCGAATATCGCAATCCCACTCCCCGGGACCTGTAAATCTAGGAGAGGGAGCGTGGGGGGGGCCCAGTGCTACACTGGGGGTCTATCACCATCACTGGGCACCCCAGGGAACAGAGTGTCCGACACACACACTGCGAACAGAGTCTGATTCAGCTCCCTGGAGCTTTGGTGAAAAGATCACTTTGTGTTTCAGATCCTTTAACTTTCTTATTGGTGTTGCTGACACGGGACATCCCAGGGTCACCCTCTGGGTCATTCACAATCGCCAATGTACCTGTGCAATAAGCCAAGTAACAGAGGGATGTCGGCTTCAACTGGTAAACGGAGTAACTGGTGCAGTTTTTGATCTTTATCTCCCGGGTCAAGTCGCAGGGATTTCTGTCCCAGTGAAAACACACTGTCCCCGTCACTTCTCCCTGTCCCACGGTGGGGTGAGTTCCTGAAATGAGGATTATAAATATTGAAGGATGTAACGGAGGTGAACAGTGCTGGACAGTGAATGTAAATCTGAGATTATAAAGTCTGAAAGTACCCTTTAACCAGCCTGGGAAGTTTGTGGAGCAGTGATTCGCTGGGACCGCAGTCTCCGGAATCTTCCATCCGCCAGAACTGAAACAACAATCACACAGAGTCAGTCAGTCCCTGAACTGATTCAATGATCAACTGAGAGAAGCTGTTCCCCTTTCCCTGTATCCACTCCCTGCCCCATTGCTCTGACTGATGGTCCCGCTCTCTCCACACAACCACTTCCTAATCTCACACTTTGCTCTCTTCAGTACATTTACTCCTGGTTTATTGATCAGTTTATCCGTCACTGCCCCCTCACGTTACCTTTTAAATCTGTACCATCCTTGGACAAGATCCCAATCACACTGTCTGTTTCCGATACAGTCAGTCACACCACAATCCGTGCTCCTCCAGGACTGGTCCAGGACTGTGTGATCGACACACGGGTCAGTGAGTGAGGAGTCTGTGACTGAGGGACAGAAAGGTGTTTAATGTTAATATAAAGCACAGTTAATGTTACACAGCGCCTTGTACCCCCTGAAGCACCAATAACCTCAGTCTCACTCTCCACCCTGGTAAAAACTGCCCCAAATTAAACCTGGATCCTTTCCTCCTTCTCTAAACCAGGTTCCAATCTGTCTCCCAGCTCAGCCTCCCCTCCAACTCACTGCTCACAGATAGACCTCATGGTGTATCTCAGTCCCCAGGGGAACACTGAGTGTAGAGGGTGGGGACACTGGATGGTCAGTGGGAGATACCATGGGGTATCTCAGTCCGCGGGTGAACACTGAGTGTAGAGGGTGGGGACACTGGATGGTCATTGGGAGATACCATGGTGTATCTCAGTCCCCGGGTGAACACTGAGTGTAGAGGGTGGGGACACTGGATGGTCAGTGGGAGATACCATGGGGTATCTCAGTCCCCAGGTGAACACTGAGTGTAGAGGATGGGGACACTGGATGGTCAGTGGGAGATACCATGGGGTATCTCAGTCCCCAGGTGAACACTGAGTGTAGAGGGTGGGGACACTGGATGATCAGTGGGAGATACCATGGGGTATCTCAGTCCCCTGGTGAACACTGAGTGTAGAGAGTGGGGTCACTGGATGCTCAGTGGGAGATACCATGGGGTATCTCAGTCCGCGGGTGAACACTGAGTGTAGAGGGTGGGGACACTGGATGGTCAGTGGGAGATACCATGGGGTATCTCAGTCCCCGGGTGAACACTGAGTGTAGAGGGGGGGGACACTGGATGGTCAGTGGGAGATACCATGGGGTATCTCAGTCCCCGGGTGAACACTGAGTGTAGAGGGTGGGGACACTGGATGGTCAGTGGGAGATACCATGGGGTATCTCAGTCCCTGGGTGAACACTAAATGTAGAGGGTGGGTACACTGGATGGTCAGTGGGAGATACCATGGGGTATCTCAGTCCCCAGGTGAACACTGAGTGTAGAGGGTGGGGACACTGGATGGTCAGTGGGAGATACCATGGGGTATCTCAGTCCCTGGGTGAACACTAAATGTAGAGGGTGGGTACACTGGATGGTCAGTGGGAGATACCATGGGGTATCTCAGTCCCCAAGTGAACACTGAGTGTAGAGACTGGGGTCACTGGATGGTCAGTGGGATACACCATGGGGTATCTCAGTCCCCGGGTGAACACTGAGTATAGAGGATGGGGACACTGGATGGTCAGTGGTAGATACCATGGGGTATCTCAGTCCCCGGGTGAACACTGAGTATAGAGGATGGGGACACTGGATGGTCAGTGGTAGATACCATGGGGTATCTCAGTCCCCAGGTGAATACTGAGTGTAGACACACAGAACGAGAGGTGCAGAGAGAGAGAGAGGGAGAGAGAGACACTCAGAACGAGAGGTGCGAGAGAGAGAGAGAGAGAGAGACAGACACACAGAACGAGAGGTGCGAGAGAGAGAGAGAGAGAGAGAGTCAGACACACAGAACGAGAGGTGCGAGAGAGAGAGAGAGACAGAACGAGAGGTGCGAGAGAAAAAGAGAGAGTCAGACACACAGAACGAGAGGTGCGAGAGAGAGAGAGAGACAGAACGAGAGGTGCGAGAGAGAGACAGAACGAGAGGTGCGAGAGAGAGAGAGAGTCAGACACACAGAACGAGAGGTGCGAGAGAGAGAGAGAGAGAGAGACAGAACGAGAGGTGCGAGAGAGAGAGAGAGAGACAGAACGAGAGGTGCGAGAGAGAAAGAGAGAGTCAGACACACAGAACGAGAGGTGCGAGAGAGAGAGAGTCAGACACACAGAACGAGAGGTGCGGGAGAGAGAGAGAGAGAGAGACAGAACGAGAGGTGCGAGAGAGAGAGAGAGACAGAACGAGAGGTGCGAGAGAGAAAGAGAGAGAGACAGACACACAGAACGAGAGGTGCGAGAGAGAGAGAGAGAGAGTCAGACACACAGATCGAGACGTGCGAGAGAGAGAGGGAGAGACAGAACGAGAGGTGCGAGAGAGAGAGAGAGACAGAACGAGAGGTGCGAGAGAGAGAGAGAGACAGAACGAGAGGTGCGAGAGAGAGAGAGAGACAGACACACAGAACGAGAGGTGCGAGAGAGAGAGAGAGACAGAACGAGAGGTGCGAGAGAGAGAGAGAGAGACAGAACGAGAGGTGCGAGAGAGAGAGAGAGACAGACACACAGAACGAGAGGTGCGAGAGAGAGAGAGAGAGAGACAGACACACAGAAGGAGAGGTGCGAGAGAGAGAGAGAGACAGAACGAGAGGTGCGAGAGAGAGAGAGAGACAGACACACAGAACGAGAGGTGCGAGAGAGAGAGAGAGAGAGACAGACACACAGAACGAGAGGTGCGAGAGAGAGAGAGAGAGACAGACACACAGAAGGAGAGGTGCGAGAGAGAGAGAGAGAGAGACAGACACACAGAACGAGAGGTGCGAGAGAGAGAGAGAGAGACAGACACACAGAACGAGAGGTGCGAGAGAGAGAGAGAGAGAGAGACAGACACACAGAACGAGAGGTGCAGAGAGAGAGAGAGGGAGAGAGAGACACTCAGAACGAGAGGTGCAAGAGAGAGAGAGAGAGAGTCAGACACACAGAACGAGAGGTGCGAGAGAGAGAGAGAGAGAGACAGACACACAGAACGAGAGGTGCAGAGAGAGAGAGAGGGAGAGAGAGACACACAGAACGAGAGGTGCGAGAGAGAGAGAGAGAGAGAGAGTCAGACACACAGAACGAGAGGTGCAGAGAGAGAGAGGGGGAGAGAGAGACACTCAGAACGAGAGGTGCGAGAGAGAGAGAGAGAGAGAGAGAGTCAGACACACAGAACGAGAGGTGCAGAGAGAGAGAGAGAGAGACAGACACACAGAACGAGAGGTGCGAGAGAGAGAGAGAGAGTCAGACACACAGAACAAGAGGTGCAGAGAGAGAGAGGGAGAGAGAGACACTCAGAACGAGAGGTGCGAGAGAGAGAGAGAGAGAGTCAGACACACAGAACGAGAGGTGCGAGAGAGAGAGAGAGAGAGACAGACACACAGAACGAGAGGTGCGAGAGAGAGAGAGAGAGTCAGACACACAGAACGAAGGTGCAGAGAGAGAGAGAGTCAGACACACAGAACGAGAGGTGCGAGAGAGAGAGAGAGAGAGACAGACACACAGAACGAGAGGTGCAGAGAGAGAGAGAGGGAGAGAGAGACACTCAGAACGAGAGGTGCGAGAGAGAGAGAGAGACAGAACGAGAGGTGCGAGAGAGAGAGAGAGAGAGTCAGACACACAGAACGAGAGGTGCGAGAGAGAGAGAGAGACAGAACGAGAGGTGCGAGAGAGAGAGAGAGACAGACACACAGAACGAGAGGTGCGAGAGAGAGAGAGAGAGAGACAGACACACAGAACGAGAGGTGCAGAGAGAGAGAGAGGGAGAGAGAGACACTCAGAACGAGAGGTGCGAGAGAGAGAGAGAGACAGAACGAGAGGTGCGAGAGAGAGAGAGAGTCAGACACACAGAACGAGAGGTGCGAGAGAGAGAGAGAGACAGAACGAGAGGTGCGAGAGAGGGAGAGAGAGAGACAGAACGAGAGGTGCGAGAGAGAGAGGGAGAGAGAGACACACAGAACGAGAGGTGCAGAGAGAGAGAGAGGGAGAGAGAGACACTCAGAACGAGAGGTGCGAGAGAGAGAGAGGGAGAGAGAGACACACAGAACGAGAGGTGCGAGAGAGAGAGAGAGAGACAGACAGAACGAGAGGTGCGAGAGAGAGAGAGACAGACAGACAGAACGAGAGGTGCAGAGAGAGAGAGAGAGAGACAGACAGAACGAGAGGTGCAGAGAGAGAGAGAGAGACAGACACACAGAACGAGAGGTGCAGAGAGAGAGAGAGAGACAGACAGAACGAGAGGTGCGAGAGAGAGAGAGGGAGAGAGACAGACAGAACGAGAGGTGCAGAGAGAGAGAGACAGACAGACAGAACGAGAGGTGCAGAGAGAGAGAGAGAGACAGACAGAACGAGAGGTGCAGAGAGAGAGAGAGACAGACAGACAGAACGAGAGGTGCAGAGAGAGAGTGAGAGAGAGAGACAGACACACAGAACGAGAGGTGCGAGAGAGAGAGAGAGAGTCAGACACACAGAACGAAGGTGCAGAGAGAGAGAGAGTCAGACACACAGAACGAGAGGTGCGAGAGAGAGAGAGAGAGAGACAGACACACAGAACGAGAGGTGCAGAGAGAGAGAGAGGGAGAGAGAGACACTCAGAACGAGAGGTGCGAGAGAGAGAGAGAGACAGAACGAGAGGTGCGAGAGAGAGAGAGAGAGAGTCAGACACACAGAACGAGAGGTGCGAGAGAGAGAGAGAGACAGAACGAGAGGTGCGAGAGAGAGAGAGACAGAACGAGAGGTGCGAGAGAGAGAGAGAGACAGACACACAGAACGAGAGGTGCGAGAGAGAGAGAGAGAGAGACAGACACACAGAACGAGAGGTGCAGAGAGAGAGAGAGGGAGAGAGAGACACTCAGAACGAGAGGTGCGAGAGAGAGAGAGAGACAGAACGAGAGGTGCGAGAGAGAGAGAGAGAGAGTCAGACACACAGAACGAGAGGTGCGAGAGAGAGAGAGAGACAGAACGAGAGGTGCGAGAGAGGGAGAGAGAGAGACAGAACGAGAGGTGCGAGAGAGAGAGGGAGAGAGAGACACACAGAACGAGAGGTGCAGAGAGAGAGAGAGGGAGAGAGAGACACTCAGAACGAGAGGTGCGAGAGAGAGAGAGGGAGAGAGAGACACACAGAACGAGAGGTGCGAGAGAGAGAGAGAGAGACAGACAGAACGAGAGGTGCGAGAGAGAGAGAGACAGACAGACAGAACGAGAGGTGCAGAGAGAGAGAGAGAGAGACAGACAGAACGAGAGGTGCAGAGAGAGAGAGAGAGACAGACACACAGAACGAGAGGTGCAGAGAGAGAGAGAGAGACAGACAGAACGAGAGGTGCGAGAGAGAGAGAGGGAGAGAGACAGACAGAACGAGAGGTGCAGAGAGAGAGAGAGACAGACAGACAGAACGAGAGGTGCAGAGAGAGAGAGAGAGACAGACAGAACGAGAGGTGCAGAGAGAGAGAGAGACAGACAGACAGAACGAGAGGTGCAGAGAGAGAGTGAGAGAGAGAGACACTCAGAACGAGAGGTGCGAGAGAGAGAGAGAGAGAGAGACAGACAGAACGAGAGGTGCAGAGAGAGAGAGAGAGAGAGACACACAGAACGAGAGGTGCGAGAGAGAGAGAGAGAGAGACAGACACACAGAAGGAGAGGTGCGAGAGAGAGAGAGAGACAGAACGAGAGGTGCGAGAGAGAGAGAGAGACAGACACACAGAACGAGAGGTGCGAGAGAGAGAGAGAGACAGAACGAGAGGTGCGAGAGAGAGAGAGAGACAGAACGAGAGGTGCGAGAGAGAGAGAGAGACAGACACACAGAACGAGAGGTGCGAGAGAGAGAGAGAGAGACAGACACACAGAACGAGAGGTGCGAGAGAGAGAGAGAGAGACAGACACACAGAAGGAGAGGTGCGAGAGAGAGAGAGAGACAGACACACAGAACGAGAGGTGCGAGAGAGAGAGAGAGAGACAGACACACAGAACGAGAGGTGCGAGAGAGAGAGAGAGAGAGACAGACACACAGAACGAGAGGTGCAGAGAGAGAGAGAGGGAGAGAGAGACACTCAGAACGAGAGGTGCAAGAGAGAGAGAGAGAGAGAGTCAGACACACAGAACGAGAGGTGCGAGAGAGAGAGAGAGAGACAGACACACAGAACGAGAGGTGCAGAGAGAGAGAGAGGGAGAGAGAGACACACAGAACGAGAGGTGCGAGAGAGAGAGAGAGAGAGAGAGTCAGACACACAGAACGAGAGGTGCAGAGAGAGAGAGGGGGAGAGAGAGACACTCAGAACGAGAGGTGCGAGAGAGAGAGAGAGAGAGAGAGAGTCAGACACACAGAACGAGAGGTGCAGAGAGAGAGAGGGAGAGACAGACACACAGAACGAGAGGTGCGAGAGAGAGAGAGAGTCAGACACACAGAACGAGAGGTGCGAGAGAGAGAGAGAGACAGAACGAGAGGTGCAGAGAGAGATAGAGGGAGAGAGAGACACTCAGAACGAGAGGTGCGAGAGAGAGAGAGAGAGAGAGTCAGACACACAGAACGAGAGGTGCGAGAGAGCGAGAGAGAGAGACAGACACACAGAACGAGAGTTGCGAGAGAGAGAGAGTCAGACACACAGAACGAAGGTGCAGAGAGAGAGAGAGGGAGAGAGAGACACTCAGAACGAGAGGTGCGAGAGAGAGAGAGAGAGAGAGTCAGACACACAGAACGAGAGGTGCGAGAGAGAGAGAGAGAGAGACAGACACACAGAACGAGAGGTGCAGAGAGAGAGAGAGGGAGAGAGAGACACTCAGAACGAGAGGTGCGAGAGAGAGAGAGAGACAGAACGAGAGGTGCGAGAGAGAGAGAGAAAGAGTCAGACACACAGAACGAGAGGTGCGAGAGAGAGAGAGAGACAGAACGAGAGGTGCGAGAGAGAGAGAGAGAGAGAACGAGAGGTGCGAGAGAGAGAGAGAGACAGACACACAGAACGAGAGGTGCGCGAGAGAGAGAGAGAGAGAGAGAGACAGACACACAGAACGAGAGGTGCAGAGAGAGAGAGAGGGAGAGAGAGACACTCAGAACGAGAGGTGCGAGAGAGAGAGACAGAACGAGAGGTGCGAGAGAGAGAGAGAGAGAGTCAGACACACAGAACGAGAGGTGCGAGAGAGAGAGAGAGACAGAACGAGAGGTGCGAGAGAGGGAGAGAGAGAGACAGAACGAGAGGTGCGAGAGAGAGAGAGGGAGAGAGAGACACACAGAACGAGAGGTGCAGAGAGAGAGAGAGGGAGAGAGAGACACTCAGAACGAGAGGTGCGAGAGAGAGAGAGGGAGAGAGAGACACACAGAACGAGAGGTGCGAGAGAGAGAGAGACAGACAGACAGAACGAGAGGTGCAGAGAGAGAGAGAGAGAGACAGACAGAACGAGAGGTGCAGAGAGAGAGAGAGAGACAGACACACAGAACGAGAGGTGCAGAGAGAGAGAGAGAGACAGACAGAACGAGAGGTGCGAGAGAGAGAGAGGGAGAGAGACAGACAGAACGAGAGGTGCAGAGAGAGAGAGAGACAGACAGACAGAACGAGAGGTGCAGAGAGAGAGAGAGAGAGACAGACAGAACGAGAGGTGCAGAGAGAGAGAGAGACAGACAGACAGAACGAGAGGTGCAGAGAGAGAGTGAGAGAGAGAGACACTCAGAACTAGAGGTGCGAGAGAGAGAGACAGAACGAGAGGTGCGAGAGAGAGAGACAGAACGAGAGGTGCGAGAGAGAGAGAGAGAGAGAGAGTCAGACACACAGAACGAGAGGTGTGAGAGAGAGAGAGAGAGAGAGAGAGACAGACAGAACGAGAGTTGCAGAGAGAGAGAGAGAGACAGACAGAACGAGAGGTGCGAGAGAGAGAGAGGGAGAGAGAGACAGACAGAACGAGAGGTGCGAGAGAGAGAGAGAGATAGTCTTGGAGAGAGATAGAGAGATAGAGAGACAGAGAGAAATATAAAATGGAGAGAGAGAGAGACGAAGAGGCAGAATGAGACAGCAGTGGAGAGAGAGAGTGAGAAAAAATATATAGAGAGAGCGACAAAGAGAACGGGAAAGACAGAGAGAGTCAAAAACATGGAGAGAGAGAGAGTGAGAGAGAGAGAGTGAGAGAGATGTGGAAAGAGACAGACAGAAAGAAAGGGAGATAAACAGAGAGATGACATCAGCGAGAGTGAGGGGGAGTTGTGGGAGCGAGAAGATTCGTGAAGCAGCATATGATATGTTCCCGTGTTGGCCCCAGTGGTGTTACAGTGAATACAAGAGACAGCACCGACCGGGCAAAGTCAGTGACTGACAGAGACAGTTACCGCAGAGAGTTGTTGGGACCAGTTCATTGGATATATTCCAGAGGGAGTTAGATATGGTGCTTGCAGCTAAAGGGATCAAGGGGTATGGAGAGAAAGCAGGAAAGGGGTACTGAGGGAATGATCAGCCATGATCTTATTGAATGGTGGTGCAGGCTCGAAGGGCCCAATAGCCGACTCCTGAACCTATTTTCTATGTTTCTATTTTTCTACGACTGACAGTGATGGCTCTGCGAGCACACACCTTTTGGGGAGACTCGGTCCCGATCTATTTGCACCTGACTAAGACACAGGGAGGGATTTCATTTCCCTGAAATGTTCTCACCCTCAACAAAATCCTACTGAAAGTTGGGTGTGGTCAGAGCGTCCACTGATGTAAAACAGTCCCCGAGTTCGAGGGTCAAATAAAGACAACCTGAATTTCACTGCGATTCTGTCTGGTTGATGGACTGGAGAGAGGACAGGAGGGAGAGAGAGAGACGGAGAGGACAGGAGGGAGAGAGAGAGACGGAGAGGACAGGAGGGAGAGAGAGAGACGGAGAGGACAGGAGGGAGAGAGAGAGACGGAGAGGACAGGAGGGAGAGAGAGAGACGGAGAGGACAGGAGGGGGAGAGAGAGACGGAGAGGACAGGAGGGAGAGAGAGATAGAGAGGACGGGAGGGAGAGAGAGACAGAGAGGATAGGAGGGGAAGACAGACAGACAGAGAGAGAGACACAGGCAGGGGCACTGAGAGAAAGAGACATTGTGATAGAGACTGGGACACAGAGAGAAAAAGAGACGGACAGAGAGAGACAGAGATACAGGAAGGGACGCAGAGGGATGCAGACAGGGCCACAGAGAGACAGAGAGACAGACAGAGAGAGATACAGTGATTATGGTGAACAGTCTGCGTAGAATGGACCCTACACGGCAGATACCCAGGTCGAGTGTTAGAAACCAGACTTTATAGAACCCAGAATCACCAAACCCACTCCCCTCAGTCACTGCATTTTTGATTCGGTCCTGGGTTGTGGGCGACACTGGCAAGCCGGCATTTATTGCCCATCTCTAATTGCCCGAGAGACCTTGGTCGTGAGCCGCCTTCGTGAGTACGACTGAGTGACTGGCTCATTTCAGAGAGCAGTTAAGTTTCCAAGACATTGCTGTGGGTCAGGAGACGTATAAAGTCCAGAGCAGGTCAGGACAGCAGGTTTACTTCCCTGAAGGTCTTAGTATTTATATAACCCATAATAACCCCATCCCACTCCCCTCGGTCACTACATCCCACTCCCCTCGGGCACTACATCCCACTCCCCTCGGTCACTACATCCCACTCCCCTCGGTCACTGCATCCCACTCCCCTCGGTCACTACATCCCACTCCCCTCGGTCACTACATCCCACTCCGCTCGGTCACTACATCCCACTCCCCTCGGTCACTGCATCCCACTCCCCTCGGTCACTACATCCCACTCCCCTCGGTCACTGCATCCCACTCCCCTCGGTCACTACATCCCACTCCCCTCGGTCACTACATCCCACTCCCCTCGGTCACTACATCCCACTCCCCTCGGTCACTGCATCCCACTCCCCTCGGTCACTACATCCCACTCCCCTCGGTCACTGCATCCCACTCCCCTCGGTCACTGCATCCCACTCCCCTCGGTCACCACATCCCACTCCCCTCGGTCACTACATCCCACTCCCCTCAGTAAGAGACTGGAATTAATCTGCGGGACTGAATATTTATGTAGTTACAGTGGGAGCAAGGAACAGTTAGAATGGACCCCACAAGGCAGATACCTGAGTCCTCAGACCCCGCTGGGATAGTGGCTGGACGCTCAGTCGATTCTCGAGTCGATTGTTCCTCGGGCCCCTGAGTTGGGGATGTCTCGGTATCTGTAATAAAGGAAGAGAGACATGGGAGAGTGCAGAGTGGAGAACCCCAGAACAGATCATCAGGCTGGTACTAGATCCCCGGAGATTGTCAGACACCAGTGTTTGTATAACGCAGAATCATCCAATCCCATGTCCCTCAGTCTCTACGTCCCACTCCCCTCACTCACTGTATTATTGTTTTATTCAGTCCCAGCATGTGGGAGTCACTGGCAAGGCCAGAATTTGTTGCCCATCCCTAATCGCCATTAAGAAAGGGGTGGGGTGCCATCTTCTTGAATAGAACTGAGTAGATTGCTGGGTAAGTTCAGAGGGCAGTTCAGAGTCAACCACATCGCTGTGGGTCTGGAGTCACATATAGGCCAGAGCGGGTAAGGACGGCAGATTTCCTTCCCTAAAGGACACTAACCCATTATCATCCCATTCCACTCCCCTCAGTCACTACATCCCACTCCCCTCAGCCTACTCCCCTCAGTCTCCCCATCCCACTCCCCTCAGTTTCCACATCCTACTCCCCTCACTCTTTTCATCCCACTCCCCTCAGTCTTTTCATTCCACTCCCCTCAGTCACTACATCCCACTCACTCAGTCCCCTCAGCCTACTCCCCTCAGTCTTTTCATCCCACTCACCTCAGTCCCCTCAGCCTACTCCCCTCAGTCTTTTCATCCCACTCCCCTCAGTCACTACATCCCACTCACTCAGTCCCCTCAGCCTACTCCCCTCAGTCTTTTCATCCCACTCACTCAGTCCCCTCAGCCTACTCCCCTCAGTCTTTTCATCCCACTCCCCTCAGTCACTACATCCCACTCACCTCAGTCCCCTCAGCCTACTCCCCTCAGTCTTTTCATCCCACTCCCCTCAGTCTCCTCATCCCACTCCCCTCAGTAAGAGACTGGATGACTCTGAGGGACTGAGTATTTCAGCAGTTACACTGGGTGAACAGTCTGTGTAGAATGGACCCCACAAGGCAGATACCTGGGGCTGTAGACCCCGCTGGGATAGTGGATGGACGGGCAGTGGATTCGAGAGTCGATTGTTCCTCGGGCCCCTGAGTTGGGGATGTCTCTGGATCTGTAACAAAGGAAGAGAGACATGGGAGAGTGGAGAACACCCGAACAGTTCATCAGGCTGATAATGAAGCCCGGAGATTGTCTTTCTATAACCCCGAATATCGCAATCCCACTCCCCGGGACCTGTAAATCTAGGAGAGGGAGCGTGGGGGGGCCCAGTGCTACACTGGGGGTCTATCGCCATCACTGGGCACCCCAGGGAACAGAGTGTCCGACACACACACTGCGAACAGAGTCTGATTCAGCTCCCTGGAGCTTTGGTGAAAAGATCACTTTGTGTTTCAGATCCTTTAACTTTCTTATTGGTGTTGCTGACACGGGACATCCCAGGGTCACCCTCTGGGTCATTCACAATCGCCAATGTACCTGTGCAATAAGCCAAGTAACAGAGGGATGTCGGCTTCAACTGGTAAACGGAGTAACTGGTGCAGTTTTTGATCTTTATCTCCCGGGTCAAGTCGCAGGGATTTCTATCCCAGTGAAAACACACTGTCCCCGTCACTTCTCCCTGTCCCACGGTGGGGTGAGTTCCTGAAATGAGGATTATAAATATTGAAGGATGTAACGGAGGTGAACAGTGCTGGACAGTGAATGTAAATCTGAGATTATAAAGTCTGAAAGTACCCTTTAACCAGCCTGGGAAGTTTGTGGAGCAGTGATTCGCTGGGACCGCAGTCTCCGGAATCTTCCATCCGCCAGAACTGAAACAACAATCACACAGAGTCAGTCAGCCCCTGAACTGATTCAATGATCAACTGAGAGAAGCTGTTCCCCTTTCCCTGGATCCACTCCCTGCCCCATTGCTCTGACTGATGGTCCCGCTCTCTCCACACAACCACTTCCTAATCTCACACTTTGCTCTCTTCAGTACATTTACTCCTGGTTTATTGATCAGTTTATCCGTCACTGCCCCCTCACGTTACCTTTTAAATCTGTACCATCCTTGGACAAGATCCCAATCACACTGTCTGTTTCCGATACAGTCAGTCACACCACAATCCGTGCTCCTCCAGGACTGGTCCAGGACTGTGTGATCGACACACGGGTCAGTGAGTGAGGAGTCTGTGACTGAGGGACAGAAAGGTGTTTAATGTTAATATAAAGCACAGTTAATGTTACACAGCGCCTTGTACCCCTGAAGCACCAATAACCTCAGTCTCACTCTCCACCCTGGTAAAAACTGCCCCAAATTAAACCTGGATTCTTTCCTCCTTCTCTAAACCAGGTTCCAATCTGTCTCCCAGCTCAGCCTCCCCTCCAACTCACTGCTCACAGATAGACCTCATGGTGTATCTCAGTCCCCAGGTGAACACTGAGTGTAGAGGGTGGGGACACTGGATGGTCAGTGGGAGATACCATGGGGTATCTCAGTCCGCGGGTGAACACTGAGTGTAGAGGGTGGGGACACTGGATGGTCATTGGGAGATACCATGGTGTATCTCAGTCCCCGGGTGAACACTGAGTGTAGAGGGTGGGGACACTGGATGGTCAGTGGGAGATACCATGGGGTATCTCAGTCCCCAGGTGAACACTGAGTGTAGAGGATGGGGACACTGGATGGTCAGTGGGAGATACCATGGGGTATCTCAGTCCCCAGGTGAACACTGAGTGTAGAGGGTGGGGACACTGGATGATCAGTGGGAGATACCATGGGGTATCTCAGTCCCCTGGTGAACACTGAGTGTAGAGAGTGGGGTCACTGGATGCTCAGTGGGAGATACCATGGGGTATCTCAGTCCGCGGGTGAACACTGAGTGTAGAGGGTGGGGACACTGGATGGTCAGTGGGAGATACCATGGGGTATCTCAGTCCCCGGGTGAACACTGAGTGTAGAGGGGGGGGACACTGGATGGTCAGTGGGAGATACCATGGGGTATCTCAGTCCCCGGGTGAACACTGAGTGTAGAGGGTGGGGACACTGGATGGTCAGTGGGAGATACCATGGGGTATCTCAGTCCCTGGGTGAACACTAAATGTAGAGGGTGGGTACACTGGATGGTCAGTGGGAGATACCATGGGGTATCTCAGTCCCCAGGTGAACACTGAGTGTAGAGGGTGGGGACACTGGATGGTCAGTGGGAGATACCATGGGGTATCTCAGTCCCTGGGTGAACACTAAATGTAGAGGGTGGGTACACTGGATGGTCAGTGGGAGATACCATGGGGTATCTCAGTCCCCAAGTGAACACTGAGTGTAGAGACTGGGGTCACTGGATGGTCAGTGGGAGACACCATGGGGTATCTCAGTCCCCGGGTGAACACTGAGTATAGAGGATGGGGACACTGGATGGTCAGTGGTAGATACCATGGGGTATCTCAGTCCCCGGGTGAACACTGAGTATAGAGGATGGGGACACTGGATGGTCAGTGGTAGATACCATGGGGTATCTCAGTCCCCAGGTGAATACTGAGTGTAGACACACAGAACGAGAGGTGCAGAGAGAGAGAGAGGGAGAGAGAGACACTCAGAACGAGAGGTGCGAGAGAGAGAGAGAGAGAGAGACAGACACACAGAACGAGAGGTGCGAGAGAGAGAGAGAGAGAGAGTCAGACACACAGAACGAGAGGTGCGAGAGAGAGAGAGAGACAGAACGAGAGGTGCGAGAGAAAAAGAGAGAGTCAGACACACAGAACGAGAGGTGCGAGAGAGAGAGAGAGACAGAACGAGAGGTGCGAGAGAGAGACAGAACGAGAGGTGCGAGAGAGAGAGAGAGTCAGACACACAGAACGAGAGGTGCGAGAGAGAGAGAGAGAGAGAGACAGAACGAGAGGTGCGAGAGAGAGAGAGAGAGACAGAACGAGAGGTGCGAGAGAGAAAGAGAGAGTCAGACACACAGAACGAGAGGTGCGAGAGAGAGAGAGTCAGACACACAGAACGAGAGGTGCGGGAGAGAGAGAGAGAGAGAGACAGAACGAGAGGTGCGAGAGAGAGAGAGAGACAGAACGAGAGGTGCGAGAGAGAAAGAGAGAGAGACAGACACACAGAACGAGAGGTGCGAGAGAGAGAGAGAGAGAGTCAGACACACAGAGCGAGACGTGCGAGAGAGAGAGAGGGAGAGACAGAACGAGAGGTGCGAGAGAGAGAGAGAGACAGAACGAGAGGTGCGAGAGAGAGAGAGAGACAGAACGAGAGGTGCGAGAGAGAGAGAGAGACAGACACACAGAACGAGAGGTGCGAGAGAGAGAGAGAGACAGAACGAGAGGTGCGAGAGAGAGAGAGAGAGACAGAACGAGAGGTGCGAGAGAGAGAGAGAGACAGACACACAGAACGAGAGGTGCGAGAGAGAGAGAGAGAGAGACAGACACACAGAAGGAGAGGTGCGAGAGAGAGAGAGAGACAGAACGAGAGGTGCGAGAGAGAGAGAGAGACAGACACACAGAACGAGAGGTGCGAGAGAGAGAGAGAGAGAGACAGACACACAGAACGAGAGGTGCGAGAGAGAGAGAGAGAGACAGACACACAGAAGGAGAGGTGCGAGAGAGAGAGAGAGAGAGACAGACACACAGAACGAGAGGTGCGAGAGAGAGAGAGAGAGACAGACACACAGAACGAGAGGTGCGAGAGAGAGAGAGAGAGAGAGACAGACACACAGAACGAGAGGTGCAGAGAGAGAGAGAGGGAGAGAGAGACACTCAGAACGAGAGGTGCAAGAGAGAGAGAGAGAGAGTCAGACACACAGAACGAGAGGTGCGAGAGAGAGAGAGAGAGAGACAGACACACAGAACGAGAGGTGCAGAGAGAGAGAGAGGGAGAGAGAGACACACAGAACGAGAGGTGCGAGAGAGAGAGAGAGAGAGAGAGTCAGACACACAGAACGAGAGGTGCAGAGAGAGAGAGGGGGAGAGAGAGACACTCAGAACGAGAGGTGCGAGAGAGAGAGAGAGAGAGAGAGAGTCAGACACACAGAACGAGAGGTGCAGAGAGAGAGAGAGAGAGACAGACACACAGAACGAGAGGTGCGAGAGAGAGAGAGAGAGTCAGACACACAGAACGAGAGGTGCAGAGAGAGAGAGGGAGAGAGAGACACTCAGAACGAGAGGTGCGAGAGAGAGAGAGAGAGAGTCAGACACACAGAACGAGAGGTGCGAGAGAGAGAGAGAGAGAGACAGACACACAGAACGAGAGGTGCGAGAGAGAGAGAGAGAGTCAGACACACAGAACGAAGGTGCAGAGAGAGAGAGAGTCAGACACACAGAACGAGAGGTGCGAGAGAGAGAGAGAGAGAGACAGACACACAGAACGAGAGGTGCAGAGAGAGAGAGAGGGAGAGAGAGACACTCAGAACGAGAGGTGCGAGAGAGAGAGAGAGACAGAACGAGAGGTGCGAGAGAGAGAGAGAGAGAGTCAGACACACAGAACGAGAGGTGCGAGAGAGAGAGAGAGACAGAACGAGAGGTGCGAGAGAGAGAGAGAGACAGAACGAGAGGTGCGAGAGAGAGAGAGAGACAGACACACAGAACGAGAGGTGCGAGAGAGAGAGAGAGAGAGACAGACACACAGAACGAGAGGTGCAGAGAGAGAGAGAGGGAGAGAGAGACACTCAGAACGAGAGGTGCGAGAGAGAGAGAGAGACAGAACGAGAGGTGCGAGAGAGAGAGAGAGAGAGTCAGACACACAGAACGAGAGGTGCGAGAGAGAGAGAGAGACAGAACGAGAGGTGCGAGAGAGGGAGAGAGAGAGACAGAACGAGAGGTGCGAGAGAGAGAGGGAGAGAGAGACACACAGAACGAGAGGTGCAGAGAGAGAGAGAGGGAGAGAGAGACACTCAGAACGAGAGGTGCGAGAGAGAGAGAGGGAGAGAGAGACACACAGAACGAGAGGTGCGAGAGAGAGAGAGAGAGACAGACAGAACGAGAGGTGCGAGAGAGAGAGAGACAGACAGACAGAACGAGAGGTGCAGAGAGAGAGAGAGAGAGACAGACAGAACGAGAGGTGCAGAGAGAGAGAGAGAGACAGACACACAGAACGAGAGGTGCAGAGAGAGAGAGAGAGACAGACAGAACGAGAGGTGCGAGAGAGAGAGAGGGAGAGAGACAGACAGAACGAGAGGTGCAGAGAGAGAGAGAGACAGACAGACAGAACGAGAGGTGCAGAGAGAGAGAGAGAGACAGACAGAACGAGAGGTGCAGAGAGAGAGAGAGACAGACAGACAGAACGAGAGGTGCAGAGAGAGAGTGAGAGAGAGAGACAGACACACAGAACGAGAGGTGCGAGAGAGAGAGAGAGAGTCAGACACACAGAACGAAGGTGCAGAGAGAGAGAGAGTCAGACACACAGAACGAGAGGTGCGAGAGAGAGAGAGAGAGAGACAGACACACAGAACGAGAGGTGCAGAGAGAGAGAGAGGGAGAGAGAGACACTCAGAACGAGAGGTGCGAGAGAGAGAGAGAGACAGAACGAGAGGTGCGAGAGAGAGAGAGAGAGAGTCAGACACACAGAACGAGAGGTGCGAGAGAGAGAGAGAGACAGAACGAGAGGTGCGAGAGAGAGAGGGAGACAGAACGAGAGGTGCGAGAGAGAGAGAGAGACAGACACACAGAACGAGAGGTGCGAGAGAGAGAGAGAGAGAGACAGACACACAGAACGAGAGGTGCAGAGAGAGAGAGAGGGAGAGAGAGACACTCAGAACGAGAGGTGCGAGAGAGAGAGAGAGACAGAACGAGAGGTGCGAGAGAGAGAGAGAGAGAGTCAGACACACAGAACGAGAGGTGCGAGAGAGAGAGAGAGACAGAACGAGAGGTGCGAGAGAGGGAGAGAGAGAGACAGAACGAGAGGTGCGAGAGAGAGAGGGAGAGAGAGACACACAGAACGAGAGGTGCAGAGAGAGAGAGAGGGAGAGAGAGACACTCAGAACGAGAGGTGCGAGAGAGAGAGAGGGAGAGAGAGACACACAGAACGAGAGGTGCGAGAGAGAGAGAGAGATACAGACAGAACGAGAGGTGCGAGAGAGAGAGACAGACAGACAGAACGAGAGGTGCAGAGAGAGAGAGAGAGAGACAGACAGAACGAGAGGTGCAGAGAGAGAGAGAGAGACAGACACACAGAACGAGAGGTGCAGAGAGAGAGAGAGAGACAGACAGAACGAGAGGTGCGAGAGAGAGAGAGGGAGAGAGACAGACAGAACGAGAGGTGCAGAGAGAGAGAGAGACAGACAGACAGAACGAGAGGTGCAGAGAGAGAGAGAGAGACAGACAGAACGAGAGGTGCAGAGAGAGAGAGAGACAGACAGACAGAACGAGAGGTGCAGAGAGAGAGTGAGAGAGAGAGACACTCAGAACGAGAGGTGCGAGAGAGAGAGAGAGAGAGAGACAGACAGAACGAGAGGTGCAGAGAGAGAGAGAGAGACAGACACACAGAACGAGAGGTGCGAGAGAGAGAGAGAGAGAGACAGACACACAGAAGGAGAGGTGCGAGAGAGAGAGAGAGACAGAACGAGAGGTGCGAGAGAGAGAGAGAGACAGACACACAGAACGAGAGGTGCGAGAGAGAGAGAGAGACAGAACGAGAGGTGCGAGAGAGAGAGAGAGACAGAACGAGAGGTGCGAGAGAGAGAGAGAGACAGACACACAGAACGAGAGGTGCGAGAGAGAGAGAGAGACAGACACACAGAACGAGAGGTGCGAGAGAGAGAGAGAGAGACAGACACACAGAAGGAGAGGTGCGAGAGAGAGAGAGAGACAGACACACAGAACGAGAGGTGCGAGAGAGAGAGAGAGAGACAGACACACAGAACGAGAGGTGCGAGAGAGAGAGAGAGAGAGACAGACACACAGAACGAGAGGTGCAGAGAGAGAGAGAGGGAGAGAGAGACACTCAGAACGAGAGGTGCAAGAGAGAGAGAGAGAGAGAGTCAGACACACAGAACGAGAGGTGCGAGAGAGAGAGAGAGAGACAGACACACAGAACGAGAGGTGCAGAGAGAGAGAGAGGGAGAGAGAGACACACAGAACGAGAGGTGCGAGAGAGAGAGAGAGAGAGAGAGTCAGACACACAGAACGAGAGGTGCAGAGAGAGAGAGGGGGAGAGAGAGACACTCAGAACGAGAGGTGCGAGAGAGAGAGAGAGAGAGAGAGAGTCAGACACACAGAACGAGAGGTGCAGAGAGAGAGAGGGAGAGACAGACACACAGAACGAGAGGTGCGAGAGAGAGAGAGAGAGTCAGACACACAGAACGAGAGGTGCGAGAGAGAGAGAGAGACAGAACGAGAGGTGCAGAGAGAGATAGAGGGAGAGAGAGACACTCAGAACGAGAGGTGCGAGAGAGAGAGAGAGAGAGAGAGAGTCAGACACACAGAACGAGAGGTGCGAGAGAGCGAGAGAGAGAGACAGACACACAGAACGAGAGTTGCGAGAGAGAGAGAGAGAGTCAGACACACAGAACGAAGGTGCAGAGAGAGAGAGAGGGAGAGAGAGACACTCAGAACGAGAGGTGCGAGAGAGAGAGAGAGAGAGAGTCAGACACACAGAACGAGAGGTGCGAGAGAGAGAGAGAGAGACAGACACACAGAACGAGAGGTGCAGAGAGAGAGAGAGGGAGAGAGAGACACTCAGAACGAGAGGTGCGAGAGAGAGAGAGAGACAGAACGAGAGGTGCGAGAGAGAGAGAGAAAGAGTCAGACACACAGAACGAGAGGTGCGAGAGAGAGAGAGAGACAGAACGAGAGGTGCGAGAGAGAGAGAGAGAGAGAACGAGAGGTGCGAGAGAGAGAGAGAGACAGACACACAGAACGAGAGGTGCGCGAGAGAGAGAGAGAGAGAGAGAGAGAGACAGACACACAGAACGAGAGGTGCAGAGAGAGAGAGAGGGAGAGAGAGACACTCAGAACGAGAGGTGCGAGAGAGAGAGACAGAACGAGAGGTGCGAGAGAGAGAGAGAGAGAGTCAGACACACAGAACGAGAGGTGCGAGAGAGAGAGAGAGACAGAACGAGAGGTGCGAGAGAGGGAGAGAGAGAGACAGAACGAGAGGTGCGAGAGAGAGAGGGAGAGAGAGACACACAGAACGAGAGGTGCAGAGAGAGAGAGAGGGAGAGAGAGACACTCAGAACGAGAGGTGCGAGAGAGAGAGAGGGAGAGAGAGACACACAGAACGAGAGGTGCGAGAGAGAGAGAGACAGACAGACAGAACGAGAGGTGCAGAGAGAGAGAGAGAGAGACAGACAGAACGAGAGGTGCAGAGAGAGAGAGAGAGACAGACACACAGAACGAGAGGTGCACAGAGAGAGAGAGAGACAGACAGAACGAGAGGTGCGAGAGAGAGTGAGGGAGAGAGACAGACAGAACGAGAGGTGCAGAGAGAGAGAGAGACAGACAGACAGAACGAGAGGTGCAGAGAGAGAGAGAGAGAGACAGACAGAACGAGAGGTGCAGAGAGAGAGAGAGAGACAGACAGACAGAACGAGAGGTGCAGAGAGAGAGAGAGAGAGACAGACAGAACGAGAGGTGCAGAGAGAGAGAGAGACAGACAGACAGAACGAGAGGTGCAGAGAGAGAGAGAGAGAGACAGACAGAACGAGAGGTGCAGAGAGAGAGAGAGACAGACAGACAGAACGAGAGGTGCAGAGAGAGAGTGAGAGAGAGAGACACTCAGAACTAGAGGTGCGAGAGAGAGACAGAACGAGAGGTGCGAGAGAGAGAGACAGAACGAGAGGTGCGAGAGAGAGAGAGAGAGAGAGAGTCAGACACACAGAACGAGAGGTGCGAGAGAGAGAGAGAGAGAGAGAGACAGACAGAACGAGAGTTGCAGAGAGAGAGAGAGAGACAGACAGAACGAGAGGTGCGAGAGAGAGAGAGGGAGAGAGAGACAGACAGAACGAGAGGTGCGAGCGAGAGAGAGAGATAGGCTTGGAGAGAGATAGAGAGATAGAGAGACAGAGAGAAATATAAAATGGAGAGAGAGAGAGACGAAGAGGCAGAATGAGACAGCAGTGGAGAGAGAGAGTGAGAAAAAATATATAGAGAGAGCGACAAAGAGAACGGGAAAGACAGAGAGAGTCAAAAACATGGAGAGAGAGAGAGATAGAGAGAGAGAGAGTGAGAGAGATGTGGAAAGAGACAGACAGCAAGAAAGGGAGATAAACAGAGAGATGACATCAGCGAGAGTGAGGGGGAGTTGTGGGAGCGAGAAGATTCGTGAAGCAGCATATGATATGTTCCCGTGTTGGCCCCAGTGGTGTTACAGTGAATACAAGAGACAGCACCGACCGGGCAAAGTCAGTGACTGACAGAGACAGTTACCGCAGAGAGTTGTTGGGACCAGTTCATTGGATATATTCCAGAGGGAGTTAGATATGGTGCTTGCAGCTAAAGGGATCAAGGGGTATGGAGAGAAAGCAGGAAAGGGGTACTGAGGGAATGATCAGCCATGATCTTATTGAATGGTGGTGCAGGCTCGAAGGGCCCAATAGCCGACTCCTGAACCTATTTTCTATGTTTCTATTTTTCTACGACTGACAGTGATGGCTCTGCGAGCACTCACCTTTTGGGGAGACTCGGTCCCGATCTATTTGCACCTGACTAAGACACAGGGAGGGATTTCATTTCCCTGAAATGTTCTCACCCTCAACAAAATCCTACTGAAAGTTGGGTGTGGTCAGAGCGTCCACTGATGTAAAACAGTCCCCGAGTTCGAGGGTCAAATAAAGACAACCTGAATTTCACTGCGATTCTGTCTGGTTGATGGACTGGAGAGAGGACAGGAGGGAGAGAGAGAGACGGAGAGGACAGGAGGGAGAGAGAGAGACGGAGAGGACAGGAGGGAGAGAGAGAGACGGAGAGGACAGGAGGGAGAGAGAGAGACGGAGAGGACAGGAGGGAGAGAGAGAGACGGAGAGGACAGGAGGGAGAGAGAGAGACGGAGAGGACAGGAGGGAGAGAGAGATAGAGAGGACGGGAGGGAGAGAGAGACAGAGAGGATAGGAGGGGAAGACAGACAGACAGAGAGAGAGACACAGGCAGGGGCACTGAGAGAAAGAGACATTGTGATAGAGACTGGGACACAGAGAGAAAAAGAGACGGACAGAGAGAGACAGAGATACAGGAAGGGACGCAGAGGGATGCAGACAGGGCCACAGAGAGACAGAGAGACAGACAGAGAGAGATACAGTTATGATGGTGAACAGTCTGCGTAGAATGGACCCTACACGGCAGATACCCAGGTCGTGTGTTAGAAACCAGACTTTATAGAACCCAGAATCACCAAACCCACTCCCCTCAGTCACTGCATTTTTGATTCGGTCCTGGGTTGTGGGCGACACTGGCAAGCCGGCATTTATTGCCCATCTCTAATTGCCCGAGAGACCTTGGTCGTGAGCCGCCTTCGTGAATACGACTGAGTGACTGGCTCATTTCAGAGAGCAGTTAAGTTTCCAAGACATTGCTGTGGGTCAGGAGACGTATAAAGTCCAGAGCAGGTCAGGACAGTAGGTTTACTTCCCTGAAGGACTTAGTATTTATATAACCCATAATAACCCCATCCCACTCCCCTCGGTCACTACATCCCACTCCCCTCGGTCACTACATCCCACTCCCCTCGGTCACTACATCCCACTCCCCTCGGTCACTACATCCCACTTCC
The DNA here is from genome assembly GCF_044704955.1 of Pristiophorus japonicus. Classification (NCBI taxonomy): domain Eukaryota; kingdom Metazoa; phylum Chordata; class Chondrichthyes; family Pristiophoridae; genus Pristiophorus; species Pristiophorus japonicus. The sequence continues at coordinate 371,885 of NW_027252101.1, read as the reverse complement.
CTCAGTAAGAGACTGGAATTAATCTGCGGGACTGAATATTTATGTAGTTACAGTGGGAGCAAGGAACAGTTAGAATGGACCCCACAAGGCAGATACCTGAGTCCTCAGACCCCGCTGGGATAGTGGCTGGACGCTCAGTCGATTCTCGAGTCGATTGTTCCTCGGGCCCCTGAGTTGGGGATGTCTCGGTATCTGTAATAAAGGAAGAGAGACATGGGAGAGTGCAGAGTGGAGAACCCCAGAACAGATCATCAGGCTGGTACTAGATCCCCGGAGATTGTCAGACACCAGTGTTTGTATAACGCAGAATCATCCAATCCCATGTCCCTCAGTCTCTACGTCCCACTCCCCTCACTCACTGTATTATTGTTTTATTCAGTCCCAGCATGTGGGAGTCACTGGCAAGGCCAGAATTTGTTGCCCATCCCTAATCGCCATTAAGAAAGGGGTGGGGTGCCATCTTCTTGAATAGAACTGAGTAGATTCCTGGGTAAGTTCAGAGTCAACCACATCGCTGTGGGTCTGGAGTCACATATCGGCTAGACCGGGTCAGGACGGCAGATTTCCTTCCCTAAAGGACACTAACCCATTATCATCCCATTCCACTCCCCTCAGTCACTACATCCCACTCCCCTCAGTCTCCCCATCCCACTCCCCTCAGTCTTTTCATCCCACTCCCCTCAGTCACTACATCCCACTCCCCTCAGTCTCCCCATCCCACTCCCCTCAGTCTTTTCATCCCACTCCCCTCAGTCACTACATCCCACTCCCCTCAGTCACTACATCCCACTCCCCTCGGTCACTACATCCCACTCCCCTCGGTCACTACATCCCACTCCCCTCGGTCACTACATCCCACTCCCCTCAGTCACTACATCCCACTCCCCTCGGTCACTATATCCCACTCCCCTCAGTCACTACATCCCACTCCATCAGTCACTACATCCCACTCCCCTCAGTCACTACATCCCACTCCCTCAGTCCCCTCAGCCTACTCCCCTCAGTCTTTTCATCCCACTCACCTCAGTCCGCTCAGCCTACTCCCCTCAGTCTTTTCATCCCACTCCCCTCAGTCTCCTCATCCCACTCCCCTCAGTAAGAGACTGGATGACTCTGAGGGACTGAGTATTTCAGCAGTTACACTGGGTGAACAGTCTGTGTAGAATGGACCCCAGAAGGCAGATACCTGGGGCTGTAGACCCCGCTGGGATAGTGGATGGACGGGCAGTGGATTCGAGAGTCGATTGTTCCTCGGGCCCCTGAGTTGGGGATGTCTCTGGATCTGTAACAAAGGAAGAGAGACATGGGAGAGTGGAGAACAGCCGGACAGTTCATCAGGCTGATAATGAAGCCCGGAGATTGTCTTTCTATAACCCCGAATATCGCAATCCCACTCCCCGGGACCTGTAAATCTAGGAGAGGGAGCGTGGGGGGGGGGCCCAGTGCTACACTGGGGGTCTATCGCCATCACTGGGCACCCCAGGGAACAGAGTGTCCGACACACACACAGAACAGAGTCTGATTCAGCTCCCTGGAGCTTTGGTGAAAAGATCACTTTGTGTTTCAGATCCTTTAACTTTCTTATTGGTGTTGCTGACACGGGACATCCCAGGGTCACCCTCTGGGTCATTCACAATCGCCAATGTACCTGTGCAATAAGCCAAGTAACAGAGGGATGTCGGCTTCAACTGGTAAACGGAGTAACTGGTGCAGTTTTTGATCTTTATCTCCCGGGTCAAGTCGCAGGGATTTCTATCCCAGTGAAAACACACTGTCCTCGTCACTTCTCCCTGTCCCACGGTGGGGTGAGTTCCTGAAATGAGGATTATAAATATTGAAGGATGTAACGGAGGTGAACAGTGCTGGACAGTGAATGTAAATCTGAGATTATAAAGTCTGAAAGTACCGTTTAACCAGCCTGGGAAGTTTGTGGAGCAGTGATTCGCTGGGACCGCAGTCTCCGGAATCTTCCATCCGCCAGAACTGAAACAACAATCACACAGAGTCAGTCAGCCCCTGAACTGATTCAATGATCAACTGAGAGAAGCTGTTCCCCTTTCCCTGGATCCACTCCCTGCCCCATTGCTCTGACTGATGGTCCCGCTCTCTCCACACAACCGCTTCCTAATCTCACACTTTGCTCTCTTCAGCACATTTACTCCTGGTTTATTGATCAGTTTATCTGTCACTTCCCCCTCACGTTACCTTTTAAATCTGTACCATCCTTGGACAAGATCCCAATCACACTGTCTGTTTCCGATACAGTCAGTCACACCACAATCCGTGCTCCTCCAGGACTGGTCCAGGACTGTGTGATCGACACACGGGTCAGTGAGTGAGGAGTCTGTGACTGAGGGACAGAAAGGTGTTTAATGTTAATATAAAGCACAGTTAATGTTACACAGCGCCTTGTACCCCCTGAAGCACCAATAACCTCAGTCTCACTCTCCGCCCTGGTAAAAACTGCCCCAAATTAAACCTGGATCCTTTCCTCCTTCTCTAAACCTGGTTCTAATCTGTCTCCCAGCTCAGCCTCCCCTCCAACTCACTGCTCACAGACAGACCTCATGGGGTATCTCAGTCCCCAGGGGAACACTGAGCGCAGAGAGTGGGGACACTGGATGGTCAGTGGGAGATACCAATGGGGTATCTCAGTCCCCAGGTGAACACTGAGTGTAGAGGGGGGGACACTGGATGGTCAGTGGGAGATACCATGGGGTATCTCAGTCCCCAGGTGAACACTGAGTGTAGAGGGTGGGGACACTGGATGGTCAGTGGGAGATACCATGGGGTATCTCAGTCCCCGGGTGAACACTGAGTGTAGAGGGTGGGGACACTGGATGGTCAGTGGGAGATACCATGGGGTATCTCAGTCCCCTGGTGAATACTGAGTGTAGAGAGTGGGAACACTGGATGGTCAGTGGGAGATACCATGGGGTATCTCAGTCCCCGGGTGAACACTGAGTGTAGAGGGTGGGGACACTGGATGGTCAGTGGGAGATACCATGGGGTATCTCAGTCCCCAGGTGAACACTGAGTGTAGAGGGTGGGGACACTGGATGGTCAGTGGGAGATACCATGGGGTATCTCAGTCCCTGGGTGAACACTGAATGTAGAGGGTGGGGACACTGGATGGTCAGTGGGAGATACCATGGGGTATCTCAGTCCCCGGGTGAACACTGAGTGTAGAGAGTGGGGTCACTGGATGTTCAGTGGGAGATACCATGGGGTATCTCAGTCCCCAGGTGAACACTGAGTGTAGAGGGTGGGGACACTGGATGGTCAGTGGGAGATACCATGGGGTATCTCAGTCCCCGGGTGAACACTGAGTGTAGAGGGTGGGGACACTGGATGGTCAGTGTCTTAATCCTGGGGTTAAATTCGATTCGAAATAATTCGGTGTTCTTGGTTCTTCACTGATAAACCTATAACATTATTTATATATATATATGTATATGTCAATAATGAAGATATTAATCCTGAATCTATAAATGTTGAATATCAAATGTATTTTCATAATATGTTGAATATTATCTGATAAATATTCTGATAGAATGACTGAGTGTAGGAATATCACAGAATCACAGAACAGTATAGCACAGAAGGAGGTCACTCGGCCCATCGAATCTGCGCTTGTTCTTTCAAACAGAAATCCAGTTAGTCCCACTCACTCGCTCTTTCCCCACATTGTTGCGGTTTTTTTTCCATCATGTTTTCATCCAATTCCCTTCTGAAGGTTACTATTGAATCTGTTTCCATCAGGCTATCCGGCAATGTATTCCAACTTCTCTATTATCCATTCCTGGGATGTGGGCAAGGCCAGGATTTATTGCCCGACCCGAATGGCCCCTTGACAAGCTGGTTGTGAGCCGCCTGCTTGAACCGCTGCAGTCCGTGTGGTGAAGGTGCTCCCACAGTGCTGTTAGGGAGGGGGTTCCTGGGTTTGGACCCAGCGACGATGAAGGAACGGCCGATGTATTTCCAAGTCGGGATGTGTGTGTGTGACTGGGAGGGGAACGTGGAGGTGGTGGTGTTCCCACGCGCCTGCTGCCCTTGTCCTTCGAGGGGGGAGAGCTCGCGGGTTTGGGATGAGCTCCTGATGAAGCCTTGGCGAGTTGCTGCAGTGCATCTTGTAGACGGTAGCCACGGAGCGCCGGTGGTGGAGGGAGTGAATGTTTAAACCCTTCGATCTAAATCCTTCATGGCTTTAAGCACCTCCCTCAATTCTTCTCTTCACCTTCTCGACACTGAGACCAACAGCCCCAGTTTCTCCAGTCTATCACAGTAACTACAATCCCACATCTCTGTAACTATTCTAGTAAATCCTCTTCTGCACCCTCTCCAAAGCTGCAGATACTTCCTAAAGTGTGGTGCCCAGACTTGGACACAATTCTCCTGCTGGGACCCAAATCGTGAATTTGAAATCTAAATTTTAAGATAAATTTAAGAATGGAACGTAAAGGTGATAAATTAATGATCGTGAGAAATATAAACAAACATACGAATGTAAATGATCATTTAAACGTGCAAATACTTAAGTATCCGTATTACATATAAAAAACAAATCCAGCTGTCTAAATATTAGAAAGAGTTGTGTAAATATAACTATAATATTTGCAGTACAAATCCGTTTATATGTGCAAAGAAAGATCGGTGATTTAAGGGCATCTTACAAATAAAAAACATAAGATGAACATTCTTAAATCTCTTGAGGTGTAAACAGACTCCAGGAAGGAGGGGAATTAATAATATCGATTAACAATGCCAATATTAAATATCGATCATAAATAAATCATGCAAATATGAATCGATAATACAAATATTAAGTATCTATTACAAAACCCTAATGAATATTATGAATCAATAAAGCAGTTAAATATCGATCATAAATACATCATGCAAATATGAATCGATAATACAAATATTAAATAACTATTTCAAGTACATAATAAATAATACATGAAGATAAGAAATAGGAGCAGGCGTCGGCCATTTAGCCCCTCGAGCCTGTTGCACCATTATATAAGATCAGGGCTGATATGACCTTGGTCTCAACACTTCCTCGCCCGCTCCCCATAACCCCATAATATGAATCAATAATACAAATAATATATATCTATTACAAATACATAATCATTATATGAATCAATAATGAAAATAATAAATAGCTATTAAAATCGCATAATTAATATTAATCAATAATGAAAATATTAAAGATATATTACAAATTCATAAATAATATAAATCGGTAATGCAAATATTAATATCTGACAAATGCATAATAAATAATTTGAATCAATGATGCAAATATTAAATATCTATTACAAATGCTGAATAAATAATATCAATCAGTAACATAAAAATTAAAAATATATTACATCGAAACATAGAAAATAGGTTCAGGAGTCGGCCATTCGGCCCTTCGAGCCTGCACCACCATTCAATAAGATCATGGCTGATCATTCCTTCAGTACCCATTTCCTGCTTTCTCTCCATACCCCTCGATCCCTTTAGGCGTAAGGACCATATCTAACTCCCTCTGGAATATATCCAATGAACTGGTTTCAACAACTCTCTGTGGTAGAGAATTCCACAGGTTCACCACTCTCTGGGTGAGGAAGTTTCTCCTCATCTCGGTCCTAAATGGCTTACCCCTTATCCTAAGACTGTGTCCCCTGGTTCTGGACTTCCCCAACATCGGGAACATTCTTCCTGCATCTAACCTGTCCAGTCCCGTCAGAATTTTATATGTTTCTATGAGATTCCCTCTCATCCTTCTAAACTCCAGTGTATAAAGGCCCAGTCGATCCAGTCTCTCCTCATATGTCAGTTCTGCCATCCCGGGAATCAGTCTGGTGAACCTTCGCTGCACTCCCCCAATAGCAAGAACGTCCTTCCTCAGATTAGGAGAACAAAACATAAGAACATAAGAACATAAGAACATGGAACAGGAGTCGGCTATCGAGCCCCTCGAGCCTGCTCCGCCATTCAATAAGATCATGGCTGATCTGGCCGTGGACTCAGCTCCACTTACCCGCCCTCTCCCCGTAACCCTTAATTCCCTTATTGATTAAAAATCTATCGATCTGTGTTCTGAATACATTCAATGAGCTAGCCTCAACTGCTTCCTTGGGCAGAGAATTCCACAGATTCACAACCCTCTGGGAGAAGAAATTCCTTCTCAACTCAGTTTAAAATTGGCTCCTCCGTATTTTGAGGCTGTGCCCCCTAGTTCTAGTCTCCCCGACCAGTAGACACAACCTCTCTGCCTCTCTCTTGTCTATCCCTTTCATTATTTTAAATGTTTCTATAAGATCACCCCTCATCCTTCTGAACTCCAACGAGTAAAGACCCAGTCTACTCAATCTATCATCATAAGGTAACCCCCTCATCTCCGGAATCTGCCTAGTGAACCGTCTCTGTGTCTCCTCCAAAGCTAGTATATCCTTCCTGAAGTAAGGTGACCAAAACTGCACGCAGTACTCCAGGTGCGGCCTCACCAATACCCTGTACAGTTGCAGCAGGACCTCCCTGCTTTTGTACTCCATCCCTCTCGCAATGAAGGCCAACATTCCATTCGCCTTCCTGATTACCTGCTGCACCTGCAAACTAACTTTTTGGGATTCATTCACAAGGACCCCCAGGTCCCTCTGCACCGCAGCATGTTGTAATTTCTCCCCATTCAAATAATATTCTCTTTTACTGTTTTTTTTCCCAAGGTGGATGACCTCACACTTTCCGACATTGTATTCCATCTGCCAAACCTTAGCCCATTCGCTTAAGCTATCTCAATCTCCTTGCAGCCTTTCTGTGTCCTCTGCACAACCCGCTTTCCCACTAATCTTTGTGTCATCTGCAAATTTTGTTGCACTACACTCTGTCCCCTCTTCTAGGTCATCTATGTATATTGTAAACAGTTGTGGTCCCAGCACCGATCCCTGTGGCAGACCACTAACCACTGATTTCCAACCCGAAAAGGACCCATTTATCCCGACTCTCTGCTTTCTGTTGGTCAGCCAATTCTCTATCCATGCTAATGCATTTCCTCTGACTCTGCGTACCTTTATCTTCTGCAGTAACCTTTTGTGTGGCACCTTATCGAATGCCTTTTGATTACACATGCACAATAAAATAATAATTCACTAATACAAATATTAAATACTATTGGGGCATGAACTATTTACAATCTATATTAATGATTTGGATGAAGGGATGAGAGTAATGGAGCCATGTTTGCTGATGATACAAAGATGGGTGGGAGAGCCAGTTGTGAGCAGGACACAATGTACAAATAGATATAGGCAGGCAAAGTGTGTGGGTAAAAAATTGGCCGATGAAGTATTAGGTGGGAAACTGTGAGGTTATCCACTTTGGGAGGAAAAATAAAAAAGCTAATTATTATTTAAATGGGGAGAAATTGCAAAGTGCTGCAGTACAGCGGGACCTGGGGGTTACTTGTGCATGAAACACAAAAGGATAGTATGCAGGTACAGCAAGTGATCAGGAAGGCCAATGGTATCTTGGCCTTTATTGCGAAGGGGATGGAGTATAAAAGCAGGGAAGTCTTGCTCCAGTTACACAGGGTATTGGTGAGGCCACACCTGGAGTACTGCGTGCACAGTTCTGGTCTCCTTAATTAAGGAGGAATATACTTGCATTGGAAGCAGTTCAGAAAAGGTTCACTGGGATGAATGCGAAGATGACGGGTTTGTCTTATGAAGAAAGGTTCAGCCGGTTGGGCCTCTACTCATTGGAGTTTAGAAGAATGAGAGGTGAACTTGTTGAAACATATAAGATTCTGAGGGGGCTCGACAGGGTAGATGCAGAGAGGATTTTCCCCTTGTGGGGAAATCTAGAACTAGGGGGCATAGTTTCCGAATAAGGTGCCGCCCCTTTAGAACGGAGCTGAGGAGGAATTTCTTCTCTTTGAGGGTCGTGTATTTTTGGAATTCTCTGCCGCAGAGAGCTGTGGAGGCTGGGTCATTGATTATATTTAAGGTGGAGATGGACAGATTTTTGAACGATCAGGGAGTGAAGGCATATGGGGAGTGGGCGGGGAAGTGGAGTTGAGGCCAAGATCAGATCAGCCACGATATTATTGAATGGCGGAGCAGGCTCGAGGGGCCAAATGGTCGACTCCTGCTCCTATTTCTTATGTTCTTATGCTCTATTACAAATATGTAATAAACAATACAAATCAATACTCCAATTATGAAAGATATATTCCAAGTGCATAATAATTAACATGAATCAATAATGCAAGTGTGAAATATCCATCACAAATGCATAATAAATAATATAAATCAGTAATGCAAATATTAAAGTTATAACACAAAGGAATAATTAATAATATAAATCTGTAATGCAAAGATTAAAGTGATATTTTAAAGGAATAATGAATAATATGCATCAATAATGCAATATTTGAGATATATTAAAAATATATAATAAAATCAATGAGAATAGCAAATATTAAATACTGTAACAAATACATTATAATTAATAATCAATGATTCAAATGTGAAATATCGATCACAGATGCATTATAATAAAATGAATCAATAAGGCAATACTTGAGATATATTACACATGTCTAATTAATAATATAAATCTGTAATAAAAATATTAAATACAATAACAAATGTATAATAATTAATATTAATCAAATATGCAAATGTGAAACATCCATCACAAATCCATTATAACAAAATGAATCAATAATGAAAATATTCATGAACATGCAGAATATGAATTAGTAATAAAAAAATAAGATTTATAACAAATGTGCAATAAATTATATCAATCTTAATGCAAAAATTGAAGATATGTTACAAATGCATAACAATTAATATTAATCAACGATGAAAATGTTGAATATGTATAAAAAATGCATAATACATTAGATGAATCTATAATGCAAATGATTAAGAACTAAAACAAATGTTTAATGATTAATAATAATCAGTAATGCCTATATTAAAGATATATTAAAATATATATTATAAAATATGAATCAATATTGCAAGTATTAAATTCTATTACCAATGCATAATAAATAACATAAATCAGTAATGCAAAAATTAAAGATATATTACAAAGGAATAATAAATAATATCAATAATGCAATATTTGAGATATTATAAATGTAAAATTAGTAATATCAATCAGAATTACAAACATTTTATATATATTACAAATGCAGAATAATATTAATCAAAGGTACAAATGTGAAATCTCTATCACAATTGTATAATAATTAACATGAATCGATAATGCAAATACTCAAGATCTATTACAAAGGAATGCTAAAAACATCAATTAGTATTGCAAATATTAAATACCATAACTAATGCATAATAATTAATATTAATCAAAGATGGAAATGTAAAATATCTATCACAGGTGCATCATAACAAAATGAATCAATAATACAATATTTGAGATATATTACAACTGCATAATCAGTAACATAAATCCATAACAAAAATATTAAACACTATACCAAATGCATAATAATTAATATTAGTCAAATATGCAAATGGTAGATATCCATCACAAATGCATAATAAGTAACATGTATCAATAATGAAAACATTCATCAACTATTAAAAATGCAGAATCAGAATTACTAATGAAAAAAATTAAATATATAACAGGCGTAATAAATTATATCAATGTGTAATGCAAAAATTAAAGGTATGTTACAGATGCATATTAATTAATATTAATCAGTGATGCAAATATTAAATACTATTACAAATGCATAATAATGAATATTAATCAAGGATGCAAATGTTAACTATCTATCAAAATGCATAATAAGTTCCATGAATCTATCGTGCAAATGATCAAGAACTACAACAAATGCATAATAATTAATATTAATCAAAGATGCAAATGTGAAATATCGATCACAGGTGCATCATAATGAAATGAATCAATAATGCAATGTTTGAGATATATTACTAATGCCTAATAAATAACATAAATCAGTTACGCAAATATTAAATACTATAACAAATGGATAATAATTAATATTAATCAAAAATGCAAATGTGAAATATCGATCAGAGATGCATCAGAACAAAATGAATCAATAATGCAATACTTGAGATATATTACTAATGTCTAATAAATAATATAAATCTGTAATAAAAAGATTAATTACTATACCAAATGTATAATAATTAATAGTAAATATATCTCTCACAAATGCATAATAAATGGTATGGATCAATAATGAAAACATTCAGTAACTATTACAAATGCAGAATCTGAATCAGTCATGAACAAAATTAGATATATAACAAAGGCGTAATAAATTATAGCAATGTGTAATGCGAAAATTAAAGATATGTTACAGATATATATTAATTAATAATAAGTAATGCAAATATTAAATACTATTGCAAATGCAGAATAATTAATACTAATCAAAGATGCAATTGTGAAATATCGATCACAATTGTATAATAATTAATATCAATCAATAATGCAAATACTCAAGATCTATGACAAAGGAATGCTAAACAATATCAAACAGTATTGTAAATATTAAATACCTGTGACAAATGCATAATAAATACCAGGAATTCGAAATGCAAAAATTAAAGATAGATCACAAATGTATAATAAATAATATTAATCAGTAATGCAAATGTTAAATACTATAACAAATGCATAATAATTAATATTGATCAAAGATGCAAATGTGAAATATCGATCAAAGATGCATTATAACAAAATGAATCAATAAGGCAATACTTGAGATATATTACTAAAGCATAATAAATAATATAAATTCGTAAGAAAAATATTAACTACGATACCAAATGCATAATAATTAATATTAATCAAAGATGCAAATGTGAAATATCGATCACAGATGCATTATAACAAAATGAATCAATAAGGCAATACTTGAGATATAATACTAAAGCATAATAAATAATATAATTTCGTAAGAAAAATATTAACTACGATACCAAATGCATAATAATTAATATTAATCAAATATGCAAATACGAAACATCTATCACAAATGCAGAATAAATAGTATGAATCAATAATGAAAAAATTCATTAATTGTTACTAATGGAGAATCAGAATTACGAATGAAAAAAAATAAGATATAATAAAGGCGTAATAAATTACATCAATGTGTAATGCAAAAATTAAAGATAGGTTACAGATGCAGAATAATTAATATTATACAATGATGCAAATGTTAAATATCTATAAAAATGCATAATAAATTATATGAATTTATAAAACAATGATCAAGAACTATAACAAATGTATAATGAATAATATCAGTCAATAATGCAAATATTAAAGATATATTAAAAATGCGTATAATGTAATATGAATCAATAATAAAAGTTTGAAAGTTTATAACAAGTACATCATACATAATATCAATCAGTATTGCAAATATTAAATATCTGTGATAAATGCATAATAAATACCAGGAATTAGTAATGTCAAATTAAAGACAAATGCATAAAAAGTAATATAAATCATAATTGCAAATATGAAATATTTATCACAATTACATAATAATTAATCATAATCAAAAACGCAAATGTGAAATATTTATCATAAATGTATAATAAATAATTTGAATCAATAATGCAAATATTAAATATCTATAACTAATGTATAATGAATAATAAGAATCAATAATGCAAATACTAAAGATATATTAAAATGCATATTATATAATATGAATCAAAAATGCAAGTAATATAGTCTATTACCAATGCATAATAAATAATATAAGTCAGTACTGCAAAAATTAATTATACATAACATGTGTAATAAATAATATAAATCAGCAATGAAAATATTACAAATGTTGAATTTTTACACCTGTTCGGTAATTCAGGTTATGTATATAATATTGTGTAAGTATGTATGGCACGGAATTATAATTAATTTACAGGCACAGGAAGAGGCAATTTTCCCGACCTGGTCCTAACACTGATTATGCTCCACACGAGCCCCCTCCCAGCCGTCTTCCTCTCAGCCCATCAATATATCCTTCTATTCCTTTCCCTCTGTGTGTTCATCGAGCTCAGCCGTGGATAATCTCTGCCTCTCGCCTCAGCCCCTCTGTCTGGTCACGAGCTCCCCATTCTCCCCACTCTCTGGGTAAAGAAGTTTCTCCTGAATTCCCCATTGGATTTATTGGTGACAGATTTATCTTATATTGGTGGCTCCCGAGATCTCGTCTCGTCTATAAGTGGAAACACCTTCTACACGTTTACTGTCAGAATTTTAAAGCCCTCGATCAGGTCCCCCTCAGCCTTTTTCTTTTCTAGAGAAAAGCGGCCCAGCTTGTTCAGTGTTTCCTGATCGTTATAACAGCTCAGTTCTGGTTTCATCTTGTAAAAGTTGATTCACTCCCTCTCCAGTGCCTCTACATCCCTTTTGTGTAATGTGGAGACCAAAACTGTGCACAGAAATGATGGAATACCTATCACAAATCCGATCAGTAATTAAAAGTATAAATAATAGCAATGGAAGAATTTCAATGTAAACTCCATGTTGGAACTTCTCCGCTCAGATTTCCACCCCTGCCACAGACCTGAAGCTGCCCTGATGCAAATCACACACCTGAGGAGATTTTGCAGATTTGTATACATGAAGACATTAAATACACACAGTGCAGTTTGTCGACAATGAAAATGACTTACTCAGGTAACCCAGAATGAGCAGCAGAGTCCTCATCTTACTGGGGGATATTCTGGAAGTGAAAACAGGGAATTAATATTGGAGAAAGTTGAGGGGACAGGGAGATCAGAGGGAACTGTAAATAGGGAGTTGGACAGGGAATCAGAGGGTACATCAATTTATAATCGGGAAGCTCCACCCCTCTCCCTCACTGGGACCCTACAGACAGAGGTGAGCTCTCCCCCTCTCTCCCTCACTGGGACCCTACAGACAGAGGTGAGCTCTATCTCTCTCCCTCACTGGGACCCTACAGACAGAGGTGAGCTCTATCTCTCTCCCTCTCTGGGACACTACAGACAGAGGTGAGCTCTCTCTCTCTCTCCCTCCCTCACTGGGACCCTACAGACAGAGGTGAGCTCTATCTCTCTCCCTCTCTGGGACACTACAGACAGAGGTGAGCTCTCTCTCTCTCTCCCTCCCTCACTGGGACCCTACAGACAGAGGTGAGCTCTCCCTCTCTCCCTCACTGGGACCCTACAGACAGAGGTGAGCTCTATCTCTCTCCCTCACTGGGACCCTACAGACAGAGGTGAGCTCTCCCTCTCTCCCTCACTGGGACCCTACAGACAGAGGTTAGCTCTCCCTCTCTCCCTCACTGGGACCCTACAGACAGAGGTGAGCTCTCTCTCTCTCCCTCACTGGGACCCTACAGACAGAGGTGAGCTCTAACTCTCTCCCTCACTGGGACCCTACAGACAGAGGTGAGCTCTATCTCTCTCCCTCACTGGGACCCTACAGACAGAGGTGAGCTCTATCTCTCTCCCTCACTGGGACACTACAGACAGAGGTGAGCTCTCGCTCTCTCTCTCATTGGGACCCTACAGACAGAGGTGAGCTCTATCTCTCTCCCTCACTGGGACCCTACAGACAGAGGTGAGCTCTATCTCTCTCCCTCACTGGGACCCTACAGACAGAGGTGAGCTCTCGCTCTCTCTCTCACTGGGACCCTACAGACAGAGGTGAGCTCTATCTCTCTCCCTCACTGGGACCCTACAGACAGAGGTGAGCTCTATCTCTCTCCCTCACTGGGACCCTACAGACAGAGGTGAGCTCTATCTCTCTCCCTCACTGGGACCCTACAGACAGAGGTGAGCTCTATCTCTCTCCCTCACTGGGACCCTACAGACAGAGGTGAGCTCTCGCTCTCTCTCTCACTGGGACCCTACAGACAGAGGTGAGCTCTATCTCTCTCCCTCACTGGGACCCTACAGACAGAGGTGAGCTCTAACTCTCTCCCTCACTGGGACACTACAGACAGAGTTCAGTGCCAGGTTCTCTCCTATCCCCGATAAACCAGTTTTTTGACGAGAATCCTTCCCTGGTTTTTCCAATTCTCGAACACCACTGGTTAAACCGTGCTGACTCTCTCCCCCGCAGGTCCCTCTCCAGTCTCCCCTGATTATAAACCTTTTAACACAGTCCATTACTGAGGTCTGAACCTGGACAGGACAAGTTCCACACAGTCCTGGGTCCCAACTTCAAACCCCTGAGCTGCTGCTAAAATCCCCTTCACACCCCACTGCTTACCCGAGTCTCCAAACGCGGTGTCGCTGTGTGAGATACAGAGGTCTGATCACCGGCACCCTTCTCAGTCCCAGTAACAGCTCGCTGTGAGCAGTGACAGTCTCAGTGACAGCTCATATAACCAGACCCACAGCACCAGAGGTGCGTGCAGCAATCGGCAGTGCTGATTGGCTGACACCTTATCATTTACTGATGATCTTTAATATGGCAGAATCCATGCAAATGTAACAATTTTAATTAAGGGACCTGTGAGAGACAAATGAGTAAACATCTCTTCTGGGCCCATGGTAACCAGGTGGGCATTGCTGCAATAACAGAATTTGTCTTCAGCTGCCCAGCATGAAGGGTGCAGGGGCAGTGGGACTGGGGAGGGTCTGAGCATGTTATGGTCAGTATTGGGGAAATGTCTGTGTGTGTATTGGGACTGGGAGGGTCTGAGCATGTTCTGGTCAGTATTGGGGAAAGGTCTGTGTGTGTATTGGGACTGGGGAGGGTCTGAGCATGTTATGGTCAGTATTGGGGAAATGTCTGTGTGTGTATTGGGACTGGGAGGGTCTGAGCATGTTCTGGTCAGTATTGGGGAAAGGTCTGTGTGTGTATTGGGACTGGGAGGGTCTGAGCATGTTATGGTCAGTATTGGGGAAAGGTCTGTGTGTGTATTGGGACTGGGGAGGGTCTGAGCATGTTATGGTCAGTATTGGGGAAAGGTCTGTGTGTGTATTGGGACTGGGGAGGGTCTGAGCATGTTATGGTCAGTATTGGGGAAAGGTCTGTGTGTGTATTGGGACTGGGGAGGGTCTGAGCAAGTTATGGTCAGTATTGGGGAAAGGTCTGTGTGTGTATTGGGACTGGGGAGGGTCTGAGCATGTTATGGTCAGTATTGGGGAAAGGTGTGTGTGTGTATTGGGACTGAGGAGGGTCTGAGCATGTTCTGGTCAGTATTGGGGAAAGGTCTGTGTGTGTATTGGGACTGGGAGGGTCTGAGCATGTTATGGTCAGTATTGGGGAAAGGTCTGTGTGTGTATTGGGACTGGGGAGGGTCTGAGCATGTTATGGTCAGTATTGGGGAAAGGTCTGTGTGTGTATTGGGACTGGGGAGGGTCTGAGCATGTTATGGTCAGTATTGGGGAAAGGTCTGTGTGTTTATTGGGACTGGGGAGGGTCTGAGCAAGTTATGGTCAGTATTGGGGAAAGGTCTGTGTGTGTATTGGGACTGGGGAGGGTCTGAGCAAGTTATGGTCAGTATTGGGGAAAGGTCTGTGCGTGTATTGGGACTGGGGAGGGTCTGAGCAAGTTATGGTCAGTATTGGGGAAAGGTCTCTGTGTGTATTGGGACTCTAATGGCCATGCAAACATTGGAAATAGGAGCAGGATTCGGTCTTTCGGCGCCTCGAACCTGTTCCGCCATTCAATAAGATCATGGCTGATCCTCTACCTCAACTCCACCGTCCTGCCCAATCCCCATATCCCTTGGTTCCCAACGTCTATCGATCTCTGTCCTGAATATACTCAACGACTGGTCCTCCACAGCCCTCTGGGGCAGAGAACTCCGAAGATTCACCACCCTCTGAGTGAAGAAATTTCTCCTCATCTCAGCCCTAAATGACCGAGCCCTTATCCTGAGACTGTGTGACCCCTGATTCCGGACTCTCCAGCCAGGGGAGAAAAGAATCTCTCGGTGTCTACCCTGTCAAGCCCTCGAAGAATTGTACACATTTTCAATGAGACGACCGCTCATTGTTCTAAACTCCAGAGAGTATGGGCCCATTCCACTCAATCTCACGTCACGGGACCGAGTTCCCCGATCGCCTTCGGCCGGGAGAGCCAGACCTCGGTTTCGACCAGCACACTGCGTCAGTGCATCGGGCTGAACGGGCTGAGTCAGGGCACCCCTCGGGGACCGGGTCAGTCCATCCATTGCAGAGCCTGTAGCGATAGCCCTTCCCTCTAAGGTGCAGGGTTTGTCCGCTGCCAACATCAGTATGTGTATGGGCCTTAAAAGGACTGATTTTTGGTTGCTGTGAAATGCAGCAGGAGCCATGGGACAAGCCCCAACGGTGACGTCACGAAAGGCAGAAACATTTTCATTTCGAACTTTGTGTGATTTGTGGAAAAACACCTTTTGTCCGTGGGGCCGCACCTGGAGTATTGTGAGCAGTTCTGGTCTCCTTACCTCAGGAAGGATACACTTGCCACAGAGGGAGTGCAGCGAAGGTTCACCAGACTGATTCCTGGGGTGGCAGGACTGTGGTACGAGGAGAGATTGGGTCGACTGGGCCTGTATTCACTGGAGTTTAGAAGAATGAGAGGGGATCTCATTGAAACGTATACAATTCTGACGGGGTTGGACAGACTGGATGTGGGGAGGGTGTTTCCCCGGGGCTGGGAAGTCTAGAACAAGGGGTCACACAGTCTCAGGATACAGGGTAGGAAATTTAGGAGCGAGATGAGGAGAAATGTTTTCACTCCGAGGGAGGTGAACCTGTGGAATTCTCGACCACAGAAGGCTGTGGAGGCCAAGTCACTGAATATATTTAAGAGGGAGATAGATAGGTTTCTAGACACAAAAGGCATCAAGGGGTCTGGGGACAAAGCGGGAATATGGTGTTGAGATAGAGCATCTGTCATGTTCATATTGAATGGTGCTGCAGATTCGAGGGGCCGAATGGCCGACTACTGCTCCTATTTTCTATGTTTCTGTATTTCTAAGTTTTTATGTAACAGAGGGAGGGTGGGAGTCCCGGAGCCCGGCAACACTGCAGGCCCCGCTCCCCTCCCCCAGCCGGATTTCACCCTCCGCTCCCTCCACTGGAGGAGAGAAGACCGAGAGGTGGTCTTATTGAAACGTGTGAAGATGCTGAGGGGGGCTGGAAGAGGCTCGATGCAGAGAGGATCTTTCCCCCCGGTGGGGGGGTGGGGAATTCTAGAACTGGGGGGGTGGGGAATTCTAGAACTGGGGGGGGTGGGGAATTCTAGAACTGGGGGGTGGGGAATTCTAGAACTGGGGGGGTGGGGAATTCTAGAACTGGGGGGGTGGGGAATTCTAGAACTGGGGGGGTGGGGAATTCTAGAACTGGGGGGGTGGGGAATTCTAGAACTGGGGGGGGGTGGGGAATTCTAGAACTGGGGGGGTGGGGAATTCTAGAACTGGGGGGGTGGGGAATTCTAGAACTGGGGGGGGGGGTGGGGAATTCTAGAACTGGGGGGGTGGGGAATTCTAGAACTGGGGGGGTGGGGAATTCTAGAACTGGGGGGGTGGGGAATTCTAGAACTGGGGGGGGGGGGGGAATTCTAGAACTGGGGGGGTGGGGAATTCTAGAACTGGGGGGATGGGGAATTCTAGAACTGGGGGGGATGGGGAATTCTAGAACTGGGGGGATGGGGAATTCTAGAACTGGGGGGGGTGGGGAATTCTAGAACTGGGGGGGGGCACGGTTTCAGAATAAAGGGGTCGCCTGTTTCGAATGGAGACCAGGATGAATTTCTTCTCCTGAATCTGTGCCATTCTCTGCTCCCGGCGAGATACGGAGACTAAATTTTGGACATTTAGTTGAAGAACAAACACAGAGTCCCATTCCTTGTCCCAGTATGAGTGGGCACGCCACAGTCAGGGTTCTGGGACTTTGCTTCCTGATCGGGGGCTGTCAGCAGTGTTGCCTGATCTGGTTTCCATAATTCATTCTCCTAGCTCGCCTTAGTTTGCATACGTTGCTAAATGTGCTCCCATTAAAATATACATCTATGTGCCTGATGTGAAGCATCTATTGTTCTCAGTGCATGAGCATCATTTGATAAAGATTACCTCATAGAACCACAGAATGATACAGCACGGAAGGAGACAATTCTGCCCATGGTGTTGTGCTAGATCTATGAAAGAGCGATCCGGTTAATCCCACTCCCCTCGCTCATTCCCCGCAGACCGGGACACCTTACCCCTTCAACTACTGATCCAATTCCTCCTTTGAAAGTCACCATGGAAACTGCTCCCACCGCCCTTTCGGGCAGCGCGTTTAATAAGAACATAAATAGGAGCAGGAGTGGGCCATTCAGCCCCTCGAGCCTGCTCCACCATTTAATACCATCATGACTGATCCGATGATGGACACAGCTCCACTTCCCTGCCCGCCCTCTTATCCCCTTATCGGTTAAGGAACTGTCTATCTCTGTCTCAAATATATTCAATGTCCCGGCTCCCACAACTCTCTGAGGCAGCGAGTTCCACAGATTTACAACCCTCTGAGAGAAGGAATTCCTCCTCATCTCAGTTTTAAATGGGCGGCCCCTTATTCTAAGACCATGCCCCCTAGTTCTAGTCTCCCCCATCAGTGGGAACATCCTCTCTGCATCCACCTTGTCGAGCCCCCCTCATAATCTTATACGTTTCGATAAGATCACCTCTCATTCTTCTGAACTCCAATGAGTAGAGGCCCAACCTCCTCAACCTTTCCTCATAAGTCAACCCCCTCATCCCCGGAATCAACCGAGTGAACCTTCTCTGAATTCTGTGCAATTCTCTGCCTCAGAGAGCTGTGAAGGCTGGGTCTTTGAATATATTTAAAGTGGAGTTACACAGATTTTTGAGCGATTAAGGGAGTGAAGGGTTCTGGGGAGCGGGCAGGGAAGTGGAGCTGAGTCCATGATCGGATCAGCCATGATCGTATTGAATGGTGGAGCAGGCTCGCGGGGCCGAATGGCCGACTCCTGCACCTATTTCTTATGTTCTTACGAGTGACTCACCTCCTGACTCCCCAAAGCCTTTCCAAGGCGGGTAGATGGGGTTCAGGTACAGATATAGCAATGATCCCATTGAATGGCGGCGTGGGCTGGAGGGGTTAAATTGTTGTTTCCGTGTTGCGATGACTCTCAGAACTCTCTCTCTCTCTCTCTCCTAAGTAGTTTGCATTAGATCTGAAATGTACACCTGTGGCCAGGCAACAGATCCTATCGGTGTTTCTGATCTGAACAGTTCTCTGTCTCTCAGCACTCTCTGACGCACACAACAGCAGTGCTCCCTCAGTACTGCCCCTCCGACAGTGCGGCACTCCCTCAGTACTGCCCCTCCGACAGTGCGGCACTCCCTCAGTACTGCCCCTCCGACAGTGCGGCACTCACTCAGTACTGTCCCTCCGACAGTGCGGCACTCCCTCAGTACTGTCCCTCCGACAGTGCGGCACTCCCTCAGTACTGTCCCTCCGACAGTGCGGCACTCCCTCAGTAGTGCCCCTCCGACAGTGCGGCACTCCCTCAGTAGTGCCCCTCCGACAGTGCGGCACTCCCTCAGTACTGCCCCTCCGACAGTGCGGCACTCCCTCAGTACTGCCCCTCCGACAGTGCGGCACTCCCTCAGTACTGTCCCTCCGACAGTGCGGCACTCCCTCAGTAGTGCCCCTCCGACAGTGCGGCACTCCCTCAGTACTGTCCCTCCGACAGTGCGGCACTCCCTCAGTACTGTCCCTCCGACAGTGCGGCACTCCCTCAGTACTGCCCCTCCGACAGTGCGGCACTCCCTCAGTACTGCCCCTCCGACAGTGCGGCACTCCCTCAGTACTGCCCCTCCGACAGTGCGGCACTCCCTCAGTACTGCCCCTCCTACAGTGCGGCACTCCCTCAGTACTGCCCCTCCGACAGTGCGGCACTCCCTCAGTACTGCTCCTCCGACAGTACAGCACTCCCTCAGTACTGCCCCTCCGACAGTGCGGCGCTCCCTCAGTCCTGCCCCTCCGACAGTGCGGCACTCCCTCAGTACTGCCCCTCCGACAGTGCGGCACTCCCTCAGTCCTGCCCCTCCGACAGTGCGGCGCTCCCTCAGTACTGCTCCTCCGACAGTGCGGCACTCCCTCAGTCCTGCCCCTCCGACAGTGCGGCGCTCCCTCAGTCCTGCCCCTCCGACAGTGCGGCACTCCCTCAGTCCTGCCCCTCCGACAGTGCGGAGCTCCCTCAGTACTGCCCCTCTGACAGTGCGGCACTCCCTCAGTACTGCCCCTCCGACAGTACGGCGCTCCCTCAGTACTGCCCCTCCGACAGTGCGGCGCTCCCTCAGTACTGCCCCTCCGACAGTGCGGCTCTCCCTCAGTACTGCCCCTCCGACAGTGCGGCACTCCCTCAGTACTGCCCCTCCGACAGTACGGCACTCCCACAATACTGCCCCTCCGACAGTGCGGCACTCCCTCAGTACTGCCCCTCCGACAGTGCAGCACTCCCTCAGTACTGACCCTCCGACAGTGCGGCACTCCCTCAGTCCTGCCCCTCCGACAGTACGGCACTCCCACAGTACTGCCCCTCCGACAGTGTGGCACTCCCTCAGTACTGCCCCTCCGACAGTGCGGCACTCCCTCAGTACTGTCCCTCCGACAGTGCGGCGCTCCCTAAGTACTGCCCCTCCGTCAGTGCGGCACTCCCTCAGTACTGCCCCTCCGACAGTGCGGCACTCCCTCAGTCCTGCCCCTCCGACAGTGCGGCGCTCCCTCAGTACTGCTCCTCCGACAGTGCGGCACTCCCTCAGTACTGCCCCTCCGACAGTGCGGCGCTCCCTCAGTCCTGCCCCTCCGACAGTGCGGCACTCCCTCAGTCCTGCCCCTCCGACAGTGCGGAGCTCCCTCAGTTCTGCCCCTCTGACAGTGCGGCACTCCCTCAGTACTGCCCCTCCGACAGTACGGCGCTCCCTCAGTACTGCCCCTCCGACAGTGCGGCGCTCCCTCAGTACTGCCCCTCCGACAGTGCGGCTCTCCCTCAGTACTGCCCCTCCGACAGTGCGGCACTCCCTCAGTACTGCCCCTCCGACAGTACGGCACTCCCACAATACTGCCCCTCCGACAGTGCGGCACTCCCTCAGTACTGCCCCTCCGACAGTGCAGCACTCCCTCAGAACTGACCCTCCGACAGTGCGGCACTCCCTCAGTCCTGCCCCTCTGACAGTACGGCACTCCCACAGTACTGCCCCTCCGACAGTGCGGCACTCCCTCAGTACTGCCCCTCCGACAGTGCGGCACTCCCTCAGTACTGTCCCTCCGACAGTGCGGCGCTCCCTAAGTACTGCCCCTCCGACAGTGCGGCACTCCCTCAGTACTGTCCCTCCGACAGTGCGGAGCTCCCTCAGTAGTGCCCCTCCGACAGTGCGGCACTAACTCAGTCCTGCCCCTCCGACAGTGCGGCGCTCCCTCAGTCCTGCCCCTCCGACAGTGCGGCTCTCCCTCAGTCCTGCCCCTCCGACAGTGCGGAGCTCCCTCAGTACTGCCCCTCTGACAGTGCGGCACTCCCTCAGTACTGCCCCTCCGACAGTACGGCGCTCCCTCAGTACTGCCCCTCCGACAGTGCGGCGCTCCCTCAGTACTGCCCCTCCGACAGTGCGGCTCTCCCTCAGTACTGCCCCTCCGACAGTGCGGCACTCCCTCAGTACTGCCCCTCCGACAGTACGGCACTCCCACAATACTGCCCCTCCGACAGTGCGGCACTCCCTCAGTACTGCCCCTCCGACAGTGCAGCACTCCCTCAGTACTGACCCTCCGACAGTGCGGCACTCCCTCAGTCCTGCCCCTCCGACAGTACGGCACTCCCACAGTACTGCCCCTCCGACAGTGCGGCACTCCCTCAGTACTGCCCCTCCGACAGTGCGGCACTCCCTCAGTACTGTCCCTCCGACAGTGCGGCGCTCCCTAAGTACTGCCCCTCCGACAGTGCGGCACTCCCTCAGTACTGTCCCTCCGACAGTGCGGAGCTCCCTCAGTAGTGCCCCTCCGACAGTGCGGCACTCCCTCAGTACTGCCCCTCCGACAGTGCGGAGCTCCCTCAGTAGTGCCCCTCCGACAGTGCGGCGCTCCCTCAGTATGGCCCCTCCGACAGAGAGGGTACAGAGGAGATTTACCAGGATGTTGCACTGGAGAGGGTACAGAGGAGATTTACCCAGATGTTGCACTGGAGAGGGTACAGAGGAGATTCACCAGGATGTTGCACTGGAGAGGGTACAGAGGAGATTTGCCAGGATGTTGCACTGGAGAGGTTACAGAGGAGATTTGCCAGGATGTTGCACTAGAGAGGGTACAGAGGAGATTTACCAGGATGTTGCACTGGAGAGGGTACAGAGGAGATTTACCAGGATGTTGCACTGGAGAGGGTACAGAGGATATTTGCCAGGATGTTGCACTGGAGAGGGTATAGAGGTGATTTACCAGGATGTTGCACTGGAGAGGGTACAGAGGAGATTTACCAGGATGTTGCACTGGAGAGGGTACAGAGGAGATTCGCCAGGATGTTGCTCTGGAGAGGGTACAGAGGAGATTCACCAGGATGTTGCACTGGAGAGGGTACAGAGGAGATTTGCCAGGATGTTGCACTGGAGAGGGTACAGAGGAGATTTACCAGGATGTTGCACTCGAGAGGGTACAGAGGAGATTTACCAGGATGTTGCACTGGAGAGGGTACAGAGGAGATTTACCAGGATGTTGCACTAGAGAGGGTGCAGAGGAGATTTACCAGGATGTTGCAATGGAGAGGGTACAGAGGAGATTTACCAGGATGTTGCACTGGAGAGGGTACAGAGGAGATTTACCAGGATGTTGCACTCGAGAGGGTACAGAGGAGATTTACCAGGATGTGATTGCACTGGAGAGGGTACAGAGGAGATTTACCAGAATGTTGCACTGGAGAGAGTACAGAGGAGATTTACCAGGATGTTGCACTAGAGAGGGTACAGAGGAGATTTACCAGGATGTTGCACTAGAGAGGGTACAGAGGAGATTTACCAAGATGTTGCACTAGAGAGGGTACAGAGGAGATTTACCAGGATGTTGCACTGGAGAGGGTACAGAGGAGATTTACCAGGATGTTGCACTAGAGAGGGTACAGAGGAGATTTACCAGGATGTTGCACTGGAGAGGGTACAGAGGAGATTTACCAGGATGTTGTACTGGAGAGGGTACAGAGGAGATTTACCAGGATGTTGTACTGGAGAGGGTACAGAGGAGATTTACCAGGATGTTGTACTGGAGAGGGTACAGAGGAGAGTTACCAGGATGTTGTACTGGAGAGGGTACAGAGGAGATTTACCAGGATGTTGCACCGGAGAGGGTACATAGGAGATTTACCAGGATGTTGCACTGGAGAGGGTACAGAGGAGATTTACCAGGATGTTGCACTAGAGAGGGTACAGAGGAGATTTACCAGGATGTTGCACTAGAGAGGGTGCAGAGGAGATTTACCAGGATGTTGCACTGGAGAGGGTACAGAGGAGATTTGCCAGGATGTTGCACTGGAGAGGGTACAGAGGAGATTTACCAGGATGTTGCACCGGAGAGAGTACAGAGGAGATTTACCAGGATGTTGCACTGGAGAGGGTACAGAGGAGATTTACCACGATGTTGCACTAGAGAGAGTACAGAGGAGATTTACCAGGATGTTGCACTGGAGAGGGTACAGAGGAGATTTACCAGGATGTTGCACTGGAGAGGGTACAGAGGAGATTTACCAGGATGTTGTACTGGAGAGGGTACAGAGGAGATTTACCAGGATGTTGCCAGGACTGGAGAATTTTAGCGATGAGGAAAGATTGGATAGACTGGGGTTGTTCTCTCTGGAACAGAGGAGGCTGAGGGGAGACCTGATTGAGGTGAGTACATTGATGAGGGGCTTGGATAGAGTGGAAAGGATGGGCCTGTTGCCCTTGGCAGAGGGGTCAACAACCAGGGGGCAGAGATTGAAAGTAATTGGGGGGAGGTTTAGAGGGGATTTGAGGGGAGAGGGTGGTGAGGGTCTGGGGTGGAACTCACGGCCTGAAAGGGTGGTAGAGGCAGAAACCCTCACCACATTGGGCAGTGCACCTTGAAGTGCCGTAACCTACAGGGTTACGGACCCAGAGCGGGAAAGTGGGATTAGGCTGGGTAGCTCTTGGTCGGCCGGCACAGACACGATGGGCCGAATGGCCTCTCTCCGTGTGGTAAATGCCTCTGGGTTTAAGGCCACCAGACATCCCAAAGGATTGACACAGGTTAACAACAACAACAATTGCATTTATATGGTGCCTTTACCGAAGTGAAAAGTCCCAAGCTGCTCCACAGGAGCGATTATCAAACAAGGTTTTACACCGAGACACATCAGGAGACATTGGGGCAGGAACCTTGGTCAATGAGGTCAGTTCTAAGGAGCGTCTTGAAGGAGGAGAGAGAGGTCGAGAGGTGGAGAGGTTCAGGGAGGGAGTGCCAGAGCTTGGGGCCCAGGGAACAGAAGGCACGGCCACCGATGGTGGAGCGATTATTAATCAGGGATGGTCAGGAGGACAGAATTAGAGGAGTTCAGAGATCTCGGGGGTTGTGGGGCTGGAGGGGGTTACAGAGATAGGGAGGGATGTAGGGGCTGGAGGAGGTTACAGAGATAGGGAGGGTGCAGGGGCTGGAGGGGGTTACAGAGATAGGGAGTGGTGTAGGGGCTGGAGGTTACAGAGATAGGGACGTGTGTAGGGGCTGGAGAAGGTTACAGACATAGGGAGGGGTGTAGGGGCTGGAGGAGGTTACAGAGATCGGGAGGGTAGGAGGGGCTGGAGGAGGTTACAGAGATAGGGAGGGGTGGATGGGCTGGAGGAGGTTACAGACATAGGGAGGGGTGTAGGGGCTGGAGGAGGTTACAGAGATAGGGAGGGGTGAAGGGACTGGAGGAGGTTACAGAGATAGGAAGGGGTGTATGGGCTGGAGGTGGTTACCGAGATAGGAAGGGGTGTATGGGCTGGAGGAGGTTACAGAGATAGGGAGGAGTGTCGGGGCTGGAGGAGGTTACAGAGATAGGGAGGGGCGTAGGGGCTGGAGCAGGTTACAGAGATAGGGAGTGGTGTAGGGGCTGGAGGAGGTTACAGAGATAGGGAGGGGAGTTGGGGCTGGAGGGGGTTACAGAGATAGGGAGGGGAGTAGGGGCTGGAGGGGGTTACAGAGATAGGGAGGGGTGGAGGAGCTGGAGGAGGTGACAGAGATAGGAAGGGGGTGTAGGGGCTGGAGGAGGTTTCAGAGATAGGGAGGGGTGTAGGGGCTGGAGGAGGTTAAAGAGATAGGGAGGGGTGTAGGGGCCGGAGGAGGTTACAGACATAGGGAGGGGTGTAGGGGCTGTAGGAGGTTACAGAGATAGGGAGGGGTGGAGGGGCTGGAGGAGGTTACAGAGATAGGGAGGGGTGTAGGGGCTGGAGGTGGTTACAGAGCTAGGGAGTGGTGTAGGGGCTGGAGGAGGTTACAGAGATAGGGAGTGGTGTAGGGGCTGGAGGAGGTTACAGAGATAGGGAGTGGTGTAGGGGCTGGAGGAGGTTACAGAGATAGGGAGGGGCGTAGGGGCTGGAGAAGGTTACAGACATAGGGAGGGGTGTAGGGGCTGGAGGAGGTTACAGAGATAGGGAGGGGTGGATGGGCTGGAGCAGGTTACAGAGATAGGGAGTGGTGTAGGGGCTGGAGGAGGTTACAGAGATAGGGAGGGGAGTTGGGGCTGGAGGGGGTTACAGAGATAGGGAGGGGAGTAGGGGCTGGAGGGGGTTACAGAGATAGGGAGGGGTGGAGGAGCTGGAGGAGGTGACAGAGATAGGAAGGGGGTGTAGGGGCTGGAGGAGGTTTCAGAGATAGGGAGGGGTGTAGGGGCTGGAGGAGGTTAAAGAGATAGGGAGGGGTGTAGGAGCCGGAGGAGGTTACAGACATAGGGAGGGGTGTAGGGGCTGTAGGAGGTTACAGAGATAGGGAGGGGTGGAGGGGCTGGAGGAGGTTACAGAGATAGGGAGGGGTGTAGGGGCTGGAGGTGGTTACAGAGCTAGGGAGTGGTGTAGGGGCTGGAGGAGGTTACAGAGATAGGGAGTGGTGTAGGGGCTGGAGGAGGTTACAGAGATAGGGAGTGGTGTAGGGGCTGGAGGAGGTTACAGAGATAGGGAGGGGCGTAGGGGCTGGAGAAGGTTACAGACATAGGGAGGGGTGTAGGGGCTGGAGGAGGTTACAGAGATAGGGAGGGGTGGATGGGCTGGAGGAGGTTACAGACATAGGGAGGGGTGTAGGGGCTGGAGGAGGTTACAGAGATCGGGAGGGTAGGAGGGGCTGGAGGAGGTTACAGAGATAGGGAGGGGTGGATGGGCTGGAGGAGGTTACAGACATAGGGAGGGGTGTAGGGGCTGGAGGAGGTTACAGAGATAGGGAGGGGTGAAGGGACTGGAGGAGGTTACAGAGATAGGAAGGGGTGTATGGGCTGGAGGTGGTTACAGAGATAGGAAGGGGTGTATGGGCTGGAGGAGGTTACAGAGATAGGGAGGAGTGTCGGGGCTGGAGGAGGTTACAGAGATAGGGAGGGGCGTAGGGGCTGGAGCAGGTTACAGAGATAGGGAGTGGTGTAGGGACTGGAGGAGGTTACAGAGATAGGGAGGGGAGTTGGGGCTGGAGGGGGTTACAGAGATAGGGAGGGGCGTAGGGGCTGGAGGGGGTTACAGAGATAGGGAGGGGCGTAGGGGCTGGAGGGGATTGCAGAGATAGGGAGGGATATAGGGGCTGGAGGAGGTTACAGAGATAGGGAGGGGTGTCGGGGCTGGAGGAGGTAACAGAGATAGGGACGGGGTGTAGGGGCTGGAGGTTACAGAGATAGGGAGGGTGTGTAGGGGCTGGAGGAGGTTGCAGAGATAGGGAGGGGTGTAGGGGCTGGAGGAGTTTATAGAGATAGGGAGGGATGTTGGAGCTGGAGGAGGTCATAGAGATAGGGAGGTGTGGAGGGACTGGAGGACCTTACAAAGATAGGGAGGTGTGTAGGGGCTGGAGGGGTTACAGAGATAGGGAGGGTTTAGGGGCTGGAGCTGACAGAGATAGGGAGGGGTGCAGGGGCTGGAGGAGGTTACAGAGATAGGGAGCGGTGTAGGGGCTGGAGGAGGTTACAGAGATAGGGAGGGGTGTCAGGTTTGGAGGAGGTTACAGAGATAGGGAGGGGTGTCGGGGCTGGAGGAGGTGACAGAGATAGGAAGGGGTGTCAGGTCTGGAGGAGGTTACAGAGATAGGGAGGTGTTTAGGGGCTGGAGGAGGTTACAGAGAGAGGGACGGGTATAGGGGCTGGAGGAGGTTACAGAGATAGGGAGGGTTGTGGGGCTGGAGGAGTTTACAGAGATAGGGAGGGGTCTAGGGACTGGAGGAGTTTACAGAGATATGGAGGGATGGAGGGGCTGGAGGAGTTATAAAGATAGGGAGAGGTGTAGGGGCTGGAGGAGGTTACAGAGATAGGGAGGGGTGTAGAGGCTGGAGGAGATTACAGAGCTAGGAAGGAGTGTAGGGGCTGGAGGGGGTTACAGAGATATGGAGGGATGGAGGGGCTGGAGGAGTTATAGAGATAGGGAGTGGTGTAGGGGCTGGAGGAGGTTACAGAGATAGGGAGGGGTGTAGGGGCTGGAGGGGGTTGCAGAGATATGGAGGGGTCTAGGGGCTGGAGGAGATTACAGAGATATGGAGGGATGGAGGGGCTGGAGGAGTTATAGAGATAGGGAGAGGTGTAGGGGCTGGAGGAGGTTACAGAGATAGGGAGGGGTGTAGAGGCTGGAGGAGATTACAGAGCTAGGAAGGGGTGTAGGGGCTGGAGGGGGTTACAGAGATAGGGAGGGGTGTAGGGGCTGGAGGACGTTACAGAGATAGGGAGGGGTGTAGGGGCTGGAGGAGGTTACAGAGATAGGGAGGGATGTAGGGGCTGGAGGAGGTTACAGAGATTGGGAGGGGTGTAGGGGCTGGAGGAGGTTACAGAGATTGGGAGGGGTGTAGGGGCTGGAGGAGGTTACAGAGATAGGGAGTGTTGTAGGGACTGTTACAAAGATAGGGAGGGGTGTCGGGGCTGGAGGAGGTTACAGAGATAGGGAGGGGTGTAGGGGCTGGAGGAGGTTACAGAGATAGGGAGGGGTGTAGGGGCTGGAGGAGGTTACAGAGATAGGGAGTTGTGTAGGGCTGGAGAAGGTTACAGAGATAGGGAGGGCTGCAGGGACTGGAGGAGGTTACAGAGATAGGGAGGGGTATAGGGGCTGGAGGAGGGTACAGAGATAGGGAGGTGTGCAGGGGCTGGAGGAGGTTACAGAGATAGGGAGGGGTGTAGGGGCTGGAGAAGGTTACAGAGTTATGGAGGGGTGCAGGGACTGGAGGAGGTTACAGAGATAGGGAGGGGTTTAGTGGCTGGAGGAGGGTACAGAGATAGGGAGGTGTGCAGGGGCTGGAGGAGGTTACAGAGATAGGGAGGGGAATAGGGGCTGGAGGAGGTTATCAGAGATAGGGAGGTGTGTAGGGGCTGGAGGGGGTTACAGAGATAGGGAGGGGTGTAGGGGCTGGAGGAGGTTACAGAGATAGGGAGGGGTGTAATTGTTGGAGGAGGTTACAGAGATAGGGAGGGGTGTAATTGTTGGAGGAGGTTACAGAGATAGGGAGTGGTGTAGGGGCTGGAGGAGGTTACAGAGATATGGAGGGGTCTAGGGGCTGGAGGAGGTTACAGAGATATGGAGGGGTGGAGGGGCTGGAGGAGTTATAGAGATAGGGAGGGGTGTAGGGGCTGGAGGAGGTTACAGAGATAGGGAGGGGTGTAGAGGCTGGAGGAGATTACAGAGCTAGGAAGGGGTGTAGGGGCTGGAGGGGGTTACAGAGATAGGGAGGGGTGTAGGGCCTGGAGGCAGTTACAGAGATAGGGAGGTGTTTAGGGGCTGGAGGAGGTTACAGAGAGAGGGAGAGGTGTACGGGCTGGAGGAGGTTACAGAGATAGGGAGGGTTGTGGGGCTGGAGGAGTTTACAGAGATAGGGAGGGGTCTAGGGACTGGAGGAGTTTACAGAGATATGGAGGGGCTGGAGGAGGTTACAGAGATAGGGAGGTGTGGAGGGGCTGGAGGGGGTTGCAGAGATAGGGAGGGATGTAGGGGCTGGAGGGGGTTGCAGAGATAGAGAGGGGTGTAGGGGCTGGAGGGGTTACAGAGATAGGGAGGGTTTAGGGGCTGGAGCTTACAGAGATAGGGAGGGATGTAGGGGCTGGAGGAGGTTACTGAGATAGGGAGGGGTGTCGGGGCTGGAGGAGGTTACAGAGACAGGGAGGCATCTAGGGGCTGGAGGAGGTTACAGAGATAGGGAGAGGTGTAGGGGCTGGAGGAGGTTACAGAGATAGGGAGGGTGTAGGGGCTGGAGGAGGTTACAGAGATAGGGAGGGTGTAGAGGCTGGAGGAGGTTACAGAGATAGGGAGGGTGTAGGGGCTAGAGGAGGTTACAGAGATAGGGAGGGTGTAGGGGCTGGAGGAGGTTACAGAGATAGGGAGGGTGTAGAGGCTGGAGGCGGTTACAGAGATAGGGAGGGTGTAGGGGCTAGAGGAGGTTACAGAGATAGGGAGAGGTGTAGGGGCTGGAGGAGGTTACAGAGATAGGGAGGGTGTAGGGGCTGGAGGAGGTTACAGAGATAGGGAGGGTGTAGAGGCTGGAGGAGGTTACAGAGATAGTGAGAGTGTAGGGGCTAGAGGAGGTTACAGAGATAGGGAGGGGTGTATGGGCTGGAGGAGGTTACAGAGATAGGGAAGGTGTAGGGGCTGGAGGAGGTTACAGAGATAGGGAGGGGTGTAGAGGTTGGAGGTGTTTACAGAGATAGGGAGGGGTGTAGGGGCTGGAGGGGGTTACAGAGATAGGGAGGGGTGTAGGGGCTGGAGGGGGTTACAGAGATAGGGAGGGGTGTAGAAGCTGGAGGAGTTTATAGAGATAGGGAGGGGTGTAGGGGCTGGAGGAGTTTACAGAGATAGGGAGGTGTGTATGGGCTGGAGGGGGTTACAGAGATAGGGAGGGTGTAGGGGCTGGAGGGGGTTACTGAGATAGGCAGGGATACTGGAGCTGGAGGAGGTCATAGAGATAGGGAGGTGTGGAGGGGCTGGAGGAGTTAACAGAGATAGGGAGAGTGCAGGGGCTGGAGGACCTTACAGAGATAGGGAGGTGTGTAGGGGCTGGAGGTTACAGAGATAGTGAGGGCTGTCGGGGCTGGAGGAGGTTACAGAGACAGGGATGGTTCTGGGACTGGATGAGTTTACAGCGATAGGGAGGGGTCTAGGGGCTGGAGGAGGTTATCAGAGATAGGGAGGTGTGTAAGGGCTGGAGGGGGTTACAGAGATAGGGAGGGGTGTAGGGGCTGGAGCGGGTTACAGAGATAGGGAGGGGTGCAGGGGCTGGAGGAGGTTACAGAGATAGGGAGGGATGTAATTGTTGGAGGAGGTTACAGAGATAGGGAGGGGTGTAATTGTTGGAGGAGGTTACAGAGATAGGGAGTGGTGTAGGGGCTGGAGGAGGTTACAGAGATATGGAGGGGTCTAGGGGCTGGAGGAGGTTACAGAGATATGGAGGGATGGAGGGGCTGGAGGAGTTATAGAGATAGGGAGAGGTGTAGGGGCTGGAGGAGGTTACAGAGATAGGGAGGGGTGTAGAGGCTGGAGGAGATTACAGAGCTAGGAAGGGGTGTAGGGGCTGGAGGGGGTTACAGAGATAGGGAGGGGTGTAGGGGCTGGAGGAGGTTACAGAGATAGGGAGTGTTGTAGGGACTGGAGAAGGTTACAAAGATAGGGAGGGGTGTCGGGGCTGGAGGACGTTACAGAGCTAGGGAGGGGTGTAGGGGCTGGAGGAGGTTACAGAGATAGGGAGGGTTGTAGGGGCTGGAGGACGTTACAGAGATAGGGAGGGGTGTAGGGGCTGGAGGCGGTTACAGAGTTATGGAGGGGTGTAGGGACTGGAGGAGGTTACAAAGATAGGGAGGGGTGTATGGGCTGGAGGAGGTTACAGAGATAGGGAGGGGTGTAGGGGCTGGAGGAGGTTACAGAGATAGGGAGTGTTGTAGGGACTGGAGAAGGTTACAGAGATAGGGAGGGGTGTAGGGGCTGGAGGAGGTTACAGAGATAGGGAGTTGTGTAGGGCTGGAGAAGGTTACAGAGATAGGGAGGGGTGTAGGGGCTGGAGGGGGTTACAGAGATAGGGAGGGGTGTAGGGGCTGGAGGAGGTTACAGAGATAGGGAGGGGTGTAGGGGCTGGAGGAGGTTACAGAGATAGGGAGGGGTGTAGAGGCTGGAGGAGGTTACAGAGATAGGGAGGGGTGTAGGGGCTGGAGGGGGTGACAGAGATAGGGAGGGGTGTAGGGGCTGGAGGGGGTTACAGA
This sequence comes from Pristiophorus japonicus, assembly GCF_044704955.1. Taxonomy (NCBI): domain Eukaryota; kingdom Metazoa; phylum Chordata; class Chondrichthyes; family Pristiophoridae; genus Pristiophorus; species Pristiophorus japonicus. The sequence goes on along the minus strand of NW_027252101.1, from coordinate 340,508 downwards.
GATAGGGAGGAGTGTCGGGACTGGAGGAGGTTACAGAGATAGGGAGAGGTGTAGAGGCTGGAGGGGGTTACAGAGATAGGGAGGGGTGTAGGGGCTGGAGGGGGTTACAGAGATAGGGAGGGTTGTAGGGGGTGGAGAAGGTTACAGAGTTAGGGAGGGGTGCAGGGACTGGAGGAGGTTACAGAGCTAGGGAGGGGTGTCGGGGCTGGAGGAGGTTACAGAGATAGGGAGGGGGTGTAGGGGCTGGAGGTTACAGAGATAGGGAGGGTGTGCAGGCTGGAGGAGGTTACAGAGATAGGGAGGGGTGTAGGGGCTGGAGGAGTTTATAGAGATAGGGAGGGATGTAGGAGCTGGAGGAGGTCATAGAGATAGGGAGGTGTGGAGGGACTGGAGGACCTTACAAAGATAGGGAGGTGTGTAGGGGCTGGAGGGGTTACATAGATAGGGAGGGTTTAGGGGCTGGAGCTGACAGAGATAGGGAGGGGTGTCAGGTTTGGAGGAGGTTACAGAGATAGGGAGGGGTGTCGGGGCTGGAGGAGGTGACAGAGATAGGGAGGGGTGTCAGGTCTGGAGGAGGTTACAGAGATTGGGAGGTGTTTAGGGGCTGGAGGAGGTTACAGAGAGAGGGAGGGGTGTTGGGGCTGGAGGAGGTTACAGAGATAGGGAGGGTTGTGGGGCTGGAGGAGTTTCCAGAGATAGGGAGGGGTCTAGGGACTGGAGGAGTTTACAGAGATATGGAGGGGCTGGAGGAGGTTACAGAGATAGGGAGGTGTGGAGGGGCTGGAGGGGGTTGCAGAGATAGGGAGGGATGTAGGGGCTGGAGGGGGTTGCAGAGATAGAGAGGGGTGTAGGGGCTGGAGGGGTTACAGAGATAGGGAGGGTTTAGGGGCTGGAGCTTACAGAGATAGGGAGGGATGTAGGGGCTGGATGAGGTTACAGAGATAGGGAGGGGTGTAGGAACTGGAGGAGGTTACAGAGATAGTGAGGGGTGTCGGGGCTGGAGGAGGTTACAGAGATAGGGAGGGGTGTAGGGGCTGGAGGAGGTTACAGAGATAGGGAGGGGTGTAGGGGCTGGAGGAGTTTACAGAGATAGGGAGGGTGTAGGGGCTGGAGGAGTTTACAGAGATAGGGAGGGTGTAGGGGCTGGAGGGGGTTACAGAGATAGGGAGGGGTGTAGGGGCTGGAGGACATAACAGAGCTAGGGAGGGGTGTAGGGGCTGGAGGAGGTTACAGAGATAGGGAGGGTTGTAGGGGCTGGAGGACGTTACAGAGATAGGGAGGGGTGTAGGGGCTGGAGGCGGTTACAGAGTTAGGGAGGGGTGTAGGGACTGGAGGAGGTTACAAAGATAGGGAGGGGTGTATGGGCTGGAGGAGGTTACAGAGATAGGGAGGGGTGTAGGGGCTGGAGGAGGTTACAGAGATAGGGAGTGTTGTAGGGACTGGAGAAGGTTACAAAGATAGGGAGGGGTGTCGGGGCTGGAGGAGGTTACAGAGATAGGGAGGGGTGTAGGGGCTGGAGGAGGTTACAGAGATAGGGAGGGGTGTAGGGGCTGGAGGAGGTTACAGAGATAGGGAGTTGTGTAGGGCTGGAGAAGGTTACAGAGATAGGGAGGGGTGTAGGGGCTGGAGGAGGTTACAGAGATAGGGAGGGGTGTAGAGGCTGGAGGAGGTTACAGAGATAGGGAGGGGTGTAAGGGCTGGAGGGGGTGACAGAGATAGGGAGGGGTGTAGGGGCTGGAGGAGGTTACAGAGATAGGGAGGAGTGTCGGGACTGGAGGAGGTTACAGAGATAGGGAGAGGTGTAGAGGCTGGAGGGGGTTACAGAGATAGGGAGCGGTGTAGGGGCTGGAGGGGGTTACAGAGATAGGGAGTGTTGTAGGGGGTGGAGAAGGTTACAGAGTTAGGGAGGGGTGCAGGGACTGGAGGAGGTTACAGAGATAGGGAGGGGTTTAGGGGCTGGAGGAGGGTACAGAGATAGGGAGGTGTGCAGGGGCTGGAGGAGGTTACAGAGATAGGGAGGGATGCAGGGGCTGGAGATGGTTACAGAGTTAGGGAGGGGTGCAGGGACTGGAGGAGGTTACAGAGATAGGGAGGGGTTTAGTGGCTGGAGGAGGGTACAGAGATAGGGAGGTGTGCAGGGGCTGGAGGAGGTTACAGAGATAGGGAGGGGTATAGGGGCTGGAGGAGGTTATCAGAGATCGGGAGATGTGTAGGGGCTGGAGGGGGTTACAGAGATAGGGAGGGGTGTAGGGGCTGGAGGGGGTTACAGAGATAGGGAGGGGTGTAGGGGCTGGAGGAGGTGACAGAGATAGGGAGGGGTGTAATTGTTGGAGGAGGTTACAGAGATAGGGAGGTGTGTAATTGTTGGAGGAGGTTACAGAGATAGGGAGTGGTGTAGGGGCTGGAGGAGGTTACAGAGATATGGAGGGGTCTAGGGGCTGGAGGAGGTTACAGAGATATGGAGGGGTGGAGGGGCTGGAGGAGTTATAGAGATAGGGATGGGTGTAGGGGCTGGAGGAGGTTACAGAGATAGGGAGGGGTGTAGAGGCTGGAGGAGATTACAGAGCTAGGAAGGGGTGTAGGGGCTGGAGGAGGTTACAGAGATAGGGAGGGGTGTAGAGGCTGGAGGAGATTACAGAGATAGGGAGGGGTGTATGGGCTGGAGGAGGTTACAGAGATAGGGAGGGGTGTAGGGGCTGGAGGAGGTTACAGAGATAGGGAGGGGTGTAGGGGCTGGAGGGGGTTACAGAGATAGGGAGGGTTGTAGGGGGTGGAGAAGGTTACAGAGTTAGGGAGGGGTGCAGGGACTGGAGGAGGTTACAGAGATAGGGAGGGGTTTAGGGGCTGGAGGAGGGTACAGAGATAGGGAGGTGTGCAGGGGCTGGAGGAGGTTACAGAGATAGGGAGGGGTGTAGGGGCTGGAGAAGGTTACAGAGTTAAGGAGGGGTGCAGGGACTGGAGGAGGTTACAGAGATCGCGAGGGGTTTAGTGGCTGGAGGAGGGTACAGAGATAGGGAGGTGTGCACGGGCTGGAGGAGGTTACAGAGATAGGGAGGTGTGCAGGGGCTGGAGGAGGTTACAGAGATAGGGAGGGGTTTAGTGGCTGGAGGAGGTTACAGAGATAGGGAGGGGTGTCGGGACTGGAGGAAGTTACAGAGATAGGGAGGGGTATAGGGGCTGGAGGAGGTTACAGGGATAGGGTGGGGTGTCGGGGCTGGAGGAGGTGACAGAGATAGGGAGGGGTGTAGGGACTGGAGGAGGTTACAGAGATAGGGAGGGGTGTAGGGACTGGAGGAGGTTACAGAGATAGGGAGGGGTGTAGGGACTGGAGGAGGTTACAGAGATAGGGAGTGGTATAGGGGCTGGAGTTGTTTACAGAGATAGGGAGGGGTGTAGGGGCTGGAGGGGGTTACAGAGATAGGGAGGGGTGTAGGGACTGCTGGAGGTTACAGAGATAGGGAGGGGTGTAGGAACTGGAGGCGGTTACAGAGATAGGGAGGGGTGTAGGGGCTGGAGGGGGTTACAGAGATAGGGAGGGGTGTAGGGACTGGAGGCGGTTAAAGAGATAGGGAGGAGTGTAGGGGCTGGAGGAGGTTACAGAGATAGGGAGGGGTGTAGGGGCTGGAGGAGGTTACAGAGATAGGGAGTATTGTAGGGACTGGAGGAGGCTACAAAAATAGGGAGTGGTGTCGAGGCTGGAGGAGGTTACAGAGATAGGGAGGGGTGTAGGGGCTGGATGGGGTTACAGAGATAGGGAGGGGTGTCGGGGCTGGAGGAGGTTACAGAGATAGGGAGAGGTGTAGGGCTGGAGGAGGTTACAGAGATAGGGAGTGTTGTAGGGACTGGAGGAGGTTACAAAGATAGGGAGGGGTGTAGGGGCTGGAGGAGGTTACAGAGATAGGGAGGGGTGTAGGGGCTGGAGGAGGTTACAGAGATAGGGAGGGGTGTAGGGGCTGGAGGAGGTTACAGAGATAGGGAGGGGTGTAGGGACTGGAGGAGGTTACAGAGATAGGGTGCGGTGTAGGGGCTGGAGGAGGTTACAGAGATAGGGAGGGGTGTAGGGGCTGGAGGAGGTTACAGAGATAGGGAGGGGTGTAGGGGCTGGAGGAGGTTACAGAGATAGGGAGTGTTGTAGGGACTGGAGGAGGTTACAAAGATAGGGAGGGGTGTATGGGCTGGAGGAGGTTACAGAGATAGGGAGGGGTGTATGGGCTGGAGGAGGTTACAGAGATAGGGAGGGGTGTAGGGACTGGAGGAGGTTACAGAGATAGGGAGGGGTGTAGGTGCTGGAGGGGGTTACAGAGATAGGGAGGAGTGTCGGGACTGGAGGAGGTTACAGAGATAGGGAGGGGTGTAGGGGCTGGAGGGGGTTTCAGAGATAGGGAGGGGTGTAGGGGCTGGAGGGGCTTACAGAGATAGGGAGGAGTGTCGGGACTGGAGGAGGTTACAGAGATAGGGAGTGGTGTAGTGCCTGGAGGAGGTTACAGATATAGGGAGGGGTGTAGGGGCTGGAGGAGGTTACAGAGATAGGGAGGGGTGTAGTGCCTGGAGGAGGTTACAGAGATAGGGAGGGGTGTAGTGGCTGGAGGACGTTACAGAGATAGGGAGGGGTGTAGGGGCTGGAGGAGTTTACAGAGATAGAGAGGAGTGTCGGGACTGGAGGAGGTTACAGAGATAGGGAGAGATGTCGGGGCTGGAGGAGGTTACAGAGATAGGGAGGGATGTAGGAGCTGGAGGAGATTACAGAGATAGGGATGGTTGTAGGTGCTGGAGGAGGTTACAGAGATAGTGAGGGGTGGAGGGGCTGGAGGAGGTTACAGAGATAGGGAGGAGTCTCGCGCCTGGAGGAGGTTACAGAGAAAGGGAGGGGTGTAGGGGCTGGAGTGGATTACAGAGATAGGGAGGGGTGTAGTGGCTGGAGGATGAACAGAGATAGGGAGTTGTGTTGGGCTGGAGAAGGTTACAGAGTTAGGGAGGGGTGTAGGGGCTGGAGGAGGTTACAGAGATAGGGAGGGGTGTAGTGGCTGGAGGATGTACAGAGATAGGGAGGGGTGTAGGGGCTGGAGTGGATTACAGAGATAGGGAGGGGTTTAGTGGCTGGAGGATGAACAGAGATAGGGAGTTGTGTTGGGCTGGAGCAGGTTACAGAGATAGGGAGGGGTGTAGGGGATGGAGCGGGTTACAGAGATAGGGAGAGTGTCGGGGCTGGAGGTTACAGAGATAGGGAGGGATGTAGGGACTGGAGGAGGCTACAGAGATAGGGAGGGTTTAGAGGCTGGATGTGGTTACAGAGATAGGGAGGGGTGTAGTGGCTGGAGGATGTACAGAGATAGGGAGTTGTGTAGGGCTGGAGAAGGTTACAGAGTTAGGGAGGGGTGGAGGGGCTGGAGGAGGTTATAGAGATAGGGAGAGGTGTATGGACTGGAGGAGGTTACAAAGGTATCGAGGGGTTTAGGAGCTGGAGGAGGGTACAGAGTTAGGGAGGTATGTAGGGGCTGGAGGGGGTTACAGAGATAGGGAGGGGTATATGGGCTGGAGGAGGTTACAGAGATAGGGAGGGGTGGAGCGGTTGGAGCAGGTTACAGAGATAGGGAGGGATGTAGGGGATGGAGCGGGTTACAGAGATAGGGAGGGTGTCGGGGCTGGTGGTTACAGAGATAGGGAGGGATGTAGGGACTGGAGGAGGCTACAGAGATAGGGAGGGTTTAGGGGCTGGAGGTGGTTACAGAGATAGGGAGGAATTTAGGGGCTGGAGGGGGTTACAGAGATAGGGAGGGGTGTAGGGGCTGGAGGAGGTTACAGAGATCGGGAGGGGTGTAGGGGCTGGAGGAGGTTACAGAGATAGGAAGGCGTAGAGGGGCTGGAGGAGGTTACAGAGATAGGGAGGGGTGTCGGGGCTGGAGGAGGTTACAGAGATAGGGAGAGGTGTAGGGCTGGAGGAGGTTACAGAGATAGGGAGTGTTGTAGGGACTGGAGGAGGTTACAGAGATAGGGAGGGGTGTAGGGGCTGGAGGGGGTTACAGAGATAGGGAGGGGTGTAGGGACTGGAGGCGGTTACAGAGATAGGGAGGGGTGTAGGGGCTGGAGGAGGTTACAGAGATAGGGAGTGTTGTAGGGACTGGAGGAGGCTACAAAAATAGGGAGTGGTGTCGAGGCTGGAGGAGGTTACAGAGATAGGGAGGGGTGTAGGGGCTGGAGGAGGTTACAGAGATAGGAAGGGGTATAGGGGCTGGAGGAGGTTACAGAGATAGGGAGGTGTGTAGGGCTGGAGGAGGTTACAGAGATAGGGAGTGTTGTAGGGACTGGAGGAGGTTACAGAGATAGGGAGGGGTGTAGGGGCTGGAGGAGGTTACAGAGATAGGGAGGAGTGTAGGGGCTGGAGGAGGTTACAGAGATAGGGAGGGGTGTAGGGGCTGGAGGGGGTTACAGAGATAGGGAGGGGTGTAGGGACTGGAGGCGGTTACAGAGATAGGGAGGAGTGTAGGGGCTGGAGGAGGTGACAGAGATAGGGAGGGGTGTAGGGGCTGGAGGAGGTTACAGAGATAGGGAGTGTTGTAGGGACTGGAGGAGGCTACAAAAATAGGGAGTGGTGTCGAGGCTGGAGGAGGTTACAGAGATAGGGAGGGGTGTAGGGGCTGGATGGGGTTACAGAGATAGGGAGGGGTGTCGGGGCTGGAGGAGGTTACAGAGATAGGGAGAGGTGTAGGGCTGGAGAAGGTTACAGAGATAGGGAGGGGTGTAGGGGCTGGAGGAGGTTACAGAGATAGGGAGGGGTGTAGGGGCTGGAGGAGTTTACAGAGATAGGGAGGGGTGTAGGGGCTGGAGGAGGTTACAGAGATAGGGAGGGGTGTAGGGGCTGGAGGAGGTTACAGAGATAGGGAGGGGTGTAGGGACTGGAGGAAGTTACAGAGATAGGGAGCGGTGTAGGGGCTGGAGGAGGTTACAGAGATAGGGAGGGGTGTAGGGGCTGGAGGAGGTTACAGAGATAGGGAGGGGTGTAGGGGCTGGAAGAGGTTACAGAGATAGGGAGTGTTGTAGGTACTGGAGGAGGTTACAGAGATAGGGAGCGGTGTAGGGGCTGGAGGAGGTTACAGAGATAGGGAGGGGTGTATGGGCTGGAGGAGGTTACAGAGATAGGGAGGGGTGTATGGGCTGGAGGAGGTTACAGAGATAGGGAGGGGTGTAGGTGCTGGAGAGGGTTACAGAGATAGGGAGGAGTGTCGGGACTGGAGGAGGTTACAGAGATAGGGAGAGGTGTAGGGGCTGGAGGGGGTTTCAGAGATAGGGAGGCGTGTCAGGACTGGAGGAGGTTACAGAGATAGGGAGGGGTGTCGGGGCTGGAGGGGGTTACAGAGATCGGGAGGGGTGTAGGGGCTGGAGGAGGTTACAGAGATAGGGAGGAGTGTCGGGACTGGAGGAGGTTACAGAGATAGGGAGGGGTGTAGGGGCTGGAGGGGGTTACAGAGATAGGGAGGAGTGTCGGGACTGGAGGAGGTTACAGAGATAGGGAGAGGTGTAGTGACTGGAGGAGGTTACAGATATAGGGAGGGGTGTAGGGGCTGGAGGAGGTTACAGAGATAGGAAGGGGTATAGGGGCTGGAGGAGGTTACAGAGATAGGGAGGTGTGTAGGGCTGGAGGAGGTTACAGAGATAGGGAGTGTTGTAGGGACTGGAGGAGGTTACAGAGATAGGGAGGGGTGTAGGGGCTGGAGGAGGTTACAGAGATAGGGAGGAGTGTAGGGGCTGGAGGAGGTTACAGAGATAGGGAGGGGTGTAGGGGCTGGAGGGGGTTACAGAGATAGGGAGGGGTGTAGGGACTGGAGGCGGTTACAGAGATAGGGAGGAGTGTAGGGGCTGGAGGAGGTGACAGAGATAGGGAGGGGTGTAGGGGCTGGAGGAGGTTACAGAGATAGGGAGTGTTGTAGGGACTGGAGGAGGCTACAAAAATAGGGAGTGGTGTCGAGGCTGGAGGAGGTTACAGAGATAGGGAGGGGTGTAGGGGCTGGATGGGGTTACAGAGATAGGGAGGGGTGTCGGGGCTGGAGGAGGTTACAGAGATAGGGAGAGGTGTAGGGCTGGAGAAGGTTACAGAGATAGGGAGTGTTGTAGGGACTGGAGGAGGTTACAGAGATAGGGAGGGGTGTAGGGGCTGGAGGAGGTTACAGAGATAGGGAGGGGTGTAGGGGCTGGAGGAGGTTACAGAGATAGGGAGGGGTGTAGGGGCTGGAGGAGGTTACAGATATAGGGAGGGGTGTAGGGACTGGAGGAAGTTACAGAGATAGGGAGCGGTGTAGGGGCTGGAGGAGGTTACAGAGATAGGGAGGGGTGTAGGGGCTGGAGGAGGTTACAGAGATAGGGAGGGGTGTAGGGGCTGGAAGAGGTTACAGAGATAGGGAGTTTTGTAGGTACTGGAGGAGGTTACAGAGATAGGGAGCGGTGTAGGGGCTGGAGGAGGTTACAGAGATAGGGAGGGGTGTATGGGCTGGAGGAGGTTACAGAGATAGGGAGGGGTGTATGGGCTGGAGGAGGTTACAGAGATAGGGAGGGGTGTAGGTGCTGGAGGGGGTTACAGAGATAGGGAGGAGTGTCGGGACTGGAGGAGGTTACAGAGATAGGGAGGGGTGTAGTGACTGGAGGGGGTTACAGAGATAGGGAGGCGTGTCAGGACTGGAGGAGGTTACAGAGATAGGGAGGGGTGTCGGGGCTGGACGGGGTTACAGAGATAGGGAGGGGTGTAGGGGCTGGAGGGGGTTACAGAGATAGGGAGGAGTGTCGGGACTGGAGGAGGTTACAGAGATAGGGAGGGGTGTAGGGGCTGGAGGGGGTTACAGAGATAGGGAGGAGTGTCGGGACTGGAGGAGGTTACAGAGATAGGGAGGGGTGTAGTGACTGGAGGAGGCTACAGATATAGGGAGGGGTGTAGGGGCTGGAGGAGGTTACAGAGATAGGGAGGTGTGTAGTGCCTGGAGGAGCTTACAGAGATAGGGAGGTGTGTAGTGGCTGGAGGACGTTACAGAGATAGGGAGGGGTGTAGGGGCTGGAGGAGTTTACAGAGATAGGGAGGAGTGTCGGGACTGGAGGAGGTTACAGAGATAGGGAGAGATGTCGGGGCTGGAGGAGATTACAGAGATAGGGATGGTTGTAGGTGCTGGAGGAGGTTACAGAGATATTGAGGGGTGGAGGGGCTGGAGGAGGTTACAGAGATAGGGAGGGGTGTCGGGGCTGGAGGAGGTTACAGAGATAGGGAGGAGTCTCGCGCCTGGAGGAGGTTACAGAGAAAGGGAGGGGTGTAGGGGCTGGAGTGGATTACAGAGATAGGGAGGGGTGTAGTGGCTGGAGGATGTACAGAGATAGGGAGTTGTGTAGGGCTGGAGAAGGTTACAGAGTTAGGGAGGGGTGTAGTGGCTGGAGGATGTACAGAGATAGGGAGGGGTGTAGGGGATGGAGCGGGTTACAGAGATAGGGAGGGTGTCGGGGCTGGAGGTTACAGAGATAGGGAGGGATGTAGGGACTGGAGGAGGCTACAGAGATAGGGAGGGTTTAGGGGCTGGAGGTGGTTACAGAGATAGGGAGGGGTGTAGTGGCTGGAGGATGTACAGAGATAGGGAGTTGTGTAGGGCTGGAGAAGGTTACAGAGTTAGGGAGGGGTGGAGGAGGTTACAGAGATAGGGAGAGGTGTATGGACTGGAGGAGGTTACAAAGGTATCGAGGGGTTTTGGAGCTGGAGGAGGGTACAGAGTTAGGGAGGTATGTAGGGGCTGGAGGGGGTTACAGAGATAGGGAGGGGTATATGGGCTGCAGGAGGTTACAGAGATAGGGAGGGGTGGAGCGGTTGGAGCAGGTTACAGAGATAGGGAGGGGTGTAGGGGATGGAGCGGGTTACAGAGATAGGGAGGGTGTCGGGGCTGGAGGTTACAGAGATAGGGAGGGATGTAGGGACTGGAGGAGGCTACAGAGATAGGGAGGGTTTAGGGGCTGGAGGTGGTTACAGAGATAGGGAGGAATGTAGGGGCTGGAGGGGGTTACAGAGATAGGGAGGGGTGTAGGGGCTGGAGGAGTTTACAGAGATAGGGAGGTGTTTAGGGGCTGGAGGAGGTTACAGTGATTGGGAGGGGTGTAGGGGCTGAAGGAGGTTACAGAGATAGGGAGGGGTGTAATTGTTGGAGGAGGTTACAGAGATAGTGAGGGTTCTGGGACTGGAGGAATTTACAGAGATAGGGAGGGGTGTAGGGGCTGGAGGAGGTTTAGAGATAGGGAGGGGTGGAGGGGCTGGAAGAGGTTTAGAGATAGGGAGGGGTGTAGTGGCTGGAGGAGGTTTAGAGATAGGGAGGGGTGTCGGGACTGGAGGAGGTTACAGAGATAGGGAGGGATGTAGGGGCTGGAGGGGGTTACAGAGATAGGGAGGGTTGTAGGACTGGAGGAGGTTACAGAGATAGGGAGGGGTGCAGGGGCTGGAGGAGGTTACAGAGATAGGGAGGGGTGTAATTGTTGGAGGAGGTTACAGAGATAGGGAGGGGTGCAGGAGCTGGAGGAGTTTACAGAGATAGGGAGGAGTGCAGGAGCTGGAGGAGGTTACAGTGATAGGGAGGGGTGGAGGGGCTGGAGGAGTTTACAGAGATAGGGAGGGGTGCAGGAGCTGGAGGAGGTTACAGAGCTAGGGAGGGGTGTAGGGGCTGGAGGAGGTTACAGAGATAGGGAGGGGTGCAGGAGCTGGAGGAGTTTACAGAGATAGGGAGGAGTGCAGGAGCTGGAGGAGGTTACAGTGATTGGGAGGGGTGTAGGGGCTGGAGGAGGTTATCAGAGATAGTGAGGGTTCTGGGACTGGAGGAATTTACAGAGATAGGGAGGGTTGTAGGACTGGAGGAGGTTACAGAGATAGGGAGGGGTGTAATTGTTGGAGGAGGTTACAGAGATAGTGAGGGTTCTGGGACTGGAGGAATTTACAGAGATAGGGAGGGTTGTAGGACTGGAGGAGGTTACAGAGATAGGGAGGGGTGCAGGGGCTGGAGGAGGTTACAGAGATAGGGAGGGGTGTAGGGGCTGGAGGAGGTTATCAGAGAAAGGGAGGTGAGTAGGGGCTGGAGGAGGTTACAGTGTTTGTGAGGGGTGTAGGGGCTGGAGGAGGTTACAGTGATAGGGAGGGGTGTAGGGGCTGGAGGAGGTTACAGTGATAGGGAGGGGTGTAGGGGCTGGAGGAGGTTACAGTGTTTGTGAGGGGTGTAGGGGCTGGAGGAGGTTACAGAGATAGGGAGAGGTGTAGGGGCTGGGGCAGGTTACAGATATAGGGAGGGGTGTAGGGGCAGAGGAAGGTTTATACATAGGGAGGGGTGTAGGGGCTGGAGGAGGTTACAGAGATAGGGAGGGGTGTAGGGGCTGGAGGAGGTTACAGAGATAGGGAGTGTTGTAGGGACTGGAGGAGGCTACAAAAATAGGGAGTGGTGTCGAGGCTGGAGGAGGTTACAGAGATAGGGAGGGGTGTAGGGGCTGGATGGGGTTACAGAGATAGGGAGGGGTGTCGGGGCTGGAGGAGGTTACAGAGATAGGGAGAGGTGTAGGGCTGGAGGAGGTTACAGAGATAGGGAGTGTTGTAGGGACTGGAGGAGGTTACAGAGATAGGGAGAGGTGTAGGGGCTGGAGGAGGTTACAGAGATAGGGAGGGGTGTAGGGGCTGGAGGAGGTTACAGAGATAGGGAGGGGTGTAGGGGCTGGAGGAGGTTACAGAGATAGGGAGGGGTGTAGGGACTGGAGGAGGTTACAGAGATAGGGAGCGGTGTCGGGGCTGGAGGAGGTTACAGAGATAGGGAGGGGTGTAGGGGCTGGAGGAGGTTACAGAGATAGGGAGGGGTGTAGGGGCTGGAGGAGGTTACAGAGATAGGGAGTGTTGTAGGGATTGGAGGAGGTTACAAAGATAGGGAGGGGTGTATGGGCTGGAGGAGGTTACAGAGATAGGGAGGGGTGTATGGGCTGGAGGAGGTTACAGAGATAGGGAGGGGTGTTGGGGCTGGAGGAGGTTACAGAGATAGGGAGGGGTGTAGGGGCTGGAGGAGGTTACAGAGATAGGGAGGGGTGCAGGAGGTGGAGCAGGTTACAGAGATAGGAGGTTGTGTAGGGGCTGATATGGATTACAGAGCTAGGGAGGGGTGTAGGGACTGGAGGAGGTTACAGGGATAGGGAGGGGTGTAGGGGCTGGAGGAGGTTACAGTGATAGGGAGGGGTGTAGGGGCTGGAGGAGGTTACAGTGTTTGTGAGGGGTGTAGGGGCTGGAGGAGGTTACAGAGATAGGGAGAGGTGTAGGGGCTGGGGCAGGTTACAGAGATAGGGAGGGGTGTAGGGGCTGAAGGAGGTTTATACATAGGGAGGGGTGTAGGGGCTGGAGGAGGTTACAGAGATAGGGAGGGGTGTAGGGGCTGGAGGAGGTTACAGAGATAGGGAGTGTTGTAGGGTCTGGAGGAGGCTACAAAAATAGGGAGTGGTGTCGAGGCTGGAGGAGGTTACAGAGATAGGGAGGGGTGTAGGGGCTGGATGGGGTTACAGAGATAGGGAGGGGTGTCGGGGCTGGAGGAGGTTACAGAGATAGGGAGAGGTGTAGGGCTGGAGGAGGTTACAGAGATAGGGAGTGTTGTAGGGACTGGAGGAGGTTACAGAGATAGGGAGAGGTGTAGGGACTGGAGGAGGTTACAGAGATAGGGAGGGGTGTAGGGGCTGGAGGAGGTTACAGAGATAGGGAGGGGTGTAGGGGCTGGAGGAGGTTACAGAGATAGGGAGGGGTGTAGGGACTGGAGGAGGTTACAGAGATAGGGAGCGGTGTAGTGGCTGGAGGAGGTTACAGAGATAGGGAGGGGTGTAGGGGCTGGAGGAGGTTACAGAGATAGAGAGGGGTGTAGGGGCTGGAGGAGGTTACAGAGATAGGGAGTGTTGTAGGGATTGGAGGAGGTTACAAAGATAGGGAGGGGTGTATGGGCTGGAGGAGGTTACAGAGATAGGGAGGGGTGTATGGGCTGGAGGAGGTTACAGAGATAGGGAGGGGTGTAGGGACTGGAGGAGGTTACAGAGATAGGGAGGGGTGTAGGTGCTGGAGGGGGTTACAGAGATAGGGAGGAGTGTCGGGACTGGAGGAGGTTACAGAGATAGGGAGGGGTGTAGGGGCTGGAGGGGGTTTCAGAGATAGGGAGGCGTGTCGGGACTGGAGGAGGTTACAGAGATAGGGAGGGGTGTCGGGGCTGGAGGGGGTTACAGAGATAGGGAGGGGTGTAGGGGCTGGAGGAGGTTACAGAGATAGGGAGGAGTGTCGGGACTGGAGGAGGTTACAGAGATGGGGAGGGGTGTAGGGGCTGGAGGGGGTTACAGAGATAGGGAGGAGTGTCGGGACTGGAGGAGGTTACAGAGATAGGGAGGGGTGTAGTGACTGGAGGAGGTTACAGATATAGGGAGGGGTGTCGGGGCTGGAGGAGGTTACAGAGATAGGGAGGGGTGTAGTGGCTGGAGGAGGTTACAGAGATAGGGAGGGGTGTAGTGGCTGGAGGACGTTACAGAGATAGGGAGGGGTGTAGGGGCTGGAGGAGTTTACAGAGATAGGGAGGAGTGTCGGGACTGGAGGAGGTTACAGAGATAGGGAGAGATGTCGGTTCTGGAGGAGATTACAGAGATAGTGAGGGGTGGAGGGGCTGGAGGAGGTTACAGAGATAGGGAGGAGTCTCGCGCCTGGAGGAGGTTACAGAGAAAGGGAGGGGTGTAGGGGCTGGAGTGGATTACAGAGATAGGGAGGGGTGTAGTGGCTGGAGGATGTACAGAGATAGGGAGGGGTGTAGGGGATGGAGCGGGTTACAGAGATAGGGAGGGTGTCGGGGCTGGAGGTTACAGAGATAGGGAGGGATGTAGGGACTGGAGGAGGCTACAGAGATAGGGAGGGTTTAGGGGCTGGAGGTGGTTACAGAGATAGGGAGGGGTGTAGTGGCTGGAGTATGTACAGAGATAGGGAGTTGTGTAGGGCTGGAGAAGGTTACAGAGTTAGGGAGGGGTGGAGGGGCTGGAGGAGGTTACAGAGATAGGGAGAGGTGTATGGACTGGAGGAGGTTACAAAGGTATCGAGGGGTTTAGGAGCTGGAGGAGGGTACAGAGTTAGGGAGGTATGTAGGGGCTGGAGGGGGTTACAGAGATAGGGAGGGGTATATGGGCTGGAGGAGGTTACAGAGATAGGGAGGGGTGGAGCGGTTGGAACAGGTTACAGAGATAGGGAGGGGTGTAGGGGATGGAGCGGGTTACAGAGATAGGGAGGAATGTAGGGGCTGGAGGGGGTTACAGAGATAGGGAGGGTTTAGGGGCTGGAGGTGGTTACAGAGATAGGGAGGAATGTAGGGGCTGGAGGGGGTTACAGAGATAGGGAGGAGTGTAGGGGCTGGAGGAGTTTACAGAGATAGGGAGGTGTTTAGGGGCTGGAGGAGGTTACAGTGATTGGGAGGGGTGTAGGGGCTGAAGGAGGTTACAGAGATAGGGAGAGGTGTAATTGTTGGAGGAGGTTACAGAGATAGTGAGGGTTCTGGGACTGGAGGAATTTACAGAGATAGGGAGGTGTGTAGGGGCTGGAGGAGGTTTAGAGATAGGGAGGGGTGGAGGGGCTGGAGGAGGTTTAGAGATAGGGAGGGGTGTAGTGGCTGGAGGAGGTTTAGAGATAGGGAGGGGTGTCGGGACTGGAGGAGGTTACAGAGATAGGGAGGGATGTAGGGGCTGGAGGGGGTTACAGAGATAGGGAGGGTTGTATGACTGGAGGAGGTTACAGAGATAGGGAGGGGTGCAGGGGCTGGAGGAGGTTACAGAGATAGGGAGGGGTGTAATTGTTGGAGGAGGCTACAGAGATAGTGAGGGTTCTGGGACTGGAGGAATTTACAGAGATAGGGAGGGGTGTAGGGGCTGGAGGAGGTTATCAGGGAAAGGGAGGTGAGTAGGGGCTGGAGGAGGTTACAAGGATAGGGAGGGGTGTATGGGCTGGAGGTGGTTACAGAGATAGGGAGGGGTGTCGGGGCTGGAGGAGGTTACAGAGATAGGGAGGGGTGCAGGAGCTGGAGGAGGTTACAGAGATAGGGAGGGGTGTAGCTGCTGGAGGAGGTTACAGAGATTGGGAGGGGTGTAGGGGCTGTAGGAGGTTACAGAGATAGGGAGGGGTGCAGGAGCTGGAGGAGGTTACAGAGATAGGGAGGAGTGCAGGAGCTGGAGGAGGTTACAGTGATAGGGAGGGGTGGAGGGGCTGGAGGAGTTTACAGAGATAGGGAGCGGTGTTGGTGCTGGAGGAGGTTGCAGAGATAGGGAGGGGTGTAGGGGCTGGAGGAGGTTACAGAGATAGGGAGGGGTGCAGGAGCTGGAGCAGGTTACAGAGATAGGGAGTTGTGTAGGGGCTGATATGGATTACAGAGGTAGGGAGGGGTGTAGGGACTGGAGGAGGTTACAGGGATAGGGAGGTGTGTAAGGGCTGGAGGAGGTTACAGTGATAGGGAGGGGTGTAGGGGCTGGAGGAGGTTACAGTGTTTGGGAGGGGTGTAGGGGCTGGAGGAGGTTACAGAGATAGGGAGGGGTGTAGGGGCAGAAGGAGGTTTATACATAGGGAGGGGTGCAGGGGCTGGAGGAGGTTTCAGAGATAGGAAGGGGTGTCGGGACTGGAGGAGGTTACAGAGATAGTGAGGAGTGTCGGGGCTGGAGGGGGTTACAGAGATAAGGAGTTGTGTCGGACTGGAGAAGATTACAAAGGTAGCGAGGGGTTTAGGGGCTGGAGGAGGGTACAGATATAGGGAGGGGTGTAGGGGCTGGAGGGGGTTACAGAGATAGGGAGGGGTGTAGGGACTGGAGGAGGTTACAGAGATAGGGAGGGGTGTAGGTGCTGGAGGGGGTTACAGAGATAGGGAGGAGTGTCGGGACTGGAGGAGGTTACAGAGATAGGGAGGGGTGTCGGGGCTGGAGGGGGTTACAGAGATAGGGAGGGGTGTAGGGGCTGGAGGAGGTTACAGAGATAGGGAGGAGTGTCGGGACTGGAGGAGGTTACAGAGATAGGGAGGGGTGTAGGGGCTGGAGGGGGTTACAGAGATAGGGAGGGGTGTAGGGGCTGGAGGAGGTTACAGAGATAGGGAGGGGTGTAGGGGCTGGAGGAGGTTACAGAGATAGGGAGAGGTGTAGGGGCTGGAGGAGGTTACAGAGATAGGGATGGGTATAGGGACTGGAGGAGGTTACAGAGATAGGGAGGGGTGTAGGTGCTGGAGGGGGTTACAGAGATAGGGAGGAGTGTCGGGACTGGAGGAGGTTACAGAGATAGGGAGGGGTGTCGGGGCTGGAGGGGGTTACAGTGATAGGGAGGGGTGTAGGGGCTGGAGGAGGTTACAGAGATAGGGAGGAGTGTCGGGACTGGAGGAGGTTACAGAGATAAGGAGGGGTGTAGGGGCTGGAGGGGGTTACAGAGATAGGGAGGAGTGTCGGGACTGGAGGAGGTTACAGAGATGGGGAGGGGTGTAGTGACTGGAGGAGGTTACAGAGATAGGGAGGGGTGTAGTGGCTGGAGGACGTTACAGAGATAGGGAGGGGTGTAGGGGCTGGAGGAGTTTACAGAGATAGGGAGGAGTGTCGGGACTGGAGGAGGTTACAGAGATAGGGAGGAGTGTCGGGACTGGAGGAGGTTACAGAGATAGGGAGAGATGTCGGGGCTGGAGGAGATTACAGAGATAGGGATGGTTGTAGGTGCTGGAGGAGGTTACAGAGATAGTGAGGGGTGGAGGGGCTGGAGGAGGTTACAGAGATAGGGAGGAGTCTCGCGCCTGGAGGAGGTTACAGAGAAAGGGAGGGGTGTAGGGGCTGGAGTGGATTACAGAGATAGGGAGGGGTGTAGTGGCTGGAGCATGTACAGAGATAGGGAGTTGTGTAGGGCTGGAGAAGGTTACAGAGTTAGGGAGGGGTGTAGAGGCTGGAGGAGGTTACAGAGATAGGGAGGGGTGTAGTGGCTGGAGGATGTACAGAGATAGGGAGGGGTGTAGGGGCTGGAGCGGGTTACAGAGATAGGGAGGGTGTCGGGGCTGGAGGTTACAGAGATAGGGAGGGATGTAGGGACTGGAGGAGGCTACAGAGATAGGGAGGGTTTAGGGGCTGGAGGTGGTTACAGAGATAGGGAGGGGTGTAGTAGCTGGAGGATGTACAGAGATAGGGAGTTGTGTAGGGCTGGAGAAGGTTACAGAGTTAGGGAGGGGTGGAGGGGCTGGAGAAGGTTACAGAGATAGGGAGGGGTGGAGGGGCTGGAGGAGGTTACAGAGATAGGGAGAGGTGTATGGACTGGAGGAGGTTACAAAGGTATCGAGGGGTTTAGGAGCTGGAGGAGGGTACAGAGTTAGGGAGGTATGTAGGGGCTGGAGGGGGTTACAGAGATAGGGAGGGGTGGAGCGGTTGGAGCAGGTTACAGAGATAGGGAGGGGTGTAGGGGATGGAGCGGGTTACAGAGATAGGGAGGGGTGTAGGGGATGGAGCGGGTTACAGAGATAGGGAGGGTGTCGGGGCTGGAGGTTACAGAGATAGGGAGGGATGTAGGGACTGGAGGAGGCTACAGAGATAGGGAGGGTTTAGGGGCTGGAGGTGGTTACAGAGATAGGGAGGGGTGTAGGGGCTGGAGGAGGTTTAGAGATAGGGAGGGGTGTAGTGGCTGGAGGAGGTTTGGAGATAGGGAGGGTTCTGGGACTCGAGGAGGTTACAGAGATAGGGAGGGATGTAGGGGCTGGAGGGGGTTACAGAGATAGGGAGGGGTGCAGGGGCTGGAGGAGGTTACAGAGATAGGGAGGGGTGTAATTGTTGGAGGAGGTTACAGAGATAGTGAGGGTTCTGGGACTGGAGGAATTTACAGAGATAGGGAGGGGTGTAGGGGCTGGAGGAGGTTACAGAGATTGGGAGGTGAGTAGGGGCTGGAGGAGGTTACAAGGATAGGGAGGGGTGTAGGGGCTGGAGGTGGTTACAGAGATAGGGAGGGGTGTCGGGGCTGGAGGAGGTTACAGAGATAGGGAGGGGTGCAGGAGCTGGAGGAGGTTACAGAGATAGGGAGGGGTGTAGGGGCTGGAGGAGGTTACAGAGATTGGGAGGGGTGTAGGGGCTGTAGGAGGTTACAGAGATAGGGAGGGGTGTAGGGGCTGGAGGGGTTACAGAGATAGGGAGGAGTGCAGGAGCTGGAGGAGGTTACAGTGATAGGGAGGGGTGGAGGGGCTGGAGGAGTTTACAGAGATAGGGAGGGGTGTTGGTGCTGGAGGAGGTTACAGAGATAGGGAGGGGTGTAGGGGCTGGAGGAGGTTACAGAGATAGGGAGGGGTGTAGGGGCTGGAGGGGATTACAGAGATAGGGAGGGGTGGAGGGGCTGGAGGAGTTTACAGAGATAGGGAGGGGTGTTGGTGCTGGAGGAGGTTACAGAGATAGGGAGGGGTGTAGGGACTGGAGGAGGTTACAGAGATAGGGAGGGGTGCAGGTGCTGGAGCAGGTTACAGAGATAGGGAGTTGTGTAGGGGCTGATATGGATTACAGAGATAGGGAGGGGTGTAGGGGCTGGAGGAGGTTACAGAGATAGGGATGGGTGTAGGGACTGGAGGAGGTTACAGGGATAGGGAGGGATGTAGGGGCTGGAGGAGGTTACAGTGATAGGGAGGGGTGTAGGGGCTGGAGGAGGTTACAGTGTTTGGGAGGGGTGTAGGGGCTGGAGGAGGTTACAGAGATAGGGAGAGGTGTAGGGGCTGGAGCAGGTTACAGAGATAGGGAGGGGTGTAGGGGCAGAAGGAGGTTTATACATAGGGAGGGGTGCAGGGGCTGGAGGAGGTTTCAGAGATAGGAAGGGGTGTCGGGACTGGAGGAGGTTACAGAGATAGTGAGGAGTGTCGGGGCTGGAGGGGGTTACAGAGATAAGGAGTTGTGTCGGACTGGAGAAGGTTACAAAGGTAGCGAGGGGTTTAGGGGCTGGAGGAGGGTACAGATATAGGGAGGGGTGTAGGGGCTGGAGGGGGTTACAGAGATAGGGAGGGGTGTAGGTGCTGGAGGAGGTTACAGACATAGGGAGGGGTGGAGGGGCTGGAGGAGGTTACATAGATAGGGAGGGGTGTAGGGGCTGGAGCAGGTTACAGAGATAGGGAGGGATGTAGGAGCTGGAGGAGGTTACAGAGATAGTGAGGGGTGGAGGGGCTGGAGGGGGTTACAGAGATAGGGAGTTGTGTCGGACTGGAGAAGGTTATAAAGGTAGCGAGGGGTTTAGGGGCTGGAGGAGGTTACAGAGATAGGGAGCGGTGTAGAGGCTGGAGGAGGTTACAGAGAAAGGGAGGGGTTCAGGGACTGGAGGAGGTTACAGAGATAGGGAGGGGTGTAGGAGCTGGAGGTTACAGAGATAGGGAGGGGTGCAGGGCCTGGAGGAGGTTACAGACATAGGGAGGGTTGTAGGGGCTGGAGGAGGTTTCAGAGATAGGGAGGGGTGTCGGGACTGGAGGGGGTTAGAGAGACAGGGAGGGGTGTAGGGGCTGGAGGCGGTTACAGTGATAGGGAGGGGTGTAGGGGCTGGAGGGGGTTACAGAGATAGGGAGGGTGTCGGGGCTTGAGGGGGTTACAGAGATAGGGAGGGTGTAGGGGCTGGAGGAGGTTATAGAGATAGGGAGGGGTGTAGGGGCTGGAGGAGGTTACAGAGATAGGGAGGGGTGTATGGGCTGGTGGAGGTTACAGAGATAGGGAGGGGTGTAGGGGCTGGAGGAAGTTGCAGAGATAGGGAGTGTTGTAGGGGCTGAAGGAGGTTACAGTGATAGTGTGGGATGCAGGGGCTGGAGGAGGTTACAGAGATAGGGAGGTGTGTAGGGGCTGGAGGGGGTTACAGAGATAGGGAGGTGTGTAGGGGCTGGAGGGGGTTACAGAGATAGGGAGGTGTGTAGGGGCTGGAGGGGGTTACAGAGATAGTGACGAGTGTCGGGGCTGGAAGGGGTTACAGAGACAGGTAGGGTTCTGGGACTGGAGGTTACAGAGATAGGGAGGGGTGTCGGGGCTGCAGGAGGTGACAGAGATAGGGAGGGTTGTCGGGGCTGGATGAGGTTACAGAGCTAGGGAGTGGTGTAGGGGCTGGAGGAGGTTACAGAGATAGGGAGAGGTGTAAGGGCTGGAGGAGGTTCCAGAGATAGGGAGGGGTGCAGGGGCTGGAGGAGGTTACAGAGATAGGGAGGGGTGTAGGGGCTGGAGGAGGTTACAGAGATAGGGAGGGGTGTAGGGGCTGGAGGTGGTTACAGAGATAGGGAGGGTTGTAGGGGCTGGAGGAGGTTACAGAGATAGGGAGGTGTGTAGGGGCTGGAGGAGGTTATAGAGATAGGGAGGGTGTAGGGGCTGGAGGAGGTTACAGAGATAGGGAGGGGTGTAGGGGCTGGAGGGGGTTACAGAGATAGGGAGGGGTGTAGGGGCTGGCGGAGGTTACAGAGATAGGGAGGGGTGTAGGGGCTGAAGGAGGTTACAGAGATAGGGAGGGGTGGAGGGGCTGGAGGAGGTTACAGAGATAGGGAGGGGTGTAGGGGCTGGAGGTGTTTACAGAGATCGGGAGGTGTGGAGGGGCTGGAGGAGGTTACAGAGATAGGGAGGGGTGGAGGGGCTGGAGGGGTTACAGAGATAGGGAGGGGTGTAAGGGCTAGAGGAGGTTACAGAGACAGGGAGGGTTCTGGGACTGGAGGAATTTACAGAGATAGGGAGGGGTGGAGGGGCTGGAGGGGTTACAGAGATAGGGAGGGGTCTAGGGGCTGGAGGAGGTTACAGAGATTTGGAGGGATGCAGGGGCTGGAGGAGGTTACAGAGATCGGGAGATGTGTAAGGGCTGGAGGAGGTTACTGAGATTTGGAGGGGTGTAGGGGCTGGAGGGGGTTGCAGAGATAGGGACGGTTTAGGGGCTGGAGGTTACAGAGATAAGGAGGGATGTCGGGGCTGGAGGATGTTTCAGAGATAGGAAGGGGTGTCGGGACTGGAGGAGGTTACAGAGATAGTGAGGAGTGTCGTGGCTGGAGGGGGTTACAGTGATAGGGAGTGTTGTGGGGCTGGAGGAGTTTCCAGAGATAAGGAGGGGTGGAGGGGCTGGAGGAGGTTACAGAGATAGGGAGGTAGGGAGGTGTGTAGGGGCTGGAGGGGGTTACAGAGATAGTGAGGAGTGTCGGGCCTGGAGGGGGTTACAGAGACAGGGATGGATGTGGGGCTGGAGGAGGTTCCAGAGATAGGGAGGGGTGTAGGGGCTGGAGGAGGTTACAGAGATTTGGAGGGGTGTAGGGGCTGGAGGAGGTTACAGAGATTTGGAGGGGTGTAGGGGCTGGAGGAGGTTACAGAGATAGGGAGGGGGGTAGGGGCTGGAGGAGGTTACAGGGATAGGGAGGGGTGTAGGGGCTGGAGGAGGTTACAGAAATTTGGAGGGGTGTAGGGGCTGGAGGAGGTTACAGAGATAGGGAGTGGCGTAGGGGCTGGCGGAGGTTACAGAGATAGGGAGGGGTGCAGGGCCTGGAGGAGGTTACAGACATAGGGAGGCTTGTAGGGCCTGGAGGAGGTTACAGACATAGGGAGGGTTGTAGGGGCTGGAGGAGGTTTCAGAGATAGGAAGGGGTGTAGGGGCTGGAGGAGGTTACAGAGATAGGGAGGGGTGTCGGGGCTGGAGGGGGTTACAGAGATAGGGAGGGGTGTAGGGCCTAGAGGGGTTATAGAGATAGGGAGGGGTGTCGGGGCTGGAGGGGGTTACAGAGATAGGGAGGGGTGTAGGGGCTGGAGGAGGTTACAGAGATAGGGAGGGGTGTCGGGGCTGGAGGAGGTGACAGAGATAGGGAGGGATGCAGGGGTTGGAGGAGTTTACAGAGATTGGGAGGGGTGTAGGGCCTGGAGGGGTTATAGAGATAGGGAGGGGTGTCGGGGCTGGAGGGGGTTACAGAGATAGGGAGGGGTGTAGGGGCTGGAGGAGGTTACAGAGATAGGGAGGGGTGTCGGGGCTGGAGGAGGTGACAGAGATAGGGAGGGATGCAGGAACTGGAGGAGATTACAGAGATAGGGATGGTTGTAGGGGCTGGAGGAGGTTACAGAGATCGTGAGGGGTGGAGGGGCTGGAGGGGGTTACAGAGATAGTGAGGGGTGGAGGGTCTGGAGGAGGTTAAAGAGATAGGGAGAGGTGTAGGGGCTGGAGTGGATTACAGAGATAGGGAGGGGTGTAGGGGCTGGAGGATGTACAGAGATAGGGAGTTGTGTAGGGCTGGAGGAGGTTACAGAGTTAAGGAGGGGTGGAGGGGCTGGAGGAGGTTACAGAGATAGGGAGTTGTGTAGGGCTGGAGGAGGTTACAGAGTTAAGGAGGGGTGGAGGGGCTGGAGGAGGTTACAGAGATAGGGAGGGTTGTAGGGGCTGGAGGAGGTTACAGAGATAGGGAGGGGTGGAGGGGCTGGAGGAGGTTACAGAGATAGGGAGGGGTGTAGGGGCTGGAGGGGGTTACAGAAATAGGGAGGGGTGCAGGGGCTGGCGGAGGTTAGAGAGATAGGGAGGGGTGTAGGGGCTGGAGGAGGTTACAGAGATAGGGAGGGGTGGAGGGGCTGGAGGAGGTTACAGAGATAGGGAGGGGTGTAGGGGCTGGAGGTGTTTACAGAGATCGGGAGGGGTGGAAGGGCTGGAGGAGTTACAGAGATAGGGAGGGGTGCAGGAGCTGGAGGAGGTTACCGAGATAGGGAGGGGTGTAGGGGCTGGAGGAGGTTACCGAGATAGGGAGGGGTGTAGGGGCTGGAGTGGATTACAGAGATAGGGAGGGGCGTAGTGTCTGGAGGATGTACAGAGATAGGGAGGGGTGGAGGTGCTGGAGGAGGTAACAGAGATAGGGATGGGTGGAGGGACTGGAGGAGGTTACCGAGATAGGGAGGCATATAGGGGCTGGAGAAGTTTACAGAGATAGGGAGGGGTATATGGGCTGGAGGAGGTTACAGAGATAGGGAGGGGTGTAGGGGATGGAGCAGGTTACAGAGATAGGGAGGGTGTCGGGGCTGGAGTTTACAGAGATAGGGAGGGGTGTAGGGGCTGGAGGAGGTTACAGAGTTAGGGAGGGGTGGAAGGGCTGGAGGAGGTTACAGAGATAGGGAGGGTTGTAGGGGCTGGAGGATGTACAGAGATAGGGAGGGGTGTAGGGCTGGAGGAGGTTACAGAGTTAGGGAGGGGTGGAAGGGCTGGAGGAGGTTACAGAGATAGGGAGGGTTGTATGGGCTGGAGGAGGTTACAGAGATAGGGAGGGGTGTAGGGCTGGAGGAGGTTACAAAGGTAGCGAGGGGTTTAGGGGCTGGAAGAGGGTACAGAGATAGGGAGGTGTCAGGGGCTTCAGGAGGTTACAGAGATAGGCAGGGTTGTATGGGCTGGAGGAGGTTACAGAGATAGGGAGGGATGTAGGGCTGGAAGAGGTTACAGAGTTAGGGAGGGGTGGAAGGGCTGGAGGAGGTTACAGAGATAGGGAGGGATGTAGGGGCAGGAGTGGATTACAGAGATAGGGAGGGGTGTAGGGGCTGGAGGATGGACAGAGATAGGGAGGGGTGTATGGGCTGGAGGAGGTTACAGCGATAGGGAGGGATGTAGGGGGTGGAGGAGGCGACAGAGATAGGGAGGGTGCAGGGGCTGGAGGTGGTTACAGAGATAGGGAGAGGTGTAGGGGCTGGAGGAGGTGACAGAGATAGGGAGGGGTGAAGGGGCTGGAGGAGGTTACAGAGATAGGGAGGGGTGTAGGGGCTGGAGGGGGTTACAGAGATAGGGAGGGGTGAAGGGGCTGGAGGAGGTTACAGAGATAGGGAGGGGTGAGGGACTGGAGGAGATTACAGAGATAGGGAGGGGTGTAGGGGCTGGAGGTGGTTACAGAGATAGGGAGGTGTGTCACGGCAGGAGGAGGTTACAGAGATAGGGAGGGGTGTAGAGGCAGGAGGGGGTTACAGAGATAGGGAGGGGTTTAGGGGGTTACAGAGATAGGGAGGGGTGTAGGGCTGGAGGAGGTACAGAGATAGTGAGGTGTGTAGGGGCTTGAGGAGGTTACAGAGAACGGGAGGGTTGTTGGGCTGGGGGAGGTTACAGTGATAGGGAGGGGTTTAGGGGGTTACAGAGATAGGGAGGGGTGTAGGGGCTGGAGGAGGTTACAGAGAGAGGAAGGGGTGAAGGGGCTAGAGGGGGTTACAGAGAAAAGGAGGGGTTAGGGTCTGGAGGAGGTTACAGAGATACGAAGGGGTGTAGGGACTGGAGGAGGTTACAGAGATAGGGAGGGGTTAGTGTCTGGAGGAGGTTACAGAGATACGAAGGGGTGTAGGGACTGGAGGAGGATACAGTGATAGAGAGGGGTGTAGGGGCTGGAGGTGGTTACAGAGATAGGAAGTGGTGTAGGGTCTGGAGGACGTTACAGAGATAGGGAGGGGTGTAGGGACTGGAGGATGTACAGAGATACGGAGGGGTGTAGGGCTGGAGGAGGTTACAGAGTTAGGGAGGGGTGTAGGGGCTGGAGGAGGTTACAGAGATAGGGAGGGGTGTAGGGGCTGGAGGAGGTTACAGAGATAGGGAGGGGTGAGGGACTGGAGGAGATTACAGAGATAGGGAGGGGTGTAGGGGCTGGAGGGGGTTACAGAGATAGGGAGTGGTGTAGGGGCTGGAGGAGGTGACAGAGATAGGGAGGTGTGTCACGGCTGGAGGAGGTTACAGAGATAGGGAGGGGTGTAGAGGCAGGAGGGGGTTACAGAGATAGGGAGGGGTTCAGGGGGTTACAGAGATAGGGAGGGGTGTAGGGCTGGAGGAGCTACAGAGATAGGGAGGGGTGTCGGGGCTGGAGGAGCTACAGAGATAGGGAGGGGTGTCGGGGCCGGAGGAGGTTACAGAGATAGGGAGGGGTGTCGGGCTGGAGGCGATTACAAAGATAGGGAGGGGTCTAGGGACTGGAGGATGTTACAGAGATAGGGAGGGGTGTAGGGGCTGGAGGGGGTTACAGAGATAGGGAGGGGTGTAGGGGCTGGAGGAGGTTACAGAGATCGGGAGGGGTGTAGGGGCTGGAGGAGGTTACAGAGATAGGGAGAGGTGTAGTGGCTGGAGGAGGTTATAGAGCTCGGGAGGGGTGTAGGGGCTGGAGGAGGCAACAGAGATAGGGAGGGGAGTAGGGGCTGGAGGAGGTTACAGAGATAGGGAGGGTTTAAGGGGCTGGAGGAGGTTATAGAGCTAGGGAGGGATGTAGGGTTCTGGAGGAGGTTACAGAGATAGATAGGGGCTGGAGGAGGTTATGGAGATAGGGAGGGATGTAGCGCTGGTGGAGGTTACAGAGATAGGGAGGGATGCAGAATCTGGAGGAGGGTACAGAGATAGAGAGGGGTGTAGAGGCTGGAGGAGGTTACAGGGATAGGGAGGGATGTTGGGGCTGGAGGGGGTTACAGTCATAGGGAGGGATGTATGGGCGGGAGGAGGTTACAGAGATAGGGAGGGTTGTAGGGGCTGGAGGAGGATACAAAGAAACAGAGGAATATAGGGGCTGGAGAAGGTTACAGAGATAGGGAGGGGTGTAGGGGCTGGAGGAGGTTACAGAGATAGGGAGGGGTATAGGTGCTCGAGGAGGTTACAGAGATAGGGAGGGGTGTAGGGGCTGGAGGAGGTTACAGAGATAGGGAGGGGTATAGGTGCTCGAGGAGGTTACAGAGATAGGGAGGGGTGTAGGGGCTGGAGGAGGTTACAGAGATAGGGGGGGGTATAGGTGCTCGAGGAGGTTACAGAGATAGGGAGGGGTGTAGGGGCTGGAGGAGGTTACAGAGATAGGGAGGGGTTCAGGGGCTGGAGGAGGTTACAGAGATAGGGAGGGGTTTAGGGGCTGGAGGAGGTTACAGAGATAGGGAGGGGTGTAGGGGCTGGAGTGGGTTACAGAGATGGGGAGGGGTGTAGGGGCTCGAGGAGTTTCCAGAGATAGGGAGGGGTGTAGGGGCTGGAGGGGATTACAGAGATAGGGAGGGGTGTAGGGGCTGGAGGAGGTTACAGAGATAGGGAGGGGTGTAGGGGCTGGAGGAGGTTACAGAGATAGGGAGGGGTGTCGGGACTGGAGGAGGTTACAGAGATAGGGAGGGGTGTAGGGGCTTGAGGGGGTTACAGAGATAGGGAGTGGTGTAGGGGCTGGAGGGGATTACAGAGATAGGGAGGGGTGTAGGGGCTGGAGTGGGTTACAGAGAGAGGGAGGGGTTTAGCGGCTGGAGGAGGTTACAGAGATAGGGAGGGGTGTAGGGGCTGGAGGAGGTTACAGAGATAGGGAGGGGTTTAGGGGCTGGAGGAGGTTACAGAGATAGGGAGGGGTGTAGGGGCTGGAGGAGGTTACAGAGATAGGGAGGGGTTTAGGGGCTGGAGGAGGTTACAGAGATAGGGAGGGGTGTAGGGGCTGGAGGAGGTTACAGAGATAGGGAGGGGTTTAGGGGCTGGAGGAGGTTACAGAGATAGGGAGGGGTTTAGGGGCTGGAGGAGGTTACAGAGATAGGGAGGGGTGTAGGGGCTGGAGGCGGTTACGGAGATAGGGAGGGGTGTAGGGGCTGGAGGTCGTTACGTAGATAGGGAGTGTGTGAGGGTCATGGAGGGATTTTTAAAGGAGGATGAGAATTTTGAAATCGATGTGTTGCTTAGCCAGGAGCCAATGTAGGTCAGTGAGCACAGGGGGTGATGGGTGAGTGGGACTCGGTGTGAGTTAGGACACGGGGTCAGTGAGTACAGGGGGTGATGGGTGAGTGGGACTGGGTGTGAGTTAGGACACGGGGTCAGTGAGCACAGGGGGTGATGGGTGAGTGGGACTGGGTGTGAGTTAGGACACGGGGTCAGTGAGCACAGCGGGTGATGGGTGAGTGGGACTGGGTGTGAGTTAGGACACGGGGTCAGTGAGCACAGGGGGTGATGGGTGAGTGGGACTGGGTGTGAGTTAGGACACGGGGTAGTGAGCACAGCGGGTGATGGGTGAGTGGGACTGGGTGTGAGTTAGGAAACGGGGCAGTGAGCACAGGGGGTGATGGGTGAGTGGGACTGGGTGTGAATTAGGACACGGGTTCAGTGAGCACAGCGGGTGATGGGTGAGCGGGACTGGGTGTGAGTTAGGACACGGGGTCAGTGAGCACAGGGGGTGATGGGTGAGTGGGACTGGGTGTGAGTTAGGACACGGGGCAGTGAGCACAGGGGGTGATGGGTGAGTGGGACTGGGTGTGAGTTCGGACACGGGGCACAGGGGGTGATGGGTGAGTGGGACTGGGTGTGAGTTAGGACACGGGGCAGTGAGCACAGGGGGTGATGGGTGAGTGGGACTGGGTGTGAGTTAGATCACGGGGTCAGTGAGCACAGGGGGTGATGGGTGAGTGGGACTGGGTGTGAGTTAGGACACGGGGCAGTGAGCACAGGGGGTGATGGGTGAGTGGGACTGGGTGTGAGTTAGGACACGGGGTCAGTGAGCACAGGGGGTGATGGGTGAGCGGGACTGGGTGTGAGTTAGGACACGGGGTCAGTGAGCACAGGGGGTGATGGGTGAGTGGGACTGGGTGTGAGTTAGGACACGGGGTCAGTGAGCACAGCGGGTGATGGGTGAGTGGGACTGGGTGTGAGTTAGGACACGGGGTCAGTGAGCACAGGGGGTGATGGGTGAGTGGGACTGGGTGCGAGTTAGGACACGGGGCACAGGGGGTGATGGGTGAGTGGGACTGGGTGTGAGTTAGGACACGGGGCACAGTGGGTGATGGGTGAGTGGGACTGGGTGTGAGTTAGGACACGGGGTCAGTGAGCACAGGGGGTGATGGGTGAGTGGGACTGGGTGTGAGTTAGGACACGGGGGCAGTGAGCACAGGGGGTGATGGGTGAGTGGGACTGGGTGTGAGTTAGGACACGTGGGCAGTGAGCACAGGGGATGATGGGTGAGTGGGACTGGGTGTGAGTTAGGACACGGGGTCAGTGAGCACAGGGGATGATGGGTGAGTGGGACTGGGTGTGAGTTAGGACACGGGTCAGTGAGCACAGGGGGTGATGGGTGAGTGGGACTGGGTGTGAGTTAGGACACGGGGCAGTGAGCACAGGGGGTGATGGGTGAGTGCGACTGGGTGTGAGTTAGGACACGGGGTCAGTGAGCACAGGGGGTGATGGGTGAGTGGGACTGGGTGTGAGTTAGGACACGGGGCAGTGAGCACAGGGGGTGATGGGTGAGTGGGACTGGGTGTGAGTTAGGACACGGGGTCAGTGAGCACAGGGGGTGATGGGTGAGTGGGACTGGGTGTGAGTTAGGACACGGGGTCAGTGAGCACAGGGGGTGATGGGTGAGTGGGACTGGGTGTGAGTTAGGACACGGGGCAGTGAGCACAGGGGGTGATGGGTGAGTGGGACTGGGTGCGAGTTAGGACACGGGGTCAGTGAGCACAGGGGGTGATGGGTGAGTGGGACTGGGTGTGAGTTAGGACACGGGGCAGTGAGCACAGGGGGTGATGGGTGAGTGGGACTGGGTGTGAGTTAGGACACGAGGTCAGTGAGCACAGGGGGTGATGGGTGAGTGGGACTGGGTGTGTGTTAGGACACGGGGTCAGTGAGCACAGGGGGTGATGGGTGAGTGGGACTGGGTGTGAGTTAGGACACGGGGTCAGTGAGCACAGGGGGTGATGGGTGAGTTGGACTGGGTGTGAGTTAGGACACGGGGTCAGTGAGCACAGGGGGTGATGGGTGAGTGGGACTGGGTGTGAGTTAGGACACGTGGTCAGTGAGCACAGCGGGTGATGGGTGAGTGGGACTGGGTGTGAGTTAGGACACGGGGTCAGTGAGCACAGGGGGTGATGGGTGAGTGGGACTGGGTTTGAGTTAGGACACGGGGTCAGTGAGCACAGGGGGTGATGGGTGAGTGGGACTCGGTGTGAGTTAGGACACGGGGCAGTGAGCACAGGGGGTGATGGGTGAGTGGGACTGGGTGTGAGTTAGGACACGGGGTCAGTGAGCACAGGGGGTGATGGGTGAGTGGGACTGGGTGCGAGTTAGGACACGGGGCAGTGAGCACAGGGGGTGATGGGTGAGTGGGACTGGGTGTGAGTTAGGACACGGGGCACAGGGGGTGATGGGTGAGTGGGACTGGGTGTGAGTTAGGACACGGGGTCAGTGAGCACAGGGGGTGATGGGTGAGTGGGACTGGGTGTGAGTTAGGACACGGGGTCAGTGAGCACAGGGGGTGATGGGTGAGTGGGACTGGGTGTGAGTTAGGACACGGGGCAGTGAGCACAGGGGGTGATGGGTGAGTGGGACTGGGTGTGAGTTAGGACACGGGGTCAGTGAGCACAGGGGGTGATGGGTGAGTGGGACTGGGTGTGAGTTAGGACACGGGGCACAGGGGGTGATGGGTGAGTGGGACTGGGTGTGAGTTAGGACACGGGGTCAGTGAGCACAGGGGGTGATGGGTGAGTGGGACTGGGTGTGAGTTAGGACACGGGGTCAGTGAGCACAGGGGGTGATGGGTGAGTGGGACTGGGTGTGAGTTAGGACACGGGGACACAGGGGGTGATGGGTGAGTGGGACTGGGTGCGAGTTAGGACACGGGGTCAGTGAGCACAGAGGGTGATGGGTGAGTGGGACTGGGTGTGAGTTAGGACACGGGTCAGCGAGCACAGGGGGTGATGGGTGAGTGGGACTGGGTGTGAGTTAGGACACGGGGTCAGTGAGCACAGGGGGTGATGGGTGAGTGGGACTGGGTGTGAGTTAGGACACGGGGCAGTGAGCACAGGGGGTGATGGGTGAGTGGGACTGGGTGCGAGTTAGGACACGGGGTCAGTGAGCACAGGGGGTGATGGGTGAGTGGGACTGGGTGTGAGTTAGGACACGGGGCAGTGAGCACAGGGGGTGATGGGTGAGTGGGACTGGGTGTGAGTTAGGACACGAGGTCAGTGAGCACAGGGGGTGATGGGTGAGTGGGACTGGGTGTGAGTTAGGACACGGGGTCAGTGAGCACAGGGGGTGATAGGTGAGTGGGACTGAGTGTGAGTTAGGACACGGGGTCAGTGAGCACAGGGGGTGATGGGTGAGTTGGACTGGGTGTGAGTTAGGACACGGGGTCAGTGAGCACAGTGGGTGATGGGTGAGTGGGACTGGGTGTGAGTTAGGACACGGGGTCAGTGAGCACAGGGGGTGATGGGCGAGTGGGACTGGGTGTGAGTTAGGACACGTGGTCAGTGAGCACAGCGGGTGATGGGTGAATGGGACTGGGTGTGAGTTAGGACACGGGGTCAGTGAGCACAGGGGGTGATGGGTGAGTGGGACTGGGTGTGAGTTAGGACACGGGGTCAGTGAGCACAGGGGGTGATGGGTGAGTGGGACTCGGTGTGAGTTAGGACACGGGGCAGTGAGCACAGGGGGTGATGGGTGAGTGGGACTGGGTGTGAGTTAGGACACGGGGTCAGTGAGCACAGGGGGTGATGGGTGAGTGGGACTGGGTGTGAGTTAGGACACGGGGACAGTGAGCACAGGGGGTGATGGGTGAGTGGGACTGGGTGTGAGTTAGGACACGGGGTCAGTGAGCACAGGGGGTGATGGGTGAGTGGGACTGGGTGTGAGTTAGGACACGGGGCAGTGAGCACAGGGGGTGATGGGTGAGTGGGACTGGGTGTGAGTTAGGACACGGGGCAGTGAGCACAGGGGGTGATGGGTGAGTGGGACTGGGTGTGAGTTAGGACACGGGGCACAGGGGGTGATGGGTGAGTGGGACTGGGTGTGAGTTAGGACACGGGGTCAGTGAGCACAGGGGGTGATGGGTGAGTGGGACTGGGTGTGAGTTAGGACACGGGGTCAGTGAGCACAGGGGGTGATGGGTGAGTGGGACTGGGTGTGAGTTAGGACACGGGGACACAGGGGGTGATGGGTGAGTGGGACTGGGTGCGAGTTAGGACACGGGGTCAGTGAGCACAGAGGGTGATGGGTGAGTGGGACTGGGTGTGAGTTAGGACACGGGGACAGTGAGCACAGGGGGTGATGGGTGAGTGGGACTGGGTGTGAGTTAGGACACGGGGTCAGTGAGCACAGAGGGTGATGGGTGAGTGGGACTGGGATTGAGTTAGGACACGGGTCAGCGAGCACAGGGGGTGATGGGTGAGTGGGACTGGGTGTGAGTTAGGACACGGGGTCAGTGAGCACAGGGGGTGATGGGTGAGTGGGACTCGGTGTGAGTTAGGACACGGGTCAGTGAGCACAGAGGGTGATGGGTGAGTGGGACTGGGTGTGAGTTAGGACACGGGGCACAGGGGGTGATGGGTGAGTGGGACTCGGTGTGAGTTAGGACACGGGTCAGTGAGCACAGGGGGTGATGGGTGAGTGGGACTGGGTGTGAGTTAGGACACGGGGTCAGTGAGCGCAGGGGGTGATGGGTGAGTGGGACTCGGTGTGAGTTAGGACACGGGTCAGTGAGCACAGGGGGTGATGGGTGAGTGGGACTGGGTGTGAGTTAGGACACGGGGTCAGTGAGCACAGGGGGTGATGGGTGAGTGGGACTCGGTGTGAGTTAGGACACGGGGCAGTGAGCACAGAGGGTGATGGGTGAGTGGGACTGGGTGTGAGTTAGGACACGGGGTCAGTGAGCACAGGGGGTGATGGGTGAGTGAGACTCGGTGTGAGTTAGGACACGGGTCAGTGAGCACAGGGGGTGATGGGTGAGTGGGACTGGGTGTGAGTTAGGACACGGGGTCAGTGAGCACAGGGGGTGATGGGTGAGTCAGACTCGGTGTGAGTTAGGACACGGGGCAGTGAGCACAGGGGGTGATGGGTGAGTGGGACTGGGTGTGAGTTAGGACACGGGGCAGTGAGCACAGTGGGTGATGGGTGAGTGGGACTGGGTGTGAGTTAGGACACGGGGTCAGTGAGCACAGGGGGTGATGGGTGAGTGGGACTGGGTGTGAGTTCGGACACGGGGTCAGTGAGGACAGGGGGTGATGGGTGAGTGGGACTGGGTGTGAGTTAGGACACGGGGACAGTGAGCACAGGGGGTGATGGGTGAGTGGGACTGGGTGTGAGTTAGGACACGGGGCACAGGGGGTGATGGGTGAGTGGGACTGGGTGTGAGTTAGGACACGGGGTCAGTGAGCACAGGGGGTGATGGGTGAGTGGGACTGGATGTGAGTTAGGACACGGGGACAGTGAGCACAGGGGGTGATGGGTGAGTGGGACTGGGTGTGAGTTAGGACACTGGGCACAGACGGTGATGGGTGAGTGGGACTGGGTGTGAGTTAGGACACGGGGTCAGTGAGCACAGGGGGTGATGGGTGAGTGGGACTGGGTGTGAGTTAGGACACGGGGGCAGCGAGCACAGGGGGTGATGGGTGAGTGGGACTGGGTGTGAGTTAGGACACGGGGCAGTGAGCACAGGGGGTGATGGGTGAGTGGGACTGGGTGCGAGTTAGGACACGGGGACAGCCGAGTTTTGGATCACCTCGAGTTTACGTCGGGTAGAACGTGGGAGGCCGGCCAGGAGTGTGTTGGAATGGTCAAGTCTGGAGGGGAGAGAGGCAGGGATGAGGGCTTCAGCAGCGGATGAGCTGAGGCGGGAGACATGGACAGACTCAGTGAGGGGGCAAGTATTTGACAGATGGAATATAATGTGGGAAAGTGTGAGGTCATGCGGGAAGGGGTCGGGCTCACTCAGCCCAGGCCGGGGTTGAAGCCTGGGCCTTTCCTGCCCGGTTGTGGGTGTGGTAACACGCCTGTCAATGGAGGGGTGGCCATTTTGTGGAAGGTGACCATTTTGAGCGGAGTTGACCATTTCTCCCTCCCCCCGGGCCCCCGCTGCCCCTTCCCCTCTGACTGCCGGCTCCGTATTCAATGGCGGGTTTGTCCGTCTCGGCCTGACTCTGGTCCAGACGGTCTTCCCCCCTGGTCAGCTCCTGGTGCAGGAGCCCGTTCTCCTCCCGCAGTGAGGCCGCCAACACCATCTCCGGCCTGGGGCAAGGGAGAGGGAGCAGGGTCACCACCCGGGCTGGTACACCGCGGGCAATGTTCACCCTCCCCCCGATCCCCGAACCCTGACCCCTTCAACCCTGACCCCTTCAACCCTGACCCCTTCAACCCTGACCCCTTCAACCCTGACCCCGACCCCTAACGATCGCTCACCCCCTGACCCCCTCGCCCTAACGATCCCCTGACCCCCTCGCCCGAACGATCCCCTGACCCCCTCGCCCTAACGATCGCTGACCCCCTCGCCCTAACGATCCCCTGACCCCCTCGCCCTAACGATCCCCTGACCCCCTCGCCCTAACGATCCCCTGACCCCCCTCGCCCTAACAATCCCCTGACCCCACTCGCCCTAACGACCCCTGACCCCTAACGATCCCCTGACCCCCCTCGCCCTAACGATCCCCTGACCCCCCTCGCCCTAACGATCGCTGACCCCCTCGCCCTGACGATCCCCCTCGCCCTAACGATCCCCTGACCCCCTCGCCCTAACGATCCCCTGACCACTAACGATCCCCTGACCCCCCTCACCCTAATGATCCCCTGACCCCCTCGCCCTAACGATCCCCTGACCACTAACGATCCCCTGACCCCCCTCACCCTAATGATCCCCTGACCCCCTCGCCCTAACGATCCCCTGACCCCCCTCACCCTAATGATCCCCTTACCCCCCTCGCCCTAACGATCCCCTGACCCCCTCGCCCTAACGATCCCCTGAACCCCTCGCCCTAACGATCCCCTGACCCCCCTCGCTCTAACGATCCCCTGACCCCCCTCGCCCTAACGATCCCCTGACCCCCTCGCCCTAGCGATCCCCTGACCCCCTTGCCCTAATTATCCCCTGACCCCCTCGCCCTAACGATCCCCTGACCCCCCTCGCCCTAACGATCCCCTGACCCCCCTCGCCCTAGCGATCGCCTGACCCCCTTGCCCTAATTATCCCCTGACCCCCTCGCCCTAACGATCCCCTGACCCCCTCGCCCTAACGATCCCCTGACCCCCTCGCCCTAACGATCCCCTGACCCCCTCGCCCTAACGATCCCCTGACCCCCTCGCCCTAACGATCGCTGACCCCCTCGCCCTAACGATCCCCTGACCCCCTCACCCTAACGATCCCCTGACCCCCTCGCCCTAACGATCCCCTGACCCCCTCGCCCTAACGATCCCCTGACCCCCCTCGCCCTAATGATCGCTGACCCCCTCGCCCTAACGATCCCCTGACCCCCTCGCCCTAACGATCGCTGACCCCCTCGCCCTAACGATCCCCTGACCCCCCTCGCCCTAACGATCCCCTGATCCCCTCGTCCTAACGATCCCCTGACCCCCTCGCCCTAACGATCCCCTGACCCCCTCGCCCTAACAATCCCCTGACCCCCTCGCCCTAACGATCCCCTGACCCCCTCGCCCTGACGATCCGCTGACCCCTAACGATCCCCTGACCTCTCTCGCCCTAACGATCGCTGACCCCCTCGCCCTAACGATCCCCTGACCCCCTCGCCCTAACGATCGCTGACCCCCTCGCCCTAACGATCCCCTGACCCCCCTCGCCCTAACGATCCCCTGACCCCCTCGCCCTAACGATCCCCTGACCCCCTCGCCCTAACGATTCCCTGACCCCCTCGCCCTAACGATCCCCTGACCCCTCGCCCTAACGATCCCCTGACCCCCTCGCCCTAACGATCCCCTGACCCCCTCGCCCTAACGATCCCCTGACCCCCTCGCCCTAACGATCCCCTGACCCCTCGCCCTAACGATCCCCTGACCCCCTCGCCCTAACGATCCCCTGACACCCTCGCCCTATCGATCCCCTGACCCCCTCGCCCTAACGATCCCCTGACCCCTCGCCCTAACGATCCCCTGACCCCCTCGCCCTAACGATCCCCTGACCCCATCGCCCTAACGATCCCCTGACCCCCTCGCCCTAACGATCCCCTGACCCCCTCATCCTAACGATCGCTGACCCCCTCGCCCTAACGATCCCCTGACCCCCTCGCCCTAACGATCCCCTGACTTCCTCGCCCTAACGATCCCCTGACCCCCTCGCCCTAACGATCCCCTGACCCCCTCGCCCTAACGATCGCTGACCCCGCTCGCCCTAACGATCCCCTGACCCCGCTGGCCCTAACGATCCCCTGACCCCCTCGCCCGAACGATCGCTGACCCCCTCGCCCTAACGTTCCCCTGACCCCCCTCGCCCTAATGATCCCCTGACCCCCTCGCCCTAATGATCCCCTGACCCCCCTCGCCCTAACGATCCCCTGACCCCCTCGCCCTAACGATCACCTGACCCCCTCGCCCTAATGATCCTCTGACCCCCTCGCCCTAACGATCGCTGACCCCCTCGCCCTAACGATCCCCTGACCCCCTCGCCCTAACGATCCCCTGACCCCCTCGCCCTAACGATCCCCTGACCCCCTCGCCCTAACGATCCCCTGACCCCCTCGCCCTAACGATCCTCTGACCCCCTCGCCCTAACGATCCCCTGACCCCCTCGCCCTAATTATCCCCTGACCCCCCTCGCCCTAACGATCCCCTGACCCCCTCGCCCTGACGATCCCCTGACCCCCTCGCCCTAACGATCCCCTGACCCCCTCGCCCTAACGATCCCCTGACCCTCTCGCCCTAACGATCCGCTGACCCCCTCGCCCTAACGATCCCCTGACCCCCTCGCCCTGACGATCCGCTGACCCCTAACGATCCCCTGACCTCTCTCGCCCTAACGATCGCTGACCCCCTCGCCCTAACGATCCCCTGACCCCCTCGCCCTAACGATCGCTGACCCCCTCGCCCTAACGATCCCCTGACCCCCTCGCCCTAACGATCGCTGACCCCCTCGCCCTATCGATCCCCTGACCACCCTCGCCCTAACGATCCCCTGACCCCCTCGCCCGAACGATCCCCTGACGCGCTCGCCCTAAATATATCCCCTGACCCCCTCGCCCTAACGATCCCCTGACCCCCTCGCCCTAACGATCCCCTGACCCCCTCGCCCTAACGATCCCCTGACCCCCTCGCCCTAACGATCCCCTGACCCCCTCGCCCTAACGATCCACTGACCCCCTCGCCCTAACGATCCCCTGACCCCCTCGCCCTAACGATCCCCTGACCCCCTCGCCCTAACGATCCCCTGACCCCCTCGCCCTAATGAACCCCTGACCCCCATCGCCCTAACGATCCCCTGACCCCCCTCGCCATAACGATCCCCTGATCCCCTCGTCCTAACGATCCCCTGACCCCCTCGCCCTAATGATCCCCTGACCCCCCTCGCCCTAAAGATCCCCTGACCCCCTCGCCCTAACGATCCCTTGACCCCCCTCGCGCTAACGATCCCCTGACCCCCTCGCCCTAACGATCCCCTGACCCCCTCGCCCTAACGATCCCCTGACCCCCTCGCCCTGACGATCCGCTGACCCCTAACGATCCCCTGACCTCTCTCGCCCTAACGATCGCTGACCCCCTCGCCCTAACGATCCCCTGACCCCCTCGCCCTAACGATCGCTGACCCCCTCGCCCTAACAATCCCCTGACCCCCCTCGCCCTAACGATCCCCTGACCCCCCTCACCCTAACGATCCCCTGACCCCCCTCGCCCTAACGATCCCCTGACCCCTAACGATCCCCTGACCCCCTCGCCCTAACGATCCCCTGACCCCCCTCGCCCTAACGATCCCCTGACCCCTAACGATCCCCTGACCCCCTCGCCCTAACGATCCCCTGACCCCCCTCGCCCTAACGATCCCCTGACCCCCTCGCCCTTACGATCCCCTGACCCCCTCGCCCTAACGATCCCCTGACCCCCTCGTCCTAACGATCCCCTGACCCCCTCGTCCTAACGATCCCCTGACCCCCTCGCCCTAACGATCCCCTGACCCCCTCGCCCTAACGATCCCCTGACCCCTAACGATCCCCTGACCCCCTCGCCCTAACAATCCCCTGACCCCCTCGCCCTAACGATCCCCTGACCCCCTCGTCCTAACGATCCCCTGACCCCCTCGCCCTAACGATCCCCTGACCCCCCCTCGCCCTAACGATCCCCTGACCCCCTCGCCCTAACAATCCCCTGACCCCCCTCGCCCTAACAATCCCCTGACCCCCTCGCCCTAACGATCCCCTGACCCCTAACGATCCCCTGACCCCCTCGCCCTAACAATCCCCTGACCCCCCTCGCCCTAACGATCCCCTGACCCCCTCGTCCTAACGATCCCCTGACCCCCTCGCCCTAACGATCCCCTGACCCCCCCTCGCCCTAACGATCCCCTGACCCCCTCGCCCTAACAATCCCCTGACCCCCCTCGCCCTAACAATCCCCTGACCCCCTCGCCCTAACGATCCCCTGACCCCTAACGATCCCCTGACCCCCTCGCCCTAACGATCCCCTGACCCCTCTCGCCCTAACGATCCCCTGACCCCCCTCGCCCTAACGATCCCCTGACCCCCTCGCCCTAACGATCCCCTGACCCCCTCGCCCTAATGAACCCCTGACCCCCATCGCCCTAACGATCCCCTGACCCCCCTCGCCATAACGAACCCCTGATCCCCTCGTCCTAACGATCCCCTGACCCCCTCGCCCTAATGATCCCCTGACCCCCCTCGCCCTAAAGATCCCCTGACCCCCTCGCCCTAACGATCCCTTGACCCCCCTCGCGCTAACGATCCCCTGACCCCCTCGCCCTAACGATCCCCTGACCCCCTCGCCCTAACGATCCCCTGACCCCCTCGCCCTAACGATCCCCTGACCCCCCTCGCCCTAACGATCCCCTGACCCCCTCGCCCTAATGATCCCCTGACCCCCCTCGCCCTAACGATCCCCTGACCCCCTCACCATAACGATCCCCTGACCCCCTCGCCCGAACGATCCCCTGACCCCCTCGCCCGAACGATCCCCTGACCCCCTCGCCCTAACGATCCCCTGACCCCCTCGCCCTAACGATCCCCTGACCCCCTCGCCCTAACGATCCCCTGACCCCATCGCCCTAACGATCCCCTGACCCCTCTCGCCCTAACGATCCCCTGACCCCCTCGTCCTAACGATCCTCTGACCCCCTCGCCCGAACGATCCCCTGACCCCCTCGCCCTAACGATCCCCTGACCCCCTCGCCCTAACGATCCCCTGACCCCCTCGCCCTAACGATCCCCTGACCCCATCGCCCTAACGATCCCCTGAACCCCTCGCCCTAACGATCCCTGACCCCCTCGCCCTAACGATCCCCTGACCCCCCGTCGCCCTAACGATCCCCTGACCCCCTCGCCCTAACGATCCCCTGACCCCCCCTCGCCCGAACGATCCCCTGACCCCTAACGATCCCCTGACCCCCCCTCGCCCTAACGATCCCCTGACCCCCCCTCGCCCGAACGATCCCCTGACCCCTAACGATCCCCTGACCCCCCCTCGCCCGAACGATCCCCTGACCCCTAACGATCCCCTGACCCCCCCTCGCCCTAACGATCCCCTGACCCCCCCTCGCCCGAACGATCCCCTGACCCCTAACGATCCCCTGACCCCCCCTCGCCCGAACGATCCCCTGACCCCTAACGATCCCCTGACCCCCTCGCCCTAACGATCCCCTGACCCCCTCGCCCTAACGATCTCGACCCCCTCGCCCTAACGATCCCCTGACCCCCTCGCCCTAACGATCCCCTGACCCCCCTCGCCCTAACGATCCCCTGACCCCCCTCGCCCTAACGATCCCCTGACCCCCCTCGCCCTAACGATCCCCTGACCCCCCTCGCCCTAACGATCCCCTGACCCCCCTCGCCCTAACGATCCCCTGACCCCCCTCGCCCTAACGATCCCCTGACCCCCCCTCACCCTAACGATCGCTGACCCCCTCGCCCTAACGATCCTCTGACCCCCTCGTCCTAACGATCCCCTGACCCCTCGCCCTAACGATCCCCTGAACCCCTCGCCCTAACGATCCCCTGACCCCCTCGTCCTAACGATCCCCTGATCCCCTCACCCTAACGAACCCCTGACCCCTCGCCCTAACGATCCCCTGACCCCCCTCACCCTAACGAACCCCTGACCCCCTCGCCCTAACGATCCCCTGACCCCCCCTCGCCCTAACGATCGCTGACCCCCTCGTCCTAACGATCCCCTGAACCCCTCGCCCTAACGATCCCCTGACCCCCCTCGCCCTAAGGATCCCCTGACCCCCCTCGTCCTAACGATCCCCTGATCCCCTCACCCTAACGAACCCCTGACCCCTCGCCCTAACGATCCCCTGACCCCCCTCACCCTAACGAACCCCTGACCCCCTCGCCCTAACGATCCCCTGACCCCCTCGCCCTAACGATCCCCTGACCCCCTCGCCCTAACGATCGCTGACCCCCTCACCCTAACGAACCCCTGACCCCCTCGCCCTAACGATCCCCTGACCCCCTCGCCCTAACGATCGCTGACCCCCTCGCCCTAACGATCCCCTGACCCCCTCGCCCTAACGATCCCCTGACCCCCTCGCCCTAACGATCGCTGACCCCCTCGCCCTAACGATCGCTGACCCCCTCGCCCTAACGATCCCCTGACCCCCTCGCCCTAACGATCCCCTGACCCCCTCGTCCTAACGATCCCCTGACCCCCCTCGCCCTAACGATCCCCTGACCCCCTCGCCCTAACGATCCCCTGACCCCCTCTCCCTAACGATCCCCTGACCCCCTCGCCCTAACGATCCCCTGACCCCCCTCGCCCTAACGATCCCCTGACCCCCTCGCCCTAACGATCCCCTGACCCCCCTCGTCCTAACGATCCCCTGACCCCCCTCGCCCTAACGATCCCCTGACCCCCTCGCCCTAACGATCCCCTGACCCCCTCTCCCTAACGATCCCCTGACCCCCTCGCCCTAACGATCCCCTGACCCCCTCACCCTAACGAACCCCTGACCCCTCGCCCTAACGATCCCCTGACCCCCTCGCCCTAACGATCGCCTGACCCCGTCGCCCTAACGATCCCCTGACCCCCTCGCCCTAACGATCGCTGACCCCCTCGCCATAACGATCCCCTGACCCCCTCGCCCTAACGATCGCTGACCCCCTCGCCCTAACGATATCCTGACGCCTAACGATCCCCTGACCCCCTCGCCCTAACGATCCCCTGACCCCCTCGCCCTAACGATCCCCTGACCCCCTCGCCCTAACGATCCCCTGACCCCCTCGCCCTAACGATCGCTGACCCCCTCGCCCTAACGATCCCCTGACGCCTAACGATCCCCTGACCCCCTCGCCCTAACGATCCCCTGACCCCCTCGCCCTAACGATCCCCTGACCCCCTCGCCCTAACGATCCCCTGACCCCCTCGCCCTAACGATCCCCTGAGCCCCCTCGCCCTAACGATCCCCTGACTCCCTCGCCCTAACGATCCCCTGAGCCCCCTCGCCCTAACGATCCCCTGACCCCCTCGCCCTAACGATCCCCTGACCCCCTCGCCCTAACGATCCCCTGACCCCCTCGCCCTAACGATCCCCTGACCCCCTCGCCCTAACGATCCCCTGAGCCCCCTCGCCCTAACGATCCCCTGACCCCCTCGCCCTAACGATCCCCTGACCCCCTCGCCCTAATTATCCCCTGACCCCTGAGCCCTAACGATCCCCTGACCCCCTCGCCCTAACGATCCCCTGACGCCTAACGATCCCCTGACCCCCTCGCCCTAACGATCCCCTGATGCCCTAGCGCTAACGATCCCCTGACCCCTAACGATCCCCTGACCCTAACGATCCCCTGACCCCTAACGATCCCCTGACCCTAACGATCCCCTGACCCCTAACGATCCCCTGACCCCCTCGCCCTAACGATCCCCTGACCCCCTCGCCCTAACGATCCCCTGACCCCTAACGATCCCCTGACGCCTAACGATCACCTGACCCCCTCGCCCTAACGATCCCCTGACCCCCTCGCCCTAACGATCCCCTGACCCCTAACGATCCCCTGACCTCCCTCGCCCTAACGATCGCTGACCCCATCGCCCTAACGATCCCCTGACCCCCTCGCCCTAACGATCGCTGACCCCCTCGCCCGAACGATCCCCTGACCCCCTCGCCCTAACGATCCCCTGACCCCCTCGCCCTAACGATCCCCTGACCCCTAACGATCCCCTGACCCCCTCGCCCTAACGATCGCTGACCCCATCGCCCTAATGATCCCCTGACCCCCCTCGCCCTAACGATCTCCTTACCCCCCTCGCCCTAACGATCCCCTGACCCCCTCGCCCTAATGATCCCCTGTGCCCCCTCGCCCTAACGATCCCCTGACCCCCTCGCCCTAATGATCCCCTGACCCCCTCGCCCTAACGATCCCCTGACCCCCTCGCACTAACGATCACCTGACCCCCCTCGTCCTAACGATCCCCTGACCCCCTCGCACTAACGATCCCCTGACCCCCCTCGCCCTAACGATCCCCTGACCCCTCGCCCTAACGATCCCCTGACCCCCTCGCCCTAACGATCACCTGACCCCCCTCGTCCTAACGATCCCCTGACCCCCCTCGTCCTAACGATCCCCTGACCCCCTCGCCCTAACGATCCCCTGACCCGCTCGCCCTAATGATCCCCTGACCCCCTCGCCCTAACGATCCCCTGACCCCCTCGCACTAACGATCACCTGACCCCCCTCGTCCTAACGATCCCCTGACCCCCTCGCACTAACGATCCCCTGACCCCCCTCGCCCTAATGATCCCCTGACCCCCTCTCCCTAACGATCCCCTGACCCTCTCGCCCTAACGATCCCCTGACCCCCCTCGCCCTAA
The DNA here is from genome assembly GCF_044704955.1 of Pristiophorus japonicus. Classification (NCBI taxonomy): domain Eukaryota; kingdom Metazoa; phylum Chordata; class Chondrichthyes; family Pristiophoridae; genus Pristiophorus; species Pristiophorus japonicus. Next base: position 298,836 of record NW_027252101.1, on the reverse strand, counting down.
CGATCCCCTGACACCCTCGCCCTAACGATCCCCTGACCCCCTCGCCCTAACGATCCCCTGACCCCCTCGCCCTAACGATCCCCTGACCCCCTCGCCCTGACGATCCGCTGACCCCCTCGCCCTAACGATCCCCTGACCCCCTCGCCCTAACGATCCCCTGACCCCCTCGCCCTAACGATCCCCTGACCCCCTCGCCCTAACGATCCCCTGACCCCCTCGCCCTAACGATCCCCTGACCCCCCTCGCCCTAACGATCCCCTGACCCCCTCGCCCTAACGATCTCCTGACCCCCTCGCACTAACGATCCCCTGACCCCCTCGCCCTAACGATCCCCTGACCCCCTCGTCCTAACGATCCCCTGACCCCCTCGCCCTAACGATCTCCTGACCCCCTCGCACTAACGATCCCCTGACCCCCTCGCCCCAACGATCCCCTGACCCCCTCGCCCTAACGATCTCGACCCCCTCGCCCTAACGATCCCCTGACCCCTAACGATCACCTGACCCCTAACGATCTCCTGACCCCCTCGCCCTAATGATCCCCTGACCCCTAACGATCCCCTGACCCCCTCGCCCTAACGATCCCCTGACCCCCTCGCCCTAATGATCCCCTGACCCCTAACGATCTCGACCCCCTCGCCCTAACGATCCCCTGACCCCTAACGATCACCTGACCCCCTCGCCCTAACGATCCCCTGACCCCCTCGCCCTAATGATCCCCTGACCCCTAACGATCCCCTGACCCCCTCGCCCTAACGATCCCCTGACCCCCTCGCCCTAATGATCCCCTGACCCCTAACGATCTCCTGACCCCCTCGCCCTAATGATCCCCTGACCCCTAACGATCCCCTGACCCCCTCGCCCTAACGATCTCCTGACCCCCCTCGCCCTAACGATCCCCTGACCCCCTCGCCCTAACGATCGCTGACCCCCTCGCCCTAACGATCCCCTGACCCCCTCGCCCTAACGATCCCCTGACCCCCTCGCCCTAACGATCCCCTGACCCCCTCGCCCTAACGATCCCCTGACCCCTAACGATCCCCTGACCCCCTCGCCCTAACGATCCCCTGACCCTCTCGCCCTAACAATCCCCTGACCCCCTCGCCCTAAGGATCCCTTGATCCCCTCGTCCTAACGATCCCCTGACCCCCTCGCCCTAACGATCCCCTGACCCCCTCGGCCTAACGATCCCCTGACCCCTAACGATCCCCTGACCCCCTCGCCCTAACGATCCCCTGACCCCTAACGATCCCCTGACCCCCTCGCCCTAACGATCCCCTGACCCCCTCGCCCTAAGGATCCCTTGACTCCCTCGTCCTAACGATCCCCTGACCCCCTCGCCCTAACGATAGCTGATCCCCTCGCCCTAAGGATCCCTTGACCCCCTCGTCCTAACGATCCCCTGACCCCCTCGCCCTAACGATCCCCTGACCCCCTCGCCCTAACAATCCCCCGACCCCCTCGCCCTAACGATCCCCTGACCCCCTCGCCCTAACGATCGCTGACCCCCTCGCCTTAACGATCCCCTGACCCCCCTCGCCCTAACGATCGCTGACCCCCTCGCCCTAACGATAGCTGACCCCCTCGCCCTAACGATCGCTGACCCCCTCGCCCTAACGATCCCCTGACCCCCTCGCCCTAACGATCCCCTGACCCCCCTCGCCCTAACGATCCCCTGACCCCCTCGCCCGAACGATCCCCTGACCCCCTCGCCCTAACGATCCCCTGACCCCCTCGCCCTAACGATCCCCTGACCCCCTCGCCCTAACGATCCCCTGACCCCTCGCCCTAACGATCCCCTGACCCCCTCGCCCTAACGATCCCCTGACCCCTCGCCCTAACGATCCCCTGACCCCTCGCCCTAACGATCCCCTGACCCCCTCGCCCTAACGATCCCCTGACCCCCTCGCCCTAACGATCCCCTGACCCCCTCGCCCTAAAGATCCCCTGACCCCCCTCGCCCTAAAGATCCCCTGACCCCCCTCGCCCTAAAGATCCCCTGACCCCCCTCGCCCTAACGATCCCCTGACCCCCTCGCCCTAACGATCCCCTGACCCCCTCGTCCTAACGATCCCCTGACCCCTAACGATCCCCTGACCCACTCGCCCGAACGATCCCCTGACTCGCTCGCCCTAACGATCCCCTGACCCCCTCGCCCTAACGATCCCCTGACCCCCTTGCCCTAACGATCCCCTGACCCCCTCGTCCTAACGATCCCCTGACCCCTTCGCCCTAACGATTCCCTGACCCCCTCGTCCTAACGATCCCCTGACCCCCTCGTCCTAACGATCCCCTGACCCCTTCGCCCTAACGATCCCCTGACCCCCTCGCCCTAACGATCCCCTGACCCCCTCGCCCTCACGATCGCTGACCCCCTCGCCCTAACGATCCCCTGACCCCCTCGCCCTAACGATCCCCTGACCCCCTCGCCCTAACGATCCCCTGACCCCCTCGCCCTAACGATCCCCTGACCCCCTCGCCCTAACGATCGCTGACCCCCTCGCCCTAACGATCGCTGACCCCCTCGCCCTAACGATCCCCTGACCCCCTCGCCCTAACGATCGCTGACCCCCTCGCCCTAACGATCCCCTGACCCCCTCGCCCTAACGATCGCTGACCCCCTCGCCCTAACGATCCCCTGACCCCCTCGCCCTAACGATCCCCTGACGCCTAACGATCCCCTGACCCCTAACGATCCCCTGACCCTAACGATCCCCTGACCCCTAACGATCCCCTGACCCCCTCGCCCTAACGATCCCCTGACCCCCTCGCCCTAACGATCCCCTGACCCCCTCGCCCTAACGATCCCCTGACCCCTAACGATCCCCTGACCCCCTCGCCCTAACGATCCCCTGACCCCCTCGCCCTAACGATCTCCTGACCCCTAACGATCCCCTGACCTCCCTCGCCCTAACGATCGCTGACCCCATCGCCCTAACGATCCCCTGACCCCCTCGCCCTAACGATCGCTGACCCCCTCGCCCGAACGATCCCCTGACCCCCTCGCCCTAACGATCCCCTGACCCCCTCGCCCTAACGATCCCCTGACCCCCTCGCCCTAACGATCCCCTGACCCCCTCGCCCTAACGATCGCTGACCCCCTCGCCCTAACGATCCCCTGACCCCTCGCCCTAACGATCCCTTGACCCCCTCGCACTAACGATCACCTGACCCCCCTCGCCCTAACGATCCCCTGACCCCCTCGCACTAACGATCCCCTGACCCCCTCGCCCTAACGATCCCCTGACCCCCTCGCCCTAACGATCTCGACCCCCTCGCCCTAACGATCGCTGACCCCCTCGCCCTAACGATCCCCTGACCCCTAACAATCACCTGACCCCTAACGATCTCCTGACCCCCCTCGCCCTAACGATCCCCTGACCCCTAACGATCACCTGACCCCTAACGATCTCCTGACCCCCTCGCCCTAACGATCCCCTGACCCCCTCGCCCTAACGATCCCCTGACCCCCTCGCCCTAACGATCCCCTGACCCCCTCGCCCTAACGATACCCTGACCCCCTCGCCCTAACGATCCCCTGACCCCCTCGCCCTAACGATCCCCTGACTCCCTCGCCCTAACGATCCCCTGACCCCCTCGCCCTAACGATCCCCTGACTCCCTCGCCCTAACGATCCCCTGACCCCCTCGCCCTAACGATCGCTGACCCCCTCGCCCTAACGATCCCCTGACCCCCTCGCCCTAACGATCCCCTGACCCCCTCGCCCTAACGATCCCCTGACCCCCTCGCCCTAACGATCCCCTGACCCCTAACGATCCCCTGACCCCCTCGCCCTAACGATCCCCTGACCCTCTCGCCCTAACAATCCCCTGACCCCCTCGCCCTAAGGATCCCTTGACCCCCTCGTCCTAACGATCCCCTGACCCCCTCGCCCTAACGATCCCCTGACCCCCTCGCCCTAACGATCCCCTGACCCCCTCGCCCTAACGATCCCCTGACCCCCTCGGCCTAACGATCCCCTGACCCCTAACGATCCCCTGATCCCCTCGCCCTAACGATCCCCTGACCCCTAACGATCCCCTGACCCCCTCGCCCTAACGATCCCCTGACCCTCTCGCCCTAACAATCCCCTGACCCCCTCGCCCTAAGGATCCCTTGACCCCCTCGTCCTAACGATCCCCTGACCCCCTCGCCCTAACGATCCCCTGAACCCCTCGCCCTAACGATCCCCTGACCCCCTCGCCCTAACGATCCCCTGACCCCCTCGGCCTAACGATCCCCTGACCCCTAACGATCCCCTGACCCCCTCGCCCTAACGATCCCCTGACCCCTAACGATCCCCTGACCCCCTCGCCCTAACGATCCCCTGACCCCCTCGCCCTAACGATAGCTGACCCCCTCGCCCTAAGGATCCCTTGACCCCCTCGTCCTAACGATCCCCTGACCCCCTCGCCCTAACGATCCCCTGACCCCTAACGATCCCCTGACCCCTAACGATCCCCTGACCCCCCTCGCCCTAACGATCCCCTGACCCCCTCGCCCTAACGATCCCCTGACCCCCTCGCCCTAACGATAGCTGACCCCCTCGCCCTAAGGATCCCTTGACCCCCTCGTCCTAACGATCCCCTGACCCCCTCGCCCTAACGATCCCCTGACCCCCTCGCCCTAACGATCCCCTGACCCCCTCGCCCTAACGATCCCCTACCCCCTCGGCCTAACGATCCCCTGACCCCTAACGATCCCCTGACCCCCTCGCCCTAACGATCCCCTGACCCCTAACGATCCCCTGACCCCCTCGCCCTAACGATCCCCTGACCCCCTCGCCCTAACGATCCACTGACCCCCTCGCCCTAACGATCCACTGACCCCCTGACCCCTAACGATCCCCTGACCCCCTCGCCCTAACGATCCCCTGACCCCTAACGATCCCCTGACCCCCTCGCCCTAACGATCCCCTGACCCCCTCGCACTAACGATCGCCTGACCCCCTCGCCCTAACGATCCCCTGACCCCCTCGCCCTAACGATCGCTGACCCCCTCGCCCTAACGATCGCCTGACCCCCTCGCCCTAACGATCCACTGACCCCCTCGCCCTAACGATCCCCTGACCCCCTCGCCCTAACGATCGCCTGACCCCCTCGCCCTAACGATCCCCTGACCCCCTCGCCCTAACGATCGCTGACCCCCTCGCCCTAACGATCCCCTGACCCCCTCGCCCTAACGATCCCCTGACCCCCTCGCCCTAACGATCCCCTGACCCCCTCACCCTAACGATCGCTGACCCCCTCGCCCTAACGATCCCCTGACCCCCTCGCCCTAACGATCCCCTGACCCCCTCGCCCTAACGATCCCCTGACCCCCTCGCCCTAACGATCCCCTGACCCCCTCGCCCTAACGATCGCTGACCCCCTCGCCCTAACGATCCCCTGACCCCCTCGCCCTAACGATCCCCTGACCCCCTCGCCCTAACGATCGCTGACCCCCTCGCCCTAACGATCCCCTAACCCCCTCGCCCTAACGATCACCTAACCCCCTCGCCCTAACGATTCCCTGACCCCCTCGCCCTAACGATCCCCTGACCCCTCGCCCTAACGATCCCCTGACCCCCTCGCCCTAACGATCCCCTGACCCCCTCGCCCTAACGATCCCCTGACCCCTCGCCCTAACGATCCCCTGACCCCCTCGCCCTAACGATCCCCTGACCCCCCTCGCCCTAAAGATCCCCTGACCCCCCTCGCCCTAAAGATCCCCTGACCCCCCTCGCCCTAAAGATCCCCTGACCCCCCTCGCCCTAACGATCCCCTGACCCCCTCGCCCTAACGATCCCCTGACCCCCTCGTCCTAACGATCCCCTGACCCCTAACGATCCCCTGACCCCCTCGCCCGAACGATCCCCTGACCCCCTCGCCCTAACGATCCCCTGACCCCCTCGCCCTAACGATCCCCTGACCCCCTTGCCCTAACGATCCCCTGACCCCCTCGTCCTAACGATCCCCTGACCCCTTCGCCCTAACGATTCCCTGACCCCCTCGTCCTAACGATCCCCTGACCCCCTCACCCTAACGAACCCCTGACCCCCTCGCCCTAACGATCCCCTGACCCCCCTCACCCTAACGATCCCCTGACCCCCTCGCCCTAACGATCCCCTGACCCCCTCGCCCTAACGATCCCCTGACCCCCTCGCCCTAACGATCCCCTGACCCCCTCGCCCTAACGATCGCTGACCCCCTCGCCCTAACGATCCCCTGACCCCCTCGCCCTAACGATCCCCTGACCCCCTCGCCCTAACGATCCCCTGACCCCCTCGCCCTAACGATCCCCTGACCCCCTCGCCCTAACGATCGCTGACCCCCTCGCCCTAACGATCGCTGACCCCCTCGCCCTAACGATCCCCTGACCCCCGCGCCCTAACGAACCCCTGACCCCCTCGCCCTAACGATCCCCTGACGCCTAACGATCCCCTGACCCCCTCGCCCTAACGATCGCTGACCCCCTCGCCCTAACGATCGCTGACCCCCTCGCCCTAACGATCCCCTGACCTCCTCGCCCTAACGATCCCCTGACCCCCGCGCCCTAACGAACCCCTGACCCCCTCGCCCTAACGATCCCCTGACGCCTAACGATCCCCTGACCCCCTTGCCCTAACGATCCCCTGACCCCCTCGCCCTAACGATCCCCTGACCCCTAACGATCCCCTGACCCCCTCGTCCTAACGAGCCCCTGACCCCCTCGCCCTAACGATCCCCTGACCCCCTCGCCCTAACGATCCCCTGACCCCCTCGCCCTTACGATCCCCTGACCCCCTCGCCCTAATGATCCCCTGACCCCCTCGTCCTAACGAGCCCCTGACCCCCTCGCCCTAACGATCCCCTGACCCCCTCGCCCTAACGATCGCTGACCCCCTGACCCCCTCGCCCTAACGATCCCCTGACCCCCTCGCCCTAACGATCGCTGACCCCCTCGCCCTAACGATCGCTGACCCCCTCGCCCTAACGATCCCCTGACCCCCTCGCCCTAACGATCCCCTGACCCCTAACGATCACCTGACCCCTAACGATCTCCTGACCCCCTCGCCCTAATGATCCCCTGACCCCTAACGATCCCCTGACCCCCTCGCCCTAACGATCCCCTGACCCCCTCGGCCTAACGATCCCCCTCGCCCTAATGATCCCCTGACCCCTAACGATCTCCTGACCCCCTCGCCCTAATGATCCCCTGACCCCTAACGATCCCCTGACCCTCTCGCCCTAACAATCCCCTGACCCCCTCGCCCTAACGATCCCCTGACCCTCTCGCCCTAACAATCCCCTGACCCCCTCGCCCTAACGATCCCTTGACTCCCTCGCCCTAACGATCCCCTGACCCTCTCGCCCTAACAATCCCCTGACCCCCTCGCCCTAACGATCCCCTGACCCCCTCGCCCTAACGATCCCCTGACCCCCTCGCCCTAACGATCCCCTGACCCCCTCGCCCTAACGATCCCCTGACCCTCTCGCCCTAACAATCGCCTGACCCCCTCGCCCTAAGGATCCCTTGACCCCCTCGCCCTAACGATCCCCTGACCCCCTCGCCCTAACGATCCCCTGACCCCCTCGGCCTAACGATCCCCTGACCCCTAACGATCCCCTGACCCCCTCGCCCTAACGATCCCCTGACCCCTAACGATCCCCTGACCCCCTCGCCCTAACGATCCCCTGACCCCCTCGCCCTAACGATCCCCTGACCCCCTCGCCCTAACGATCCCCTGACCCCCTCGCCCTAACGATCGCTGACCCCCTCGCCCTAACGATCGCTGACCCCCTCGCCCTAACGATCCCCTGACCCCTAACGATCCCCTGACCCCCTCGCCCTAACGATCCCCTGACCCCCTCGCCCTAACGATCCCCTGACCCCCTCGCCCTAACGATCCCCTGACCCCCTTGCCCTAACGATAGCTGACCCCCTCGCCCTAACGATCGCTGACCCCCTCGCCCTAACGATCCCCTGACCCCCTCGCCCTAACGATCGCTGACCCCCTCGCCCTAACGATCGCTGACCCCCTCGCCCTAACGATCGCTGACCCCCTCGCCCTAACGATCGCTGACCCCCTCGCCCTAACGATCCCCTGACCCCCTCGCCCTAATGATCCCCTGACCTCCTCGCCCTAACGATCCCCTGACCCCCCTCGCCCTAACGATCGCTGACCCCCTCGCCCTAACGATCCCCTGACCCCCTCGCCCTAATGATCCCCTGACCTCCTCGCCCTAACGATCCCCTGACCCCCCTCGCCCTAACGATCCCCTGACCGCCTCGCCCTAACGATCCCCTGACCCCCTCGCCCTAATGATCCCCTGACCTCCTCGCCCTAACGATCCCCTGACCCCCCTCGCCCTAACGATCCCCTGACCCCCTCGCCCTAACGATCCCCTGACCCCCTCGCCCTAACGATCCCCTGACCCCCTCGCCCTAACGATCCCTTGACCCCCTCGCCCTAACGATCCCCTGACCCCCTCGCCCTAACGATCCCCTGACCCCCTCGCCCTAATGATCCCCTGACCTCCTCGCCCTAACGATCCCCTGACCCCCCTCGCCCTAACAATCCCCTGACCCCCTCGCCCTAACGATCACCCGACCCCCTCGCCCTAACGATCCCCTAACCCCCTCGCCCTAACGATCCCCTGACCCCTAACGATCCCCTAACCCCCTCGCCCTAACGATCCCCTGACCCCTAACGATCCCCCGACCCCCTCGCCCTAACGATCCCCTGACCCCTAATGATCACCTGACCCCTAACGATCCCCTAACCCCCTCGCCCTAACGATCCCCTGACCCCTAACGATCCCCTGACCCCCTCGCCCTAACGATCCCCTGACCCCTAATGATCACATGACCCCTAA